>NC_081257.1:5511706-6245243 GCF_030490865.1 Poecile atricapillus
TTCTGATCTCAAGTGTGTTGAATGCTAATGGAGCTGCATTTGAAGGGTGCTGAGGGAGATGAGATCTGGGGCCTGCTTGCCTTGATTTGTTGTGGAGCAAAACCCTCCAGCAAAAGCCTTTGACTTCCTGTGTGTCACTGTTGAAACCTTGCAGGAAAAATGCAGCAACAGCTTTATTTCTACAGCCTGGACTGTTGGGATGTTTGTGAAGTCAGACCAGGAGCTGGGTTCTGCATATTTTTAGGTGGGATAGTGAAAATTTTAATTGATACTTTATTAGAATCTTAGCTGCTAAAACCCTTCCAAAAAATGATGCTGGTCTAAAACATTTCCAGAATTATCTCCAGGCTTTGAGAAATACTTAAATTTTCCTTGTTGTAAGACCTAAGATAGAAAACTGACAGTTGCCTTTTAAATTGTCATTGTATAGTACACTCCTAATGAGACAGGAGTTTGTTTTCTATTTTAAAAGGTGATTGTGGTGCTTAAAAAAAAGAGAAAAGTTTCTTTTCTTCATTAGATGACAGAAAGTCTCCCACCAAGATATTTTTGGTATAATCTCTTAAGTAATTGAGGGGTCCTCAATGAGTGTGGAAGTAACACAGCCACTAAGTTACCATACCAGCAGAATGTGAAAATTATGTTAAATGAAATTAGACCAAAATATTTACCCTCTTTTCTCAGGAATCTTTTATAAAATAAATAATGAACAGTGTAAGAACTGAATGTCACTGGTGGGCAAAGCAGTAAATTTCACTTTGTCTGTAAATGTCACTCTGTTATCTGCAGATGTCCATCAGAGATCTCTTTGGTAAAAAAGCTCCTCAGTGAGCCAAGGAAGAATGTAAAGTAGAGGGAATCAGAAGAACCAGTTTTGGTTTTTATCTGCAAAATGTAGGTCCATTGGATTATACCCTCCATCAGGTGCATGAAAAACATCATTGCAGGAGTTCTCTGCACTGTGTTTCATGTATCAGCCTGGCTTCAATAAGAACAATGCAATTTATCTTCCAGATGAATGGAGGATAACAAAAACACCGAACAAAGCTGCAATAGCAGGGGCTGAAGGAAATAGTTGAGTTGCTCCTTTTACATGACAAATTATTCTGAGGAACATTCCCATGGGTGTGGAAGGTTTTACAAATCCTTATAAAAAGGAGTGCCTCTTCCTAGGAAGTTCCTAAGATCTGAGAGAGGACTCCACATTCAGACACTTGTGTGTTTTCCTGGTGGACCTTGTCCCTTGAAATGTCCTGATTCATGTCCATAGGGAGTCTGTGTCCTTAAAGCAAGACTTGGGCTGTTATTGGGGAGCAGAGGTAAAACCTGGCTCAGGTTTTGTGCCTTGCCCAGTGGGACTTTAGTTCCTCTTTGGATCCAGCCTCCAGCTCTTTCTTTTCAGAGCTTTAGTGACTTTTTCCTTGAGACTGTGAGGGTTAGGAGGAGAAGGGTTAACTTGCTGAGGAGATATTACAGACACATGCCCTGATTGTAGGTGCTGTTATGAGAGTAAGGCTGAGCTGTGATGAATTAGGTAATTCCCTCTTACACGAGAGGAGGAACGAATTCTTAATAGCTGAGAACTGGGAGGCAACCTTATTTAACAGCAGAGGGAAAACAGGCTCCCAAAAAGGCCCTGTCAGAGTCCCTGGCTTGTCACGCTGCTTTCTGGAGGTGGAAAGCAGGTGAGAGTCTGATTGAGAAGCTTTTTATGAACTTAACCATGGCTGAGAAAGTTGAATCATGGCATTCCATCTTCCTCATGGCTCTGGCTCTCTGACCTCAGCTTACTTTTAAAGACAAACCATTATCGATCCACTCGAGTCCCTCTCAGACATTATTTCACATCCCCCTCACAAGGAACTCCTCACAGGTAGATTGTTCTGCTCTGATTTATAAACCATTGCAGATCACATGAACCTGCACATCTCTCCAGCTTGTTTGGCAGTGGAGAAGGTGGTTGGAGGTGGAGCTGGAGGTGGGAGAACTCCTCAGCTGATGTGCTTCTCCTCAAGGTGGTCTGCAAGGAAATGTTGCTTCCTTTGTAAATATTGATGTACTGTTACTGGAATGGGCCCTGGCAGGTAATAGAGATGTGGTAGGAAGTGCTGGAGGGGAGGGTAAAAGCTTTTAAAAGCTGACTGGGAACTTTGTTTTTGTACTGTTTGGTGTGACAAGAAAACCTTTTCTTTGGCCATTTCTTAGGAAGAAATGAGTCTCAGAAGGATGGCAAGTAAGAGTCAGGAAAAATCTGGTGCAGTTCTCTTTTTCAGCCCTTGAAAGCTTCACATTTATTTTTATCCCTATCTGGGACTCCCAATGCAAAGCTGGTGACCTCAGCCTACTGAGGCCTTGCAGTGGTATTCCATCTTCTGAAAGCTCTGGAGCCTCCATAGGAAATGCATCTTCTTTGTCTTCTGCATGGTTTGTACATTTTTAGGTGCTGACACGGTATAATTAAAATTGAAGAAGGTAGGGAAGGCATTTAGAAACAGTAATTACTGGTATGTCAGTAACAAAATTAGTGGGAAGTGAGTGTGAAAAGATAAATCATCCTTCTGTGAGCAGCTTTAGTAGATGTCTGTGCCTATGGGCTTAAAATGTTTGAGCTGCAGGACCACAGATGTACCTGTAGCTGCCATCAATGATAAAAAGTCTCTTAATCTCAGTGAGGGAATTAGCTGACCTTTCCTTTGCATATTAAATACTCATAAATTAATTGATCACACTTTGATATGCTGGTGCTTATCATGCAAGCCCAGTGTGGGTGGTTGCGTCACAAGAGGTGTGGGCCATGAAAGCATCTGTGAAGGTTTGCTCTGGGCTCCCAGCACAGGAACCCTTCAGCTCTGCTGAATATGGATGAGCCTCACTTGCTTGTTAGCCTTAAGCCTGCAGGGCTGTTTGAACAGTTTTGGCAGAACTTGGTTTTCCAGGATCAAAGAAACCTGAGCCAAAGCTTAGCTCTGCTCTGGATGCTGGTCCTGCAGCACTGCAAAGGAAAACAAATAGTACCCAGTTTGCTTTCAGGCTCTGTAAACCTGCCTGTTGTAGCTGAGTTTCAAAATCAAGTTTCTAGTCAAGGAATGTAGGAAAATATGTGAAGGTTTTTTTGCCTTTTGTTGTTGTCTGTTATTTTTTTTAAAGGAAGATGTTGTACATTGCCAACCTGGTTTTCTTTCTTCCTTTTTTTTTTGGTTTGTTTAAATGGAGCTGTTTGGATCTCTGTCAGTTGTGTTAAGCATGTAGGTAGTAGTTACTGTGCCCTTATCACTCAGCTTTGGCAATCAAATCTTCAGGACTCCAAAATTACTTTTTTTTATTTCAAAAAAACTTCCAACTTGTTTTAGTAAACTACATGTTTAAATGTACATTTAAGTTTAAAAAAGCTTTTTAAAGACATAAAATGCTCTGCAGAAGATATGTACTTCAAATTTTGAGGTCAATACAAGTCCTGACTGCCACAATATTCCCACTTCAGGGTGAGTCAAGCCCGTGTGCCTTGGGAGAAACTCTCCAGGCAGGTGGAGCAGCGTTCTGAGAAACAAGAGTTGCAGACATGTTCCAGTCCACACTGGACTGATTGTGTGAAATCAAATTGTACACTGAAGAGGCTTCAAACTCTGAGAAATATCTGATCAGCATAATAAAATCTAGGGAGATGCAGCTCATTTTGCCTCTTTCTGCTGTTGGAACCAGAGCTGACATGAACTTTGTTTGCACTGAATGATCCAAAGGGAAATATTGGATTCTGACCCCGCAATGAGTTTTGCATGGGCTCATTACCATTTAGACAGATGGGATACATTAGAGTTTCCATTTCTTGTTTCACTGAAGTAATAAATGGTGGCTTTTTTAATAGTTTATGTTCATGAAGCGCTATGATTTTTATTACACTTCAGTGAGATTTGCAAGCTGCCATTGAAATGAAAACCAAAAAAAAAAACAACCTAGCAGCAAGTGATTGTAAAGCTGAAAGAAGATTTTAACAATATTCAGCCCAGATTATCTAAGATAATGTTTAATTTTGCCATTTCCCTTTCCCTGTTCAGCAACTTTTCCCAGGAGCTTGTGCTGCTACTTTGTCTTTGGGCTGTGTGCAAACCACCCAGGCTTTGTGTGTTCCTCTGAGTGCCAGGGCAGTGATACATGCAAATGTTGGTATTCCAAAAGGAATTCTGAGATTTCAGGTGGTCTCCTCTTTGCTTTGTCTTCTTCACTAGCTAATAAATTCCCCTGTGCAGCCCTTGCATTCAGAGGCAAGGTGAGCAGCCTGCTGGCTGTGTGGCCATGCAGAAGGGCTGATTGCTCCATTGTGGTGCTGAGCGCTCCTGAGCAGGGGGCTGCAGGCACTCAGCAGAGCCTGCATCTCATCCCGACCTCCCCACAGGCACATCAGCCCTCCTTTGTTCCCTGGGTTTGATTTAAACCTCTCTGCTGTGCACTAAAGGTGCAGCAGGAACAATAACTCCAGCGAATCAGCTCGTAAGGATGAAGAGTATTGATCTGTGTCCTGTAGAATTAGAAATGACTGGCTCAGAGAGCAGGTTGCTGCTCTGAGAATCCCTGCTTTGTCTTCCTGTACAGTGTTAAAAGTCTTACCACGATAAATGACAGTTTCCTTCCACACCTCCCTGCCAGGAGGCTGCAGCCAGCTGGGGGTCGGTCTCTTTTCCCAGACAACAAGCAATAGAACAAGAGGAAATGGCCTCAAGTTGCACCAGGGGAGGTTTCTCTTGGATGATAGGAAAGATTTCTTCACTGAAAGGGTGGTCAGGCACTGGAACAGGCTGCCCAGGACTGTGGTTGGATCATCCTGGGAGTTCAGAATCCGTGTGGATGCAGCACTTGGGGACATAAGTCAGCGCTGAACGTGGCAGTGCTGCATTAACAGGTGGATTAATGACCTTGGAAGTCTTTTCCAACAATTCTTTGGGTCCTGTTGGTTTCTTATCCCAAATCTCCATGTCTAGAAAAGACAGACTACTTATTTCTACATTCCCTAAGTGAACAGGTCCTGTCACAAATATCAGGTGTTGAGGAAGCTGTGCTGCCAGTCGAGCGAGAGTTTTTGTGTCCTGGTCCCCTGTCTCAGCTCCTGTGTTCCACTGGGGGCTGGGCTTGCTTACATTATATTTACATTGGTTCTAAAAACACAGCATATTGTAGTGAATGATAAAAAGCATCTTCAGATGCTCCAGAAAAAGCTCTCTGTGGAGGCAACATTTATTATTACGTTACAGAAATTAACACGTGGACTTTAAGGAAGAAGCTTTTATGAAAAGAAAAAAGGAGGAATAATTTTTTTGCTTCTAAAGGAAAATGTCTGCTTGATACAGAGTATTCCTATGCAACAGGATCCTGGTTATAGGATATTACAATATAATACACATTTTCCATTTGGCAGCGATGAGTATGGGTAACTTTGGAAATCCCTGAAAGCTTTATATTTTGCTTGTTTAGGGGAAATAAAAGCAAGTAAATGAAAAGATGAAGACCAAGCCTGCTGTAAAGCTTGTTACTGATTTGAAATGGTCACTTTGAGACAGTTGAAAATGGACTTACTTAGAAACCCCAAACAATCACCTTCTCCCCTGCTCATCCAAAAACTGGCCATTTTGTCCATTTAGGAGTGAAGCTCAATCTGAAGCAGTGAGAGTAAGAAGTGAGAGTGGAGTGTAGCAAGACAAAATGTCCACTATTAGGCTAAACATGTAAGTAGTTAAAATGGGAGTAGAGAAATCTTAAGTGAATTTAATGCATCCTTGCTTTGAAATGTGGGGCATTCTGTTATGTGTGACTCTGGTGGGAAATTTGATATATTCTTTTGGCCTGTGGAAATAGGACTGGTCAAGAAATATGCCTTTGTGTCAGAATACCTGGGTCCTTGTTAACGCCTTTATTGCTTTAACTCATGTTGGAGATTTATCTGGAGACAAGGGCCATGTGTCCTCTGTGGGAAATAATCAAACTGTCTGACAGAAATGTTTTGAGGCAAATGGTGGAGTGGATCATGGTTAGCTTGGTCCCCTATGGAAGGAAAACTTTATGGCCTTTTATATGCTGGAAATAAATCCAGCCTTTTTCATAAGCGTATATTTAGTGTGCCACTATAAATGTATCAAATAGTAAACATAATGTGCTATTCATATGAGAAATATTTGGGGGAATGTGTTCTTTGGAGCCCTTGGCACTTAACACGATACAGGAGGTACTGTTTGGGAGTGAGATTTACTGCTAAGGGAACATGTAATTATGAAAGTCTGCTAAGATTGAAAATATTAAATATTTTGTTGCCTTTTGCCATGGCAATTTGTACTTATGGTTTTTCCTTAAACAACTTGAGCAGTTTTTTGCTTTTCTGTTTGTGGTTTGGTTTGGTTTGTTTTTAATGTTGTACCCCAAAACTAAACAGGGAAGCTGCCAGGAGACCTAATTGGGCTCTTCCAGTACCTGAAGGAGCCCATAAGAAAGATGGAAAGAGATTTTTACAAGGGATGGAGGGCCAGGACACAGGGAATGGTTTCCCACTGCCAGAGGGCAGGGATAGATGGGATACTGGGCAGGAATTGTTCCCTGTGAGGATGGGGAGGCCCTGACACAGGTACCCAGAGCAGCTGGGGCTGCCCCTGGATCCCTGGAAGTGTCCAAGGCCAGGCTGGACATTGGTGCTTGGAGCAGCCTGGGATAGTGGAAAATGTCCCTGCCTAAGACAGGGTGTGGGACTGGATGAAACTTGGAGATTTTTACGTTCCTTTCCAGCCCAGTGCTTTCTCTGAGTCCATCCTGCTGCTTATCTGAACTTACTGTCTGAGGAGAGCTCATGGCTGCTGAGTGCTGCTGTTGTTTGGCCTGGCTGTGGGAGCAGAATCCACCAGCAGCATCCTGCTCTTGGGCAGATTTTATTTTGTGAGACTGGTCCCAGCTGAGGATGGTGCATAGAGATATTTCCCAGGTCCCAGATGGAAATGATAAGGGAGTTAGAGAAAAAGCAATGACTTCTGGTGGAAGTGAAGAGAGGCTGTGTGTTTCTTTTTCAGAGGTGTTACAGCTGCCTGGAACAGCAGCTCTTTGGGGCCTCTTTGCAGCCCTGTTAGAGGCTGCAGAATTGGCTTTTCTGGGCGTGCTGGAGGTGTCTGAGGAGTCATCTTCAGTTCAGGCAGTAAATCAAGCTGGGCTGTGAAACAAAACCAAGCCTTGCTTGTGTTGCACCTTGCAGGGATTAGAGGTACCTGGGAGAGGGGCTTTTCTCATGGCTCATTAACTGAAGGAATGGTGACAGCAGTGGGGAAAGGCCTTGGATTGCTGTCCCATGTGGGATGATAATGATGCCATTACTTATAAATAACAGGTAGTGCCCAGTCATACCAACATAAGCAGTGTCTGCAAGGATTTTAGGCCAAATTTTGGTGACAGCTCTTGGTTCCAGTTTATTTTACTTGCTGCAAGCCTGATGCATTTCTACTTTTGTCTGCAGTTGCTGAAAAGTAGCTCTATGGTTTGCCAGTTTGTATTTGTTATCTCATTTCTCCATGTTGTGAAGACTAATAATGAAGTTTTTATGTTGGTTTTCAGCTGGCATGTGGATGCTTGTTGTGTAAAGTTAAATATTTGCCACCAAATAGGATTTGCAGTAATCTTAAAGCATTTTCATCATTTAATCATCACTGATAAATTTCTCTGAGCACCCTGTGCAAGCCTTTCCAAGATTCTGTGAATGCTGAAGCCTCTGAGGATCTGGATGTTGATGGTCTCAAATGAGGGCCAAAAAAGACCCTCAAACATATACTATGTCACTTACAATTCATTATATCACATCTCACAATGTGATATATCTGCATTTATTCTGTGAATGACACATTTTACCAAAAAAGGTTATTCAAGGCCTCCAAATCACTTTATGAATAGCATTTTTGCATGTATTTGCATTTAATATCTCTAATCTCTGGTACAACAGAAATCATGTTACATTTTCTGTAGTTGATGGCAGGGGTTTTATTCCCTTGGATCTCTCTTCCATTTTTCTCTTGTCAACATGCATACTTTATCAGAACAAGAAGACAAATATATTACAGAGTTAGAACATTTAAAACAGGAACATTTTATGCTTGTATTTCCTCAAGAACTTGTTCATGTGGTTGGAAATTGTCTTGAGCAATGGTTTATGCTGCTGTGTAGCCTAAAGTAAAGTTTTCTCTGCACAGCAAAGACATCCATTAAACCCCAAAATCTCTAATCCATAGCAAGGAGTACTAGTGTTGTTTCCCCTGCACAGAAAGACAGTCAGTAAAACCAAGAATCTCTAATCCATAATAAGGGAAATTGGTTATTTTTTTTAAGCCAAGACATTTTACAGAGGTAGAAAAACCCTTGTCAGAGGAAATTTAAGCAGAAATATTTTCTAATGGTTGTGAAAATAGTGGTGACTGATTATGAAAGTCTTTTAAGATTGAAAATATTACAAATTCTATGTCTTTTTCCATGGCAATTTGTACTTATGGTTTTCTCTTAAACAACTTGAGCACTTTTGTGCTTTTCTCTTTGTTATTTTGGGGTTTTTTTGTGTGTGGGGTTGTTTTTTTTCTTAGTCCATAATAAGGAAACTTTTCTTCTAAACTGAGATGCCTTACAAAGGTAAAAACCTCTTGTCAGGGGAAATTTAAGCTGAAATATCTCCTAATGGTTGTGAAAATCTTGGTGACTGATGGGTATCTCGAGATAAGGTGATTTTTGGGAAACTAAGGTAGCATCATCATCTTTTGTGCTACTACCCTGAGGAATAAAGCTGTTTTTTCCCATTTTCCTCCCTTTTGCAGTACAACAACCCTCTTGTCAGAGGGGAAGCAGCAAGCTGTCCTACTTTTGGCTGCTGGAAGACGCTGGGAGCACCTGCAGAGAGCGGGATGTGCTTTGGGGGCAGCCAGGGAGGAGCTGGGGTGGGATGGAAGGAGCTGCAGGGGCTGCTGAGAGCTGTGGGTGACAGCCATGGGGAGATCCTGCCGGTGCCACCGCCGTGGCAGGAGCGGGGACATCACGGGCCTGGCCAGGAGAAGCCAGTTTATCTGGAGCTTTTCTGGATCTGTGTGTGGGTGGCTTCCTGCTGGAGCATGAAGAGCTGTCTCTTTGTGACAATGGTGTGGGGGAAAGCTGTGCAGGAGAAGGCTCCGGAGCGATGCAATGGTTTAAAATACTTCTCCTTCGCACGGTGCCAAAAGAGCCCTGCTTTGCCTTTGGAGGGCTTCTCATCACCTGCATCCAAACAGAGGGCTCAGTGGTGTGCTATGGATGCTAACTCTGAAACAGAGTGCCTGTAGAAATTACAGGCTGCACAGCTCCTCAGTCTTGCCTGAAAAAGTAGCCTGGGAAAAACATGAGAAAGAATTAAAACAATCCTCAGGGACAGAAAACAGCCTTGCAGGTGGTGTTTTCCTGTTCCTTGTTTTCTTGCAGGAGAAGGTTGAGGGGTGGTGAGCCCCACTGACCAATGATGGTGATGTAGTAGTTTGCTAACCAATAAGAGTTTCCTTTCTGTACTTTCCACATATCAGTCTATAAAAAAGACCTGAAGTAATAAACTAGAGAAATTCTCCTGTTCGACTCCATGAGAGTCTGTGTTGTCTCTCCTCGCCGTTCCTAATAGAGCAGCAGTGTGCTCCAGGGAATCCTTTTGTGACAATCTTGCAGGGAATGGTTTGACACAAAATCCCAGTAAGAAACCAATATTTTTCCTAACTGCTCTCATAAGCATTTTTTTTTTTCGTAGACCCATCCACTGAAGGTAGAAGGAATGGTTTAGGAATGGAGTCACCTGTCAACCACCAGGACGTTTTTTTCACTGGCATCTCATTATATTTGAATTGAAAAAAATGTCCTGATGGCTTTTGAATCAAAAGAATTCACCTTGAGCCACTTCTGGATGTCCCATGGAAATAATTTCAGTATGTTATTTAATAAGAGAAAATTTAAATTAACATTTTCTTTAAATTTCAACTAGCTGGATTATACTGGCAAGACTTGCAATAGTTCAAGTTACAACACAACAATAGTCACAACTTGCAATAGTTGGAACATGTGTAATCAATAACAATTTGTGATGAATAATTAATATGTGTGCTTACTATAAGTGATGGGTAAACCAGCTATCACAACTACACTGAAATTAGTTTGGGAAAATGTTGGAAAGCATCTTTGCATAAATCACCTTGCCTGACAGCACTGTCATCATATTTGCTGGTGCTTTGGAAGACCTTAATAGAGAAAATGAATGAATTTGCAGATAAAACTTTGTCAGAAAAGCAGTTTAACCCCAGCTGTGTGACCAGGGAGGTGTTAAACCCTCTCTCAGTTCCAGGATGTTTGGATGCACTTGTAGCCAGCCCTGAAGAAAGGGATATGGATAAAATAAAAAGCAGAAGCATTAAAGCTTTGTGGGAAATGCTGGGGATGCTGCTCATTCTCTGAATTCCCAGTGAGATGCTCATGGTTGTGGATGGGATCTGCCTGCCTGGCAAACTGCTGTAATCTGTGTTTTGATAGCTTTTTTCCTGTGAGAGGGTGTTTAGCTGAGCTGCAGGTCAGCCTTGGCAGGCCTTGCCCATGGATGTGCCCTCTCCACTGCAGGATGTATGCTCTGCTTCCCAGCAAAATGAGATGGGAACACAACCAGAGCCCTTTTTCTTTTTGGGCTTGACTCAAAGCCAACAGATGGCTTTCTCTGGTGCTTGAGGGAGATTTTCTCTTGAATGAATTTATTTTCCTACGTGCATCACCTGAGAATGTTCCCAGTGATGAAGGAGCAGAAAAAAGCAGAAAAAAAGAAAATTCCTGTAGTTTCCAAATACCTGAAAAAGGACCAGCACAACCCCAATCCCTGATGGTCTGGCCCACGCAGGCGGAATCGAGGATGGCTGTGTGAACTTGTGCTGGGACAGAGAGCAGAGCAAGGATTGAAACCTCTCTCTGCATTACCAAAAAGGTTATCAGCCTCACTACACACCATGGGCTTAATTTAAGGCCGATTCATCTTTCTTACACCAAGCCTTGCAGCTCTGCAAGCTTTTGAGATGTGGCCAGGTTCACCACCTAAGCACACACTGAACTGAAGTCTTAAATTAAGTGCAGTCCTTTTCACTTAGGAGAATGTTGCAGGAATTTTCCTTCCTGTGTACAAGGCAGCATTCCTTTGTTGCAGTGTCATAAATGTATTTACAGTAAACTGTAGCCAACCCAAATTTTCAATCCATAATTTGTTTTTTCCTTGGGAGGGGATGTGAGTGATGTATTGCTCAGCAAATCTGTGAAGCTTCTGAAGAAAGGTACTTTGATCAGAATCATTTAGGGAGGGTAACTTCTTCCCCCCTCATTAATTCTCTGTTAAACGTGGATTTTAATGAAAAACCTTGAAAATTGCTTTTGGCTTTTTTTTTTTCTTTTGCCTTCAGTTGGTCATTTATATTCTGCACAGACTAGAATAGCACTGGGGGGGGGAGCACTTAAATAGGGAGAAGATATTTGTCATCTGTCACACTCTGAAATTAAACTTTTGATATCGAGTTATTGCCTTAGAAATAACTCCAAAAAATTTACATGCAGAGAAAAGTACATGGTGGGGGAAGCTGTTGAACCAGTAATTGCATAACACTGTGTTAAATCCTCTGTCACTGAGCAGCCTTTAAAAATATTTCTTCATGAATAAATTAAAAAAATACATTCATACAATACACATTTCTATGACCACATACATGGATTTTTTAATTTTTTTTTTAAACAAAACCACAGAGAGGAGGCTGAGATTTCCAGGGCTGCTGCAGAGATTTCTAATTAGAAATTGATATCAAGTTTTGTTCGGTGCTTTGAAAATTCTTGTAGTACATTTGCATACATTAAGGAGAGAATGGGGCCGTGTTCATTTGAAAGCTGAGCAATTAAAGCTCAGCAGTACCAGTGGCAAGTGGTACAGGAGGGAAGTTGGGAGGAATATTTGCTATTTCATAATGGCTACAGTGGCAAGAGTATTCGGATTCTGGCATGATCCTTCTGCTTTGTGGGAAGATGTTGAAGGGTTATAAATGAGATGAAACAGCTTCTCCACAGGGCTGGGATAATGGAACTGTTCCTGGCTGCTGAGTTTTAGACCACTGAGGGAGAATGATGGACTCCTCCTTCCCAGTGCCAGTTTCATTTCAAAATGCTGCCTAAAATCAAATACCTCTTGGTGGCTGTGCTCACTAAACCTGGCATTTACTGGGACAAGTGAGCAACTTGTATTTTTTGGCTAAATCAAATTCTTTGCTTTGTGGTTTTGGTCATCCCCTACAAGGAGCCTTTGCCGTGGTGCTGGAGGCTTGGAGGCACTGCCACTCCTAAAGCATGGCACAGAAATCTCATCTCCTGGGACTCTGCAGGGACAGGAATGAGGGATGGCTACCTGGGAATCCCAGAAAAGCAGTGTTTCGTTACTTCTTGACTTGTGCTTTCAGATATAGGAAATTATGTGGTTTTTCCTAATAACGCCCCTGTTTTTCACCCATGATTTATGTTTTCTCAGATTTTATAAGATGATTTGGTTTTGAATCAGTTTTTATGGGGTGCTTATTGCACAGCCTTAAACTGTCCAAAAGCATTATTGGATCCCTGAACTGATCTCTGGGAGAAAACACGTATCTACATTGAATACAGCTGTAAAGCTCTGTAACATCACAGAGTTATTATCTGAGGATTCTTCTGGCCCAGATAATCTCCTAGAATCAGAAAGCCAAATTATTAAAGGAATTGATAATAACTGGAGTTTATGAAGTGCTGGTAAATACAAACTGTGAAGGAGTTTGCAGATAAGCTGGGTCATAATTGTATCATATTCTTTGATATTCAAGTTCTGCTACAAATTCAGCCCCATTTGTTAGAAATGAAAGGGAATATTTAGAAAATATATGTCTAATATGACTGAGGGAAAGCTATTACTGTGCCTTTTGAGCTACTGAATTTTCTTATAACTAAAACAATTTCAGAAGAACAAAAGTCCCATCTCCTGGGGAGAAACTGGGATAGAGAAAAGTCCCATCACCAGTGAGAAACTGGGATCTGAGCAGTGTGCAGGCAAATGAAGGCTGAGCATCACCCAGTCTTTTGAAATACAGAGCTTTGATTCCAGCACTTAAAATCTTAAATCCCTGTTTCATTATTTATTTTGAAGCTGAATACCTCTAGGGAACAAATGTTTATTGTCTGAAAAACCCTTATATGATTTTTTTTTTCCTGTTTATATCTATTACAGATGGCTTTAGGATAAAATGGATAAACCAGTAAGTCTTAAGCCACTAACCATACCAAAGACAGTGCAGATCAACATCTAAATCACACTGTACCTAAGGAAATTTGAACCAAATTTGTCAGGATCTATTGTATGATTTTGGTAGAGTTGCTCATTCAGGTATTTTACGTTACATTAATATACAGAATAGTCACTGTATGAAATACTTGAGGATTGAAGTCAGTGAAGTTTCTTAGGTGGTGAATACCTGTTTTTATCATCCAAAATCTGCACCACTAAAATAAAGACAAAGTAAAGACATAAAGAGGGCAAAACCCCACCTAACAGAAAACCCCAAGCCAAAACACAATCCCAAAAAGTTTTTGCCCCTTTCCTCCATCAGAGTAACACTTTCAATGACCAAACCTCCCCAGAGAAAGTCCCCAGCTCTTTGTGATGTGTCAGTCAGGACTGTGGGACAGAGGCACTGCCAGCAGTGCTGGGACATTGCACAGGAGCACTTTTATCTTCATCTCTGACATTCTCTCCTTCCCACCAGCTCAGGGCGCTGATGGAGGGCATCAGTCACCTCAGGTCTGCAAACAGAACACATGAGATGATTTTAAATAACCATCCAGAACTTCCATGACCAAGCAGAAAAGCTGTGTTGTCTGTTTGGTGTCTGCAACCCTTTTCCAGCTCCGAGAGTGATGCAAGGTGCCTGGGATGTCACTTTTGTTTTAATGTCAGTAAGTTTGATTAAAGAAGCACCAGGCTGGCATGTTTCAAAATCTAAGCGTGCTGTGGGGCAGCGTTTTCAGCTCCCACTTCCAGTAAGAACTTGACTGAGAGTCAGAAGAACCTCTTCAGAAGAACATCTTTGACTCATTTGATAGAACAAGGGAAGCCATCACTTGCTGATTTTCAGCTTGCCGCCTGATGAGAGCTGACAGTGGATGTGGCACAGCCACTGAGAGGCTTTGCTGCCTCTGTCTGACAAAAAGAGCTGCCATGGTGGCTGTCAGGTTTGTTTTGTAGTGCTGTAATTACAGATACTGAGATCCTGGGGAATTATAGGGAGAAGAAGATGCATTTCATGCTGGGAGCTAAACTTGGAATAATACTGCACTTATGAAAGGTGGGAGCAGTTGAAAGTGTAGTAGAGATCTGAACCACTATTTCAGGGGGGTTTAGGGGAAGACAAAGCCCTCAAAATGACCATTTAATTAAAAAGCACTGATTTCTCCTCTCCCCATGCATCACTTGTGATGTGTTTTCCAAGTGTCACTGCAGTTTCTCTCCTGGTGTCCTGTCTCTGGCTTTCAGCTGTTGTGATTTCATTCCTCCACCAGCTTGGACAGTTCATGATGGGCTTTTTGCTAATGCCAAACTCATTCCACCTTCAAACATGAATAAACTTTGTCCTGGCATGCAGAGCCAAGTGGAGCAGGGTTTGAGGTCTGCACAGGATGGAAAGATGGCCAGCTGGGCACTTTTCCTCCTGGAGATGTCCTAACACAGCTGACTTTTGTTTATCCCTGCTTCACCCAAAGCTCTGCCACCTTTTATATTAACAGAAAGCACTATGCTTGATTCAAAATCTCATGCTAATTTTGATCAATTCAATTTGTTTTGTTTATCTTAAGAAGTGGTACTGTACAGCAGCAGCAGCAGCATTTGAGGACAAAAGTAGGAAGTAGAAAGAAATTCTTTAGAAAGTAAAAAGAAATTCAGTGGTGATCCAGTGAACATATGACTGGAATTTGTTTTAAGTTGAAAAACACAGCAAAACTGACCAAACTACAGTTTTAATTTTAGCTTTGTTCAGTGTCATGCCAAATACCGATGCTCACTAAAATTCAACAAAATCATAAAGATCTTACAGTGATCATTCTCAATATTTATATAAATATGTATTGATGAACAACATATTTTTCAGCTGTACCCTCATGAATTTTTGCATCAGGATAAGAATCTCTCCCTCCAGCCTTTGCAAATCCCATCTTAGGTACCTTTTTTGAGCAGAATAGTTTGGTTTAAAAGGGACTTTTAAGACCATCCAGTCCCAGCCTCCTTCCATGGGCAGGGACACCTTTTTTTGTCCACTGGCTGAAAAGGTGTAAATCAAATGAAGGAAATCATGGAAAATCTTAACTATCCAACTGCAAGGGTGCACATACTGAGTAGTGGAAAATCCTGCAAGTGGAAAAGCTCTTTTTAGGCGTTGGAATAATTGTATGTTGCTCGAAACACGCCTAGAACAGTTGAAACCATTATTAAAGAGTGTTGCCAGATTTTATCGCTGCAGTCATGCATATAGATCAGTGATCCCTGAGCAGCACTGCGAAATGTGTGAATGAGGTGCACTTGCTAAAAATAACCTTACTGACTGCTGCTCCTAATTGCCACGGAATCCTGGGGAAATTATGCCATTTCAGCAGCACAAAATTGACTTAAAATGTTTAGCTGCAGCATTACACGTGGGTTTTTAAGAGAGGGTGAAGTATTAGTTAGACCTTGGTCATCAGCATTTAGAAAATAAAGCCAACAATCACCATCAGGTTAAACTTGGAGCCATCGTAGCCCTGTTCTTGTCTCACTTGTAAGAAGTGGTGGTGGGTTCTGGTTCTGTGGAAACACTTGGTAGAGTTGAAGCTCTGGGCTGGCAGAGGCTGGAGCTGCTCTGCCTTACCTTGTAAACCACTTCAGCAGCCTCACCTACCAAGAGAAGTACCTGTGAATTTGTTTTGAAAGTAAATAAAAAGTTCTCAGGATGTTTGGGCAGCAGCTGAGCATCCCAGCACTGAATGACAAAAATGATCCTTTTGTTTCCCTCCCCTTTTAGGCATTTCTTGTAATACTTAATCAAGTTTCTCCCATGCCCTTCTACCCCAAAGAGAATCTATTTTCCTTTTTGTAGGAAATGGGTTTGTGGATGAAGAGCCTGCCATTGCCACCTCTGTGACTCTTCCAGATTTTTGGATATTGAATAAATTGGAACTCATCTATTTTGTTATAATTCCATCTTCACTTTGGGAAGGTGAAACCTTTCCCTCATCAAAACCAGTCTTAAAAAATCCATTAGATTCTTTTCTTTCTAGTAAATTCTTTGATTATCCATTTCTTTATGGTTATTCGTATTTTTAGGCAGCTGCAGCAAGTGACTGATTTGCAGGCACATGGAATTTCTTCTCCAGCAAGGTTTTAAACTTTTTAGGGAAATGAATGAAGCACAAAGGTTTTTATTTAACTATAAATTTTGTATGACTTTAATTTTTTTCATGAGTGACTGGCTTTCTTACATCAAACTCTTTCACAGGGAATTTTACAGCAATATGCAGTACCTTTGACAGCTATAATTGTCTAAAACTCTGGGACAGCCAGATGAAAGAATAAATACATAAATATTGATCTGGCTGAGGTTTAAGTAATCCCTGATTAAAGTAAAAATACATTTTAAAAATAGCATTGATTACTCCTGGATTCTGGTTTTGTTATCCTCCCCAGGCTGAAAATGTTGAATCTTTATAGAGTCAGAGAAATATATTGAGAATACCGATGAGACATTTATTTTAATTTATCACCCCGGTGTTTGAGCACTTTTATGTTATCCCCTGAATTTATACTCAAAATCAATCTCACAGAAGTGGAGCAGCTTTACTGCTGAGGCACAGGGAGGCAGGAGGTTGAAGGACACTGCTGGGCACAAACAGTTTTTACAACTTAGGCCTCCAAGAGTAGGTGCTGGAACTGGGATTTAGTCAGGACAGAGCCAAGTGTTCCCATCCCTGACTGCATTGGGTCCTGCTGGGAGTCCCCTTCCCCCTAATTTCATGGACTTTGTGCCATTTCCATCCCCTCTGGTAGAGATCTTCTGCCTTGCTGTACTCCAAAGCCCTGGGATTTGGGTATTTGCCCCTACTGTGTCTCCTTGATTGCTGTTTGGTTCCTGGAGTTGCCTGCTGATTTTTGGGACTGCTGTCCAGTACAGGGGTTGCATTTTCAGCTCCTGGAGAAGATGGACTTGCTTTTTGCTCAGCTCTAGTGTAGTATGTGCAATTCAGAGTGACAGAGCTCTGGTTTTTAGCTGTTTTCATGTATTCCCACAATGGGGAATCTCTGGAATAAATGTGCTAAAGAGATGTTGGTAGCCCAGGTGGTGGAACAAGATGTTTGGCTTGGAGCTCCTGCAAGCACTTCTGTCAGTTCAGGATGGGAGAGAGGTATTTTTATCACTTGTAGTGCTTACATGGCACTTCAATCAAGTGGGTTAGGATATTTTTTTTTTTTTTCTGGCCAGATTTCAATTTAATTCATGATGTGTCACCTCTCTAACTCAGCTTTGGCTCTCAAAGAAGTCTTGTTGTCCTTTTAATTTCTGGCCGAAGTGCTTTGAGGAGTTAGAAGAGAAATTGCTGTTGAATCTCTGTGTCCTGAAGCTCTTGGAGGGCTGGCACTGCTGTGCTCCTGCATAAATCTGCTGCTCTAGGAGACATTCCCCGAGCAGCGTGAGGTTTCACTGATTGCTTGGCAAGTTGTGGCTTGACGAATGTGCTGCACACAGGATTCTGCCTCTGCTGACTTCAAGTCACCCCCAGAAGGGATTGAAATAAATTCTCTGCTGAAAATTTCATCCTGGCATTAGATTGGTGACGCCTGTGTGTTTGTCCCGATGTAATTCTCTGAAGAGATGTTTGTTTTCATCTCCAGGAGGAAGGGAGGAAAACTTTCATGCGCCCCAATTCATGCATGTATTGATTTAGTAAACATTTTCCTTTCAAGATATTTGATTCTGAGGAAAATTGAGGTTATCAGTTCTGCCGAATACTTGTAGACATGAATGCTACTACAAGATAATTATAAATGGCAACCAGTATCATAACTCTTGTGTGCATTGTTAGTTTGATTTTTTTGGAATTAGGCAATATTTAATGCTTCAGTTCTATTGGAAGGTGTGTATTATTTTATTTTTTGAAGGTGCGTTGGACTTTTTTTAAACTCACATTTAAATTTTCTGTTACAGAGTAACACAGAAGAGATGAGCTTAATTTTATTAATTGTGCAATAAACCCTTTTGGATCTAAAGGAAACCAGCTGCGTTATAATAATTGTCTTTTTCTTTGATTTTATGTTCATAATTTAAATTTCTAAAATATAAACTGGTTTTTCTTTGTTTTTATCAGGTCTTGCATGCTGTGACACAAAGATCTCATCGCCTGGTGCGCTATGTTCATGGTGAGCCTGATTTCCTCCTGTTGTCCACCTTGTCATTCCAGGGATTATTATATCAAGGGGATATCATGTTATTGTAGCAATCAATCATTTTAAACCATCACAACCACACAGGCATGAGTTTAGTCTTTGTTTTTTCTGAATTAGTGACAAATCCCCTGTTTCCTACAACATCTAGTGCAAAATGAGTTTTAAGAAGCTGTGAAGGATCTGATAATGGCCTCAAAGTTTCAGTGGTCATGGTCAAAATTGCAGGTGAGGCAGGATGGGGTCAGTTTTGTAGTTTGGAGTAATCAGTGGCATCAGAATTCCTGACAGGTCCCCACATGAGGAGATCTACAAACACAAAATGCCCAGCCTGGGCCCAGTGAATCCCATTTTGTCCTGGCTCCAAATCCTCAGGCTCTTTAGCTATGCTAAGGAATTCTCAGTGGCTGCCAACTTTTTGGCACTTCTTAAAATAACTCGGTTAAATATATTTCATAAACCCATTTTGTATAGGCAAAAGAAGCCCCTCTGCTGCTCCTCAGCAGAACATGTTCTTTCTCTTTCCCTTCTCCTCTAAATATTAGTAAATTACTCCTTTTATTATGATATGAAAATGAACCGGCTTTTGGAATTAGGCTTCACATTTATCAAATGGTTTCCTACTGTGTTCTGGATTTTTGGGGTTTTTTTTTTGAGGGGTTAAGTAGCAAACACCTTCTGTATTTCTGGGTTTACTGATACATATTTTTAAACTGATTATTTTCTCCTTGTTCTTTTAAATGGAAGTAGGTAATCCTCATGTGGTTCCAGTGTTCTTTTTTTTTCTTTTTTTCTTTTTTCCCCGTTTTAATCTTTTTTTTTTCTCCTAAGTTCTCCCTTACCTGCCTCAGGATGATTGAGCAGCTTGATGCCCTCCACCTCTGAGAGCAGAAGTTAATAAACAGCCTTCCCTCGCTGATGGGATTAGGGATGTCAGAGGAGTGGCCAAGGCTTTGAGGGACACAGATTTTTAATCCTTCCCTAGCTGACCTCAGCCAGTGGAAATGTGCCTTCTGAAGCTGTCAGGGTAATCAATAGACACGTTCAGCTGAGCTTCCTGGCACTTGTGGCAGTCATGAACGTGCTGCAGATTCCTGGAGGAAAGTGTTCAATCCTGGGATATCCATTGGGGTTTCAATATCATCCCCACTTCCCAGGGGAAGCCTCTGCCTTGCAGGGTCTCCAGCAGCCCCTGCTGAAGGGTTCTGGGCAGCTTTCAGATCATGAAAAGGACAAGCCCTTGCTCAGTTGCACATCACATTTAATTACTTAGTGCTCTGCAATGGGAGATGATGCAAAAACAAAAGCTTAACATCTGTCAGGTCTTTTACTGCCAACATTTCTTGATTTAATTTTTTTTAATCTTTTTTTTTGGTGTTGTTTTCTATACTTTTCTGACATTTTTGCAGCTTTTCCATGTAATGCATGATTTTTTTTTCCACAGTGTGCTGTACAACATGGTGATATTTGGAGCAGTTCTGCAGGTGTTTGCTGGAGGTTTGGAAAGGCTGTGAGGATCTTAGCACTGACTCTGAATTTAATTAATCTGGGAGCCCCAGAGAGACAGTTAATGGCTCCATTAATAACTTCACTTCCTCATATTCTCAGGTTTAAAATATTAGAGCAGTATTTTGAGGTAGGATAGGAGTGCCCTTCGTTTTGGGGTCCATCTAGCAGGGAACTCCTGCAAGCTCTGCAGATGTTCCCTGAAGAACAGCTTCCTAATTTTTTTTGTCAATGTTACTGCAGAAGGCCCCAAGCTTGGCATTGCTCAGCTAAAATATTTCTTACAACAAATACAATAAACCATTGCCATCTCAAGGGCTTACAGTTAAATTTTACTAATGCAAATTGCTTTTGAGTCAGGCACGTCTGACGACGTTATTTTTTGTCTTTTAAAAATACATTTTATCAAGGCTAGCACGAACCCCCAGATGAATTGAATTATAACTTTTCCTGATTTTGATGGAAAGAAAACACTTTATGATATTCAATCTCTCTATGATGTTTAGAAGGAGAAAATTATGATTAAAACAAAGTATTAAAAATTCTGCCCACAAAATAAATTGTGAAAAGGAACTGCAAATCCAGTGGCAAGAAATCTTCATAGCCAGATAAAACTGCTTGGGATTTACTTTTGTTTCTAATTTATAGTCACAATAATTAATGAGGATGAAGTAGCAATAAGAGAGATCAATTAAAACTATCAGTACAATTGGTTTTAAATCAGTTACCAGTCCATACTTTTGAAAATACTGTAGCACAAGAGTTTTGTGATTGGGTTCTTTTGGCAGAGTTCTGTCCTGTGTGAAGAACTGGTGCAAGTAGAAATGGGAATCAAGGGAAAGCCACACATCTACATCATAAAAATCTTTTATTATCTAACACATATTCACTCTAGGCGATGCTGAACTTTTCAAAACAGTTTTGTCAGCTTGCAGCCTGCAGTGTGGTTTAAACCCACGGCACTTTCTTTGTGCAGTCCCTGGTTTCTTTGGAGATCCCATGGCACCCTGAATTGGAGCTGGCATTATCATTCCCCTCCTGCTGTGTGGCTGATCTGATAAATGTGGTGTGGGGACTGTGATGACTTTGACTCGTTTGTCATCTTTTGTCTGCTGTAAATTTTTATTAGATTTCTTCTCGTAGAATGCAGTTTATGTTGCTGAATATAGAGGGAATGAAGCATTGCTGAGACAGGGAGTGGCTCCTCTGCTGCATATTCCCCTTGCTGTCTCCCTTCCTTGGGCCCCAGGAAGGCTTCTTGGGGCAGGATGGGGCTCAGAACTGACCTGTAAGCCTATAAATAAGAGCTGTCAAACTTGTGCAGAGATGGGACTTTGGACTGCAGGTGTTCATAATTAGATTAATTTACAAAGTAGATCAAGCCAATGAAAGAGGCACAGAAAACTGACGGAGGGCTTATCAAATTAGCTAAGTAGAGCAATTAATCAGACAGGCCTTAACTGTTTGGTTTCTATTTTTTAATTATCAGCTGGAGCAGTTTTCTTTCAGCTTGCATTAAAGAAGGCAGTGAGTGCAAGGCTGTGCTTGGGGAAACCCTTCCCTCGTTGTCTCCCTGTCACCTCTGTGCCTTGGGGCGTGCCAGGAACGTGGCACCATCAGGGATCCATTGGCATTCCCAGGGCACAGAGCAGCCTTCTGGAAACAAAAAAATTTTTTTTAAATTGTTCATCATTCTCTGTGAGAATACCAACAAAAAAGTATTTTTTGTACCAAAAAAGTATTTTTTGTACCAACAGTGGGCGTGAGATTTTATTGAAAGAGTAACTTGTCAGTGAAAGGGATCAACAGACAGCTCCTCAGGAACTTCTGCTTGCAGTGTGGTAACAATTATTTTAGAAGTATTTAAAAGCACCTTAAGAATGATGATTTTAACAAGTTGTTTTTTATTTCTAATGGAGTTCATGAAGTTTGGGGAGTGTCGCACATATCGACACAAAATTTTCTGTTTTTCTGACTCCATTTGTAAATGATCTGGTATCTTTAGATGGACTCTTCCTGCCTTTCACTGCAGGAATAAAAAGAAGGTTCCATAAGAGTATCCCAAGAATACTTTTCCTTGTTTCATTTCACGATAAACCTCTCTGGCAGCTGTCAGGTTTGGCCCTGAGAAATTGGCCTGAGGCCACATAACATTGACATGGAATAGGGGGGCTGAGATCTCTCTCCAGACATGACCCTCCCACTTCCCTTTTCCTTCTATTCAAGAGGCCAAATAATTCCTTTTCCCACATCCACAATGAATCCTAAAGCATGTCAGAAAATGGGGAAGAATGGAAATTAGCACTTCTTCCTCCAAAGCTGAAGAAAGACATCTGATGAGAACAAGACCTTCCTTCAGATCTCCCTAAATACTGAACTGCCTCTTATGTTGAGGTTAAATATAGGTTTAAGATCATTCATTGTGCCTTCCTTTAAAAAATACCCAATGAACATTCTGGCACATTAACTTTGGGCATTTATATTTAGGAATCTTATCACAACTTAAAATGCTGCTGTAAAACTAGTTTCTCCTCTCTGTAAGTCCTCAGCCATTTTATCATCAATATCCAGAAATGAAAATCTTAACCAGGGTTATCAACTTAGGTCAAGCTTTGAAATCCCTTTTAAACATTTTCAGTGATGTTTTTCATGCCCTTAACACTGGATACTTCAAACACCAAAATGTCCTGTGCTTAAGAGTTCTTTTGAAAACTGCAGAATCCTTGAACAGCTGAAGATTAAGAGGAGGTTTTTGGGTGACTATTTCAGGATTTTTTTATAGATTGATCATCATGTTTGCCTTAGGAAGATAAAGGATAGATCTAAAAGCTGATGCCTGAGATTTGTAAGCAGCATTTTCCTTTATATCTCTGAAAAAGTAGTCTCTGATTTTTCTGATGAATTTCTGTGTCTTGCCTTGATTTTTGAATCACTGAAAATAAGATACAGCTTCTGTTTTAACCAATATGGGAAACTGCTAAAAAGCCTGTAAATAGGAGTAATTAACACCCACCTCCAATGTTTCCTTTTTCTGCTTGTTTAAATACAGGATTTCTAGGTCTATAAAAGCCTGTGAAAATAATTCAGACAACATACATGTGCTTTCAAAGTGCCTGAATCCAATCAGTTATTCCTTAGGAAGGCTGGAGGGCTGTGCTGAACAGGATCTAAACTACTCTGGAATTAATATAAACCCAGAAAGAATTTAATGTGTTTATTTGGAGCCTCTGAACCAGCCCAAGATACCCGGATGTGACTGATAAAAGGATCAATATAGAGGAAGGAATGATGGATGGGTTGTAAAGCTAAACATTGCTCCTGAAGAGTTTGTGCTTGTACAAAACCCTGAAGTGTAAACTCGAGGAGGGTATTTGGCTTTGTGGAGGCTTGAATTAGTTGGTTCTTTTATCACTTTGTCAAACATTATCTGACTGTTTCTCTCCTAAGATACAGTCTTTGTGGGAAAATGATTCTTGTGGTGTTGGTGTCAAGGTTTAAACCCACTAATAAATATGATCTTAATTAATAAACCATAACTACTGGTGAGTTGTAAGCTCTGTTTCTGCAATCACAGTCTGGGGGGTTCAGCTCCTTGCACCTTCACTCTGTGAAAAATAAGCAGCATTTCTCAATGTGAGGATGGAGCAGCTTCCACAGCTCTGAGGCTGCACACATCAGGAACCCTGACAGCACAGTTAAACACCTGGTGGGAAATGTCACTGAGAAATGGAGACACGAGCTCAGAAATACCTGTTAGGTGTTTGTGATGGTTCCACTCCTGGTGGCATCAGCACTTACAGCTCTGATCCAAGGGAGTGCCAAAGCCTGAGCTGTGCTGGGTGAGGGACAGAGCAGAGCAGAAGCAGCTCCCAGCAGGTTTTGGGGATGAGCAGAGCTCTCTGATGAGCTGGGCTGTGTTGGTGCAGGTCTGGCCACCGGGGCTGGTGCCTCTTGCAGGTGAGAGAGGCTCTGTCAGCTCTGAAACCTCTGGTGTGGGGCACTCAGAGGGGTCTCCTGCCTGTGAACCTACACAAGGCTTGTTTGGACAACAAGCAGCTCTCAGCATGGTTAAGTGCTCTGGAATGATTGGATTTCTCCAATTCTTCCCCCTGGACATCTGAGGCAGCTCACTGACTGCTGTTCCACAGGGTACTGTAGCTTTCTCTTTGATGCTGAAGGAGCCTGGTCATGAATTTGAATCTACTTCTGCCCTTTGAATTTTTTTCCCAATGATGTAATAAAATGTTTAAAATATCAGCTTGAAGAAAAGGCTTGAGAGCCGTAGGGATAGGGAGAGAAATCATATTGTGCAATAATAATTACATTTATGATGTTCTTTTCATTTCATTGACTCTCTGTCTATGTTCCACTGGTGGCAATGTTCTTCTACCATTCCAAGTAGTAAAGCTGGAATAGGGGTGATACATTAATGACAGTCAGGAGTTATAATCCTTCTGTCTCATTTCCCATAGCACACAAGCCATTATTTGCAATTTTGTTTAATGCTTATAATATAAGCTTGGTATAACTGTTTATTATCCCATGGTCTAGTACTTCTAAACTTGTTTTCACAATAGTTTGTGTATCACACAAAAGATGTATTTTGCTCAGGATGCTTAATCAAGGTCATTGTTCTTTTTGGTTTGGTAGCTGGGTTCTTTTCTTCCCCATTATTTTTCTTTGAGAACCTTGATGTTGTGCTGTAGTCAGTAAAAAGAAGGTAGAATAAAATCCCCTTTTTTCATGGTATGAATGGATCTATTTTAATTTTTTTTGAACTTACTGTTTTCTATCAAGTAAGGATGCTTTTACATTTGCCTAAACACTGCATCAATATTTCCAGCAAAATAATTCTTTTCCTCAAATTTCCTATTTAATAAAATACAGCCTCTTTGAACTCCACAGACCTCACCATCTGTTACTCAATTTTCACTCCATAAAATTTTGCTGACATCTGTTTAATCAAATATATTTTTATAGTCATGGAGAAATTTAGTTCAAACTTGGTATTATCCTGTTCCTATATGCCAAACAGAAAATATGAAAATAATGATCAGGAACTTATGGGAGAGGAGAGGGAAACATTAAAGTGGAGTCTGTTACCACTTAGGGCACCTCTCGGACCTGGAGGCGACATTCCCAATGGTCCTGAGGGTCTCCTTAGGCTGTGGAGCTCGGTGTTCCCTCAATCCCTGCTTTCTCCAGTGTTCCCCCAGCTCCCATTCTCTCCAGCCTTCCCTCAACTCCTGCTTTCTCCAGTGTTCCCCCAGCTCCCATTCTCTCCAGCCTTCCCTCAGCTCCTGCTCTTTCCAGCTTGGCCAAACCTGGCTGTTCCCCATGGCTGGAGTTTTGGAGCAGCTGCTGGCCTTGGGTTTGGAGAACCAGGACGAAGCCGATGAGGCTTTACCATCCTGCCTTCATTCCATGCCCTCACTGTCCCCATCCTTGTGCTTTCTTCCTTTATCCCTTTGTCCCAGGGAGGCAACTCCTCCAGGAGCTGTTGGGACTCCTCTCCGAGCAGTCAGGACACCCCTGCATGGAGTAAAGGGAGGAGAGGCAGATGCTCCTCTTGGATCCATCTCCGCGGGTTCTCCGGGCGTTGTGCTCTCTGGAGTTATTGTTTTCCATCAAATATTGTCGTGCTGAGGTTTGTGGGTGCTGTCACCATGGCTGGAAGGGATGCTGTGCTTGTTGTTAGCGAGCCTTTCCTTTCAGGCTGGTTCTCCAAAGGAAACGAGGCATCTGCAATTCGTGGCTGTCAGTCTGTGGATTTGGTTTCCTGTCAGGTTTGATCAGGAGATTTCCATCAGGACTGTGCTCTGACAGACCCTTCCCATCTCCCATCTGGCATTCAAAATGAACATCTTTTTTAAAACAATAATTTACAGCATTTGATAACCAAAGAGCAGTCTTTGTTCCTGCTGGTTATCACCACTTTTTGTCAGTTCCCTTGGTTTGTTAAGGTACAATATGTTGTAGCACATATCCTGGATTTTGGAGAAGCCGCTGTTGTGGCTTTTCTCTTGTTTGTTTTCTCTGTTGCTATTGGGGTTGGTGTTTAGACAACTTCCAGAATGATCGAGCTGTTTACTGCGGATTCATATTGTTTTGCTTGGAAACTGAACTGATATTTACAACTGAGTAATAAATTTAGAATATTGGTTTTTAATTGAATCTGCAGCAGAATATGCTGATTAACTTGAATTTAATGACAAAGAGAAATGCTTTTTGAATTTTTCATGGAAATCCCATTATCTGCACATGTAGTATTTATTAAATTGAAATTATCTCATATTTTAAAATAGTATTTTGTTCCCTTTCACAAAGAAGAAAGTCAAGTTGTTTTTGTTGATTTTACTGATTAGGTGGGCAAAATCAATTGAGATGAAACATGAGTATAATTTTGTAATACTTAGAGCCCTTCCCTAATTCTTTATCCTCCGAGACACTATTTATCTATCTACCTTGAAGTTTTCTTTATTTGGGGTCATTTATTAAGGTGTGCTTGAAAGAAAGACATCTGGAAGCATTCTTTGGTTTGTTTAAATCCTTCAGTTTATTTGGAAGGAAAACTTCTCAGCTGGTCTTTCCAAAGCCTTGAGAGCAAAGCGAAAGCAAAGCTGAGATGCCAGCGTTTATTTCTTTGGGATTTTCTGATGGCAGATTTCAAGGGGAGAGTTTGTTTTCTGATTATTTTGCAGATTGTTTATGGTAATGAACATGCTGTATAAGTTTAAACTCAAATTATGAGCACAAGAGGTTTTGGCTGGATGTTAAAATTTAAACACACTCTTTGTTTTGTGGCCGATAAAATTAGATTGCCCTCATATTTGCTTATAATGAGATCAGCAGGCTAAGGAAAAGCAGCCTCTCTCTTAGCATGATCTATGCATTCTTCTCATTCAGAAAATATAAACGTAGGGAACTGGATTGATTTTGGGTGCTTGCTGTGAGGGTTTGGGAGGACTGGAAATGCAAACCCTGCAGTGCAGCAGCGCTTTTCAGCCTCGGATGAGTATCTGAGTGTGGGATCACCTGGCAGCCCCAGCCAGGCTCTGCTGAATGCCAGGGAGACAAATCCTCCTGATTTTATTTATTTATTTATTTATTTATTTATTTATTTATTTATTTAGTTGTTTAGTTATTTAGTTATTTAGTTATTTAGTTAGTTATTTAGTTATTTATTTTCTCAGCTCTATCTTTTGCTGATATTTAGAGCCAAGCAAACAAAATTGAACCACAACAAGAAAATCTGCTGGGCATCAAGCATAAACTCAGGCTTCCAACTGATGAAGAAGCAGAGGAACAGCATTTCCCTGGCTCTCACTCCTGTCCCCAGCACAGGCAGTTGGGAGGGTCCTGAAATGTTTCTCCAGTGACAGAATTTATGGGTGCAGGAGTGATTGCTGAGCAGCAGCTGATCACCCTCACCCTCAGCAGGTTCCTGCTGCTGCTGCTGCTGCTGGAGCCACCGAGGGAGAGCTGGGATGTGCTGCATTGCAGCTGCAGCAATTCGGTTCTGCTCCAGTTCTGCTCTGCTCTAACTCCAGTTCACCCCAATTCTTCCCTTCTTCTCTTCTGCTCCGCTTCCTGCTCTACCCTAATTCCAGTTCTTCTGTTCTGTTTAAGATCACAAAGAAATCTTGGAGTTAGATGTATATATATACATATATACACTTTATATATATATATATACATACATATACCTGGGGCAGGAGAAAATGGAGTAAGAATCACAATGGAAAGCAGCTGTTTTGGGGATGGTTTTGGGTTTGTTTTGTTTTCTTTTGGCAATAGAAGCAGCTGTCCTGTAGAAGCTTTTAAAGAGTCAAGTAGTGGAGCGATCCATAGGTAGGAGAAGTCCAAGCAGGACACGGAGCCCCTGGCACCATCCCTTGTCTGGGATCATGTAGTTTACTCCGTGCTCCATCCTGAAGCTCTTCAAGATTATTTTAAGACAAGGTTCCTGGTACAGAGGAGCTGTATTTATGTAATTATGTAGCTTTTAATGTGGTTTGAGGTGGCTATCCATGGAATGTCACCAATTCTTGCATTTCCAAAATGCCAGCTGAGCAGCATAAGCAGATAAGGGAAAACCAGAATATTACAATAATAAACACTTGGATTTATTTTAGGATAGTTTGAGGGAGATGGCAAAAAAGCAGAAGGAACACCATGATCCAGCAATCCTGACTGTAAAAACTTTTAGCTTAGAAAGATAAATTCCCATTTCCTTAAGAATACAGGCTATCACAATGAGAGGATAAGATACATCATGAATTAAAACCTAATTAGAAATTAGAAATAAAGTGAGGGAATTAAATGGCCTATTACTAATGCTGCAAAAGTGCTTTTAGGATGCCCTAGGGATCAAGGCTTTAATGATGATTTGTTAGTGAATTGCTGAATTTAAGAAAAAACTTCAAGTTGCACTGGGAATCTCTTCTTGCCACTGCAGAACTTTCCCTGGAACAGTGCATTTTCAAGGTTTTTGTTTTCAGATCTTCAAAACAGACATTTTAATAACTGCTTTTGTAATTTAACTCATTATTCCTGCTTTTGATCTTGGCCAGTTTCTAAACATACCCTCCATTTTGCATTCAAGTAACCCATTTGTTTATTAAAACCTATTTTCCCTGATTTTTTTTCTCGCTTGAGAGGTTGTTTTTAGACTTGGCGAGCTTGGGGTTAAAAATGTGTAACCATCTGTTTCCCATGGCATCCATGCAGTGAGGGGATATAGCCAGTGCCACGCTGTGATGTGAGGAGTAAATTACTGGGAGAAATTGTTTCCTGGGTGCTGCTGTCACTACAATTCCATTTTATTTTGCTTGTTGCTTTGCTGTGACATCAGCAATCCGATTCTGGGCTTGAACTTCACTAGGCAGAAGGAAATGCCCTTGCACCGATGGAGAGATTGCAGCTTGCTGAAATGGTGAAATGCTGGCTCTGCTCTGCACAGACATTTCTGTGACACAGCTGAGCCCAAAGGTGGCAGTCTGTGACTTCCTCAGGAGGCTCCTGGAACTGGCTTTTTTTTGGGAAGAAAACAATGGTAATACAGTGCCAAAATTGTTGGCTAACAGAAATATATTTTCTTTTCCTCCCCCAAAGTTTAAATACGAAACCAGGGTCTGGATTTCCATGCTCCATGGTTTGCCAGGTTCTGAAAATACCTTCTAATGGTGCCTCCAACATAAAAACTGTTGGAGTGAGTCCAGGGGAAGCCACGATATTGATAAGAGGGCTGGAGCACCTCCCCTAAGGAGACAGGCTGGGAGAGTTGGGGCTGTTCAGCCTGGAGAAGAGAAGGTGGTGTGGACACCTCACAGCACTTCCAGCTGTCTGAAGGGGCTACAGGGAACCAGAGAGGGGCTCTTTGTCAGGAACTGGAGGGGCAGGACAGGGAGTAATGGGTACAGATTGAAAGAGGGGAAATTTAGGTTGGATATTAGGATGAAATTCTTCCCTGTGAGGCCCTGGCACAGGTGCCCAGAGCAGCTGTGGCTGCCCCTGGATCCCTGGCAGTGCCCAAGGCCAGGCTGGACAGGGCTGGGAGCACCTGGGACAGTTGAAGGTGTTCCTGGCCATGGAAGGGGTGGCACTGGGTGGCTTTAAGATCCCTTCCAACCCAAACCATTCCATGATTTCCAATAGAAAGAGGAGCTCTGAGAATAGTTCTCTCCTACTGATTCTCTGTTTATTGTTAGAGATCCATGCTCAGGTGTTAGTGGGGTGAAGTCCATACTGGCTGTGGAAATACAATCTCCCCATGGAAAAATCAGGTGTGGCTCTCTTGTGATGCACTGAGTTTGGAGTATGAAAGAGTTTGGAGAAGAAAATGCTGCATCTGCAGGAAGAAAATAGCATCTAGTACTGGTTTTACTCAAATTAGCCAATCTCACCTCAAAATGGCACCTTGACCCTGTTGCATTTTCTTTGTTGGGAAGTTTGAAGAACCAAATGAAAAACTAGGTGACAAAAATGTGGAGAGAGAATAAGGAAGATAAAAGAAGAAATTTTTAAAAATAATTGTCTTTGGGCTTAAGTTAGTCTATTTCTGAAATATTAAATGTTGCAGACTGGTCTCACTTTTTTTTTTGTTTAATTTTCCACCCCAACTTTGGCCGCAACTTTTTGTCAGATTTGACATAAATCACAGGATAGTTTAAAATACAATAATTACTATCAGATGAGTTAACTTTTATGGAAAGATATTTCCAATTTTTATGTTTCATGGCTGATTTTAAAACTTTGTATTAAAAGCGAAGTTTAAAATATATGCAAAAATATTAAGTGTCCTTTTTCTTTCTAAAGTTAATCCAAGGTAAAGTTAATGGAAGGTATTCACTTTACACTTAGGTGTGGAAGAGCATGGGAACAGTTTTATTTTTTTCTATAAGTAGTAACTTCATGGGATTATAATGTCATATTTCTTGATAATACATAAGTGCTTTTACTCCTACATGTACTTTCACAAAATGTAAATTTAGTGAGTCACAGTCAAAGTACAAAGGCACTGGGAGTTTGAAAGATTATTTTGCTTTATGCAGCAGAAACCATTATTTGGTATCAAGCCTCCAAACTTTTAAATCATCAAAGTTACAAAAGTCTTGCAGTAATTATAGTAAATACTGTGAATAAGCTACTCAGTTGATACCTAAATTTAGTTTATGCAGAGAATTAATAGACATTTTTGTTTTACATTTGTAGAATAATTTTAATTAGAAGCAATTAAGTAAAATTACATTACTCCAAAGTAAATTGCTGCTTTCCAAATTTCTTTAAATCTCCTTATATTCCATTAGTATGTGAAAGCTTACAGTAATTAAAGTTTGACTTGTTTATATTCTAAAAGAGGAGCTAGAGAGGAGTTCAGGGAACCTTTCCATGGGGAAGGGTTTTACCAGGCTGCAGACTGCTCTGATTCCTCTTACTTGGAGCATTTTTGCTCCAAAGCATTTGGTACTGCCACTCTTGGAGCCAGGAGAGAGAATTAAATGGACAACTGATGAAGCTCTTCTTCCCAATCTCTAATTATGCTTTTGGTGGTGGCGTTATCTCGATGTTTTATGTGTCTGATATTTCAGCTGGAGCAAATAATCTGAACCAAAAAAAGGCTCCTTGAAATGTCTGCACAGAAAAGGTTCCTGCTGAAATTTTTACAGCACGGTTATAGCACTGCCTAGGTTATGTCCCACATTAAATTCCTTCCTTTTCCAATACCATTTTAGCAGCTTGCTTTTGCCATAAATACTTGTAGGAACAGCCCAGGGACAAAGCAGTCCCTCTAAAGCCTCTTCCTGTGCCTTGTGACTCAGCCATAGATCCTTAACAGGACGTCAGGATTTGTTCCGGAACAGCATCCGTGCATATGAACAATGAACATAAAATAGTAGGTGGGATACTTGGAATTCACTTTTATGGCCTCAATGATTGGAAAGAAATGAATTGGTTCTCCAAAAGCTGTGGAGAGGAAGAGGCAACTCCTGCTGCCAGGAGTAATTACAGCTCCACCAGGTCCTTGCCAGTCACACAGGGAAGGGAGCTGGCCCAAATGTGCTGGCCAGCACTCTTAGGAGTGCAAGAAAATGTTGTTTTGGCACGTCTTGAATTGCATTTCCTTCTCCCTGAGTGGGGATTGGCAAATGAGCTCGTACATAGCAGGACTTGAGATGAGCAACAGCATGTAATGCATGCTTCAACTTCTTGTTTGGATAAGTTTTCAAGATTTTAGAGACAAAAACTAGGTTTTCACATGAAGAAGTTTGTTGTTTTTTTTCTAATGGAATTATCACTGCCATCCTTCTTCTCTATCCTGAGGCAACAGACAGAATCAAATACATGTTCTTTTCAAAATACTCTCTGCAGATGCCTGCATGGACCAGTAGTTGTGCTAAGATCCAAGTGCTGGGAGATCCAGCATGGAACATGAATATTGCAAGTGGGATTGTAAAGATCATAAAGTTGCCTTTAAAATTATATTTTCAAAATCATTATTATGGTTCTTTTTTGTTTCATTTATTTTTTTTATTCTTTGTGATTCTTGAATATCCAAAGCCAAGAAAGAAAAGGAGAAACAAAAGTAAGAAAAAAAAAAAAAAAAGAAGAAGAAACAAGTGGGCAGCTTTTTTTTATTGTACAGAGAAATGAACTTTGAGAAACATTTTGAGAGAATTCAGATTTTTTGTCATGTCTCCTTTTGCATTCTTGTACTCCTGGTACCTTTCTTGGATTTGATCCATGTAATATTTTTTTAATTATTGGCAGTAAATTCTCAGCTGTCAAGAGCTCTTTAGTCTGTGACAGCTTTGGGAGTGTGGTCCTGAGGCCACCTTACTTTTCAGACAGGATAACCTGCAAGGAGAGTGTGTAAAATGATAGTAAACTAACTCATAGCTGGGCTTTCCTTTGCTTCTATGTCTTCCTGAATTTTCCTTGGCTACTCTATTCCAGACGTAGCTCACATACATATACATATACATATATATATATATATATATATATATATATATATATATATATATATATGTATACTTTATCCCCACTTGTTTTTCCATGCTACAACCAACACAAAGGAATTTTGAATTATGAAAGATGATGATGATATCTTCTGGTATGATCATCATTTCTCTATTTAAAGAGAATTTTCTGACTAGCTGAAAACATGGCATTTAGTTCTTGCTATGTTCAGGCTGTGACAGGTCCAACAGCTATTTTATTATAGTTTGGTTTGGGGGCTGGTAATTAAAATGAGTAAAATCCAGGTATGATAGCTGGTAGTAAATCTATTAAAGTATCTTTAAGGCAGTAGGCAGACATATATTAAAGTGCTATGGACAATGCAGGTATTTCTCCAGTGTAGAAATGGGTAGAAAATGGCTGTTTATGCATCATGTCCTAAAGAACATCCACTTTTCCATGTCAGGCTTTGACTTAAGAAGATCCAAGTGGGGATGATGCTGCTGCAGGAGCACCAGTGTGGAGGTTTGCTGTGGTTCCTCTTTAGTCTGTCCTGGCTAGGTGAAATGGGCACCCACCTTCCTGACAGAAAGGCAAAGTTCCCAGTCCAGGAAAAGCAATTAAATCTGCTGGATATTTTTGTGGTTTGTGCTACAATCCCCACAACTGGACATACAGGTTCAGTAGTGGCAAATGCCTTTTTATTGTATAGCAGTATTGAATATTCTCATTTATTTAAGGAAATAGAGGTGTTAGGAATTTGCATCTGCCTCTGGTGATGCAGGATCGCTACATTAAAGACAAAAAGGCTTCACACCAAACATCTAAACAGCACTTCCCAATATCCTGTTCTTTCTCCCTCTTGGGAATGGCTTGTGCCAAGCTGCAGAAGAGCAGCAGTTCCATATATCTGCCCTCTCTATCAAGTACATGAAGAAGGAGGTTTATTATTGGGACTGTAAATTTAAAAGTCTTTCTAATGTGATTGTGGATGTCCTTTGTGTCATGTATTTCATGCACCTGAGTGCATTTTGATATTGTAGGGAAATCTGTTATATTTCAGATTGTTAGAGAATTGAATGCTTATTTTAGTCACTTGACAGCAGTATTTTTTCACCTACTAGCAGCTAAAAAGCCTGTTACTCAGGATTTATTAGTTGAAAATTATTTTTCTCTTTTTTAGTAATAGAACATTTTCTATGAAAACTTAGACTTTCTTTCACTGCTTAAGGATTAGAACCAAAAAATACTATTTCAAATTGATGACTTTTATTCTTATTACCTTTCTTCTTGTCATGTTGAATGTGTTATGTATGAAATACAAGCAAAATTGAAAATGCCTAGATATGTTTTACTCCATATTACATTCTGTTGCATTTGGTGCATGTTACATAAGACAACATTAAGCAGACTGTCTATATTCACTTTTAAAGTGTGAAGAAAATGATGGTTAAACATCTCTGCAAATGAAAATTTTAGCAGCTTTTCTGTACTGGAATTTAATGCCAACCTAATTACCTCTATTTTGATAACATAAACTAAGCACTGTAACATAAGGTATGGCAGACTAGCTAATAAGAGGTTTTGATTTTTGTTTTTTGTTTTCAATATTTAAATCTTCTTTTCATAGTTTTGATAAAATTTCCTCAGGCTTTATGTGAAGTCATCTTAGGCTGGTGGTGCTGGTAACTCAGGTTAACTTTATCTTCCAGCTCCCACCTTAATAATGTTCAATTTTTGTTTAATCAGAAATGAAACAAAAACTGCATGCCAAGTATTCTTTTTTGGTCAAATGAAACCACTTCAGGCTTTTTATTAATTAATTAATTAATTAAAATAAGAGATAATTTTGCAAACCTAATCATGATGCTGCTGGAGCTTGACCACCAGTGTCTGTCACAGTCCTGCCCCCCAGACAGCGCCGAGCTGCCACGAGCTGAGGTTTGGTTTGAAAGAGGAGGAATCTGTGTGGTGCCCATTCCTCTGTTTAACCAGATAGAATGGAACACCTTCCATTTTTGGGCTTATTTTGGATGCCCAGCAATAAGTGAACTTTAAATGAAGTAAAAAGGGGAGCCACAGGTTTTTGGCCAGCTTTCACAAGGAAGGTTGGAGTTGTGGAGCCCACAGTGAGCAGAGCCTGGAGGTCACAACTCTGCTGTATCCTGGCACATGCCAGCCCTGGCTGCACAGAGGGGGCACACTCAGGAGCCAGGCACTTCTGCTGTTTGCAGGAGTTCCTCTGATAATTGAGCAGATCGTTTCCCCGCTAATAATCGCTTTTGTCAACAGCTCATTGTGTGCCAAGGGAACTCAACTGCGTCTGGAAACATTTCTGGGGAAATTCCAGCCACTCACAAAATTATTGCAATCAAAGTGTGGGTAGTGGCAGAAATCAGAGACTTTTGGGGGAATCAAAAGAAATCTGGGATGAGAGGCCTGTCTTCACTATGAGGGTGCTCATTCTGAGTCTCATCTTTTAGCATTTTCTTGACGACCCGTCCAGAATTCTCCCAATGTTTTCATCACTTTTCCACCTGTAGTAGTTTCTGAACAAGGATCGCCTGAACTAAAGGTTCCCAATCTATTTCATAATCAAGGTTACCCTTGAAACTTCTCCTTGGATTGCTTTCTCTTAGATTTCAGCCAGGAAACAAATGCTCGAGGAAAATTCATTGCAGAATGATGGAGGGCAAATCTGTAAATAACTACAGACTTTATAAATCAAGGCATGTATCAGGCTAGTCAGAAAGATTTAGGGAAAGGAGAGAAACTGGTTTAAATTTTCTTTATGATGACACTGCAGAACAGTCTGTAAGAATGGTACAAAATTGAACTCCCAACAAAATAGAACCTCACAAAACCACCTTGTAGACTAGTCTGCATTATTTTATATCTGTATATATTGGAAACTTAATCTGTTGCACTGTTTGTAGATAAATACCTCTCTGACTTGTTCAGTCAGTGCATGTCTCAACTGATGGTCTAATGAAATTCCAAGATAAAATGGTGCTTGATGCCCATGGCAGGGAACTTACTGTGGTGCAGATTTTTCCATGGTCAAATCATGGGCCAAAAAAAAAAAGAAAAAAAAGAAGTACCCTCCTACAATCACTTGGCATTTAAAAAGGTAGCTCAAGCTCCATTTTCCACATTTCATCCAAATCCATGTAGATTTCTCAAGTCTACAGGGGCTGCAGTTATCTTCCCAAAAGGGAGAAGATGCCTTTAATTAGCTGATGATATTCTGACGTCTCTAATAAACAAACCATTCTGGTTCACTTCTGGTTTTGGGTGTAGCTGGGGATGTGTGACCCTGTATTCTGTTTTTCTATTAAGCACCTGGTATCTGTTCAGAAATAACAGAGACATTGATACTTTCACTAAAACTTTCTCTTTCATTATTTCAGGGTTTATACATGTGTATAGACCTCCTTTGAATTTCAGCCTTCTTAGAGCTTGGTTATTATCTCCATACTCCTGTGTAAGAATCACTCATGCAATTCCATGCCTGCCCTGTCAAAGGCAAACCTCCTTGGAAACGTTCTCACCCTGATTCTGGCGACCTCTTTTCTTTTAGGGAAGACAGAAATGGAAGCTTTTCCCTTGAAGAGCTATACACACAATAATTTTTTAAATCCCTGCATTCTCTCAGCTGGCTCTTGAAACTGGAACTAAAGACAAATCAAAGAATGATTTGGGTTGGAACGACCTCAAAGCCCATCTCATTCCACCCCCTGCCATGGGCAGGGACACCTTTCACTATCCCAGGCTGCTCCAAGCCCATCCTTGCCTTGGACACATCCAGGGATCCAGGGGCAGCCACAGCTTCTCTGGACATCCTGTGCCAGGGCCTGCCCACCCTCACAGGGCAGAAATCTAAAAAAAAGTCAAATCAGTATTGTGCAAATGCTGTTCCTTTCATGCTGAGAGTTTGGGCAAGACTGGAGTTACTCAATGAACGTTAGCACTGGAGCAAACCAGCCCTTTCCTACTCAATTTAGTTGGTAAATCACTGACAGGAAAACTAAAGAATTGCTCCCAAATTCCTTGGTTTAGGTTCCAATCTGAATTTAGAGTTGTGTGTCGATAATGTAGTGTTAATGCTTCTGGTGTCACTGTCCCCAAAATGTGTGTGCATTTCTATGTAACCACACAAAAGGGCACACACACAAACAAGTGCAAATGTAAGTGGACTGTGTGCTGGCATCCAGAAAATGATGACAGATGATGCTAAAAATTGTTAGCAATTTGTCCTTTCCAGCACTAGGTAAGCTTGCTGAATAAGTATAAGGTCTTTCCCTCCGTGAGTATCAAAGTATCACAATTTAAAGGTGTTTAGTTCAGCTTAATTTGTTGTGGGGATTGTGTTTGAGGTTTTCTTCCTTTTTAATACCACTACTGATGAATATTCTTATATGTCCATAGTGGTTGAAAGGAAGAAAACTTTAAGTGACTTGAGAGCAGTGACATTTTTACTGTATCATCACAATTTCAGGAAATCTGCAGGTCTCAATGGCAAATTATAAACTCCAACCTGCATCAGAGAGTCTGTTTTAATGACCATTCCAGCATTTCACTGCAGAATATCTCAATGTGCATCCCAGGACTTGCCCTGCTGCTGGATCATTACAGAGTGTTTTGCCATCTCTGAGTTAGGGAAATCCTGACTACTTGGAGAAGAAACTAATCCAGATAGGAATTCAGGATTAAGGATTAGCTGAAGTGTTCTGGGTTTTACAGGAAAAACGTATTTCCAGTTTTTAGAGTATGAGGAAGCCTTTTTGATCATAGAACTGTTTATGTTAGGCTTCTGAAGGACCTTTTTTCTTCCTACTGCTCTTATGTTAGCACTGATGGACAATTAGGAAAAGGAGCAAGGAGAGCAGGAGAGGTTGGAGTAGCTCAGCTTGGCATTCAGGACATGGGCAGCACCAGGAAAAGTCTGTGATCCTTTGTCTTCAACACTCCCCCCTTCCCTACTTTCTGAGGAGAAGGACAGTTGCTGATTTTTAATTTATTTATTTATTTGGTTTTTTAAAGAATCTCCTGCTGAGATAATTTTTTTTTTCCCCCTCCCCTTGGTGCTAGGCATAAACGATGCCTCTTTCTATCTTCAGCTTCCCATCTGTTAGCAGAAAGTGATGAGTCTGAGGAAAACTGCTCTGGAAAGTAGGGTAGCTTCCCTCACCAGGAGGTGCTGGGAAGGCTTGACAAGTCCGTTGTGACCATTTGTCTTCTTTGTCCTCATTGCTTAATAATCAGCAAATGGCTCGGTTTTAACTCGTGCAAAGTATTTGTCTTTTAATTCCCTTTTTCTCTGGGCTTAAAATAATTCGACTTTGTTGGGTTTTCTGTTGCATATGTATGATTTCTTGCTGAGTTTCCAAAGAGGAAAGAGTCTCATGAAGAGAAGTGTTGAGAAGGTGATTCATTCCCAAAACCCAGATTCCTTCTCCCAACTTGGTGCTTCTGAGTGGGGGTAGGAGAGGGGAAAATGCAAGGCGAGGAGCTGAAGTGATTGAGGAGGAGCTGCAAAGATTTGGCAGTAGCTCCCCTTGGAAACATTCAGATCAAATCCCTTGGTGTGTCTCTGCATTCATCCCTTTTTCCCCCCCACATTTCAATAATTCTTTGGGCCAGGGTGAGTCTGTTTGGCAGGAAGGTAGAGACAGAAAACAGGGAGCTCCTGATGACCAAGGGAAATCAAGCCCTAAGGGAAAGGCTGATGATCCCTGCTGAACACCAAAAAGCTGCTGGGGAATAGGATCTCCTGAGATGTCACTAATTTGGGAAGAAAGCTCTGTTTTAATCTTGCATACAATTAGACAGCAGAGAAGCAAGCGAGGCTTCATTAGCTCAGCCAGTCACAGAGGGGGTCTCTTGATTTCTTCCTCTCTCTGTTGTGTAACCATTCTCCATTCATGGTCCCTTCTCCGTGGCTTCTCATTACTGACATTCTTGTCTGGATGAACTTTTAACTTAGCCTGACTTCATTGATTTGAACTCTTGCTGCTGTTGCAGCAGAGTGCAGAGCTCAGTATCCCCAGGAGCAAGAGCCATGGAAGGTCTGCAGCTTTCATAATAATCAGAAAACCTTGACAATATTGGAAACCAGAATTTTACTTGGTTTTACATTGAAAGCTTGGACCTTTGTCTTGTATTCTCCTATATATTTTCTTCAGATCTTCTGTTATCCATGGGCTCCAGAGTACGTGCTCGCCTTTAATTGCAAAATCTTGCTTTCTGTAAAAATTTGGATTCCTTTAATAATCCTAATACTTCTTTTGTCTGTCAGGGAGCAACTTGTTCTTCTTCTGTAGTTTCCACTTCATGTTTTTTGATAATAATAATTAAAAAAATGAAGCCTTGTTATTTTTCATTATTTAACACAGATACTTATAGTCCTTTTGGCAAAGCTGATTTGATTTTGTTTTGTGTTTAAAATTGTTTAACCCCGATACATCTTAATTAAAAAAACCCCAAACCTCAGAGTTTTATTTATGGATTAATTATTTTTAATTAATTAAAGACACAGAAAGCCATGTTTTTATACTCATATTTCTGACACACTGGCAGCAGCCATGAATTATCCATGTTTTGTGTCTGCTTTCCTTGCTCTTGTATTTACACTGTTATTTTCCTAGTGATGGGAATGCATTGCCTGCATTTCTCTTACATCCATTAAACAAACACCCAATTTCCTACTTATTGGTATCTCTTAACATCCAGACATTCTCCAAATTGCATCATGTCATGGAGTTTGTGGGTTTGTTCACGTGAGGGAAATGTCTGTTGCTTGACAAGTCGTTTGTCTTTATGCGATTCCATCCTCAATTTCCTAAACTCTCCTGATGCTTTGCTTTCCATATTCCAGTTTACTGTTTTGTCATGGTGTTTAATGAACATAGAAACAGTTGCCTGAAATATTTCTAAATTTTCTATTCGATCTTTTTGGGGAATATAATACTTGCTGGTATCTGATCTTGCTTGAATTTTAATTCTATTTAACAGTTTACTCACAACAACAGTTAAGATATTGCAATGATTTTATACAGAAGTTTTAGACATTTTGTAAAGCCTTCTCTCTTGATTAACTTTCATGTCCATTTAGCATTTGTAAAATACATCAAGTTCAGGGGGGTTTTGCAGTGGGGATCTCACACTGTGACAAGTAATGGAGTTCAGCTACATCAGATGCTGATACCTGGTGTTTAGAATAAGAAATACAGGAATTTTTTAAAGTGATAATCAGTGCTTATTTGGACCTAAATACTCCAATATCCAGTATTGGGTTCCTAAGGCCTACTGGAAGCCATGGGTGTTTGAATTCCTAAATGAAAACGTGACTGTGCTTCTCCTGGCTGCATTTATAGGAATATCCTCCAGCTCAGTTTCACCTCTGCTGTAATCCTCTGGTCCTTGTTATCTGCTTTGATAATTTAAAACTCTGATGTGCTGGGTTCTTCAGCCCTGTAAATTCTGCTTCACCATCAGCCTGCTCACCAGGAGACATCTTAGCAGGACATCAGCTGCTCTGGCAGGAGCTACCCAAGGCTTCACCCTTTTTTTATGGATGTCTGTGCTGGAGATGTGTTTGGGCTCCAACAGGTTTGTGAGACCCCTGGGATCGTTTCTGCTCAGGCCCCTAAATACAGCCCTGGGGAAAAGCCTGGGGTTGTGCTGAGATGGAATTGGGCACTCTGGAGACAAATCCCTGGGCTCCCTTCTGCACTGGCACACAGCTCACGCCTTGCTCTCAGACACAAACCTGATTTACACCAATTCTACGCTTGCTTTACATTTTTTTACTTGCTGGTTTATTTCTCATCTTCTGCCCAGTGCTAGAGAGTACAAAAGATTTGGTTCTATCAGGCTTCAGGACTTAAAAGACTTAATCCAGTTTCAGGCCTTGAAATATATTTTGATATATTGTTTAATACAGTCTTCTGGAAGTGGAATATTCACCTACCATACAGGCTTGGGGTCATGTGAGGTTCTTACTGGGTTTTGTTATGTTTGTCATCATTTTTCTGCAACTTTGTCACCTATGTCCCAAAGCCAACTCGCAGCAACCCTGTGTTCCACTTACATAAACATTTTTATATTTAATGAAACTTGACTTCCTGCCCAAAGATAAATCTTTGATGCACTCCGACCTGCCTGCATTTCTATTACCTGTGTCTGTAAAATCATTGTTTAATAGTAGGAAATAAAAAAGAAAATCCTTGTTGAGAATATTTGCTCAGTGAGCAGGGAAATCACTTTTGACAGCTGGAATATGCATGGGACCTTAAGGCAAACAAACAAAAAAAAGATGAGTCTATACAGAAGGGCTTTTCCTTTCTTGCCAGTTCTGTGAGGGAGGTCAGTGGGGGAAGGTACAGATGAAAAGTACAATTAGATGGCAAGATGCTTTATGTGGCCTAAAGCACATGTAAGATTTACTCACAAGAAATAGTCAATTTAATTATGTTTATAGAAAGCCAGGCATGGGAGAGATAATGAATCCATACAGTGGTCAAAAGAAATTTCTGTGTCTAATCCCGAGTGGTAATTGGTTTCCTTTTCCTAAACGTTCCCTTTGAGTTAGTATTTTATTTTGTAACTTTCTCTTATTCACAAGGTTCAGAATTAGGATCCCTGCAGGCTCCACATCCCATTTTCAGTGCTTGTTTTTTTCCCTTTGTTCCTTTCCTTCTTCCTGTCCCCTTTTGCTTACCTCAGTGCAGCTCTGTCCTGGCCAGGTAGTCTGGCCAAAATAGCTGCAGCCATCTGGAGCAGCCACTGGGAACCTCTCGGTGACTTCCTCTCATTGCAAATGTCAGCTTGAATCTTCTCTCCTTTGCTTGCTGCTCCTTAATTTTCTTTTCACTTCGCTCTTCATTATTCAGCAAGGTGACTGTGGTGTTTGATTGTGGGCATGTAGAGTGTGCATGAAAAATGCTGTGCAGGGGAGAGCTCTGTTCTTCCCCCTCTGTCTTGCCCATTATCCTAATCCACATCAGGGTCTGCTTGCCACTGATATGTCATCTCTGCTGTGAGAACCATCATGATGTACTGCAATTATATTTAGATTCAATGTTAGTGCAGAGCTGTCTGAATTTTCTTTTAAAAGATGCAAAGAAAACAAAATTCAGACAAGCCATTATTTTTCAATTAAGATAATTTTTTTTCGAATCGTTCCAAACACATTTTTTGTGTTTTCAGATGTTTGCTGAGTTGTTTTATTTTCTGATAAGCAAACCAAGACTTCTTACTTTCCATGATGGTTATTCCTGCCACTTCCAATTCGATGGGGATGTTTTGTCAATTTTGCTCCCATTTTAAATAAGCTATGCTTATATTTGTGCAATTGTTTGAAATTATTCTCCAGGACCTTGATAAGGGAAAATCAGGAGCACATTAAAAAATAATCTTTGCATTAAGTTAGTTTAACAGTGATTTTGAGACAGGCTTCTGAATAAAATTATGACTGTTTAAGGTTGTTCTTCAGGTGGGTGTTAGGGTTAGGACAGAGCCTGACTCGTGGTTCTGGATGCTCAGAGCTGCCAGCATGAGGCTGTTGGGCTGCACTTGGCTGAGCAGGGTTTGAGCAGTGAGGACTAACTCCACACAGCTCTGCCAGCAAAGCTGGGCCCAACAGTCCTTGGGGGCAGCTGTGAAAGAGGACTCCAGTGTTTGGTTGCTTTTATGGTCTGAAGAGCAAAGTAGGTTTTATTACTAGACCTGTTTTCCTGTGAATTTGCATAATCTTTAAGTTGGAAATTAATAATGCATCATATGTACTTTAGAAATTCTCATTTTGTTGAAAATTGAGGAGTATTGGGATTGCCCCTCACCTTCCTTTTAGGTCTTTGTCCTGACCTTTTGAGTTCTCTGCACTTTGGCAGCATTCACACAATCCATCCAATGCCTCAGAATGGAGCTGGAGCTGTCTGTCTTTTTCCAGGAAGAATTTTCAGGGTGTAATGCAGAGCCATCATTTACAAAGGGCTATTTCCATTCCAGCTTTCACTCTCATGTGAAATCCATCTTCTCTGGGTCCAAACTTTGAGAGCAGAATGGATCTAGGGACAATAAATGGTGATGAGAGAAGGTTACTAGAGAACAGAATTTTCATTCCTAGGGCAAATCTTGGCATTGAGATGTTCTGGCTCAGGGGGGGAGTTTATAGCAGCACAGAATTCTAGAACAGGGACACCTCCCACTGTCCCAGGCTGCTCCCAGCCCTGTCCAGCCTGGCCTTGGGCACTTCCAGGGATCCAGGGGCAGCCACAGCTGCTCTGGGCACCTGTGCCAGGGTCTCAGCATCCTCACAGGGAACAATTTAAATTTAATTTCACTTTTCTCTGCTACCCAAATGGCTGCTCAGTGTCTGGGTACCTTCACCAGAGAAGAATTTCTTCATGACCTTCCTGTCTTTTCTTCCAGCTATAAATCCTTGGCAGAGAAATGCAGGCCTGACAATTCCCAGTCAAAACTTCCTCTGTAAAAAATGGGGTTGCTTCAAGAATCGGGAGCGAGTCCTTGAGCTGCTTTTGGAATTGCCTGTGAGAGGCTCGAGATGTCCCTGCTGTGTGACAGGGATGGGCACCTTGGAGGAGGCAGGGAGTCACAATTTGTGCCACCTTGAGCTGGTGTCTGGTGCTCCCCCTGCGCTCCAGCCCTCCTGGACGGATAAACACAGGAACCACCGTGCCCAGAACGAGCAGCTGCCATTTCCCAGGGGGCTGGAAGGGAGAGGGGAAAGTCACAAATTCGAGACTGCCTGTAGCAAGTGGATGTTCCATGTGCCAGCTGGAGATAAACTTAAGCTGATAGTTTGGGGATATTCCTGCCTGCTCCTGGTGGAGCTGCCACTGAGCACAGCTCGGGGCTGTGCCCTGCCTGGGGGAGCTGGCAGCTTCACACTGCTGCTCTCAGTGCACCTTTTTGTACCTTTAAAAAGTCTTTTCCTCCTGGAACAAGGTCAGGAGGGTTATATTTTCATATGCCCCATTATTAGATTTCTTCGCCTCATTTACAGCAAACCCTTGAGGAGTTAAGCAGATAAGGAAATCTTGCAGGATTTGGAAGCTGTTTTTAAATTTTAGGTGCTAATTTTAAAGGAACAGACATTTGGGCAGGTATTATTACTTGTACAGAGACTTTTTCAAGTACTAGAAATCTGGAACTGTCACTGTTTCAGAGGCAAATAAAATTTTCCTCTCTTATTTCCTAAACCAGGTTGAGTTAATTGGAAAGAAATGAACCCGCTATTTCTGATGGATTCAGATGGGCTTAGGAAGGCGATTTTGAAGGCTGGTAATTCTGAGAGGGGAATAGGATGACATTTTGCATGAAATATCTAGATTATTATTGGTGATTACAGTATCCAAGTGAGGCTGAGGAGCTTTGTGCAAGGCCATCTTTCAGCAATCTGCAGCAGCTCACTGGGCACTCTGTGCTTTGTTGGTGACTTTGGGTGAGGGAAACGAGGGATGCAGAGCTTCAGAGCACACAGAAATGCCTGTAAAGAGGGAGGAGACAATGAAAACTGCCTTGGCCACAAAGAAGCTTTGCAGAGAACCTTTTAAACTCCTCATCTATCACATTTATTCACACACTGCTGCTGCTGCAGCGTCCAGGTTGTGCTGCTTTAGACACTCACGGTGACAAAGTCTGGAAAAGCACCACAACCGTGGTGACTCTGGACTAACTTTGTGAGGATGAGTGAGCTCTCAGCTCTTTGGGAGGATGCTGCTGCTCAGGGCTGGGAGAGTGCCCTGCTTTTCCAGGGAAATGCTGTCAAACACTTCTGCAATCCAGAGAGCAAATCAACTTGTGTGGGACTCCCTCCTCCAAGTGGCCCTTGCAGTTCACTTGACTGGAGTTGGAGGAAGATGAGGAGTTTTGAACTCAGTGCCTGCTTGTTCTTACATACACACATACACACACACACACACACACACACACACATATATCTATATATATATATAGATATATGGAGAGTCTATCCTCTTTCTTTAGCTGCTCTGGGTGCTATTGGGGGATTTATCTTACCTATTTTTATTTTTATGTATTTGCTAGATAAGAAGCAAAAAGCATTGCTTCTGATATTTTCAAATCAGGGAGCAAAGAGTAAATATTTAATGTCATAAACAAGTATAAACACCAAATATAATGGGTTTGGGTTTTTCCTTATGATTTTTTGACTGCAGTTACTCAGACGCCCTCCTGGAAGGCTTCAATATGGATGGTGCTGCAGGATGGTGCTGCTCCTTCCCAGCATAATAATCCATATTTAATGTGTCACTTCTGAAATGATAATGAACACGTATAGCTGCTGACAAATGTACCCCTTTTGTTTCCCAGAGTAACAAGTTATTACACTGGTTTCATATTTATCCTCTCAGTCTCTGAAAATAATGAAAAATACTCTTGCAATCTAATTTACCTGTGGTAGAAGACAATGCTGAGAGCACCTGTCTTTCTCCCACCACTGAACACCTGCTGGGAGGGTTCATGCATCAGCTTTTCCTCCTGAAGAGTTTCCTCTATTTTACTTTTCTTTCAGCATTCCTGCCTCCCAAAAGATGAGTGTCACTCTGCCCTGAGCAGCGTGGGTGTGCCATTGTGCTTCCTCCAATTCACAGCTCCAAGAACATTCTTGCTACCCAGCCATTGTCTTATTTTCCCACCTGCTCTTTCCTTAATTGCCATAAATTCCAGAATACAGTGGTACAAGGCTGGGTTAGCACCTCAGGGCAGGGCTTTAAACACCAGCATGTGCACGTGGTTCTGGGCTTTACCTGTCCCAGCAGGGAAGTGCCTTTTCAAACCCCTGAGCATCCCTGGCTTGGGAGGGACCTTAAAGTTCGTCCAGTGCCACCCCTGCCATGGCAGGGACACCTTCCACATCCCAGGCTGCTCCAAGCCCCGATGTTCAGCCTGGCCTTGGACACTTCCAGGGATCCAGGGACAGCCACAAGATCCACAGCTGCCCACCCTGCCAGCCCAGTTGTCTCCTGCCTGCTGTGGGTGGTTTTGTTCCTCCATCAGAAGTAACTCCCAGCTTTCACAGGAATCACAGACTCATAACAGGCCTGTGCTGGTGTCTCCTTTGGGGCAGTGAGAAGAGTTAAACTCACAGAGTTTGGGTCATTTCCTTGGGTAAGTCTCGCCCATTAACATTGATACATAGAAATTCCTGCATTTTACATTTTTAACATTATCACGTATCAGTTCCACTTCAGTCCTGCAGAGCATGAAGGCTAATCCAGATCCCCAAAACAAGTAAATGCCAAGAAAAAAAATTGACATTTACAACAGAACCTTCTATACAAATTGTTTATTTCATTCAAGCATGCAGCTGGATTAAAAATTGCTTAAAAATCCTGTTGCTGCTGGATACTCAAATAATGTTGTGGTAATGTCGACAAGGACTTGGGTGCTCAAACAATGCCTGGGGACAGGTGGCCCCTGCTGCTTGATGGACTTCTTAAAATCACCTAAAATTGAAAGTTTGTGGAAAGAATTTAAGTGCACTGGCAGCAATTCATGGTCTCACACATCTTTGTGTGAGGTAGAGTCTGAATCCCAACCTCCCTCCTCTTTCCCTGGGCTTTTGGCATCCGTTAGGAGCGTGGAAACAATGCTTTGTTTCTTTTGTCTTTATCATTTTTCTCTCAAATAGTTTTCCTCCAGGACTTTCCTTGCATTATTTCCATATATATTTGAAAGTTTTGCCTTCCAGCTGAAATTTTTATGGTGCCTAAATCAAAATGGCCCCATTATAAACTTACAGCCAGTTTGGTAATGTAACAACTTAATATTGTTATATAAACATGTTTCTTACAAGAAAATTTGTTTTGAGTGAAACCATATGCACATGTTAATGGGATATATTTTTCACACTTCTTCTTTTTTGCCATTCTTTGTATTTGTCTCGATACTTATTAATAGCATCCTTCTGAAACTTCTCTGAAGAGACCATATAGCAGATTTTTTTAAACTGTAACTAGAGTACAATTTTAAATGTCTTGGATGTGATTCCAAACAGAGCTGTATGAGGGTAAAATAACATGCAGTCCCTGATTGATTATATAGCTATAATTATACTTAGGGACTGATATTATATAAACCACTGGAGCAGAGCTCTCTCAATAGATAAACCATCATTCACTGTTTTATGTGTAAATCAATCCATAAGGACTTCTCACTGTGGAGCTTCTGCTGGGGAATTTGATAGAATGATCTTTATTTGAGTTCACATTTTGTTCTTTGGAGAGGTTGCAGTACTCATTTGGGCTCTTTTCCACCTTTTTCCTACGGTAAAGCAGTTGCAATACTTTTGGGGAGGTTGAAGTTGTGAATTTTGACAGGTTTGAGGTAACCCCCCTTACTTTCCAACACGACAGTGCCTTTTGTTTATCCTATAAATCATGTCTCTGAGGAAGATCTGCTTGGCAAGCAATGCTTCCTGGAGCTTGGTCTCACACCTCAATTTTCTGGGAAATTTAGTGTGGATGATTGTTTAGCTGTCAGCATTGACTGTCCACTTGATTTAAAAAATGCTGCTTCATCATCAAGAGATTTCTGTCCAATCTATAGGCAGTGGATTGTGGATTAGGAATGGTTTGGGTCGGGAGGGACCTTAAAGATCATCTCACTACACTCTGATGTGGGCAGAGACACCTTCCACTCTTCCAGGCTGCTCCAGCCTGGCCTTGGGCACTGCCAGGGATCCAGGGGCAGCCACAGCTTTTTTGGGCACCCTGTGCCAGGGCCTGCCCACCCTCATACCAGGAATTCCTTCCCAATATCCAATTTAACTTTGCCCTCTGTCAGTTGTCCCTTGTCCCCAGTCCCTCTCCAGCTCTCCTGGAGCCCCTTTAGGCACTGGAAGGGGTTCTGAAGTCTCCCTGAAGCCTTCTCCAGGCTGTCTCCATAGGAGAAGAGATGAATATTTGGCTTTTTTTTGCTTTGTGTGGTTGTGTGAAAATGGGAGGGGTGTTGTCCTGTGTAAGGCCATGCTTTACATCACTATTTTATCCCAGCCTCACTTCTCTGGGGAGGGGATCAGCTCAGGGCTCCCCTATTTCAGCAGTAACTTCAGGGTTTGTTTTTCAGGTGTGGATTGTATTGTGGGGACTTGTGTTAAAATTCATCTCCTGCCTTTAATGTCCAGCTGCAGCTGGAAAGGTCTTTTCACTCTTCTCCACGGCTGCCTCTCCTCACTTTACAGGATGGTCATTGCCTCTTCCCTTGGCTCTGCTGCTGCTCCCTTTTCCATTTCACATTCCCTGGGGAGCTCTGTGCTGTCCATGGCAGGGAGAACTGAGCTCTGGCTCCCATATTTTCATCAGGTTTTTCTGAAAAGCAAAGGCCTTCTGTATTATCTCATAGTGGTTTAGTTTTCATGTGACTCCCTTTGTGGGAGGCAGTTTGGAAAGCCTACAAATATCTATTGGATTTTAATAGATGCAAATATATGGATTTTCCCTCATCCTTGTGCACGTAGCAGGTTGTGAGCCATGACTTCCCTTTACCAAAAAGGAAAACTTTCCTCCTTCTTTATTAATAAAATATATTTATCTGTGTGTTTATCACTAGGCACAATTTCTTTTTATTTTCCTGTTATAGGTGCCAGGATTGCTCATCTCTATTTCTCCTATATCTGCTATAAACTTAAAAAAGGAGAAAATAATGACCCTCCCACCTCTCTCTGCTGCTCCAGTTGTCTGCATTGGATAAATATTCCCTGTCTCCTGTTCAGTGGCAGCTGCTGCCTCTGCACAGCAGCTTTGTCTAGACCAAGTTTGCTCATTGCACGTTACACACAAACTTATTTTCATAAAATCATTACTGAAACCCAAAATGTGGCCTCAAGCTTTAAAACATCTTTAGTTTTCCTGGGTTTAATCTTTGGGATTTTATATTTTTGCTACCAACCAGATTTCTTTTTCCCAAGTCCTTGTCCTCCTTCTCCACCTGCATTTCTTTTTAATGCTGCTTTTCCATGCAACACTCCTTTGCCTTTTTTTCCCCCCAAGTTTCTGCCCAGATGGAGACTTTTAAGTATTCTTAGGTGTCAGGTTTTGTTGTGCAGGGTTTTTAGCAGCAAGGTCAGTCCACGGGAAGTTCTGTTATTCCTAATGAAGGATAGGTGGCACTCTTGTTATTTTTGTTTGGTTCCTGAAATAAATCAGGTGTATGCACTCTCTCAGATTTCTTTTTATAGAGTAAGTGCTTTAGAGAGTTCTTGAACATGAAGAGGATTTGATTTTATTATTTTTTGTTAATGTGTACTTCAGTTGCCTGAGTCTGTGACTGGATGACAGAACTCTCTAGGAAGAGAAAATGTTATTTTCATGAAGACCTTAAGGAACAGTGCTCACCTATATGGTGCTGCCTCATTTTACATATAAAATTTTGGATTTTTTTAAAATTTTCTTACTATTTCATAAAGCAAGGAAAAAAACCAACAAAGCCTTTAATGTAATTTAAACTCCAGTTATTAATACCTTTATACTTTGTATTTTCTTGTTAGTTTCGGATTTGAAGCATAGGCTTAAGCTGGCACGGTAATCCTTGCACTGCATGTTAGCAAGTCCTAAACAGTCCAGAGAGCCTTCATTCCTTAAAGCAGGGGAGTAAATCTGTCCTGCCCTAATTCTATCAATGCATTGTAAAATTGGATAAGTTTGTGAGTTTGAGCGTTTTCTCTCGTGCTCTGGAAACCTGAAACACGGCACAGCTCTCGCAGGTGGAGGCATGAGGTGTGCGGGGTTTTCTGGAGCTTTGAAGGAAGATTGGGGTTCTAAACCTCAGCTTCCTGGAGTGTTTTTCCTCCTGAGGAACACGGTCCCGTGGAGATGTGCTAACCTGGGTGCTCGACTGCTGCAAATCAGATCAGTGTCGTTGCTCCCCTGGGCCGACAGATTGCTCTGGCCAAAGGCTCTGGTGACCTCAGCCCTGTTCCTCTTGATCCTCCTGGCAGACCATTAATTCTGTTCCAGCTCTTCCCAGAAAGAGAAGAGCTCTTGCCCCGTGGCTCAAAGGATGAGCAGGGATGAGAAAAGTTTCAGTCCTGCCTCTGTCCAAGGGTATGAATCTCTTCCACATGAACATGTAAGTGCTCCGTGTTTTGTGGCGGGTTCTGGCCACGCAAACATCTCTGTGATGGAGTCACGGTTTCTCCAGGGCCACAGGGCATTTCCCAGCTGAAGCCCTCAAAGCAAAGCCATTCCCAAGCTCTGAATCTCCTGTAAATCTGCTTTGGCTGTGCAGTTCAAATAGAAAGTTTAATAGGTAACGGGGAAAGAACCAATTCCAGAAATTCCAGACCAAAAAAAACCAAGACACTTGTGTGGATTTCACTGGACATTTCAGAATAGGTGTTACTTCTTAAGTATGGCATAATGTGCTTTGTGCTTTAATTTGTGCTTTAATATATTTTTTTTCAAGCTTTTATTTTAGTTAACTACAGTCTAGATTTCTGGACTTTCTGCTGGGATGGTATGAACTTAGATGAAAGCAAATCTCTCTTGAAAGGGTTTCAATCTAATTTAGTTTTTAGGTATCTTCAATTTAAAATATTTAGTTAGTATATATTCACTTGGGAAAGAGTGCTTGATTTTAATTTTCATGATGATTAGATTATGGAACTAAAAGTTGATTGAACAAGTTATTTGTTTTATTGGTTGAGGGAACATAACTCGGCAGTTTATTTTGCAGTTTATATTTTTGGTGCCATCTCATGTAACACAGGCTCATGTATTACTCATCCCTTTTCCTTCAAAGTCCTTTGGATTTTTTATTTCTCTTTTAAATTTCAATACCCTGGAGTGTTTGAATTGAGGAGTCTCAAATAAAAATCTATTTTGGGGCAGGAAGTTTTCTGGATGTTTTGGATAACATTTATTTCTACTTTCTATTGCCAAATCATCTTTCAAGCTGATGTCATTAAGGCAGAGAATTTTGTGGTTTGTATAATAATACAAGTCCCAAATGGTGGCAGTTATTGAAGTTAACACTTTTTGCCCAACTGTGGGAGTACCAGCATCTTTGAGAGATTCCAATTTTGGTTCTTATTTATGCTTGACATTTAATGTGCTTGACATTCTGATTATTTTACACCTACCTAATTTCTTCTAGCTCCAGGGATAATGACAATATTTTAAGCATCTGTGAAGTGTAGCTGTGTGTTATGGAGCAGGTGCAATGCTACAATTGGAAGGGAAAAAGTCCCTAAACTATTTCTGGAATCATTGTGGTTTTTGTGCTGCATATCTCTGGGTCAGGTAGAGTTTCTCAGCAGCTTGGTCTGGTTACCAGTATTTGCTTTACTAATATTTTGTATGCTGTTATTTAGCCAAATGTCTATCTGTGTGTGTACAGATGTAAATAAATCACATCATGTGGACTGGATGCTCACGTGGTGTCCTTTGTGATCAAGGGGCGAGACATTAGAGAGAGAGTTTTCCAAGTTATTACTGGAGATTTATATTTTTCCTAAGTTTTGAATTCAAATGGGCTGTAAAATAACATATTATAAAAGTCAGCCCTTTAAACTGCTGAGCTCATATGTCCATGGCCTACACCTTTAGTGTAGAACTTAGAACTGCCCTGTGTCTTGGTTTATAGATAATTGGGATAGCAGCTGAGAAATTAAAATACATGGGAAAAAAAATACCCAAATGATTTTAAGTATACTCTGTGTAAAGTCTTTACTCTCCCTTTGCAAAGTAATTTTATTAATCTTTTTGAGTTGTATTCCCATTTATTATGTGGTTCCCTGCAGACATGTCAGGTTTTAGGCTCTTTTGGAAAGGTTAAACTGGTTATCAGGGAAAGAAGGAGCAGGATGAAAACAGTGGCAAAACCAAATTCTTCAAAGCCGTGCAGCTGGTGGCCACAATTTCCTTTTTCGTGTACTGGGAATCTTGCATTGCCCTTGACTATTGGCTACATGAAGAGTGGAAGAGAAAAGTTAAAATAAAATTAAAAATTAAAATACTTTATTTTGCAGCCCCATGTGGGCATGTGTTAAATACTCACCCAAGCCCTCCCAAAACAATCACCATGGCCTAGCAAGGGGTCCTTGAAGCTGCCCTGACTGAGTGGGATATAGGAACAATATTAAAAATTCCTTTATTTTGCAATCTTGCCACCTGGTGGTACAGCCTGATAATAAATATTTGGTTAGAAACCTGTTCCAGAAGTCATATTTTCTTTGGTAGACAGGGTGTTGGGGCTGGGATTTCAGACTGGATCCTGCATGGGCTCCTGTTTTTATCAGGCAGGTTCAGTGTTCTTCCTTCACTGCCAGTGCCCTGTGTCAGGGCAGTGCAAGGCTGTGCATCCCTTGCCATTAAACACCATAGAGTCACATCAGAGGGTGGCTTGGCTTGGAAGGGACCTTAAAGATCATCTCATTCCACCCCTGCCATGGCAGGGACACCTCCCACTGTCCCAGGTGCTCCCAGCCCTGTCCAGCCTGGCCTTGGGCACTGCCAGGGATCCAGGGGCACCCACAGCTGCTCTGGACACCTGTGCCAGGGCCTCCCTTACAGGGAAGGATTTTTTTCCTAATATCTCATCTATCCCTGCCCTCTGGCAGTGGGAGCCATTCCCTGTGTCCTGTCACTCAAGGTTCTTGTAAAGAGTCTCTCTCCATCTTTCCTGCAGCCACTTCAGGCCCTGCAAGGCCATGATTTGGGCACCCCAAAACTTCTCTTTTCCAGGTGAACAATCCCAGCTCTCCCAGCAGAGCTGCTCCATCCCTCTGCTCCCCCTGGAGCCTCCTCTGGTGCCTCCAGCAGCTGCAGGTCCCTCCTGTGCTGGCCCAGGGCTGGGGCATCTCTGCAGGTGGGGTCTCACCTGGGCACAGGACAGACAGAGGGACACAATCCCAATCCCTCCCCTGCTGCCCACGCTGGGGCTCAGCCCAGGGAGATTTGGGATCCCAGCACATAGCTGGGGCATGTCCAGTCTCTCATCCACCAGCACTTCCAAGTCCTTCTCCCCATGGCTGGTCCATCTTTTCATCCCCCAGCTCCCACTGACTTCCACAGACACGAGGGAAGTCTGGAGATGATGTGTGCTCCTGGAGCACTGTGTTATGCATGACACTTCACAATATATTTGAAATGTAGTTTATGAAGGAATGGTGTCCCTGTCCTGGAAGTCCCAGATAAATGATACAAGCTGAACTGACCTAAGTTATATAAGAATATTTAAGGGATATGCTATACCTAAAACAATTCCTACAAACGCCAGCAATACAGAACTGAAATGTGTTTGGATAGTTTAAATGTTCATTTGGGCACAAGGTGGAGACTGAATAAAGCCCATGACGTGCAAAACCTGGCAGAGCTGACACTTAGTGGCAGGAGAATGGGGAAGCTCACTCCTTTCTGCTAATCTGAGATGAAGCAGATGTGGTCTTGCTGGTGTCTGCAGGGAAATCCTCATTTATAATGAAAGATGTTTTCACATGGTGTTCAAAGGGCCTTAAACAATCCAGCTTTTGCAAGCTGAATCCAAACATGATTTACTGAGGGGTGTGATGAATTGATCATTAGCTGGAACTTACAAGTCAGAAGTGGCTGTTTGCTCTCCCAGGAGTGTCCCCTCTGGCTCTGCCATATGCTGTGGTTTGACATGAGAGGAACCGAATGGAATTCTGTGCCTTGGGTCAAAAATGGCATCGTGCTGGAGCACAGCAGCTCCCTTTTGATACCAAAACATGGGAAATGGATTTCTTTTTGTCTGTCCTACGGTGCAGTGGGGATGTGTTCCCATGGAACACTTGCAGCCCGTCCAAGGAGGGCCTCTCCTTGCAGAGCTGCTGTCGTTGCCTGCACCCTCCTGAGCATCTCATGAAAACAGCCACAAAGTTCACAATGACATTGCTGTGCTGGCCTTAAGGCCTCTCAATTATTCCCTTCCAAGTTCTTATGTCATGCAAGGAAAACCAGAGGAATGTGTCCCCTCTGCTCCTGCCCTCTTTGCCAGCCTTTCCCTCTCACACAGACACACACACACACTGAGTTTTCAGTCTCCAAAACCATTAAAAATCACATTTATTTATAAATATGAGAGGTCAGAGGGCTACAGCTCTGATAAATGGGAAAGAAGAGGTAACATTGGGACTGAGGCCTGTGTTGTTGAGCTTTTAATTCACATCTTTGGTAACAGAGTCGGAACTTTTTAATCACTTTATTTTACTGCAAAATGTCCCTAACTATTTATGACACTGGATGTTTGCTCTTGGATCTGTTTCTCCTGTGGGGTATCCTTTAGATCAATCCTTGTTTGTTCTATTAATTTGCTAAATTCTCTGGGGTTTGTCGAGTCTAATTATCTTCTTTCTTTCTTCCAGTTTTGAAATCAAGATTGATTAGCCAACACGAGAAGACCCAGCTGGTTATGTGACTCAGAACCCTGTTTATGAAGCACTCGCTCATTTTTACAAGACAACTGTAAGTTGTTTCTTTTTCTTTTCCTCAAATGAAAAAAAACTACTGTTGTAACTTCCTAGAAATTCTGGAAAATTCTTGAAGAATTCACTTTTATTGGTAAAGAGAATCTTGAATTTTGGCTTGGTGATGCCAGCCATGGACGCAGAAGTGCTCTGTTCGCTTTACCACACTACTACCTGGGATTTTTTCTACATAATGATGATTTTACATTGTTTAAGGAGAGATTCCCTCAGCTAGGAAGATCAATCTGCTGTGTCTTTTCGTTGTGTTATGTGAAATGTGGGATCAGGGAATGTGACAAACCTGTTTTGGAGGGCACTGCTGGCGGGTTGTGTGAGGAGGTGCTGAATCCCAGCACAGAAGTGGTGCAGGAGGAGTTGGCACCTCTGCCAACAGGTACCTCTGGCAGAATTCTGCATTCTCCCACAGCCCCCAGACTCTGGGATTTTGGATTAAATAATGCTTCCTCTGTACCTGATTTAGACAAGGCTTTTTTCCCCACAATTATAAATTTCTTCTTCATAAGGCGAACCCTCAATTTTACTCACAAACCGGAATTTGTCAGGTAAAGTATTAGAGTCTGGATTGCAAATGTGGGGATGCAGAAATGAAAGTTCCAGCAGTTATAGTGCATGACTTAATTATTTTTTTTTGATCTATATCACAAACTAAGTTTTATAAGCTCAACTTAATAAAATTGTTAGATGCAGGTGGAGTGCTGATACATTTGTCATCGTGTTTGATGTGGTGTGAATCTTATTTATCCTTTTTCACTTGTGGGGAAATGATCTGCCTTAGCAGTGATGAGACTTTAATTTTTGTAACCAGGTGGTGGGGATTTAATTATTAAATTTTGGAAGCCATACATTTACAGGATGTTCCACTTAGATGAGCAGGAATCCAGCCAGTGCTATCAGGTATGGGACAGCACCACATCATCTCCAGCTTTTCTTTAGTTATAACTGCACTGAAAGCCAGTCAGGCTGGGTTGGCTGAACTTCATAATCTTGTTAAAATTGCATTGCCCAACTGCCACTGATTGTAGAAAAATTCCATTATTTTTTAAGTGGAAGGAACAAGCTGGTATTTATTCTGAATTTTCTCTTGAATAGCAAGTGATTCTAGTGACTTGCAAGTGGTGATACAATGCATGTACAACCTGTATTTGCATTTGTTACCTCTCTTGTTGCTGAAGGTTCATTAACCAAGGAGGGAAAATGGGGTATAATATTCAAACTATTAGAGAAAAAAGGGAAAATTACACTCACTACCAAGTAAGTTTGGGGCTTATGAAATAGTAGAAGCAATAAAGAAAAATTAGTAAGTACTAACTGTGAAATAGAGCTTTGTAGAGTGAAATATAAGCTTAGTATTGATTTTTATGTTTGCAAGGAGATGTCTGAGCAAATTTGCTTTATGACAACAATAAATATATTCCAAAAAATATTGAGATTAGCTAACAAGTTATTAGGGAAGAGAGAGAAGAATCACACCCTTTTTCCAACAAATAAGCATGGGAAACAGAAAGGTAACAAGAGCAACCTGTTGCTTTGGGTGTCTGTTCACAGAACTCTCCCTCTCCTATGAAGTGTGTGGAACAGACTTAAACCTCAATGGGAGAAGCACAAAGAAACGAAAAATCTCAGATTAAAAGGCTTTGCTGGTTTTCTGTGGGTAATGAAGGAAGCTCTCTGTCGAGTAGAGCTCTAGGTTCTGTGTAGCTGCTATGCAGAATACTGCACAGGCTTGTTTCAGATTAATTTTTCTATATTGTACATTGAAAAACCTGAAACAACAACTGTTGTGCTAGGGAGTTTATAAAATAATTATATTATGCAGAGTGGCACTTGCACAGCTTTAATGCATTCAGAATATTATATAATGTAAATGTGGAGAGAAATTATTCAAAGATTTGCTCTCTTTTTCCACTGGTAATTTCCAGATGGATTTCCACTCAGGTGATGAGTGTACCTGTAATTCTCACCTCCATGGAAATGTTTGATGGGCTCTTTTAGCTAAAGCTAACCTAACTTACATCAAAATGTTCTGGTAGGTGCCTATATTTTTTCACCATAGAGAAGAATGAAAACATGGTCATGATGACTGTGTGGGCAACTGTACCATCAAGTATTGCAGAGTGCTCAGCATCACTTCTCCCTGACAGCAGCAGTTTGCCACTGGTGCTTTAATGAAGGTTTTAATAGGTGCCACAAGCTGTGCAGACCAAATATTGTGCTTGTCTTTCAAAGTACTACAGATTCGAGCTTCATTTCCCCCCCCAAACTCTTGAAACAAGTAGTCTATAATCTATTTGTCAGACATTTAAATGTCTGTAAGAGGCTGAAAAGCAAAGACAGAGTTACTAGAGAGGGAACTTAGTCATTCTGTTATTAAAAAAAAAAGAAAAGCTTCCAGAGGTTTTTTGTCTTTTTTTTTTTTTTTTCTTTTTTTCTTTTTTTCAGAGAAATAAGCAGAGTTTGAAATACTGTAATTTTCTCTATTTCTCAGTATAATAGTTTCAATCCCTGTTGTGGAAGGCAAGCTGCCAGGCACAACCAAACAACTCAGTGAGCTCGTAGAGATAAAAAATGCTAACGTCCCTAAACAAACCTTCCTATATCCTTCAGCCTCTCCCGTCCCATTCCAGGATAAAATGGGGTTAATCCCTGGATTCATCTGTTTAACTTCCCTCCCAACCAGAGCTGAGGCTGCACACAGAAGGTGCTGCTGTTTGCACTGATGAACAGGCAACACCTGCTGTGATCAGACCTTGGCAGGAGCTCTAGACAAGAGCCAGGAGGTCCCACTGCTCTGGGAATGCTCTGGGAATGCTCTGGGAATGCTCTGGGAATGTGTCTGCTGAGCCCAGGAGCCCACAAGGATTATCTCTTCTCAAAGGCAGCTGCAGGTGTTGTCCTCTCTTAAAGATGTTCCCATGTGAAATCCTTCCTGGTTTTGTTTTGTCATCCCTGTGATTTATTGGAGTTATTAAGGAGATACTTTGGGCTGTGCTGTTATTTCTGTGCTGCTCAGCACTGAAGTGCCAGCTGGAACTGGGCATGGAAAGCAGGAGAAATAGTTTTGTCTTGTGTAGCTGCACCTGCTTTTCCCTCCTGGCCTGTAAATGCAGGGCACTGGGAAGCCTCTGGAACTCTGGGCTTCTCCAGTAGTGAGAGAATCTTTGGCAAACAGATTTTGTCACTTCTGCCACCTCCACTGGTGGCAAACAGCAAAGCAGGGGCTCTGAGTCCCACTTCATCACAGTTCCCTGCACAAATTTTCCATCAGCTCTTCCCAAACAATGAGAGATGTCTACAAAATCTGGTTTGCAGGTGATGTCAGAGACAGCTCCATCCATCCATCCATCCATCCATCCATCCATCCATCCATCCATCATCCATCCATCCATCCATCCATCCATCCATCCATCATCCATCATCCATCCATCCATCCATCCATCCATCCATCCATCCATCCATCATCCATCCATCCATCCATCATCCATCCATCCATCCATCCATCCATCCATCCATCCATCCATCCATCCATCATCCATCCATCCATCATCCATCATCCATCCATCCATCCATCATCCATCCATCATCCATCCATCCATCCATCCATCCATCCATCATCCATCCATCCATCCATCCATCATCCATCATCCATCCATCCATCATCCATCATCCATCCATCCATCCATCATCCATCCATCATCCATCCATCCATCATCCATCATCCATCATCCATCCATCCATCCATCCATCCATCCATCATCCATCCAACCATCCATCCATCCATCATCCATCCATCCATCCATCCATCCATCCATCATCCATCCATCCAACCATCCATCCATCCATCATCCATCATCCATCCATCCATCATCCATCCATCCATCCATCCATCATCCATCCATCCATCATCCATCCATCCATCATCCATCATCCATCCATCCATCATCCATCCATCCATCATCCATCCATCCATCATCCATCCATCCATCCATCCATCCATCCATCCATCCATCCATCCATCCATCATCCATCCATCATCCATCATCCATCCATCCATCCATCCATCATCCATCATCCATCATCCATCCATCATCCATCCATCCATCCATCCACCATCCATCCATCCATCCATCATCCATCCATCCATCATCCATCCATCCATCCATCCATCCATCCATCCATCCATCCATCCATCATCCATCCATCCATCATCCATCCATCCATCCATCCATCCATCCATCCATCATCCATCATCCATCCATCCATCATCCATCCATCCATCCATCCATCCATCCATCCATCCATCCATCCATCCATCATCCATCCATCCATCCATCCATCCATCCATCCATCATCCATCCATCCATCCATCCATCCATCATCCATCATCCATCATCCATCCATCATCTATCCATCCATCATCCATCCATCCATCCATCATCCATCCATCCATCCATCCATCATCCATCCATCATCCATCGTCCATCCATCCATCCATCCATCCATCATCCATCATCCATCCATCCATCATCCATCCATCCATCCATCCATCCATCCATCCATCCATCCATCCATCATCCATCCATCCATCCATCCATCCATCCATCCATCATCCATCCATCATCCATCCATCCATCCATCATCCATCCATCCATCATCCATCCATCCATCCATCCATCCATCCATCCATCCATCCATCCATCCATCATCCATCCATCCATCCATCCATCCATCCATCATCCATCATCCATCCATCCATCCATCATCCATCCATCCATCATCCATCCATTCATCCATCCATCATCCATCATCCATCCATCCATCATCCATCCATCCATCCATCCATCCATCCATCCATCCATCCATCCATCCATCATCCATCATCCATCCATCCATCCATCCATCCATCATCCATCATCCATCCATCATCCATCATCCATCCATCCATCCATCCATCCACCATCCATCCATCCATCCATCATCCATCCATCCATCCATCATCCATCATCCATCATCCATCATCCATCATCCATCCATCCATCATCCATCATCCATCCATCATCCATCATCCATCCATCCATCATCCATCATCCATCCATCATCCATCCATCCATCCATCCATCCATCCATCCATCCATCATCCATCATCCATCCATCCATCCATCATCCATCATCCATCATCCATCCATCCATCATCCATCATCCATCCATCATCCATCATCCATCCATCATCCATCATCCATCCATCCATCATCCATCATCCATCCATCATCCATCATCCATCCATCCATCATCCATCCATCCATCCATCCATCCATCCATCCATCCATCCATCCATCCATCATCCATCCATCCATCCATCATCCATCCATCATCCATCATCCATCCATCCATCCATCCATCCATCCATCCATCCATCCATCCATCATCCATCATCCATCATCCATCATCCATCCATCCATCCATCCATCATCCATCCATCCATCCATCCATCCATCCATCCATCCATCCATCCATCCATCCATCCATCATCCATCCATCCATCATCCATCATCCATCATCCATCCATCCATCCATCCATCCATCCATCCATCCATCCATCCATCCATCATCCATCCATCCATCCATCATCCATCATCCATCCATCCATCCATCCATCCATCCATCCATCCATCCATCCATCATCCATCCATCATCCATCATCCATCATCCATCCATCATCCATCCATCCATCATCCATCCATCCATCCATCATCCATCCATCCATCCATCCATCCATCCATCCATCCATCCATCATCCATCCATCCATCCATCATCCATCCATCCATCATCCATCCATCCATCATCCATCCATCCATCCATCATCCATCCATCCATCATCCATCCATCCATCCATCCATCATCCATCCATCCATCATCCATCATCCATCATCCATCATCCATCCATCCATCCATCCATCCATCCATCCATCCATCCATCATCCATCCATCCATCCATCCATCCATCCATCCATCCATCCATCCATCCATCCATCCAATTTCTGTGCTGCTTTTGTCCCCAGCATTTGAAGGGGAAGAATTAAAAACCTGTTGTTTCAGGTTTTTCTGGCACTGGTGGAAGTGATGCTGCTCCTTCAGAGGAGTTGTGGAGAAGCAGAGCAGATCTGTCCCTACAAAACCTATATATTCTTCTTCTCTTTGCACAACTGAATTAAATACAGAAATATCTGTGAATGAATCTGAACTCTTCCCTAGAGCTACCTGTACATTCATCTTCTCTTTGCACAACTAATTTAAATATATAAATTTCTGTGAATGAATCTGAACTCTTCCTCCTTTGAAGCTCAAACTTCCTTTAATTAAATTGTCTTTTCTTACTGTGTGATGTTAGTGACATTTTATAATCATACAATTACTGCTTCATTTCAATTTTATGTTATTTTCAGAGGTCAGGAAGGGTAATATTCCAGCACAGCCATACTCAGTGAGAGGGTAACAGCTGACAGGAGTTCTTGCATGGGGTTCTCATCAGTAGATCTTAGAAGTGCATTAGATAAATATGGATTTTTATCCCTGTTTTAAAGGTGATGGGAACTGTGGCCCTGTGAGGTTGTACAGCATGGCTGTGCAAACCTCTCCATGTGTTCTGTTGCCTAAACATCTCATCAGACTCCTGAGCAGTAGGTTAAAATACAAGGTGGAAACACAAGGGCAAAAAGATTAATGGAATCTTAATGGGATAAAATCAGGATTAAAAAAATACCCAAACAAAACCAAAAAAATATGGAACCTATTCCTGCTGAATTCTGTATTGTGTGTTTGTTTCAAATCGTCCCTTGGATGGATTAACATGAAGTTATGTCAATTAATTTTCTAATTAATGAGTGTTACCTTGGGATTTAAGCAATTCTCACCTGTCTTGGTGTGACCTGGCTGTTAAAAATGGCAAAACCCCTCGGTGTCAGGAGCTGGTTTTCCTTTTCCTCTCTGGCAGAGAGAACAGAGCGATTGTGCTCCCCAGGATTCCAAGGAATTGAGTAATGCTGGGGAGGAAGAGTCAGGTGAGATTTCAGTGCCTGTTTGAGGGACAGGAGGGAATGTGTTTGATTTATATCAGTTTATAAATGAATATAAATGACTGGCCCTGGTTTGACTTCTGTGTAGCTGTGGGAGCCAGGCAGGATAATTCCTGCCATGTCCAGGAAGTAAAGTTTCTGTGGAATTTTCTTTCACATTAGAACATGATTGAAAGATTTTATTTTTTAGATCACATTTTAATACTCTATTACTAATTACTGTTGTAATTTTTTTTCTTTCTTACTACTTTTGATACACTTTTCTGATTTAAAAATCTTTGGAAATATTAAATATCACTCAAAAGATAACAGTTCATAGTAACAACGAAAGTATTTTTATAATATTGATTTTATTATAGGTTTTTGGTTTTTTAAAATATATTTTAGTTTTGCATGTTGGGGATATTTCTTTTTCCTGCTTCAGGAATCCACTTTCTTCCTAGGTGGATTAGCTTCACTGTCACCAAAAGAGCTGCTTTGAGGATTGGCAGGCAGTGGTTAATTGAGCGTTCTGAGTGTTTTCCTGGGGTGTTGCTCAGTAACTTTTTGAAAAGAGGCATTTTTCAGAATTTCAGGGCTGGCCACCTCTGTAGGAACAATGGGAGCTCCTTGCAGGTGCTGTTGGACACATTTCCCTCTCTGAGGAAAGACAAAGTGCTCCAGGGAGCAGCTGTGAATGAGAAATTCCTCCTGACTTTGGAGCAATCCTTGGTAATATCAATAAATTGCTTGTGATCGATTAAGAGCTGCCTCCCACCGAGGGAAATTCTTGGGTGCTGTTTGCTGCTTTAGGGTTCTCCTTGGCTGGCTCTTTGATGGTACAGGGTTCGTAGGTGTTCTCCTGGATTTTTATTGGCTTCTGGCTCTTCCTGGAGCCCAGATCTCTGCTGGTTTCTCCTAATGCAGAGCACAGAAATGGGAATTTTCTTAATGTGACACACACAGAGGGCTGAGCACAATTCAAATGCTAATACGCAGAAACCAAATCTCACAAAGGAGCGTGTTAACATTTGTCTTTATTCACACTCTGTTTCAAGGGGATATGTGCCAAGCCTTGCTTGATACTCAGAGCATTCTACATCGTACAAATTCACCCCTGAAAGGCAGAGAGAAGCATTTCCTTTTGATCCCATGGAAAAGTGAATTTTTCCTCACATGACCCCACCTGAGCTTGCTTTGCTGATTCCTCCACTTTCTCTGGCATTTCCGTGTTAAATTTCCCTTTTTAAGGGAGAAACTGAACTGCAGAGTCTGGATAGGGGATTTCTTTTTTTTCTCCCCAGCTGATTTTATTGCTTTCCTGGGTGCTGGAAAATCTTTCCTTGACTTTGGTGCTCTTTCCTCTCTTTTCCAGTTCACCCTGCAAGTGCAGCTCCTTGCTGAGCTCAGCCTGAGATCATTTTAGACAAAGAAGTTTCTTTCTCACCTGGTCCTTATTGGAATGTACACTGAGCTCACAGATCCTGTTCAGCAGCTTTAAGGTCTGTGTTTTGCCTGCTCTTGGTCATGGCTGTTAGAATTCCCTTGACTTCAGGAATTGTCTTCTCCTACAGCAGCACTGTGGGTGAATTCTCTGCTTTCAGTTTGCTGAGCCAATCATTTCCCATCACAATCCATTTTCCCCCTGGAGAATTGATCTAAGCCAGGGATATTAATACCTATCCTGAATGTGTATGTGATGCTGCCCAGCTTTTGCAGGGCTCTGTGATCCACTGACCTTCCTGCGTGGCTTTCCCTGAGCTGGAGATTCCTTCAAATGCAGCTGGAGAGGAGTTTGTGACTGTTCCAGGATGGGACTGCCCACCACCACCTTGGCCCTGACTCCAGGCTCCTGCTTTGTCCCTTACTTGGCCCTGTCACATTCCAAGGCACAGGTTTTGAATTCTTTGGCTTCTCCATCTTTTGCACCATTTGGATGGATTGAGCAACTTGTTCCTGAATCTCCTTTTAGATTTTCCCCATAATCTCTCCCTGCAGATGTTGGTGCTTCAGTGCTCAGTGAAGTGATGCTTTACTTTTTATGTACTCAAGCAACACATGGTCTGCAGCCAGCTCCTGAAACTCACAAAGTATTTAAGAATATGTTTAAATGCAAGGTCTTACAGAAAATGCAAATTTATTACTTCTCACTTGATTTTCACGATAGATTTCTGGAGAGTGCTCTGAGGCTTTTTTTTTTATTGGTGCTATCACTACTTTGCCTTCATGCTAATGCTGATTTTCTTTCTTTGCCAGAGCCCCATAACACTTGTTATCAGTAGCTACAATTTCCTGCCACCTGTGGTGGAATATATTTCTTCATTATGAGCTTTTTGCTGCTTCCTCAAGTTTTGTCTTTGATTAGCTGCTATGGAATTTGTACACATCATCATCACTTGTCCTGCAAAACTTGATTATCTGATAGATATGAAAAGTGCTGCTTCCAGCTTCTGTTGGCCCAGATCATTTAGTGCCAGTTCTGGTACCAGCACTGACCTGAACTGGTGCTAAATCCAGTGTGAGAGCTGTGGCAGAAGGCTGGGTTTTGTAGGGTTTATTTGGGATTTGTGGTCGTTTCTCCCCCCTTTCCTTAAAGCGAAAGAGCACTGGAAATGCCAAGGCTGGGATCAGTGTCTTACCTGAACTGGGCTGGAACACAACAGAGATCATAACTTTGTAGTCAGAATTTGGTGAGCATTTTCTTAATCTTATCTGCAGCAACTTTACACTTCTGTTTTAAAATTAGTTATAATTCTAAATATCTCTTTATAAATGATAACATTTAACAGATTTGCCACTGACTATAAAATCTTCTGGGAACGATGTGCTGTGAATCCTTCTTCCCAGACCCCAAAAGAAGAGAGCATAAATTACACGAACTCCTGGCTTTATAAATGCAAGCATGGATCTTGCTTTTGTCCATTAAATGGGTTTTTATGGGCTCAGTTGAAAAAACCCACACTTTTTCTTGCAGGAACAGCTGCCCAGCTTCTCCTCTGTAGCAGGTAGTTTCATCTCCCCCACCAGCATCATCTGTGATGAGGATAAAAACTGAGTTTATCAGAGTGTGATAAAAGCAGCGTGTGTGTATATGAAGGCAAATGTAAATTTCCAGCATCAAAAAGAGGGCTTGGCAAATGCAGATGTGTGGCTTAAACACTGTAGGAGGAGAGGGAAGGAAGGGTTTTGTTTCTTTGTGCTGAGCTCTGCTGGAGCAGCTGCTGCGAGCTCTGCAGCGGAGCTGAAGTGGCGCCGTAGGTGAAGCCGCTGCCGCTGTCTGGGATGCAATGATCCAGCTGATCCTGCTGGGAAAGCACTGCCCAGGGGGAATGCTGAGGGGAAAAAGGGAAGAATCATTTCTTATAATCTTTATGGTATTTATATCCTTGCACTTTCTAACCTTACCAAGCCCCTGGATATAAATTCCAGCTTGGAGGGAGATGAGTCTGTGTTTGTCTTTAGAAATTTGTGTTAGACAGGAGAGCCCTAAAAGCCTGGTCATGAAATGATCCCTGGCACTGCTGGAAAAGCTGTGAGGATGACCCCAGTGGGTGGCCCTGTGACCACTTTTCCCAGGTACTTCTGTCACCACCTGGGCTGCTCTGGCTGATGGCCTTTTGGATTGTTTGGTTGTTTCCTTTGGGTTTTTGTTTTGTGTTGGTTTCTGTTGTTGTTATTGGTTGGATTTGGGTTTTTTCCCCCAAACCTCACTGCTGAGGAACCCCTCCTTTCCCCATCATCCCACAGGTTCCCAGAGTGCCCAGTCCTGCTGGAGCAGGTGTTTGTCCCCTGTGAATGTCTCTGTCAGTGGTGCTGGAGAAAGAGCACCGAAATGGAAATGAAATAAGTGTCCATCCCAAACTCTTTTCTTTTTTTTTGGTGTGCAGGCATTTCTCCCCTCAGTGTGGGAATGACATGGCCATGGAGAATGTGAGACCTGGGGAGCAGCTGAATCTTCATTTTCTCATAAGCTTCTTTTAATTTTTCCTAAATCCCATCAAGTAGCATCCTTGAAAATTAGCAATGTACAGTTTCTGAGGAGAACTAGCATCAGGTTCTTCCTTTACAGTGAGAATTTAACAAGGAAACTTCTTTTTCCATATCCAGTTTCAGAGTTGTTTGATCAGAAGTGGCATCTGAAGCAGAGCTTGGAACCACCAGGAGTGGGTCCTTTGTAGAGATGATTCAGGGACTCGTGGGAGAGGTTGGCTGGTGGCTTTTGCAGGATTTTGCTGCTTTGTGTGAACAGATCAGACCAGGCCATCATTTTTGGGAAATCTGGTGAATGGGCAGCCAGTGGGGTCTTGTCAGAACAAAGAGTGAGTGCTCCAGCTCAACAGCCCATGGCAGGGTCCTCTGATGGAAAGAAAGAAGGGAAAAGAAGAGGGAAAAAACCAACCCGAGGCAATCAAATTACAGACCCAGCCCAAGTGTTTCAGTGTTTCAGACTAAAGGATAGAAAATTTGGATTGCAAAGGCTGAAGGAGGAGGCTGCAAGAGCTCCAACACAAGGTTATTAAGGATCAGAGAGTTTTCTATCTTGTCTACATGGAGTTCAAATTAATTTTGGTAAGATATGGATGGGTAAAGAGTAAAATTTAAAAAAGGAGAACCTGAAAAAATAATTTTATTTCAATCTGTTCCTGAAAGAAAAATGGCAGAAACAGAAACCCATCCAAATCATGATTACACTTTGAATATTGAGAATATAAAAAGGGCTTTAAAGCACTGGATTTTTTTTTTTTTCCAGCTGTGTGTGTATGAATACACAGAGGGTTGGTGTGCCTGTTCATACGTGCACTGCTGGAGTTCAGCAGCAGCCCCAAGGTACAGCAAGATTTAAACCTGTGAAAAGCTTCAGTTGTTTCCCATCTGGAGGCTCATTTGAATCCTTTGATTTTGCTGGAGAGACCTTGACCCTTGTGATGGTGTTATTCATTTTTCCATACATTTTGTATGTGATGAGACTTTTGTTCTTTCTGTGGTCAAATTGGAGTAAAGCAGATAATTTTCTAATACTACGAATTTCAAAAGCACATAATTTAGATTTTTATTTTTCACTTTGCTTACAAAATGCTTGTTGTGCTCACAAAACACTCTCTCATTATACAACATTTTAAGTTCTTGTGATGGTGGCTCAGTCCTTGTCTGTTAGGAGCCTGAAACTGGTTTGAATGATTCATTTTGAGCAGCTATTTTGGGGGTACTCACATCATCTTGGATGCAGCTTCACATGAAATGGATGGGAAAATGGGAGTTTATATCCCTCCTCCACCTAGCAATTTCAATGAAAATCCATAACACTTGAGCAGGAGACTGTCACTGGGATCTCTTTGGGAAGAACATGCTTTAAAAACACAGCAGGGAGAAACCAAGGCAGGATCCCAGGAATGAGGAACGAGGTGGGAAATGGAGGAAATCCTGTGGGCAGTATCCAAAGTCACACTTGGCTTGAAGGAACAGATGTTTGCAGAGCCTGAAGAGAAAATCAGCCAAACCAGCTCAAATGAAACTAAAACTGCAGCAAGGCAGGAGAGAAGCTCTGCTGATGTTCTCACACATTGAGGCAGAAGGATTGGCTCCCAGAAGGGGTTTGGGGTTGTTTGTCACTGGTTGGGAAGGAAGGAGAAGGAAGGGAGAGCACATGTCTGTGATTAGAGCTGTAAAAGATAACCAGAGAAGGTCACTTTCCAAAGAGAGGAGTCAGATGTTTTATAAAATGGGATTTAAAAAAGAAAAAACCACCAAAAACTTTTGCACTGGGTAACAGTGTCATTTTCATGGCTGTGGCTACTGGCTTGAATCTGCTGCCAGTCTGTTCTGTGGTGTGTAAAATTCAGTGTTATGAGCAAACTGTGACAATATTTCTATGAGTACAGAAACAAAATGCACTTTTGCTCATATACAATCAAAATGCAGCGGACAATTGGAAAAAGTTTTATTGCAGCTTTGAACGAGCAGTGAATTTAATGAAACTTCTGTTACACTGGGCTTGGTTCCTTGTTGATTAATGAGAAATAATCCATATTTCTCAATGCAGGAAGAAATCATGTATAGAAATACAGTCTTAATCATATTTTTCATCCAAGCTGTGAATAATATAGTTTAAGGGTTTTATTTCATCTCTCTGCAGTGATTTTTTATTGGTTTTGTGGGGTTTTTTTGGTGGTTTTTTTTGTTTGTTTATTGTTGTTGTTGTTGTTGTTTATAGGCTGGAAATGTGGGGTTTTTAATTTGTTTATAGGCTGGAGCTGTAACTTAACCCAGACAAAAGTCCTGTGGTGTTACACTTGCCCAGTTTGACCAGTCAGTGATGAATATTCACGTGTTTTGTGAGCAGATGGGATTCCAAGTCTGTGCAGAAATCCTGTCAGAAGTATTTCCTTTTGTACTTCTTATGTTCCAGTTTTATTCACAGCTCTCCTTCCATTTGGGGCATGTTTGGTGTGGGAAATCTGTATTCTGACAAAATATTGAAAGGTGAACAAAGAGGGAGTGGAATAAGTTTGTCTTGTCCACACTGTGAGAATGCCTGACACGTTCTTGGTGTGCTCCTGCCCTCTGAGTGGTGATTTCTACCTGGATAAAAGGAAATTTGAGCTCTTCAGAATTTGGGTGCACAGGGATTTCTGTGTGGAAAGCAGGGACTGGTCATTGAGGAGCAACTTTGTGCTCAGCTTTACCACCAGTACATGAGACATTACCACAGAAGTCCTGGATTGATGTAAAAGAAAAGTGTTCTCCTAATTAAGCTTTAATAAATCCAAGGAATTCTTGCCAGTAATTTCACAATGCCAGTCCCATGGAGTTCTAAGGCAATCCACAGTATTTATAGAACTTCATTAAACATCACACCTGTTAATTCCCCTTCAAATTGAGGACAGACAACCAAAGCAACTCAAAATGAAGAAAAATTACTCCGCCATGAGACCTTAATGATTCTTTCCATATCTTAAGTACATTCCCTGGGATTATTCTGTTAATTTTCGAATTCCAATTGTTTGGTAAATGAACTTAAAAGGTTGTGGTGGTATACATTAGACTGGGAATTGTTTGGTGCTGGAGTTGTCTGGTTGTGTGAATTTTGATAGACAAGACATTATTCACCATAATATCACTTATATATCTGGAGTAATTCTGCCATTCAGGATTTAAAAGCTCCTAATAGGTTGCTAAAATTCCATCTTTTTGATTTTTACCTTTTTCTAAAGTAGTCCTTTCACTCATATTCTGAAACAGAAGGAAATTTTCCTAGAAGCAATTCTTTCTGCAAACTCTCCTGGGGAGAGCTCCTATTGCAAAACACCCAATATCTTTACTGCAACTGATCTGAAAGTGCAAAAGGTCAAAAATGTCCTAATGTGGTTTGGCAATCCACATGTCAGCACAGCACATTTCAGAAGGGCTCTTGGGGCTTTGTAGAAATTGCATTTTTCCTTTTGATTTTAATTTTATACCTGGAAGGGATTAAGGGAAGGATTCAGCTGACGGCTGAGTGATAAAACAGAAAATATTTTTAGAATGGAAGATGCATACTGGAAAAGATTTGGACTCAGAGGGATGTGGTATGAAGAAATATTTATAAACTTTAATTATGACTAATAATTAGTGAGTGATGTAGGAAAAGGATTTTAGTGAATTTTTTCCTTCTACAATGCCAGATCTCCATGTTTATTTGCTCCTGGTTAGTGCAATATTATTCCTGACCTTGTTCCCTGCTGAAGAGATATCTCACAGCAGAGTATCATCCAACCCAAAATATCATTTCCTAGAGAGCAATATTGAGTCATTGATTTAGTTACTCACTCTGCCTTTCCATCACCCATCATGTTGCCAGAGCTGCTCCCTGGTGATAGTGACCTTGCAAGATGACAGATTAATTCCAGTGTCTGGCAATTTGTGCAGGCTGCTACTCAGTCTGCTCTTTTACAATATGTGTACACAAAATATAATATTCTTTAATACATTACAGCAGTTTCACTTTGACCAACCCAAACTGAAACTCAGGAGAGGCTTTGGAAACTCATCCTTTTTTTTTTCCTGCTCTTAAGTCCCTCCTGCAAATCCTTTGCCTCCAATCTGTTCAGTGGCACAATGAAGCAGCACTCACACAATTCTTACAGCAAGACCCACCCAAAATGTGCCACAAACCTCACAGTGGTTAATGTGGAGGTTTTAAAATGGGATTTTTAGAATGAAATTTAGGGAAATTTGTAACCATTTTCACAACCCTGATGAAAACCAGTCTGGAGTTTGCAGCCAACCTGTTTTGGTTGGGGCTGGTTTGTTTGTTTTTAACTGATCCATATGGTTGTTATGAATGCATGGTCCAGAAGATGCTGAGTGGAATATATTAATAACTGGGAGCACATAACTTCATTAAAGATTAACTTTGCAGTTGTGACCATGCCCATGAATATTCTATTTGCTATTGTGGGGAATATTAGTGAAAAGCTGTGAGAAATAGCTGCAAAAAGAGGCTGCAACTTCTGAGGGACACAGAAAATTCTCTTTTTGTGCACAGCTCAGAGTTTCCTGAGCAGAAGTGATTTATGTTGGATTTTGCACAGTGAATATGCACACCACAGATAGATGTTCTCCACTGGGACACTTCAATTGGGTTTAACAGCTTGAAATCAGAGACACTTTGTGGTCAGTGAGGAATCATCATCCATGGCACAATCACCTTCTTGTGGAAGGGAATTACTGAACTTTGTGAGGTTTGGTGGGGTTGAGACGTGGCTGCATCACAGCTTCAGCTGGTGGAAAACTGGGGATTGGCATTTTTGGTTTCACCTCCATGGGCCAGTCCTGCCCTGCTCTGGCTCCTGCCTTTGAGCTGATCCAAGTCCTGCTGAAGCTTTGAGGAGCCCATGGTGGGAACAGCCTACCCAACACCTAAAGCTCTGGAGCTGAAGGGAAAGCACTTAGAGAAGAGTTTCATTCTTTAATAGCTAGGATGGAGCTGATTCTGTTGAAACTCCTTAATATAACAGTTCTGCTACATTCCCCTTGATGTCCCTTCCCAGGGACAGCAGACATTCCATAAGATCACAGGCAATTTTAGCATTGGGATTAATACCCAATGAATGTTATGTGGTTAATGCACTTTCAGCTACATTTGCATTAAAAGGAAGGCTTCAGCTCTTCATAATTTCTCTCACCTTTTTTTTTTTTGCTTCCTTTTTTTCTAAGAGGAGTCACTAGTGCAGAAAGCAAAATCCAAACCCGTGTGTCTCTGTGAACTTAAATTTGCATTTGAGCTGTTGCACCAGTTGGCTTCCAGTTGGGATTTTTTTATTCCTGGAGCTGATGAAAAACCAGCATGCTTTGCTTGGGCAGTGATAATGGCCCAATGGAGTAGTAGTTGAAATTAAGATCCATGAAGGAATATTTGTTGACAAAGGCAGAAAAAGAATCCCATTCCCTTCTCCTTGAGCATCACTTTGCTGCAGTTAACCCTGCAGAGAGATAGCTTGGGAAGGGAAAAAAAGCAGAAACAAAGCAAATGCTGAGCCTCAGGAAGACAGAAATGAAATTTCTGTAAATCCAGGTCTCCAAAGTGAATGTCTCTGAGGTGAAAACAAGCTCCAGTCCCACACGGGGAGCAGGGAGAGGCGCTCAGAGGAGGAGGATGTGGCACAGGTCTCTGGCAGGAGGCAGCTCCTGGATCTGCTTAGCTGTGCTCCATTCTGCTTCCAAGAGAAGCTTAACCTCCAAACTGAAACATTGCATGGTTTGTATTGTCCAGAGTGTGGAAAAGAACCTGTAGAAGCTGTATCCAAGCAGAAAGATGAAATAAACCAAAAATTAACAGTTTTTCTATTGTGAGATTGTTCTTGGATAAGGGAGCAGTGTGGCTCTCACAGTGACATTAATTTGGATTATTATATAGAGGTTTATTTGTCATCTCTGAGTGAGAAATCTGTGTGTACAGAGACTCCAGAGAAGGAGCAAACTCGCAGCTCCACACGGCAGAGTTGTGCAGAGTTAACTTTGTGATTCTGGCCGGGCCTCATCTAATGTGATAATTACCTTCGGCACCTTTGTGTCTAGGCCTAATTCATCTCTCAAAGATAAGGCAATAATTTACCACTTAACCTCATTCTTCATGTGCCAAATAACACAATTGTACAATGAAAACTTAGATGTTCAGGTTGGGAGTAGGGAATGGAGGCCAGTGTCTGGGGCAAAAGCAGTCTTGGGGCAGGAAAATGTGCAGGAGTAGGTGGAAATTTTGCCTCAAAACAAGTCTTGCATGGGGATTTTTAGTGGTAAACTGAGATTTTCTGTGGCGAGACGTGTCCAACTCTCCAGCAAACATTTGTGGATTTCCAAAGAGGCCATGGTTCAGGCAGTATCTCCGTGCCGTTGGTGGCACTTTATGGCAGGCTCTATAAAGTTACATGTGCCTGGTTAATTTTTAGTTCTGTCCTGTGGCTCAGACGCTCTTTGTGCAAATATGCTTTGGTAGAGGCAAAAATCCCCAAACTCCACCCTGAGACAGTCTTTAGAGTATTCAAAATAGGAGTGGCGCAGGTGAGTCCAGATAAAGAGGGGAATATTTAAGAATTCCCGAGGTGAAGGAGTCTGAAATTGCTACCTGGCACCTGAAGAGGAGATCTAAATGTAGTCGATAGCTGTGTTGATGATTTCTCCATTAACTCCTGTGTGTGAGTTCTGTTTACAGCTGAATAATTGTTTATATGTAAATAAAGCTATTGCATCTTTCTTTCCCTCTGTAAGGAGGGAGTTTTAGCTTAATTACATCGGAGAGAGATGTGTGGGGAGCTGGGGAATGTTCATCTTCTGATTAATTTTAAATTTGCTTCCTGTTTATTTGCTACTTGCCACACTTAATTGAGTTGGGTTTCTTTTGTTTTAGTTTTTTTTTTTTTTTTTGGTCTTTTTGGTGGTTTTTTTTTGTTTGTTTTGTTTATCTTTCTGCATGGAAAAATGTGCATTTCCTTCTGGTTTTAATCAAAAAGGTGACATTTTCATTCTTTCTGGAGAATTAATTAAGGTGAACTGTAGCTTCTTTTCCAGGCACCTGAGTGGGCTGAGGTACCACTGTCATTTCTCATTGTGGATGTTTGAACAACTGTAGAATCACTTTAGTTAATTGTATTTGGACTTTTTTTTTTTTACGGTGTGAGAAGAGAAATCATGAATTAATCTCTTCAGTGGACCTTGGCTCCTCTCACAGCAAAGTTTCCTCCTGTAAAAATGCTCAGTATTATGTCAGCTCCCTAGAAGTGCTCATTATCACCTACACACTGGGAGTCAAGTGCTGCTTTCTAAAGAGATTAGTACCTTTTCCTCCTCCTCCTCCTCCTCCTCCCTCACGCTTGCTCAGCTAAGGAGAAGAAAATCCAAATTACCGCAGCCATCCAGGATGGGAGATGGAAAATAATGCCCTGATTTGGTTGCTGCTTCAAGGAGAGAAATGAGATACAGGATGTGATTCCTCCTCAGCAGCGCTTTTGTGCTGCCCTAATTTCACCTGACGTCAGGAGCTTTGGGAAGGGCTGAGCACAGAGGGGCTTCGAACCTTCCAAAGCCTCACCCTGGGGACTTCCTTAGGGAAACAGGTGCTGTGAGAGAGGCAGGCAAGGAAACCCAGGTATTTTCTCCCTCTGGGATAGGGAAGGGAAATAAAACTTCAATCAAAGTAACAATAAACCCAAATCCTAATCAAAGGGGACCTTGAACCATTGAATGATTTTTTTTTTTTCTTTTTTTCTGTTTTTCTTCGTGGTTTCTGTGATACACCTAAACCTGTGAAAAGGTTTGGGTGGGCTCTTATCAACTTTTTGCCAGTCACCTGGCAAGAACCACTCACACCTCTCTTACAAAGGCAGGAATTTGGTGTCCTTCACCAGGCAAGACTGGCAAAAAAAAGGAGGAAAAATTCCATTTACTTATTCCACAGTTGATAGTCCCTTGGACACTACCTGTGTGTGCCATGAGGATACCCAGAATGAGAAAGAATGGATCACAGTGGAAAAAAGTGAATAAAAACATTCCAAGCAAACCACACCTGTAACAGTAATGCCTGCTTTTGTCCAACAGGAAGAATAGCAGAGTTCTTTGATTTCAACTGTATTTACAGAGGTGAAAGAGAGAAAACAGAATGAGCTTTTGGGAAATAGGACACTGGGAAAGTGCAGGGAGCAGGAGGAGGAGCATTTTCTTCCCCATCTCTTAATTTTTTTTTTTTTTTATTTCCAGCCATTCTAGCTAAGCACTCAGTCTGGATCTTCCTGCTGAAGTGTGCACTGAAATAGTTCTGAAAGCTTTTATGCTGTTTTTGCTTCCTGTTTAGAATCACAGGATTGTTAAGGTTTGAAAAGACCTCCAAGATCACCGAGTCCAAACTTTGAACACCACCTTGAGAGCCAGACCATGGCTCTGAGTGCCACTTCCAGTTGTTCCTTGAGCACTTTAGCATTCCTTTGAAGCAAAGGACTGGGATTAAGATTCTCTGCTTCTGTCTAGTCCTGCTTTAAGCAGGCTCCTGCAGCCAAGATTGTGAGATGTTATGTCTGGATAATTCATCCTAATAAATAAAAGACTGTGTTCCTTAGACTGCGAGTTCAAATTCTGTGGAGAAACACAGTGACACCAGCAGTCTGGGCAATGGCATTTCAGCCTTTTCCATGGAGTTACCACGTCAGAATGTTTGATAGATTTGTCCCACTCCCTTTTTCTGGAGGATTTCATGGTTTTGGAGCAGAGGTTTTCCAGCTGTGGCACTGCTGATGCAAGTTGGTGCCTCTGCCTGGTGGCTTGGCCTGCTTTGGTGCTGTCCTGCAGCAGGATCCCTGTTTTCCCCCTTTATCCTGCTGGACCTTGCTGCTAGGGAGGCTCTTGGTCCTGGGCAGCTCCTCCAGACAGGCCAGCGAGCCCTGGGGCAGAGATGCGGGCGTTGCTCTGGGATTTGGGGTTTGTGGAGCAAACAGGGAACGCTTCTGGAGGTGTGGAGGGAGAGGAACCTCTGCCAGTGCTCATGGAAAAGCAAAGGAAGTTTGGAAGTTCTTTCCTGCAGAAAGAAGGGCTGGCAGCATTGCTGCTGTTTTTCAGATTCCAACATTGGGCAGACGGATAAACTCTTTGGAGAGTGCTTGTTCCTAGGAGCTCACAGAAGCCAGAAACAGGCACTATTAGCAGAAAAACCCTAATACTGGAGGGTTTTATGGCATTCAGGAAGCACTGCTCCTAAAGGTCTTTTCCAACCTAAATCAATCTGGATGTGGGGCTTGGAGGAGCTGCTCCAGGTCTTGTTCAGTGCATACAGAGGCTTTACATCCATGTTACACAAAATGGTGTCCTGTGTTCTGAAGAGTGCTGGGTTTTGGTTGTTTGGTTGGGGTTTTTATAAGATATCCCAGTTGAAAGCTGAGGAAGCAGGAATTTGGTTTTATACCTGAAGAGATCTGGAAATGCAATTAAATCAATAGAGATGATTTTAACGCAAAGAGCAAAGGATATGGGATGTGGAAGGTAAGCCAGAAAAAGAGGAGCTGCTTCCTGAGATCAGCCAGAAGAGCTGGGGCTGGGATTCCTTCAGACCTCAGTCTTGTGTTGACTTTTATGCTTGATAAGTCAATGTCAATTTAACCAGAATGTATGTAGGTTAAAAACTAGGAGAAAGATTCTCTGAACAGTTTTAAAGATTTTCTAATCCATGAAAATAAGAGGAAGTATTCAATACTTTTAAGAACTCACAGGAAAAAGCCTTTAGTCCCCCTCAGCTCTGTTCAGTAAAACATGGAATATTGAATTTACTCCTCTGAATTTTTGTTGCAATATAATAGAGTGCAATAAATTCCCCAGCGATTTGGCTACTTAATATTTATTTTGTATTTACCCAGTAAATTATATCTGCCTATGGAAGGCCCTCAATACTGCGAGTTTATCTGAGTATTTAGCAATCTTCTGTTTGTCCTCGCTGTACATTTGGGAGATGATCTATCGTGGATATATTTAGGAAGCGGACACGGTGAAATTAAATCACTTGGTCAAGGTTACAGGGAGAATTTGAGATGGATGTTGAAATTAAGCCTGGATCTTCCTAGCCCTGAGCTAATCCTGTTGCAGCATGGTCACCCTCTATTTGAAATCTCTTCTGTCATCACGGGCTTGTTTGTGGCTTTGGCTGAGTTTGCTGCAACCACAAAGGGTCCGTGGTACCCACGTGGGGACACTGGCAGAGCAAGCAGCCCCTGTCCCCCCACCCCAACTGCTGGGCAGAGTGAACCCCTCCCCCAGGAAGAATTCCCAGTTGTTATGCAAGTTTAGCGCTCAGAAGAACCTCAGTTAATTGTTCAGCTGCAGGGAGAGGAAGCACTTTACTCCAGGTGGCATTCCCACAAAGTATCTTAAAGTAGGAGGAGTGGAGCTGGGCAGGGAATTGAAGGTGCTGGCCCAGACCTTGGTGCCAGGCAGTGCCACCAGAGGTGAGGAGAAGCCTGCAGAGGTCTCAGATTTGGTTTTTAAATGTCTGGCTTGAGAACCGATCACAGAACTGGGGCAGCGTGCAGCTCAGCACAGACTAATTGCTCAGCTCTTCGCTCCAGGATTTTCCAGGATGATATAACCAAACATAAGCTATGCTAACTCTCATTCTTTTCCAGCTAAATATACATCTCTGGAGCCTGGTGGAGCTTGAGCTGATTGTGTGGTGCTGGAGAGGCAAGGCTTTATGTAAGGCGTGTGTAGGAGATCTGAGCGAGATCTCCGCAGGGATCATGTTCGAGCCTGTAAACGTGGGATCGGATATTTACAGCCACAGTACGGGGTGACAGAGGAAGGGATAAAGGATCTGAATCTCACTGTTACATTATCCCCAGAGAACTGCTCAATACCACAACATTTGCTCAGTGTAAACTGAAGTTGATGCTTGATTTCATTAGGTGCCATATTTATAAAAGATGGGCTGCTGGTTTGGAAGTTAAATGTCTAAGTTTGCTTTCAAATCTTGAGGTTTCAACCCTTAAAAAAATAAAATTCCAGAGCTTTTTAAGGTTATCACTATGTTTTTGTAAAACTTCATTACTCAAACTTAACTGAATGCTGGTTTTGCCATGTCCAGCAGCAAATTTTTTAGTTCCTTTTGCTGGATGCACGAGTCACTAATGGTGTTTTAAAATAATTACTTGGATTGGTTCTGTGAGGGATAGAAAAATGTGCCAGAATAATGTTCATTGCCTTTGTGCTGGTTAAACATTCCCTTCCTAGAGATTGAAATCCTTGCTGCTCTCGTGCTGATTCTGCAAACACACCCAGAGTCTTTCACTGCTGGAACACCAGTGCAATCACTTTCCCTATTCATGGTGCCCAAATAAACCATGTGTTTAGGTTTGCTCATAAACCAGAAGAAAAGAAGCCAATTTTCTTACAAGTGACGTAATCTTGTTCTTTACAGACAGCGATTTCAGCATTTATTATTTTTGCCTTCCAGGAAACACAGGATCCAAAACTTGTATAAATTAAATATCCTGGTGTAGACTCTTTAATGCTGTTATATCTCTGATTCATGTAATTCATCCTTTTCCAGAGGGTTCCTTAAATACCATATTGAAGGATTTTAGATGGTCCTTCATAAATCTTGGCCATCCTTCCTTCCAGGGCATTCATTGAGTTTCTTTCCTCAGCTGGCTTAGAACTACCTCCTTTTACACCCATCAAAATTATATCCTCTAAGAAAAATTAATTTCTGTTCTTAATGATGTGATCAACTTAATTTCTGCATATTTATATTTATATTTATATTTATATTTATATTTATATTTATATTTATATTTATATTTATATTTATATTTATATTTATATTTAACTTTGTTTGGGCTGAGAGAAAGCAAATGATGTAAAATAAAGTACTGTTTTGTCAGATTTTTTTTGCTAGTCCTGTAGGGAGGAAGAAGAGGCATCCCAAAGATTCTTTCCCAGCTATTTTAGAGGATAGATAAAGGAAATGGTTCTTTTTAGTTCCCCTGCTAACAAATGATCAGGTTTTTTTGTTGGCATGAAGCTCTCCTGGACTCTGGGGAGGGCTCTGCTGGTGTCAGTGGCACGACTTCAGGTGACATTAGTGAGGGGTGGCTACAGGTGTGCTGTGGGATCGGTGTTTTGGGGTTTTGTCTGTGAACAGAACACTTGTTTAGCTATAAAAGGGTCTTTGTGACGACCAAGGGACACCTTTTTCTCTTGGGACCAATTTCTTTGGACACCTGCAGGGCTCTGTACCTCTATAAATTAACTGATCTGCGGCTGTGTCCAGCACTGTGAATTGTTTCCCAGCCAGGCCAGGGAATGCACACTCAGTTTCCTTCCCAGAGAGGGAAATTGCCTCTGGGAACTGAAGGTGCTGTACCTGGCTCTGGAGGGGTCAGGCTCCTGGGGAGGAACATCCCGGGCACGGCTCTGGGGGTGCCCAAGGCAGGGACCCTTCGGGTGCCTCCTGGGCTGTGCCAGGGCTGGGGGCACCAAGGGCATCATTCCCTAAGGGGGACCCCAGGATTTCTGGAAAACAAGGAATGGAAGCCTGGCAGCTTCTCTGAAATGTTTCCCTGAGAAGCTGTTGCCTTTCTAAAGGGTAGGTGAGCTTGGCATTCAGAGGTTTCTTTAGAGAATTAACGCTAGCAGACATCATTTCAGCAGTCTGGGGGTGCTGCTCTGTGAGTCTTCTCTCCCAGGCACAGGAGTTACCAAAAATTCCATTATTTTAAAAGTAGAAAACATAGGATTCCGTACGATCTTTCATTATATATTTTATTATTTTATCTCTTACATGTATTATGATCTTCCATTGTTGCTCCTGAGCTGGAATTAATGAAATGGCAAGAGAAAAAAAAACCTCAGTGGGATTTAATTTTGCGAATAATGTGCTGAGGGTTCTCATCACTACTTTATCTAAATATAACACTGTGAGCATCTCTGGTGCCTGTGAATTAGAGGATGTTTGGAAGCTGCAGCAGCTCCCGGGAAACCCAATTTTCCTCTCCACAAATCGAAGTTAGGAGTATTAAATATAATTAATATGGAATATCTGTGTTTAACTGTTTTATGGTATGTAAGCACAGAACATTTAGATGTCTTTAGTGAACTAAGCCGAGGACACAATGCAGGGCTGCACAATTTATTTTTATCCTCAAGGTCAAGGAACATCTTTGAGAGCTGACATCAGTGCTCAAGAAATATGGGTCTTACTACACAATTCCCTTCAAGGTTAGGAATTTCCCTGTATATATTATATATGTACACAAGTATATGCATTACTGATTATCTTCTTTTCCTTTGAAAATAAAAGCTGTATGTTTTTAGAGACTGGAGTGTCTGACTTAGAAAGCAAAAATCCAGGATGTGTAACAGAGGTACGAGGTGGATCTTTGTAGGACAGTGCTGTGTTAAAGAAGAAAAGGCTATTTGTATAAAGAAATTAAGGAATCCTTCCAAATATGGGGATTCCAAGAAGAAATGTGGATTAAAGTAGAAATTCTACTTATCTGATGGTGCTGGACACTTTCAAAATTACTGAGCTGAAATAGCAGATGAATTCTAAATGATATTGAATTATCAGCCCATGCATAACCACCTTATAACACTTTAAAGAGGCGAAAAAAAAACAACCTGATGCTCTCCCGGCTTTTACTGGTTTACAAGCACTTCAATCTCTCCCTCTTATCTTCCCTTTTTTGGAGTGATTAAAGCAATCTTCACAGATTTATTTTCTCAACCTCCCAGTGAGGCTTTAGTATTTATTTACTAGTAAATTACTTTCTTTGGTTTTGTTTTTTCTTTTTTTTTAAATTTTTTTCACCTATCATGTCTGTTTATGGAGATCAGGATGCCTGTGGTTGATCAGGTGAGGGCAAGGAGGAGGGGTGGTTTCTGCCAGCCTCAGACAGGAGGAGGCTGTTGGGATTTTTATCACTATAATCTGTCGGTTTATTACTGGACATTAAGACATCCAAAAGATTTATTTGGAGCAAAAACCTTGCTAAGAGATCATGTCTGTGAGCTAGCCCTGGAAAAAGGGGGATGGTGATGTTGATCATCCAGATGGAGAAGTTCTGGATGAGGCCTTGAGTTCTGGGCTCTGGAATTTGTCTGCTGGCCCTGGAGCTCTTCCCGGTGGTCCCTGTAGCTCTGTGGAGGGGAATTTGGCTGGATTTGGGATGTGAGTTGACAAATGACCTGCAGTGAAATAAATAATCAGACTTTTATTTCCCCTGCACAATGCTGTGTCCTGTTCTCAGTGCCTGAAACAAATTGTTGCTGGTGCAGAAAAGAACAATTCTGGCTCTGAAGAAAGGGAGGTAAAAATGCAGTCAATAAATCACTCAAAATGTAATCAGGATATCATTCAAACCTCCCAGGCTGTGCTCTCTGGTAGGTTAAACCTGGCTGTGGCCCAACCACGGCCAGGAGCTGGGCTCAAGGCTCCTTGTGGGTCCCTCCCAGGATATTCTGTGATTCTATGAAGTGGTGACTGCTTTGGGTTCTTTCCTCTTGGTCTTTTGGTTCTTGTATTTCCTGGCTCCTTTATGTGGGATACGAGAGGTACTACCATGTATTCTTTGCCCCTAAATCCTTTCTTGACACATTTGTGACCAAACAGAATGAGGGTTGTTTTTTTGTTTGTTTGTTTGTTTTGATTTGGTTTGGGCTTTTTCCTTTATTTTTTTGTTTTTAACTCTTCCTGAAGGAATGGAACCTTTCCTCTTAGTGAGGAATCTGCAGCACATCAGTGTCGTTGGTGAAGGACAGTTTTAAAACAATGGACAGTTTGAAGGGTTATTTAGCTAAGGGAAATATTATAAAATGTGTCAATTTTGTTTGGATATGAGATGGTTCTAGACTAGATATTGGTGGGGTTTTTTCTCCAATAACATTTTTGTTCATGTGTTCACTCTTCTGCACTGGACAGACTCTTTTACTCCACAATAATGTTTTGGCAAGCCCTAAACTCAGTTGCTTCAAAAAGTTCTGATATTTTGGCAAAATTTTGAGAACTATTGTTTCACAGGGTTTCATCTGGTGTTAAGGAGCAGCTCGTGGATCTTCAGGACATGGCTCAGTCTGGAAGCCAAGCCTGACACCCACCTAATTTTCATTTAGTGTGCATTTTTATTTCCTATACTGGCTATATTTATTACAATAACTTTGGGTCTTGTATTTAGTTTAATATTTAATAATGTGGATAAGTATTTTTGTGCAAATTATATGTTACTTCTCTAAGTAAATTATCGATAGCAATATTTCTTTAAGCTTTCATATTGTAAAACTCATTCTTTCCTGAAGAATTTGAACATTTATTTAAAATCTAGATTTAATTCTGAATACAAATTCTGAGTTCTTATAGGAGAATCTTTATATCTAAAAGCCACAAACTAAACTAAACTCACAAATGCAAATTAAACTCTAAAAGCCATTGTGATAATTTCAGGTCAGGTTTGACTCTATAGTTGCTTGAACCCTTGGACTGGCTTTTGTAAGAGTTATTCCCAGATGTTCCAGTGGGATTGAAAGGACTGATTTATTGCTGTTCACACATTTTTTGTTTGTTTTGGCTGAAGTGGAGCCATTCTGTCAAATGCTGCCACGCAGGGAAGGGCAGGAGCGGTGTGAAACCTTTTGGGCTGTACTGGAATGTTCCAGCCAGCACCAGTGAGCCCTTCCAAGGCTCTGGGAGCAGTCTGAGTTCCCACAGGAGCAGGGTGGCACTGCCAGCCCGGCTGGTGACATCAGCAGCACAAAGTGACAGCTTTTGCTAAGCTGGAGCTTTGTGGCACAGGGAAGAACATCCGGGGTTCTCAGTGGTTTGTGTGACGGGCCAGCTCCAGTTCCTCCTCCTCCTCTCAGAGGATGTGCAGCTTTGTGGCCCTCCTGCAGTGAGGAGAGCCCCTGGTGCTGGGCTGTGGGGACAACCTGCTGAGGAGGTGGCTCTGGGATGGCCCTGAGGTTCCCAGGATGGGGCTCTGGGCTGTGGGGACACCCTGCCAAGGAGGTGGCTCTGGGATGGGACACCCTGCCAAGGAGGTGGCTCTGGGATGGCCCTGAGATTCCCAGGATGGGGCTCTGGGTTGTGGGGACACTCTCCAAGGAGGTGGCTCTGGGATGGGACACCCTGCCGAGGTCTCTGGGATGGCCCTGAGATTCCCAGGATGGAGCTCTGGGCTGTGGGGACACTCTCCAAGGAGGTGGCTCTGGGATGGCCCTGAGATTCCCAGGATGGGGCTGTGGGCTGTGGGGACACCCTGCCAAGGAGGTGGCTCTGGGATGGCCCTGAGATTCCCAGGATGGAGCTCTGGGTTGTGGGGACACTCTCCAAGGAGGTGGCTCTGGGTTGGCCCTGAGATTCCCAGGATGGAGCTCTGGGCTGTGGGGACACTCTCCAAGGAGGTGGCTCTGGGATGCGACACCCTCCAAGGAGGTGGCTCTGGGATGGGACACCCTGCCAAGGTCTCTGGGATGGCCCTGAGATTCCCAGGATGGAGCTCTGGGCTGTGGGGACACCCTGCCAAGGAGGTGGCTCTGGGATGGCCCTGAAATTCCCAGGATGGAGCTCTGGGTTGTGGGGACACTCTCCAAGGAGGTGGCTCTGGGATGGCCCTGAGATTCCCAGGATGGGGCTGTGGGCTGTGGGGACACCCTGCCAAGGAGGTGGCTCTGGGATGGGACACCCTGCCAAGGAGGTGGCTCTGGGATGGCCCTGAAATTCCCAGGATGGGGCTCTGGGCTGTGGGGACACCCTCCAAGGAGGTGGCTCTGGGTTGTGGGGACACTCTCCAAGGAGGTGGCTCCAGGGTGGTTTCCCAGGATGGGGCTCCAGGCCGCCCTGGGTGCTGCCCGTGTGCGCACGTTCCGCAGGCAGGGTGATCAGCAGGGCACAGATAGCCACGGCTTAGCAAAGCTTAACAGGTCAGATTGCTTTGCCCACTAAGCTAAACATAGCCTTTTATCTCATTATATGGGGAAAACCCTCTCCTCCACAGGAGGCAATCGCTGCAGGTGATTAATTACTAGGAAATGTGTATCGGGGTTGGGTTGTTTGCTGAGATATCAAAAGTCCTTTTTTCAAAGTTTGTTAAAATTCTGTTCCCCATTCAAATTGCTGAGAGTGATTGAACCTTGTCCCACAGTTGTTTCCCTTTACATTTTTAATAATTTGCCTTTATTAGAGTAATAAATAAGGGTGTTCCAAGCTTCCATTCAGAGCCATTTGATAAAAAGGCCACAATGGGAGCCACTGTGTCAGCTAATGAGATTTACGGTCAGGGGATGCAGGTATGCAGGAAAAGTCCATATAGTGAAGAATGAAAGCTTTAAGTTCTCAAAGGAGCATGCATTTCCTTAATAATATTAATAACAGTCCATTTTTGTAATTTAATTTTCTGCTATTATTTCTCACTGTCTAATCTGAAATATGACTGAAACAGTTGAGCAGTTTAAACGGAACAAAGGTGGGTTTCTTTTTTAAGGTGCAGTCCAAGGTCATGGTGTGACCTGGTTGTGTAGAGAGGGTACTCGAGGTTCATGTCCATGCCACAGTCCTACACAATTCCATGGCTCCTTCAAACACATCCTGCTCAGGATATTCTTTGCAAATGGAAGATAACTGGTCTCCTGTACAGAAGTTTAGCAAATAAGAAGGAAAAACAACTTTTAGAACGCTGTATTATTATTTGGCATCAGTGGTATCAGAGGAAGGTACTGAACCAAAATTCTGATTCCAAACTCTGGTTTTTTGTTTTTTTTTTTCTGGGAGAATAATTTTGATGTAATAGAGGGCTGAGTCCATGTAACCCATCTACTTGTGCAAAGTTGCACCCTGATTTCCAAATATTCTTCAAAGTCAGATTGTCTGAAATCTGCAGTTTGGTATGAGCTGATGTGACCCCTTTAAATTTTACAATCCTATAATTTGAGTTTAAATGATTTTGCATTAAATTTCTAATCTTCATGAGATTAGAAATCTCTATATCTCTGTCTCAGTGGTATGGAACTACAGGGGGAGAGTAACATTCCCTCCCAGAATGCAGGGGAGGGAATTCCTGTGGTGGAAACCACAAAGGACTTGGATCTCCCTCCCAGGACCACTGCATAATGTTAAGTAAACAGATTAATGCTGGAAGGCAGTTGGCACAAATTCTATTCTGAGAACAAGTTTATGGGGTTTAAATGCCCATTTATGGAATGATGGAGGGATTCCTTTGCTGCCTATCCACAGTTCCAAGAAGTTGTGGCACCCTCACAAGGTTGCTCTTCAAAGCTCTTGTCAGACCACTCTGTTGGTCTAAGATTTGTTCTGAGTGTCAACAAATATTTCCTCTCATCTACATGTGAGATGTTTTTAAACCAAAAAGAGGGTTGGATGCTGGTACAACACAGGTTTTGTATTTTTAGGCTGTTGAGAAGCTGATTTCAGCAGGGGATTCAGGTTTAGCTGTGTCAGGTGTTGCAGGTCCTCACTGTGGCCAGGGCAGATCCCTTTGGAGGAGGCTGCTAAGATGCTTCTCTGTCATTGCTGGGCTGAGGCTGTGGCAGTGAGCCAGGTTTACTTAAGCTTTACTGGGAAGCTCAGGCTAATTAATGCTTCTTAGTTTTTTGGTTTTTTTTCTGTTGTTGTTGGAAGAGCCTAATGACTTTTCTTCCTGCTTGGGTGATCCTGGGAGCCTGGTTTTGTTTTATGAGCTTTAAACCTGTGGCCAGGAGGAGACAGCAATGGTGGGACAGCCTCCCAGGCATCTGCTCTTTGTGGGAATGGCTTTTAGATGGTGAAAAAAGAAAAACTGGGATATTTGGAGATTTCAGATAGCAGAGATTGAAGGAGAGGGGGAACTGCAGTTCTGGCTGGCTGGTAGTTTTCCTTTCAGATATTGAGAAGGTTGGGATGCTGGTCAAGGAAGTGAGCTGATTGGAGCTGCAATAATTTATCAGTCAGAGCAAGTGGCAATTTGTAAAGGAAAATAAATGTGGCAGATAAAATAAAGAGTTCACGGCAACCGCGAGCCTCCGAGTTTAAATCACACAGCGAATGGCTGGGCTTGGAGAGGAGCTCTGGGGCTCTCTCAATCCAAGCCCTGTGCCTGGATTAGCTCCAGAACTTCCCCCAGCACATCCAGGTGAGCCCAACAGCTTCCCCCAAGGGCAGGGAAGGGTTAACCAAGGAAGCAGCTCCGAAGCGCTGCAATTTAAACTCGGGAATACACTGATTTTATAGTTAGGGAAATTGAAGCACAGTGGGATCAAGTGACCTACTAACATCTCCCAGTCAGGAAACAGCGGGGCAAGTCCTTGACTGTGACTGTTCTGAGGTCCCTCTCCTCCACTCCTCCTTTTATTAGGTCGTGTTGCTTCCCAGGATAACAACATGTTTGCGCAGTTTGGGAGCGCAAGCTGTTTCCTTGCAGAAATGTTACTGCTCTGCATTCCCACACTGGAGAGACACCGAATCTGGAAACAGATTTAACTCTTGTTTTTAAAAACGTAGCAAATGAGGTTTAAAAATACGAGAGGCTGCCAGTCTGCTGTTCTAGTTTAATTATCTGGGTTGTGATTAGGAAAATATTAGAAATCTGCTGCTGCTTTCCAGTGCTGTTCCTCTGATTGGACAACCTCACTGGAAAGGAGGTCTTGGTCCCCAAGATCCTGAAAGAAGAATTAAAATTATGTTCCTGTGTTTCCTGTCATTAATTATCTCATAAAGACCTTGAAATGTGCTTGTGATGTCTATCACCAGCACATATGGAATTAAAATTTTCTCCAAAGAAATTAGGTAGGCTTTTTTGCCTCCGAGTATAAATTGCCAGTTGAAGTTTTCCTGGGCAAAGGGTTTTGTCAAGTTGCAGTTCAAGCTCAACAGCTAAAGTCTCGTTCCTTCTATATCCCGTAAGCATTGTCATGTTTTTTAAACTTAGTCCCAAAGAGCATCTTTCTATTTTCCATTCCATTTTTCTGCTCCATTTCCGCTCCTTGCCCCCAAGTTAAGGTGTTAAATTGTTTTTCTGTCAGAGCTAAATAACATGCTGCTGGATGCTTTAATAGGCATGAAGATGTGCTGACAAACCCTCATTTCAGATGGTGTCTTGTTTGCAGGGCTTTGCTATTAAATTTGATGATGGAATACCTCAAAAGAGCACCAGCCAACGCTGCAGCCATTTTGAGCTGCATGTGCTGGAAGCCAGGTTGGAAAATGTTAATATTTTCCCAGTTGTGTCCAAAAAGTAATAATAATAAACTCCCCAACCCTTTAAATTCTGAGCTCAGAGTGTTCCTAGGGGTGCTGTTCACTGGCTGGCCCATTTCTGAGTGTGGAATTGTTATTTTTAACTCTGGTTGGAGGGTACCTGCTGTGGGTAGCAGGTATTCCCTGGGATTGTGGTCTTGTAGCTCTGAGGGGAGTGAGCAGGTGTCAGCCTGGAACCAGAGAACTCCTGGCCCTTTCTCAGCAGTGCTGGAGCTCAGGTTTGGGCCATTTCTGAAGAGTTTTCACTTGGGAGCTTTAAATGAGGACAAACACAAGTTTGCCTCTTTATTCCGAGCTCCTTGATGCGCACCCAAGGCAGGCTCCAGCATGGTGCACGAATCCAAGGCTTGGGAGCTCCAGGATCTGCATCCTCTAGGATGGAGATCAGCATCAGTGCTTGGCCTTGGCTGCAGGATGGTGTGGGGGAGGTAGAACCAACACAACCCTGTGAGCAGGTTCCAAACAAACCTCCAAAAATCTTCCTGGCTTGTCCATCTCCCCATGTGCTCTGGTGCTCCAGAGGCCTGCGGTGAGTGAGCACTGGGAATATTCATCTGCAGAGCTGGTTGGATTTGGTGTATAATGAAATGTTCAAACTAAGGTTTTCTTTCCCTTTTGAACATACTATTTTTTTTGTTGTTGTTGTTATTTTTCTCCCCCTCTTATTCCCTTGCCTATCCTGTTAATTAAAACCAAGTATTAGAGATTTTTTCTGGTATAGACCTTATGATTCTGTCTCTGGCCTGAAGTTTCTGTAGTATGACAGAAAGTCTTTGAGAGCAGCACTCATCAAACTGGCAACAGAACAAGATTTTATGCTATGTTGGATTTCTTTAAGCTATTCCTCTCTTCTTTCAGGAAAGACAGCGTAAGAAAAAAGTCTTCTTTAATGTATTTTGGTACTGTGTCAATCAGCCTTCTATCGCTTTTCAAATTATCTTTAAAATTTCTACCAAAAAAAAAAAAAAAAAAAGAATGTCAGATAATTGCAGATGTCTCAGTATCTTCCTGCTTTTCTGACAGAGCAGTAGAGGTCACCAACATTTATGGGTCTGGGACCTCAGCACAAGACATTTAACTCGAGCACTGCTTTGTTCAGGGCTAGGATTCAGTTTGAGCTGCACTGCAAACTCCTCACAGCTGCAGTTTGTACTGAAAACTTGTTCTGAAAAGGGGACACGTCTCTCTGCTTAATATAACCCAAAGTCACTGCATCTGGTGTCCTGGCATGCATGTAATTGCCTGTAGCTTCCTAATGACAAAGGCAGTCTCACATGAGAAAATTCTGCATTGATCCTAGTCCTGATTTACATTTTACTTCGTTAAGAAAAAATTGATCAGCATAGATAAAACTCCTGATCAATGATCCCAGCACTTTTTTTTTTTTTTTTTTTTTTTTTTTTTTAAATAGCTTCCATTTTGGTGCAGTGCAGACTTTTGGTTTAACTGGCTGAATTGATATTCTGAGCAGCGAGTAAGGCAGGATGACAGAGCATCAGCACAGCTACTCCTATTATTGCTCAGGGAGGTGTGCTCCTGCCCACCCTGGCCAAGGCACAGGCAAGCCATGAGCCACTGCTGTCCTAGGATGCTACAGAACACATCCCAACTTTTATCTGTACTGTTTTACACATTCTTCACCAAAAAAAAAAAAAAAAAAAAAAAAAAGGTATTTTGTATTTTCTTGTGTTCAGTCACTCTCAGGATTGAATGGTTTGAGATAGGGAAGTTGTAGTTTGGACATGGCACATGTACTGGTCACAGTTTCCTTTAAAAAGTAAACTATTACACAGAAAAATGTTCTGCTTTTCAAAGGACTGATGTCTCTGTCTTATTTTTGATATTTGTGTTTGTTTTGCACTGCCATAACACGGTGTTCCATTGGAAAAGCCTCTTACACTTCTGAATCCTGTATGTGCTAATAATTGAAAATAGCAGATACATAATAGCTCGGGATGGATGGTGAGAAGCTGAAGATCAATGCAGTGATTCCCCCAAGTGCAGGGCTGCAAGGAAGAGGAAGGGAAGGGCAGAGAGCTGCTCTGGCATGTGTGTGTGGTTTTACAGCACATGCTGATGTGACCAGATCAGGTTAAACAGGGATATTTCGCTGTTCCTCCTGTACGGTTTTGGATTTCTGGCGGGCATGGCAGGGACACAAACCCAGCACAAACCCCACAGCGCTGCAAGGCTGCTTTTTTTATTTATTTTATTTTTTTTTTTTCCCTTCCTATTTTGCTTAGAATCCCCATTGTTCTTACATAAACAGAAAGAGCAGGGGAGGGCGAGAGAGCCGGATCTTTGCAGAGGGTGATTATGAAGTAATTTGCAGCACGGACACGCCGGGCTGTCATCAGCGGGCACAGCCCGAGCAGCGCCGGGCACTGCGGGCTCCGCATCCTGCGCCTGCTCGGGGGTGCCGGGGATGCGCCGCTCCCCGCGCCCCCTTCCCTCCACAGCCTTCCTTTCATCCCCCCCTTTCCTCCTCCAGCGACAGTGATAGGACTTGACAGCCCTTGTCCTTGAAGGTTTCTCCCGTTTCTGAGTAAGTGGCATATTCCTGGTCGCTTGCCATCTTCCGTTTTTGTCATTATCCCAGGGGGAAGCATTAAAAAAAAAAAAAAAAAAAAAAAAAAAAAAAATCGCAAACAACAAACATGGTGGTTCAGTCCATATTTTTTTTATTTATTATTTTTTTATTTTTTTTTTTATTGCTGGTTGTCGTTTGCTCCTTTCCCCGCGGTGTCCGCGGCGGTGTCCCCGGGATGCTGCGGGATGCTGCGGGATGCTGAGGATGCTGAGGGATGCTGGGGATGCTGGGGATGCTGGGGATGCTGGGGATGCTGGGGATGCTGCGGGATGCTGCGCGCTGCCTCCCCGGCGGTGCGGCGGTGGTACGGTCTGCAGAGCGGCTCATGCCGAGCCCTGAGCCGCGAGCAGGCTGCTGTGCTGGGGAGGATGTCTTAGCCAAGTAAGTAGCGACATCCACAGCATGAGAGCAATAGTGATGGTGGTGCTGATGATGATAATAAAAAAAAAAAAAAAAAAAAAAAAATCTTTCCCCTTTCCGTTCCGAGCTCGTTTATTTGGCATTTTGCTGCCGCCGGGGAAGGCGCGAGCTGATGGGAAGATGGTGTGGGGATTGGGGCTGAGTGATGCATTAGGTTTTGGTTCGTGCCCTGGGAATCTCTGCAAAGGTAACGCTGCGACTCGTGTAGATTATTCTGTAAGGTCAAAGAGAAACTGCATAGCTAAAAGGCTCTCTTGCATCAGAAAGCGTTTGCTGGGCTTCGGTAGGTTGAGAATTCAGCATGATCTTGTTGTTTTTGAAACGTAGGGGCTTGATTTTGATTAAATCAGTTCTTTAGTGATGAGGAAAACACGTGGATGGGATTTTGCTTTTATCATTGCTGGTAAGAATCGGATGTGCCTTTCTTTTTTTCCCTTTCAGAAGCTCACATTTCACTAAAATGTGAGCAGTACACTTTGACTGTTGTATTTTTCTAACTTTAATGTTCTCTTACGATAGGCAAAGCTATTTCTTGTCAGGAAAATCTGTAATCCTCAGCTGGGTTCCTTGCTGGAGCTGTTTATAGTTTTTCAGTGTGTCTGTTTGAAAGAAAGGGCACGCAGGTTAAAAACCCCAGACATTGCCTTTGTATTGAGATGGACTAGAAAATAATGTGGAGAAAATCGGGAATTTTGTCTAATTCCTTTTAACCATGCACGATGTTTCCTGTGGCAAGATGGGGAAAGGCTTTCCTGAGGTGCACGGTGTAATAATTAGGAATTCTGACAGATAGACTTTGGTATTTATTTATTTATTTATTAATTTTATCAAGGGAAGAATCAGCTCCAAGCCGCATGGAAAAAAAAGCTTTTGGCTGCTCATGAGGCACCCAAGGCTTTAAGAGAAAACCCAAGATTACGGGAGTCATTTCCGATTATGTAAAGGGAGATTCTGTGCGTTTGATCCGCGCCTGCGGCGCTGGCAGCTCCTGCGCTCCGGGCAGCAGCCGAGCTCTGCCCCAGCCTCACAATTCCCGACTTTTGCTGCTCCCATCCCAGCCGGGGCCACTTCCCAGAGCATCGCCCGGCGTTCCCGGGGCTGCCGAGGCCATGGCTGTGGGCAGTCCCGGCGCTCGGAGGCAGCCGCCGGCTGATGCTTAGCGCGGGTGCTCCCCATCCCTTCCGCAAGGTGAGTATTGAAGGGGCTCAAAGGGAATGGCTCTGCTTGCAGGATAAAGCGCTTCGTTAGGATAAACCTCAGGGTTTCTGCTCCTTTGAAGCCCTGATTGCTTTCTGTTGTGGGGCTGGGAAAGGATTGCAGGGATATTACACAAGTTGGGATGCCTGGAGGAGAGCTGGCACGTTTAATAGGGGGAAATTGTGCTTTTATTGCTGGGGTTTGAGATTGATGCTAGATATTTGTGGTACGAAATTGATAATGAGGGTTTTTTGTTAGTATTTGCTTAGAAAAGGGATTACAGGTCGACTTCACAGTCCACATGTTTTGTTTTTTTTTGCTGCTGAGATGCATTCCTGATTAGCATTTAATTTGTGAGAGGTCATCCATATGCATGACTGGCTCTTGTACCTTGCTCTGGAATAACTGTTTGACTCAGGTATCCAGCAGGTCTCTGATCACAGACAGCTTTTACTTTGTTCATGCTCCTCTCATTTTAATTCAAATTGCTACCTGTGAAGAGGTGGTTCACATTTTCCCTGTAGTGCTGGTAAAATGAGTAAGTTGGTGAATAAGGCAATAAAATAAGGCTTGTAGATAAGTTGTGTGGAGTAATGCAGCATGAAGGTTTTTCCCATTTAGGGTTTTTTTTTTTTCCCTCTGTGTGCCCCCTTTTCATCCTTTTTGTGTATCTGTCTTCATTTCTATAGAGAATTGATTTTGGCCCGCATCAATGCTAAATATACATTCATTTTCACAGAAAAGGTCAGTTTTCTTCTCTGCTGCAAATCAAAACTGCATGATATTCCTCATGCTTTCTGCATATATAAAAAGGTTGCATGCATGTATACTGGAACAGCTTGGAAGAGTTTCATGCTTCCCAGCAGGATTCCAGGTTGCAGAAGACATGGTAATGATGAACTAGGTATCATACTGTTCCTCTAAGAGCTGCCATGTAGTCACTTTTGTGAGTGCTTTTTTCCTTTTAAATTTCATACCATATATCTAGGAAACAGCTTGGAAAGGTTTTCTTTTCCCCTTTCGTCTTCCCCCAGCATTTAAAACATACGGCTTATCTTTCCCAGGGCTGTTGGATTAGGGATGCAACATTTTTTGAATCCTACTAAATATATATTTATGTATCTTCCTGTCTGAACACAGCAACTGCAAGAATTCATGCTGCTAACATATGAGAATGTTAAAAGTGTTTTTTGCTATTTTTTTTTTTTTTTTCATCCTGCAGTTCACATTGTCAAATGCCAGTTGTGTAGGTAGTAATAATTCCTTGTTACATTTTGGAATAAATGTAGAAGTCTTGACCTTGTAACTCCCTCTCCCACTCACTGAGAGCCCATTGCACTGCAGTAGGACTCCAGCAGTGGGGCTTCTCTAAATGGACCCCACCTCCTTTATGAAATGGAAATACTTTTACAGCTTGCACCTAAAATCATGTTCTGAAGGGGAGAAAGTGGTTTATTTGATTAACCTGACTGGGAAACCTTGTAGAGAACAAGCTGCCTTTTGCCAGGTTTTTTCATTCTGTTTTCAAGGAGACACAATGAAGGATGTTACAGTTCCCTGGAATTTAGCAAGTACTCCTCTGATTAATTACTCCTCAGATTATACATTATCTGATCAAACTCCAGCGTCCCCCCCCATGATTAAAATCACACATTTCTGAATAATTTTAACGTGCCAGTTGAAAAAGGGCTTAAAAAAAACCCAAAACCCAAAAACCAGCCAAGGATTCAAGAGGTGTTTTTCTTTAACTTAGATGCTAAAATCTGATGCCAAAGCTTCAGCCAGCCCCTCAGTGGGATCCCTCTCGTGCTGAGGCAGGCAGGGAGCGATGATTTCTCTCTGAAGGGAGCAGCAGAGCTCCCTCGGTGTGCTGGGATAGCTCCGGAGCCTCCGCAGCCCCTGCAGTCCGGGCTGGCACCTGGGCAGCCTTGGCCCCACCGCCCTGGAGCCTGCCCAGCAGGGATGCTCCATCCTCATCCTTCCCCAGCTCCCGAGTGCTGCTCCAAGGGAACGGATCCTTAGTGGAGCAGTTGCGTAAGAGAACAGTCTTTCTCTCTAGGTAGGTTATGCTCCGCATGCTGGATGGGTTTTTTATGTGCCAGTGGAGATAAATAAAGGGCGTTGTGGAGGTTATATAAAAATACCGGCTTTAATTTCATCTGTAAAACAACGGAGAGGGTCAATGGCATTTTATTGTAAGCTTTACTTGGAAGTTTGGTACCCTTTTGCAGGAAATTTTAGCATACGGTGCAATTTTAAGAACTGTAGGGTTTCTGGTTCAAGTTTACTGATTTTACTCGTGTTTAGTTTAAAAAGCATGGTTTTACTGTTGCATTTTTTGATAAATAACCTTGGTTTTTGTATTAAACCTGGAGATTTGCAGTTGAAGAAAAAGAACCAATGTATAAGATAAGGGTTGGGAACGAGGCATATTTAAATAAATTTAAGAGGCTGTCAGCTCTGTGAAAGGCAGGACGTGTTCCCTCCGAACGCTGCAGATGAGTGAAATATGGAGCCTCGGAAGGGATGTGGAATTCCTGCATAGGTACCACAGTTGGCAGAGTTGGGAAATGGTAACCAAGTTACAAAATACTTCCCTTCTACCCCACAGTGCATGGACAAGTTCATCCTGCTGGTAACATGTTTTTCCTTGTTTTTAAAATATTCGTGGCACAGTTAAAGCGTCCGAGGATTGTGCACCAGGCTCTCAGAGAGGCCTAGAAACAGTTAATAGGAAAAGCTAGAAGAGGATCAGGAGTAAAACTGGGATTTCTGTGGAAGAGTTTGTGCATTTTTCACCTTTTATCTCCTTTGCCCACACGGGGAAGGTGAAATGGCTGGAGAAAGCCACTGATTTCAGAGACACAGGATAGTTGAGGTTGGCAAGTACCTCTGGAGCTGGTCCATCCCCAACCCCTCCTGCCCAAGTGGAGTCACCTGTACGGGGCAATGTCCAGTCAGGTTTTCAGTACCCCCAGGGATGGAGACTTCACAACCTCTCTGGGGCACCTGTGCCAGTGTTTGGCCACCCTCACAGCTTTTGACCTTTAAATGGAATTTTCTACCTTTGCTCTCCTCTCCTTTCTGCCTTTCACCGGACACCAGTGAGAAGAGTCAGGCTCCATCTTCCTCACTTTCTCCCATCAGCTGTTTGTTGAGAAGGTCCCCCTGAGCCTTCTGCTCTGCAGGCTGAGCAGCCCCAGTGCTCTGTGTGTCAGGTGCTCCAGTCCTTTCCTCAGCCCTGCATGCCTTTGGAGGGCTGTCTCCAGGAGGCCCAGGCTGTCCTGGGAGCCCAGCCCAGGTGGGAGCACTGGGAGCGCTGCTGGGAAGGGAGGCAGCCCTGTGCTGTGAGGACACGCTGCTGGCTCCTGCTCAGCTTTGGGACCAACAGGAACCCCAAGGCCTTTTCTGCAGAGCTGCTTCCCAGCCAGCTGGCCCCCAGCCTGTCCTGCCTCAGGGGCACAAGTGTGCCTTTCCCTCTGCCGGCCATCCCGGGATTCCTCTTGGCCTCTCTGAGAGGCAGCTCATCCATCTGGTGGCACAGCCACACCTCCCCATTTGCCCAGTCTGTGTCCTTGCACAGGGTGCTCTGTTCCTTCATCCAGACCATTAATAAAACTTTTGGCTGTTGCACTGAAAGAAATCCCTTGGAAGGAGACGATTAGAGCTGGAACTGCAATTTCAAGATTTAGCCCAGAATTGAAGTGCTGTGTTATTAAAAAATGCCAAAATTTGGTCAATATCCTGAATACGTTTATGGTCGTGAGTGTGGAATTTGCCCAATGCATTGCATCAGCATCCCAGGGTTTGAGGATGAAACAGGAAAATCAGTGATTCAGATTTACTAAGAGCTTATTTTATATATTAAAGAATGAAGACTCACAGCTGATGAAGTAATTTCAATTGATAATTTCATTCGCTGCATTTCAATTAAAGTGAGTTAAAAATAAAACCATATGAAATGAATTAAAAATAAAATGAGATTTAGTCCAATCTGATTTGGATCTTGCTGAAAAATCTGTCGCACAGAATGAGGAAACAGGATAGGGAAGATGCTTATCTGTGAGATGCTGGGCAAAGAGCTATTTCTGTAGTCCTGGCCTGTCCAGTTCACTGACCTTCCCAGCTCCTGACCTCTGGAAATTAGTTGGGCATTTGGAGAAAATGACACTCCTCATATACACACTCCATCTGAGGAGATCTTTACTTAGATAAGAGCTGTCTTAGTCTGGTAAGTTATCTTCTGTGCTTTGGTTTGGATTGTGTCCCGCAGTATAAATCCGCGTAGACTTTGGACCGCGGTTTAGGATGAGGTGCAGCACATTGAACGGGGCTCGGGATTCCTCCTTCTGTATCCCCCAGCTCAAGTCCCATATGACAACTCCCACCAGCTGTCAGAGGTGAGGCAGGGAATGACAGCCCACCCTGGGATTGGGTGATGGAGTTTATTCAAGATCCAACAAGTTTTGGGCTTTTACCCTACTTGATCTCACACGCAGGCTGTCCTAGGCATCCCCCCCGGCTTTTGTCTCCATGCATCTCAGAATTCCAGGATCTCCCCTGACTTGTCTTTCCAAACTTGTCTTGGTCTTCTGTCCAATCTTCACTTTTTTTATCCCGACACCCTTGTTTTCTCAGAGACCACTTCTTCAGCCTTGTCTTCCTTCTGGAGCTCAAGGGGCCTCAGTTTCCCCAGTCTCGGTAATCTGGGCAGATCCTCTGCTGTGATCAGTCCCTTTGGTGATGCTGTCTCATCCCTCTGCACTAACTCCATGCTCCACTCTTTTTAGTCCAGGTGTTCTCAAAACCTGCAGCCAAGCCAGTGAGGCTGGAACCACCAAGGAGCAGGCTCATGCAGGAGAGTGGAACAGTCTGGGACATCTTTACAGCCTCACAGCTGCTCTGGGATCTGCTGCTCTCTGCACTGAAGCCATCTGTCACCTGTGACTGGAATGGGGTGTCACCCCATTCCCTTGGCTGCCTCAGCCTTCCAAGCACAGGTCCTGCCATCCACACTCTTTGTCCAGCAGCTTTCTGTGCCTCAGTGGGCCTTGAGGGAAGAGTGACACTTCTCAGAGTGGTGGTGGCTCTTTGGCACGGGCACTGCTTATCTTGGGGCTGGATGAAATCATTGCAATGGTCGTGCTCAGCATCTCACTAACCTTGGCACCCCCCTGGGTGCTGAGGAAGCACAATAAAATGCTCTGCCACCGACCTGACTTGTCTTTCACAGTGGTACACCTCGTGTCACACAGGTAATTAGAAGGGAACAGCGTTCCCAACAAACCGTTCCAGTCTCCTTGGGAAATGTGCAATCCCAGATGTCAGGAGGCAGCATTGATCTGTGTCCTCTGTAAGTCACTTGGAGAAGAAGCTGTTGTCCTGGCTGAGGACAGCTGTTCAATTTGCACTGCAGCCTTCCCATGCCCCTTTCCCCTGCTTGCATTGTAATGAACATTCTGCACGTTGTTCTAAAAATACCTCCAAATGATGTTTGATATTAAGGGACCAGCGAGATGCAATTACGATGAAATGATGATTTCGTGGTGTTTTTCACAATGACACGAGATTGTCATCCTCCCTCCCCCAGTGCTTGAAGCAATACCTATTTATGAGTAGTTGAGTTAACCTGGGAAATTCCAAGAAGAATTGCGGACGGCTCCTGAGATGCAATGCAAATTGTTGCAGTACCCATGGAGGACATTTGCATTATGGTAGGACTGGTTGTCTCTGTAATGCTGTCGTGGTGATTGTTATGCAGAGAACTGCAGGATAAAATGGTAGTGCTAAATCAGCAGTGCTGAATAAGATGGCTGAAAATGCCAGGAAAACAAACTGTTGGAGCAGGAGGATTACATGAGGAATGAGATTCCCGATTCCCAAAGCAAGACACCTCTCAGCCTTCTTGGGGACGAGCTCTTGCTACTGCAGGTTATTTTTGTGGCTCTTCTGAGCGTTTGGTGCCTCTCTCATCCCCACACTGCATGGACAGGGCTCCTGGCAAGGAGCTGAGGGGATGCCCTGTGTGGCTTGGGCTGACCCAAAGGACGTGGAAGGACCGTCCTGATATTTCCATTGCAGCATCAAGAGCTCCCCTTCAGGGCACAGAGGTGTTGAGGTGACTTTTTATCCTGAGTATTTCTGGGGAGCTGCTAACCCCAGGGCACTGTGCTGGTGAGTTTGCACCACTGTTGGCAGAATCTTTGGTTTATTTGATTTTAAATCTTGTTTTGGTTAATCCAAAATAGGACTGGCTAAATCTGTGTGTCCTGTGTGGCGCCTAAATATTAGAGATAGGAATGTGGAGGGGTTGGATTTATTTACATGCTTGGGCTGAAGTGGGAAGACAAAAGAGGGGAATATGTAATTTATTCCAGGAATATGTGACACGACAAGAGGTGACATGGATAGGGACCACTGGAGCCTGTCTAAAATGAAGTGTTTTGGAAATGCAGGTGGGACCTGGCCCCTCCCCAAGCTGGGGGAAGCCTGGGTGGGCCAGCTGCTGCCTGTGGCTGGCAACAGACTTGACCTTGGAGAAGGGAGAATGTGTTGAGGGAGACAAACTGTGCTCAGGCTGTCAGGAAAAAAAAAAAGAAAGGGACTCTCTGCTGCAAAGCTCGAATTGCTGCATATTGCTTTGGTTATCTTCTTATAAATCTTAATGTGGCTGTTCAATTGAAGCAAGTAGAGTTAGGATGCCATTCCCTACCTTGGGATGGATCCTCCCCTCCAGCAATGTTTACAAAATAATGAAAAAGGGAAGTGGCAATCTGAGGAAGGGACATGTAAAATCTGCAATGCAGAAATAGGATTATATATTTATCTGAGTTCTCATGTAGACAGATGATTAATACAGTACCAGCTACAGGGTTTATAGCTTGTTATATCATTAAGGTTCCCTGTAACTCTAATGTGAAAAGATAATAAATTAAGTGTCCTCTTCTCTGCCCTTGTCCTCCTTTTTCTAGTTTAGAAATGCACTTGGAAGTTTTAATCTGAAAACATGATTCTGGTACCAGAACTGAGGACCAAAAGGAATGAAAGGGAAAATGGACGACATCTGAAGTGGTTTTTTTTTCTTGAACCTTTTTAAGATTTAAAATTGAGTGCATGAGGTCTTAACATACAAGCCTCATTTACATATCTGCTTTTGGATTAGGACAGGATCTTGAAAAATATTGCTAGGAAAGTATTTTTGGGGATTTTTTTCCACTTGTTAGAGAAAACTGACATACAATTTCTTAATGGGGTCCAGCTTCCTTCTAAGGATATCTTGTCCCCCTCCTTTATCTTATCTGGAGCAGATGAAAGCTGCAGATACAGGACAAGTTAAATTTTCTAGTATCAATCAGGTAAGTAGCAGTGCTTTCTGAGCTTTAACTGCCAAGCTCTGAGAGAAGAAATATTGCAATAGTTAAGGTAAACCTAAATTAGAATGCCGTGAAAGAGCAAAGTTAAAGTAACCAGAAACATCCAAACGTTCCTTTTAAAGAAGGGACTTTATAGTGGGAGACAGTCCAGGTGAGCTCAGTGTTGGCACTGGTGGGCACGGGGAATCAAAGAGGATTAAGGGCTGGGATCCTCTGGAAAGCCTCTGTGCTGGATTTATCCTGTGCAGTGAACTAACCCCACTGCCTTTAGGCAGAGCATGACCCAGGGTTGTGGCAGTGGCAGCAAATCAAAGTGCTGGAACTGACCCTGGGCACTGCAAAGGTTCCTGCAGGAGGGCAGATTTCACAGGGAAGCTTGGGAAGAGTTCTGTCCATTGCTGGATTAGGGAAGGGATAAATCTTTGCACATGAAGAAGAAAATCCCTGTCTGTGTGTAGGTACAGAAATGTGCATGTATGCATCTCTAAAAGCACCCAAACAGAGAGCAGTTGCTCTAAAATCCTTCTTGCTCTTTGGTTTACTGTGGAGTTTAATTCCATTCAAAGTTAATCTCGCAGTGGTTCACTTGAAAACAATACCAATTTTGTACTGCCTCCCACACACCAGATCCACTCCCTTCCTCAGTAATTCTTGTTTGACCTCACAGCTGGTTCTCCAGAAACTTTCCTCCCAGCTGCCAGATATTTCTATTCAGGAGTTACCCTCAGGAGCAGCAGCACATTTCCATGTTGGTCTGGCTTTTGTGTTTGTTCTGTAGTGAACACAGAGCCTCAAAGCTCGAGGCCTTACTTAATTCAAAATTTTGTATGGATGTGACTTTCTCTCCCATGACTCTGCTTTTTTACAGCACCCAAGTTCCACCACAGCAGTAAGAAAACAAATAATGGAATGCTTGTGATTACTTGAGATAAAAATTTCTTCTTGGGAGCAATGGAGCTCATTTCTGCAAAGGATTGAACAGAGCAGGGAATGAACTACCTGCTCCATTGAATCAGAGAGCACCAGACATCTGTGTTGATGGCCATGAGGGCTCCATGAAGCTGTTTTTAGTTCAGGAAAGAAGGGAGAATAGATCCTACTCTTTTTAACCTCTTTGTGAGGAGAGCAAAGCAAATACAAGTTTAGAAATAGGGAATCCCCTCAAACCTATCATTAATATTATTTATTATCCCCATAAACCATATTATTATGTGACTTAAACTGAGGATTCATCAGCTTCCTTGGGAAAGACAGAAGATGGGATATTCCACGTGCACCCACAAGAAATAGCCTTGTAAGGAAAAGGTATGTAGACCTTAGCAGAGGTCTGGAGGTTTTTTAATCCATGTGGAGGATGGAAAAAATCTCATTGTAATTAAGGTATTTCCGAGGATCTCTGTTATCAGTGGCAAATTCTTCTGCCTGCAAAGTGAGGTCTTGACCCTGGCGAGCCCCAGGGCTGCTTCTGTGGCGGTTTCTGGGTGCAGCTGGAGGAGCCAGAGATGGAAAAAGGGTTTTGTGGCCCAGCTCGGCGAGGCTCTTCCCCAAGGAGTGGAACAAACACATCAGCAACTGGTGACAGGCAAATAAAGTGCTCCAGACCTGGATGGCTGATGGGAAAATCTCTTTGGTGCCTTCTCAGAACACATCTGGAGTGGCAGAGCTGCTGCCAATCTGTCCTTCATCCCCCCATGCAATCCCCATGTCCCCAGAGCTTTGAGCAGCTTTTTCTTCCTGGAAAGGGAAGAAAAAATCATCCCACTTGGATTTTCCTCCCCATCACAGCCCAGCAAAGTGGATTTTTAGCATTCATCTCTCTTCGATGTATGCCCAGAGGAGGGAGGGAATTTGCTGCGTGTCTTTGCAGGACTTTTTGAGATGAGTTTTGAGAACTAAGGTTGTGCTGGTTCAGCCTGTGCTTGGGTTTCTCCACATCCCAGTGTCTCCCTAGAAATCTTTTGTCTGGGATTTCTTGCCTGACTGTGTGGAGCAGTCTCTCCCTGCTTTTCAGACTGATGGATGTATTGGTTGTTGCTTGTGGATCTTCTTCGGCATCATCTGCTTTCATTAGCATTTTTGAACAAAGGAATGAATCAGAATAAATCACAACTAATAGAAATATAGGAACAGATTATCATTTTGCAAAGCTGAACTCTCTCAGAGGAGATTACGTATTTAAATTGAACAAATACAACTTCATAAATAAACTAAATTAAACATCATCTAATTTTACTTTTGAAGCCAAGCAATTTTAATCCATACTCAGCTTCTTGTATAAATATTTCCCAACTCCGTTTTATTCTTTGAAGCATTCTTATTCATATTTAAAAACCAAAAATGTGCCAAATTGAACCACAGTTGTGTATACTGAATAAATGTAAAAGCTTGGGTGTATTACGTAATAATCTGAGAGTTGGCAGGAGGGAGTGATTGCATTTGTGAGTGTCCAAGTAGCGTAAAAATGCTTTTGCAGAACCTAATATTTGTCTCTAAAGCTCTCTGACGGATGGCGTGCCTGAAAAATCCTTTTCATAAATCCTTTCTGTATCGTTCAAAAGGAAGCAATAGATGATTAGAAATCTATATATTTCCCCAGGGATGATTGATGCAGAAGCTGTGGTGCTACAAGCACTGCCCAGCTGGTCTGGGTTGGGAGCAAATTCCTGCTCGTAGATGGAAGGGCTGTTTTACTGCAGGGCTAATTCTTAGAACTGGGAGCATTTCAAACCCCCCAAATATGTCACTGTGTGATTGGAAATACATTTTATCAATCTTCTTCTTAGACAAGAAGAGCCTTTTTTTTAAAAAAAATGCTGCAATAAGGTTGAAGAATTCTTGTTAAATGTTTCATATGGTGTTCACAAAGCTGAAATATAATTTCAGTCCAACAACCACAATCCAAAACCATTTTCCAGAAATGGGCTTAAATGCAGTTCTTTCTGCATGTTCATTCAATCATTGTGTGCAGTTTGCAGAACTGACCTGTCCAATGACTTCAGGGGCTGAAAATGGTTAACAGTGCTTTTCAAAAATACTTCATTTCTAAGTAAATTGGATGTAAAATTACCAAGAACTTGGTTTTAGTCAAATATTTTGATGCTAGGACAAAAGAAGAGAAATGAAATGAATCAGCATCTTTTCTCTGGTTTTAATATTAAGCCATTTATTTATGAAGTTTTTTTATATAACGATCAAAAAAAAATCTTACTGGTTAGATTTATTTTCATAACAAAATCACTTAAATGGGTAGTTGGGGTAAAAATTCCACTTTTCCTACCACACTTGGATTTTTCTGGGAATAGTTGAACGCAGCTTTTCCCAGTGGTTGAAGTATTGAGCAGGTTGAGCATTTTCTGTGGGTAGCAACAAGCGAGTGGAGCTTTGGGGTTGTAGATAAAGGAGTGTTTGGGGAAGGTGCAGGGACAAGAAGGTGATGCCCAGAGGTGGCAGGTGACCCTACTGGGCTGGGTTTGACAGCCCCTGGTGGCACAGCCCATGGCTGTGAGGTGAGGAAGATGAGGAAATGTAGGCTGCTGTTGTTTGTTCCATCTTCCATCACCAGCAAGAGCTCCTGGCTGGGAGTTTCAGCTCGTTGCAAACGGCAAAAAATGCTCCTGTTGGTTCTAAATGCAGGCAGGTCCAGCTGAAATCCAGGTAAATTGCCACTTCCCTAATGGAATAAAGGATAAAGGAAGGGTCCTGAGGATGGTGTGAGCACTGCTGCATTAGTGCTGCTCCACATTTTCAGGATGTCCTTGAGGAAGTTTGCGGGGATGGTGAGATGAGAGGAGGGATAATTTCATTAGAACGCAGCAAGGAGAGGTTCAGGAGCTGCACAAAGACATTTTGCAAGCGAAATATTCTAACAGTTCCTGTGTCTTGGAAATATCACGAATAATCAGGTACTTGTCCCCAAATTACGTGCTGGTGACAGGCATGAGCTCCTCAGGCTGGGGCCAGTGGGAGAGGTCAGCTGCAATGGGAAATGTCTAAAGAACATTAAATGAAAAAGATTTTCTGCAAATAGCACTTACTAGATTTTGATAATTCTTGCAAAGCAAAAATTTGGCATAAGAAGTTTGGTATTTTTTGGTCGTGCCTCTTCCTGCAGAGAAAGAAATGTGAGAGCATAATTTAATGTAAATTGTCAAAACAGTATTTTGACTCTTCTCCTGTGGACTGTAATCATTCCCATGCCACCAAACTCCTGGATGCATTCCAGTCTTTATCAACATACCTGTTTTTCAGGACATGATTAGATCCTATCCATCAACTGTCTGTTAGAAGAGATTTTTGCATATTCACACCTTCTAAACATTGCTTACAAATAAAAAAAGGCTGATAAATCACTGTATTTTTTAATAGACAAAACATAATCTGACCTTTAATGGTTTAGTCACTATAATCAATACATTTATAATTTAAAAATTATTCTTCTCCAACAGCTGTTTTTTACAGCATGACGAGGATTTGATATTTGAACAATCAAGGCATGGAAAGTGTGGTGCTGCCTAGGATTCAGACTGACATCTTGGTCTAGAACATGAAATACTATCTTATGTACAAAATGTTAATTATTTTATTAAAATCTGTATGCATGAATCATTCCCTGACACAAGGTAATGCACTTGCAACTCAAAATAACCTCATTTGAGCAAATGTTTCTAATCAAGGGGAAGTGGCCTGGTATGATGCTGTAGGATGGTTTGCCAGAGTAGTCCAAAGAATATTTTTAACTGCGTTTTTGGGGCTTGGTGAGGTTCCTGCAGGAATTCTGACACAGCCACTGGTGAGTGTGGTGCTGGGTGGGGTTGCCTGGTGCCTTTTCTGGGATCCTGTGGGTAAAACCCAGCAGAAGGGAGTGTCAGGAGCAGTGTCAGACTGCGATGGTGCCGTGGCCACGCTGGGAGCTGTGTGCCTGGAACTCCTGGTGCTGTGACTGAGAGCTGCCATCTGGAGATTGTTCTGGAGGGAAATATTTAATATGGAGCCTGGCACTGCCCATTTTCCCTGCTTGCTGCCCAGGGGGATGCAGCCCTGCTGGAGGGAGCCGTGCAGAGGGATGGGCACAGCCTGGATCCATGGGCTGTGAGGGACAGCAAGGCCAAGTGCCAGCTCCTGCACTGGGGTCACAGCAATCCCTGCAGCTCCAGGCTGGGGATGAGCAGCTGGAAAGGTGGGAAAGGGCCTGGGGGTGCTGGGAAGAGAGGCTGGACACCAGCCCAGGGCTGCCCAGCTGGGCAAGAGGCCACTGGCCCCTGGGCTGGGAATAGAGAGGCCACAGGAGCAGGGCAGGGATTGTCCCCTGGGCTGGGAATAGAGAGGCCACAGGAGCAGGGCAGGGATTGTCCCCTGGGCTGGGAATAGAGAGGCCACAGGAGCAGGGCAGGGATTGTCCCCTGGGCTGGGAATAGAGAGGCCACAGGAGCAGGGCAGGGATTGTCCCCTGTTCTGGCACCGCTGAGCCACCACCCCAAACCCTGGGGCACCTCTGGACCCTCACCAGAAGGACCTGGAGGGGCTGGAGCGTGTCCAGGGCAGGGAACGGAGCTGGGAAGGGGCTGGAGCAGCTGAGGGAGCTGGGAAAGGGCTCAGCCTGGAGCAAAGGAGGCTCAGGGGGAATTTCTGGCTCTGCACAGCTCCTGCCAGGAGGGGACAGCCGGGGAGTCGGGATCTGCTCCCAGGGAACAGCAACAGGAGGAGAGGGAACGGCCTCAGGCTGGGCCAGGGGAGGTTTAGACTGAACTGAAAAAAAATTAAAAAATCACTAAAAGAGTTTTCAAACATTGGGACATCTGCCCAGGGAAATGGTGGAGTCACCATTCCTGATCTTTTCCAAAAAGCATCTAGATGTGGCGCTTGGGGACATGGTTAGGTGGTGATAACTCTTGGATTTGGTGCTCTCCGAGGGCTTTTCCAACCTAAACAGTTCTATCCTGTTCTGGAGAAAATGTTCCCAAAGCTGAATAAAAGTGGAAGTCCTAATGATAAGCTGAGTCAGAATATTTTTCTTAAGAGATCCCATTGACCCTGTGGCTTCCCCAAAACCTTCCTTCGTTCTCAGATATCTCAGATTTTGAGCAGTAATATGTGCTACAAAGGAATAGATATCATTGACAGCACTTGGCAGTGTCCTACATAGTAATTAGGATCATGACCAGTAAATTAATCAGAGGTTAAAGACAAAACTCCCAAACCTAAATTTATTAGAATTGCTTATTTTTATATGAATTTTTAGTTAGCTCTATCTAAAGCATTTCACCCTTTATTTTCATGTGTCATTTACTGTTTGTTAGTCATGTTTTTTCAATCATATCTGTTTTCCAGAGTTTTAACCTAAATTATTTTTATTTAGCACCCATTATCTTTGTAGTGCAGCTACACTAAATGAGGCATCAGACATAGATGTGTTCAATGTATCTTGACAAAAATAGCCAAAATAATTCTGAGCGACAGATTTGCAGGTTATCCATAAAAAAAAATCCACATTAAAGAAACTGGATGCTGGAGAGAGAGGGAAACAACTCTATCTTTTAGGATTATCTCTAAATTAAAGAGGACCAGCACAGCTGGAGTTCATTTCATGTTCTTCCTAAAACCTCTCCTCATGTCTTTCACTGCTCATGGACTCCACTGCCTTTCATTGCAGCTTTTCCATGCTAATCATTAAAGTTTGTGCAGTGACTTGGTTTTGGGTGGCTGGGCCTGTTTGAATATTGTTACCAGCCCCACTCTGCTGGTTTGGAGAAGTTTTTGTGAGTGACACCTGCAGTCTGTATATTCAATAAATCCTGCCTGTAAACATCAGGAACAGACATCAGAAATAGGAAAGGGCTGGTTCTTGTGGGGTCAAGAACCCAGCAAAGATGGAATCAAACACAGAGGCTCCAGATTCTGGGTATGAGAGAGGGAATGAAGTGTTTGCCTAGGAAATAAATGGAAATAAATGGAAATAAATGGAAATAAGTGGAACCTCCATCCTGAGATGCACTGGGAATTCTTAGGAATTTCTGTTCTACTGAACACTTTTTTTCAGGTGCTGAAGGACTTCTTATGCTCATTTTGCCCTTTAAAGCAGTTGATTGAAACTCTATTTTTTTGGTAAAGTGGAACTGTGAGAAATAATTTGGATATGTTCTTAGAGCTTCTCACTTCTCTGCATGTGAAGATCTTCCAAAGCTCCACACAGAATCTGAAATCCATCCAAGACTTTTCATGTGTTTGCTCTTGGCTTTTACCCTTTTCTGAACATTTGGATATATATAATACATTTCTAGTAAAGACAAAAAAATTCTAATTACTTTTAAAACATACACGAGCTGGCTATGAGATACCTTTTAAAAGTTATTTCAATAGAATTTTCTGGACAAAAGAATATCATTACCACATGCATTTCAACTATGGAGGAAAACCTGTGGAAAACCAACCAGGCAAATAATAATGGACTTTTGGACTATTCTTCAGATGAGACATTTAATTTCATGCAAATTCAGACTACAGTATCTGTGCTTTAAGGATATAATTTATTACAGAAGTAGCAGATGAATCTTTTTCATTTCTTTGACCTTGATTTTATTTATGTTCTGCTTCAGTTTATTTAGACAGTTCTTAGGAGCTCAAGCAAAATGGTAATACATGTTCTTCCAGTGTCACATTTCATCTCATGTTTTACTTTTCTCTTTATTTTCCTTCCAGAAAAGTCTCTTTCTCATGCTTATGAAGTAGAAATTGAATTTTTAAAATATGGGACAGTTGTCAAAATCCAAGTTAATCCAAGTTTTGTATGGCCAATAGATGACAGAGAAAAGAGAAAACCCAGAATGTATGCTGGAGACAGAACTGGGAATTCTATAAACCTAATTTTAATATTTTTTTACCAACTATATATTTATGTAAGCAGATATTTTTGAAAATGAGAAGCATGGACAAGGACGGGCAATACCTTATGATGGTTTGAGCACACATAATTTATAAGAGAATATTGAATAACTGTGCTTGGCCAACTTTGAGCACTTTTTGCACTCTTAACATTCCCAAAATGCTTCTTGACTGTGTGTGTATTTATATTTATAAATATGTCTAAAAGCTTTGGGGTTTTCAAGGAGTGCTTTCTGAATTACCTGACCATCTTTGAGGTGTGAATGTTTTATGGGATGTTGATTTAAACATTAACCAGCTAAAATAGAACTAATTATTAAACAAAAGCTTGTTTGTGCCATTTTATATTTTTTTTTTAATAGACAGGAATGTAAAGAGAAGAATTTGTCCCAAATTGGCTTCAGTGCTGCCACCTGAACTTATTTTAGGGACTGGGGAGGAGAAGTTCAGGCCCAGGTGTTTCGCCATTTGGGTGCAGCAAGGCTGTCTTTGGGCAGGAGGGGCTTTCAAGGCAGCTTGCAAAGATTTTTGTGATGCAAACCTCTGAGAGACTCCCCAGAGAAGGACTTGTAGATGAAAATATGGTGATAAATTGTCATGCAGCTATTTGGAGTTTAAAACGGCTTTGAGAGAAGAGAGGGATTTTCTTAAGAAGGAGACTTTAAAAGGTCTTGGTGGTTTCTTCTCTCAGTTCCTACTTGGTGACAGCTGCTGCTCAGCAATTTTCTTCCTTTGTTTAGTCTTGATGAGCAATGATGTGGTTTTTTGGGTTGTTTTGTTGTGTTTTTTTGGTTTTTTTTTAAATTTTATTTATTTCTTTTGAGCATGAGCTGAAAACATTTGGTGCTTCTGAATGCCGTGAGAGTTGGTGGGGAAAGGAGCAGGTGATGCAGAGGGTTTGGTTGGGGTTCTGATATTGTAAATTTTTTCATTTTCTCAGATCACGTATATTCTCAGTGAAGGGTTAAAGGCTAATTGGGAAAATATATCATCACTAGGGATGTGTAAACCAGTCTGGAAAATTGAAACAAGATACAGACTGCTCCAAATTGCAGCTGAGCAGAATCTTGTCCATTGAAACCAAAGCTAAAGGAGCTGTTTGGCTTAAATTAACTTGCTGAAGCTCCATCCAGGGTTTGCCTGTTACCAATCACATTATTGTCTTTCAACTCATGAGAGAAGCATTCAGAACATTTCAATAGTAGTTCTGTTTCTTTTGTATTCTTTATCTGTGGTTTATTCTCAGTGTGCTGGTTTGACAGAGCTGGTACTGCTCATAAAGATGTGGCTAAACAAGTTGCTTTACAAGCAAAGCAGCTTCTGAAATTGCTTGGAAGAACCTCTGAGATACTTTTCCATCAGTATCTGTGCTAATGACTTGTGCTCCTTCTCATCAGGACCAGAAAGGGATTCAAATATTCAGGACAGTTGTCAGACCTAAATACTTGTGAGTCCCCTCCATGAACTTGGTTGTAACATGGAAATTAATTTGAGATTTGCCAGGGAAAGTGGGGATGGGCAGAGTTAGAAAATCCTGGGGAGAGCAGGTTGGGCTGCCAGGGAAAGGCTTCAGATCAAGGGATGGAGAAGGAAACTTGCTTTGTGAGCATAACCTCTAATTCTGCCAGCCTACTGATAATAAAACCCAAGCATTTTCCACAGTGAAATGTCAGCACTGTGTTGCAGAAAATCTCCTGGAATTCTCACAGACAGCCTGTGCTTGGCAGTGTTAAATGCAGAAGTGCTCAGTGCTTTCAGATCCATCTTCATTCCACGGATATCAGAGTGCGCTGGTTAAAAACGAGAAACATCCCAAACGATGCTAGTTATGCTAGGCCCCAAATAATTTAATTTAACTGTGCATTACTTCAGTTGTTACTGTATCAGCGAATAAAATAATCACTTATGAAACATTTTTGCAGCAGATGACCAAAATGTTTTATTGCTCAATACCAATCACTGGATTAGGAAAATGGATTACAGCTGTGAGTAATGAGTTCCTAAAGCCCCTGAATGATATGATTTCTGCAAATGTCTGCTTGATTTCATTAACCTTGAGCATTCAGAGAAATAACTGACTGCAACATTCTCCTGCACCTCCTATTTTGTACTGAATTTACTCTGTGTATTTATTGATATACAGGGGAGATCCAACTGGGAGTCACTTCAATGAATGGGCTTGGTTTGAATAACTGACAGGAAATAAAGAATTGCTGTATTGAGCATGGTGCAGTTCTGCTCAGACCTGTGCTTACAGCAAGTGAAGGGTGAGCTTGTAAAACAATAGCATGGAAAAATCAAAAGATTTTGTGTTTAGAGAGCCTTACTTAATATTTAAGACAATCCTTATATGATGTTTTCTGCCAACAATAACCTTTTTTAAGGTTTTGCCTGTAGGGATCTCTCACTCAGTGGAAGCTGAGCTCTGAAGTCAGGGTGCAGCTGCCATTGTGAAATGTTTGAATTAAGTCTCAGTGTATTCGCAGGAGTGTTTTATCCTCCTCCTGTGCACCTGTGGAGAGTTCACTGCTGAACTACTACAGAAAAATGTACTTTTCTCTGTCTAAAATAGCAAAAACACCAGTAATAAACTGTGAGTGAGGTGTAGTCCTCTTCTCCTCTGCCTGACCTAGAGGTTTGAAATGTTTTTCTCAGATTTGAGTGATAAATTATAACTTCAGTATTGGTCCAACTGAAAGACCAGTCCAGAAGGCATAAACTCTCTCTTTTAAGTCACATGGTGAAAAATATCCTGTCTGCAGGTGGAAAAGGAAAACCTTAGGAATAATAAGGTTGGTAATTAAGCTTGTTAAGAGTGATAGTTTGAGGGAATTGTTTTGAGGGGTAAATGATTTGCAGGAGTAGCTGCATTGGTATAGAACTGTAAAACTCTTCACACACCTTTCTGCTGTGGGGTATTCGCCTTTCAAAATGCTTTTGCTGAATAGATGGAGCATCACAGTGCTGAAAATAGGCCTTTAGGGGCTGGTAACTCACAAAATCGCTCATGGAAAGACTTGCCATGGGTACCTTGCCTTTGGACCAGCCTGCTGCTGCTGCTGTGCTCATTGTAAGGTCAGGGGGAGGGCAGCCATGGACAGCGTGGTTTGAACTGAAGGCTGATTTTCTGTGCATTTAGCATCTTCCCTGACTGTGTAAATGGGAGGCTGCAGCTCTGTTTAGCAGGAAAATTCCCCATCCTTGTGCCAGCACATCTCTCTCCTCTGGAACTCGCTGTGTGCATCCAGTGTGTCCCACCTGTGGGTGCAGCAATTCCAGGGGAACTGGACTCCCCGAGGGATGGGCAAACCCTGGCAGCTCAGCTCCTGCAGCCTCTTCTGAGCAAGGATCCTGGACTTCTGTGCAGAATTCACTGAAAACTGCTCATCAAGTCATTCAGGGCAGAAATGGGTGCTGGACAGCAGCATAAGGAGTGCAGAAGATGCATGGGTTTGAGGAGTGTAAATTACACCCCCCAAGATATGGATTGAAGGGATTCCTGTGGAGATCAGCACTGCAGACACAGCTGCTCCCTCTCCACCTTGCTGCCTCATCCCCTGGTTCCTGCCTCTCCCAGCAGCTGTGATGAAGACATCAAATTATCCCACGTTTGCTTCAGGGTTTACCAAATTTTTTCTCTTTAGAGACCTTGTCCTAAACACAAACCCCATTCTCGTTTGTGGGCTTCCATCCCTGACTCCTGAGGTTTGCTTTTGGCCTGGATTGATCCCGAATCTTTGTGGTGCTGCCAGTCAGATTTTTGTGCAGCTGAGGGGGAAAGACAGGGGAGGAGTCTTTGAAAACCTCACAACTTTGTGTGAGAAACCTGGCTGGAGGGAAATAGGATCTTTCTGATGTCTTGCTTTGTGCAACAGCTGACCTAAAGTCAGCACAGGCTGGGAAATGGATGTCCTGCTCCTGCCTATTGATTTTCTTGGGAATGTTCTTCCATTTGTGCCCTTTCTCCACGGTTCCATTTTGTGGTGTGTGTTTGAAAGGTTTCAGCTAACTCCTGACAAGACGATGTATTATTTTTCTGTGTAGTTGGCTAAATTCCCTTCCCAACTTATTTTCTGAGCTTCTGCCTCAAATCAGACATTGCTATTTCCAAATTTCAGCCCAGATTGCCTGGTGGTAATGAAATTAAAATTTAAAAACTTTTAGGATCTGTTGTCGATATTTTATTAAAGAGACTAAAAATACACAATGAACTCCATGCAGATTTTAGGTAGAGAAGGGGGCTAAAGAGATTTTATTGGGCTGCCACCAGACTGGGTTTAAATTCTGTCCTTTTCTGATTGCAAACAAAGGTCAAAGTGGCAGCAGGAGAGACAGTGAAAATAAATAAAGCTGTGACCTGTCTGCCCATCCAAAGCTGTTGGATCTCAGCTGTTCAGAGACCAATATTTTTAAAGCATTCAGCAACAGAATTGTTTGCCAGATCACCGTGATTGGATTGGGATTTGCTGACCTTTCCCTCCTAAACACTCTCTGCTGCCTTTGCAGGCTTATTGGTGGAATGTTTTTGCAAAGACTGGTGTTATTTATGAGGGTTGGTACAGGTTTCAGTCTTCAGATCTGTTTTCTCCTGAGGGATTTCTGTTCTCTTCTTAAATGATTTCTCAAGTGAGGATTTCCTGGTGGAGGAGCAGCAGCCATGACATAACTTTGTACTGTGGTTACTTTTCTGCACCTATGGATAAGTAATGCTAGGTTTAAGTAGGTGGTGTAACACTTGTGTTTAACTTCTTTTGGCTTCTAACTGTAATAGTCTGGGTTTAGCCATGGTTTCAACTTCAATTTTTCCAGAATACATTTTAATTTTATTTGGTTGGTTTGGTTGGTTTGATCAGCTTTTTCTTTTTTTTTCCCCCCCCTCTTCTCTGAATGGAAATATCATCACAGCCTTCATACAGGAGATGAATCCCAGAATGATTTGGATTGGGAGGGACTTTAAAGCTCATCCTATTCCACCCCCTGCCATGGCAGGGACACCTTCCACTGCCCCAGGTGGCTCCAAGCCCCCTCCAACCTGACCTTGGGCACTTCCAGGGGCATCCACAGCTTCTCTGGGAACTCTGTGCCAGGGCCTCACCTCCCTCACAGGGAACAATTCCTTCCCAATATTCAACAAAACATTCCCTCTTTCAGTTTAAAACCATTGCCCCTTGTCCTGTTGCTACAGGACTTGGTAAAAGATCACTCTCTTGTAAACCATGTTTTTATACTGAAAGGTCACAGCTGGGCCTTCCTGGACTCAGAACAAGCTGCTGCTTTGATGTGTAGCAGTATTATTGACAGGAAAAAAACCCCAAACACCTTGAATTTAAGAAATGGATCCAGCCACACTGCAGTGCAGGGGAGTGCAGAGATCAGGGTGGTTTTTCACCCATCAGTGAGCCCCATGTGGATGTTGCAAAGTACCCAAACACTGTGAGAGAAGTGTAGTGAGTCTGTTTGCTTGTTCTTTCAGTAAATCCACCTCTCTGAGTAGTGGCTACAATTCCTTGAAGTGTCTGTGGCTACAATTTCCCTGCAATAATAAACAACGGTGCCTGAATGGCTTTTTCAGCCAGAGAGAAGATCTATTATTGTGCCTTCATTTTCATATTAGCAAGGCCCTTTCAAAGGAGCATCAAAGCTCAATGCTGGGCTTAAGTTACAGAAATAGATACAAAATCTATGTTTTATATTTCTTCCTGCAAGAACTCACTCAATGGTGAACACCTGGAAGGAATTTTTAAATCAATTCCTTAAAACAAAGCTGAAAAGGGATGTGGGCAGTGGAGGGGCAGCTCTGGGTCTGTCTGCATGTCCCAGCCCTATTACATAAAGCAGGTCTAAGCTGCTAGGGATGCTTAGTACAGCCTAAACTGGATAAACAGGATGTAGTAAACAGATTACAGCAGTGTTTATTGGGAATTCCTTCTGATGTGGGAAGGGACCAATAATGGTGTGTAAGGAGGGGAAAATGAAGAGGTGCTGTGCTGGTGAACAGTTTTCGAGTTAACTGAGCAGTAACTGCAAAGATTCCTCTGAGGAGAAGACAAAACCAGCCAGCTTGGCTTAAGTAGGATGGAGATAAACAGGCCCTGGGTTTGGAAGGTATGTTCTGAGCACTGGGGATTAAGTGGACTTGGCAGTTCCTTTGAGCTTGCCATTGATATTGCAGTGAGCTTTAAATAGCTGATTCCAGCTCCTCGGTGCCCCCAGGGTCACACTGCAGGCAGGGACAGGCCCCAGGTGACACTGAAAATCTGTCAGCTCATCCTGACTCACTCCAAGAGCTGCTCCTGAGGAGGAGGAGGAGGAGGAGGGATTGCACCATCCCCAGAAGCTCACCATGGCTCTGGAGATGTGGATTGGGTTAGCTGGAAGGTGCCACAGCAGAAGGGACAGAGGTGTGAGGAGCAGGTGACCAGGACACCCAGCCCTGTGTCACGGCAGGGACCTCCCCTGTCACCCTGTGTGCGACAGGGACACTTCTGAACAGCAGGGACAGCTTTCTGCTTCAGCCTTTCACCATGTCCTTCCAGAGCAGCCAGGGAAATTTCATTTCCTGCAGCCAGAACGTGATGGGCAGCAGCCTCTGTCTGAGAAAGGCCAGCTGAGCTCTGGAAAAGAGAAGCAGAACTGGCCTGGAACCTACAGAGTTTAAAAAGAGATAAAACCCATCATGTTTGTCCTACTTCAACAACATCCAAGACCCAGACTGGTGTTTCTGCAGTGAGATCCTCGATGTGAGGACGTGCTGATCAGAACACTCTTCTGATCAAGAAGATCTTCATTGTTCATCAAGAAGATCTTCATTGTTCATCAAGAAGATTTTAATTTTTCATCAAGAAGATCTTCATTGTTCATCAAGAAGATGGGCAGAAGCAACCAGGAAAGAGAAATACCAGAGAAATATTTTAAACCAGATCAAATAAATGTAAAATGATTTCAGTTAATGGTGAGAACAAATTTCGATGAGAATAACTGTTCTCAAAAATCTTGGAGCTTAGGGTGAGCCCAGCATTTTTATTCTGAAGCAAATTCAGATCATTGCTGTTATTCAGGAATAGTAATTTTGGGAAATTAAATTTGGATCATCCCAGTGTGGCAAGAAGAGGAGCTCTGAAGGTCTGTGCTCTCAAGGTAAGGACCAACAGTGACTTAGATGGAAATGCAGGAGAATTCCAAGAGAATTCCACTTCCTGGGCTGTCTATTCATCAAATAAATATTGTCACCTTGTTTCTCATCAGTTTTCAGGGAATACATTGATTTTGTAATCTGAATTATTATCCTATTTCTAAAAGCTAAGTGGCCATGTGTTTACAATGCTGTAACCTGTTCATAATACTGCTGAGGGATGCAATAAAGACCACAAGAATATTTTTCCTGCTGTGAGTAACTCTGGAGTAGCTGGCTGTCAACATTTCTACATTTTAAATGGGCCACTGGAATTCATTTTACAACTATTTTGTTGTTTAAGGAGGATCTTGTGCCAGTTCTGAAGAAACCCCAAGCCAAGCAGGCCCATACTCCCCCACAACTTTGGAATCAAAGTGGTCTGGGAAAGTGAATCTACTCTTTTCCCAAAGAGGCTGACTTGGGGATCTGATTTTCTAATGTCTGATTTGACCCATATTAAAAAGTCAGTTTTAAACTGGAAAAAAAGAACTTGAAGTCAGCCTCTGGAACAACTCCCTTCAACTTCTCTTGCCAAAAATTCCAGTGAGCATCTTCACTGGTTTTAAGTTTGCAATGGAAACAATTTGTGAAGTTCAGGATGTTATGTAATTTAACCCCAGCAAAGTGTAGTTTTTCTGACTGCAAAGGCAGTGTTTTCACAGTTCCTGACAGAGTCTAACCAAAACCTAAATGGGAATAAATAGTTATTTGAACCCAGAATTTCCATGTTTCCCGTGGGTGTGGTCGAGGGGGTACAAATGGTGACTGTGCTATTTAATCTTTCTTTAGATAATTTGTCACACTACCAGTTTTTCAAAGAACACTTTTATTTTCCTGAAAAATGCAGCTGTGCTATAACCTGGCACCTCAAGAGCACCCAAAGTTTTCTTCAGCCAGAACTTCCAGATGGTCAAATTCATGATTTTTTGTGCTACAGTGGGAGGTGACAGTTTCACCTTTGCTGTCTCCTTTCTTCCTGGCAGTATAGAATAAGAAGGGTCAAATATGGCAATTTTCTGGTTTTTTGAGCAGCGTAGGCACAAGTCTGGTGTTGGAAAAAACTCCTGTGATATTGGCACGTGTCAGTAAGGAGTGAACTGTTTGAATTTCAGCTCTGCCGTCAAAGCTGGGGCGTGAACGTTCCCACTTTGCTGAGGGTGCAACACTTTGGGTTTGTTTTTCTTCTAAATCAGGAGCAAATTGCTGGTCCAGAGCCCAAGTAAGAAATCGAGAATCCTCTGAGCAGACCCAGAAATTTGTCCCATGACCAGCGTAACCAAATCTCAAGTCATGTGTTGGGATATTTTTTTGGTGTTGTTTTAGTGAAGATTATTTTTGCCCTGACACACCCAAGAGTTTGAAAAGTTAAGTTTTTCTATCCTGGGGTAACCATAGGAAATTGCAGCACGTTTTAAACCTGTTTCTCTGTTCTAAAATGCTCTTTCAATGAAGCAAAATCCATCCTGATCCTTGGAATTGTGCAGAGGGTTCTTTGGGGCCATCCTAAGAGAATTTTGGTCATTTTGTCTCTGTGGAAGTGATACAGACCAGGATGAATGAGCCTGAACTGCTTCTCACTTTGAGACTATGATTCAAACAGAAAAATAGATTTAGAAATAGGTTTTCTTGTTCTGTAGCACCTTTCCTTATTTTTGTCCTTTTTTTGTGCATAAGAGTCAATAGAAAAAAAACATTAGTAGAGTTCACTGCTGCTTGCAGAAGTTTTCCTTATCAAAGTCACCCATAGTATTTTATTTATAAAGTTTAAGACATTTACAGATGTTTTATGTTTGAGCATTCTTGGTAATGTTGAAGCTTCTACTTTTCAGTATGACTTTCCATTGTCCAAACTAAATGTAGCACTTCAATTTTTTTGACAACTTAAGCTGTTCTAAAAACCATTTTCACAAAAGTATAAAATGCTGGGTGAAAAGTGAAGGCAATTTTTGATGATTGCTAGCTTGGATTTTTGTAATGTTTTAATGCTTTGTAAGTATCAACATTTTTCTCTTTCTACTGGAAACAGATTATTTTGAGATTTTCAAGATTATTTTAAAATCACAGTGGTCAGCATTTTATTTCCTAATTCTGGATTTATTTTTTTTTTTTTGGCAACCGATACAAACAGATTAAATTTAATCTGGGGTGGATAAATAGAAGCAAAATAAACTGTATTATTATTATTATTATTATTATTATTATTATTATTATTATTATTATTATTAACATATTGAATTTTTAATATGGAATGATTGGTTTCACATTAATCTCAAATCTCAACAACAAATGGTTGTCTTGAGCATTTCTGAATTCCACCTGGTGAAGTGAAAATGAACTCATTTGTTCAGAATGCAGCTACTGAAATCTTATTACACACCCTGCTTGTTCCTGAGCCCCAGCGGGGTGGGAATTGCTGCCAGAAGGGATTGGGGGGGGTTTACAGTGGTTTTTCATCTTCAGACAGAGTCAGTCTGAAATGGGCAGTGACTTTCCTTTGCACTGTTCCATCTTTAGGAGGACTAATGTTTTAATTCTCTATTTATATATATATTAATATTTACGCCTTCTGTTCTTCTGGACCAATAAAATTCCAATTTTCAAGCTGCTGAGTGGCTCCCATCTTCCAGCTGAATGGTTGGATGCAAGATTAGAGACTGGCAAGGAATGAAAAATCCATCTCTCCTCCCCCTGCTTTGCATTAATGTGTCACTGGGGCACGATATCATCCCCCAATCCATTCCCTCGTTCTCAGCTCACTTCTTGTTTACAAGGAATCGTTTGCAAAGTGGCTCTGGAGAAATATTCTGGGATTTCAGCATTTGTGGCACAGGGATGAAGCAGTGCCTGGATGCCTGTTTGTCCGTGTGAAATGTTCATCAGTTTAGGAAGCAGTGCCTGTATCACTGTGTGCTTTTGTGACCTGAGAGGTTTGGGGAAAGGGCAAATTGTCTGTTCCTTTGTGTTCCTGCATCAGCTTCAGAAAAAGCTTTGTGTGTGTGTGTGTGTGTGTGTTTTAGTGGTCTGGAAGGAGGATTCTGCAGGTTCCATTTCATTTTAGAAAGTGCTTTGCCCTGATGGGGGTTATGCAAGAGGCTTTTATTCCGTCTCCAGGAATTCAGCGAAGCAGTCTGTGAAGGCAGAGTGGTCTTTGGGATCTCTGTAGCTCTTGGTGCTCTGAGGAAAAAAAAGAGAGACATTTTTTATTGGGGTAACTTTTATTTAATGATTTTAGTGACTTTCAGAGAAGCACAATGATTTATTAACCGGCAGTCACCCTCAATCTCTAAAATATAAAGTCCCCACAATAGGGACACTCAGATGTTGGTTTTACCTGATCTGGTACCTGAGGACAAAACTTCCATGCAGAGACTGGTGAGAGCTGGGGCTGTGCTGCCCTTGCCAAAGGCTGAGCAGCCTTTGTCTCCCTGGGCAATTAAATATCAATATTTTGAACTGAACCACTGGACCACTCAGATAACTGGGAAACACTTTCCTAGAAATGACATGTGTTAAGGGCTGTGATTACCAGCGCCAAAACCAGCTGAAAATTCTCTTTTGCTGAATGATTCATTAAAAATTAGCCTTAGCTTTTGCATTCTGTGTGTGTGTGTGTTTTTTTTTTTTTCTTGTATTAAAAAGAGCAGGATTTCTGTCTTATCATGGAACTGGCCCTTCATCCCCAAAGCAGAGCAGGTATCAAAGGATGCAGGGTCTTTTCCACACTGATTTAACTGCATAATTGGGCAGTCAGTAGCTGTGGGTGAGGTTTTGTGGGAGATGTTTGGTTGCCACTCTGTGCTCCTGAGCTCGTGGGCTTTGGGAGCCGCGTGGCTGCTGCACCTGGGAGAGCTCCAAGAGGAAGCTGAGAGCTTCCAGGAGCTGCAGCTGCTCTGGAAATGTGCTGTCCTCCCTGATCCGTGCTGCTCTGGCACAGGATGTTTGCTGTCAGGTGTTGGGGTGGCTCTGGTTATTCCGTGTTCAGCCCTCCTGAGCCCCGCTCGTGTTTGGATAACGGGAATGGAGCCTCACTCTGCATTTCCTGCTGCACAAATCCTTATGGAAATCCATATGGATATGGAATATCCTGCACTGGAAGGGACCCACAGGGATCACTGAGTCCAGGACATCCCAATAATCCCACGCTGTGCCTCGGAGCATTGTCCAACGTGTGCATGTGGTGCTGGATCTGCAGCTGGGATCAGAGCATGGCAGCTTTAACACAAAGATTATGGGAAATTCCCACTGAATTCTGTCTGGGAAAGGTTTGTTATCTGGGATTAGTCGTCCTTCTGAAACGGGATGAGGGTATTTTTAAAGCAGTGTTTGTGTTTTGGTCAAACATTTGGGACATGCTTATTATAGTTTGTATATTTTCATAATTATGGAAAAAGCATGGTGGGGGATGGATTGGGACTGTGAGAACACTCCCAAAAGTGCACAAATGCAATCTTTAAATCCTGTTCTCTTGCTGTAGGAGATGTAACACAGCATGGGATTAAATGATAACTTTACTGAGGTTGAAAGGGGTTTTCCAGCTTGGGCTTCTGCTGTTCTACCTTCCTTAAAAAGGGGATGAATTGCTTTAAAAGACTGGTTCTTCTGAAAAAAAGCCAATAACTTTTCCAGAGCATTAGAAAATAGAAGACACTTACTTTCAAAACTTTCTTCTTAATCAAGAACTTTGTTTTTATATTGCAGAAATGTTTGTTATGACAGATGCATTTGGATGAATTTATGTTATTAACATTACTTGAGGAAATGTTTGATGGGACACAAACCAAACAGTGGCACACTGGACAAGAGCACAGATAACAGGAATGTGTGCAGATTGATAAAATATAACAAGAGAGTGCTGGGTCAAATTTTGGGTTGATGCATCTTTAAAAGTCAGTGGAGCAAAATAGTTTTATTTTGCTTATTCACCTCAGGTTATGGCAAAACAAAACCCTTCTCCCCTGTGTTCCTGTAACACATCCCAGAATGGTTTGGCTTGGAAGGGACCTTAAAGCTCATCCACTGCCACCCCCTGCCACGGGGCTTTGGAGCTGTCATTCATGATGTGAAATATATTCAACCATACAAATGTGGGGTTGTAACATCTGTATTTGTACATGAGTTTGTATCACAGCGATGGTCAGCGCTCTGGGACGGGTTTGTGCAGTTGTCTCCAAAGTCTGGAGATGCCAGGGCTGCCTTGCACTCCTCACTCCCCTTTGGGGAGAAAAATGTGACACCCTCATAAAATATCAGTGCTCAGTTCCCCCCTGTGTGTCTGAAACAGCACAAAAATCTCTGCACTTGGGGCTGCTTTTACCTTTCTGAGGTGAGGCTGAGTTTCCACACGTGGATTTTGGAGCTGATGGTCCAGGGGAGCTGGTGGAATGCTGGGGTCCAGCAGGCACTGGGTGACTCTGGGGTGAGAGTTCTGAGCAGCACACGGGGTCCCCAGCTCAGAGCTGTGGTCAGAATTCAGAGTTTTTACACCTTTTGTCAGAATTTGCATCTCTTACACCTTTTGCAGCCCTGCTTCCATAGAATGGGTGCAATCAGAATTGCTCCAGAGATGCAAAGGTCTGATGTAAAGGTCACCCCTGAAACTGTAATGGATACGATTGTATTGATTGGATCAAGCCCACTTTTTGTTGGTTTTTTTTTAAATTTCAGACTTTTGGTAGACAGTTTTTGTTTAAAAACAGTACTTTATTTTAAATGAGCTGTTGTATTCCTGAATTTGAAATGACATTGCTAAATTTATGGAAAAACAGGTAAAAGTAGGCCTAGTTTTTCTATTACCCTCTTCCATTTCATTGTTTCCCAACATTGTTACCTAACTTGTTCTTCAGCCTCACACATAAATTCCATCATTTCCAGTCCTCCTTATTCATTCCTTGAAATTCCACTCTCTCCTTTAGCCTTGTGCCCGTGCCTTGATAAAATGATTTGATACAGATTTCTTTTATCTTATCTTACATATAACTCTCTAAAAAATTAAAATCTGGTTTTACTGTTAAGAGATTTCCTAAAAACTACCCGGTTAAGAAGCAATATTTTATCTGTTTGCAGAGTTATCTAGGTCAGAAAGTTACATTTATGTACAGGAAAATGTATATATATCTGCCTAAAGAAGAAAATTATATAATAGATATTATATATAGGTATAGATGAAGATGAAGATAACATTCAGCTACTCTGAGCTTCATGCAAATTTTAGAGCAGTGGCAAAAGTGACTTTTCCAAAGCAATATCCTGGACTAGTCTCGAATGTCCTCTTCCCATGCTGTGAACCAAACTTCTTTCCTTTGGTTTCTGTAATTTTTAAACACTCCCCACACCAATCAACTTGTTTTTTTTCCCTCTGTAAATTTAAACAAAACAACTTCAGAGTTATTCAGAATGGAAAGTATCATGAAGGTAAGGGAAATAAATTCCTTTAATTTTAAATTGAGCCTGCTGGTTGGGAAGGGCGGCTCGTGAACATTTACCCTGTGGAAAACAGGAATGACACAAAAAGTGTTTATTTGTGTCAATGCTGGAGCAGAACCTGCTTTGGAGTGATTTTTACCTTCTGCCCATGTGAGAGCAGCCCCTCCCCATGCCAGCTCCAGGCACTCATTATTCCCAGGGAGGGACAGGGTGGAATTTTTGGCCGTGCCAGGTGTGTTCCTGCAGGTCACGGTGCCACTGAGGCTCTGCAGAGCTGTGCCAGGCATTGCTGGGGCACTTCTTGCCCGCTGCACAATGTGTGCAAAGCCTTCATAAATCACAGCTGCTCCTCGCTGGGGCAGGGGGGAAGGAGCTGGGCAGCCCTGGCAGCTTCCTGGGATCTTCATGTGGGATGTCAGAGCCTGGGCTGCAGGGCAGGGAGCCCTCAGATGGAACTGGGAGTTTATTTCAGGACAGATGGGTGTAAAATACCTGCAGGACACCGGGGAGAAATGAGCTGAAGGTGTTTAATTGTGCCCTAGCAGAGGCAGAGTGGCTCCAGCATTTGGGATTTACAGCAATCTGAAACCCAGCAGCTCAGCACGGTTTCAGTGCTTTCTTTCTCAGACTCTTGCTTAGACCTGGAATATGAATAAAAATTATTTTTAAATGCATAACAAATAGATCTTTATAATCTTTATCTCTTCCACTTAAGAACTGAGTCCTCTCACCAACAGCAATTGCTTCTCAGTGCTTAAGAAAAAGATTTTGTAGAGGTTGCACAGGAGGTTTCCTGTTAGGGTATAATTTGGTTTTATCTTGAGACATTTGCATGCCACAAATGTACTTTTCTAACAGTTTAATGGCATATTTTATTCCTGCAACATTTTTAGATTTCTTAATTACCTAGGTTTTAACCACTTATTTTAATAGTTGTGTGAAACCATCTCGAATATTTTTGGAGTCTCTTTTTACAGTCCCAAAATTTAAAGATCTGGGACTGTTGGTTTCTTCACCTGGAGGGTCTGTACATTGAAATACTCTTTTAAAATTATGTCCAGTCAAACGTGCATTAACCCACAGACTTTGATTTTCTCAGGTAAGTCTGACAGAGTTTATTTTTAAATACCACAGTATAATTCTTCCAGACTCTGTTAAAAGTTCTTATACTTTTATAGGAGAAAATGTTACTCTTTACAGATACAAAGACTTGTAATTTAAAGGAATCAGAAGTTAGATTCCATAATGTGTCAGTGATAAACATAATTTCCACTATTAAGAAATAATAACATTTCCTGAGAGAATGAGACAATAGTTAAAAAAGCAGCACTGAACTTTCTTACTTTTGGATATTTTATCATTAATTTCTTTTTCTAATGACAATTCTGTCTTTTACTGATGGGAGAAAATGTTTACCTGTGAGAAAGTGCCTGAGGTTAATAACAGTAATAGTAATAGTAACAGTAATAGTAATAATAATAACTACTTAGTGTGTGTACATTTATCTTCCATAAAAAATATTGGTTTGTTTTGTAAAGTGGATTGTCTCACTCGTCCCACTTACTTTTTGTGTGGACAAAACTAATTTTTAAAAAATTTGAGCTAGTAGGAACTCTCTTTTCCTTTCCTCTATTATTTCCTCTAAAACTGAAAATAGTAGTTCAATATATTTGGGTTGATTACAAAAAAACCAAACTTGTTAGAGTTCAATTTGGGCAGCTGTACAGAAACAGAGGGCCAGGCTTACACCTGGGGTCCAAACCTGGGCAGAGAAGCTGAGAACTGGAGCAGTGCCTTTGCTGCCTCCCCTCTTTTGGGATGTTTTAGTGCTCGAGGGCTCAGTGAGCAAGGCTGGGATTCAGTTTCATCCTCTGCTGGGTCCCATTTAATCCTCTACCTCTCGTTTTCCCAAATATTCCCGTACCACACAGTGAGCCAGGCGCTCTGGCTTTGGTGTCAGGGCTTTCTTTGCTACTGGGTTTATGTTTCAGCACCTCAATAAATAACTTTAAAGGTAAAAGGTAATGGCTGGAACTCCAAAAGCTTCCTGCCTTTCCCTAAGAGTGGTTTTGAACGTCCTTATTTCTGTTTGAAGTGCTTCTAGCTCTGGATTTGCTCGTGCCCATGTTGCTCTGGTTCGGTGTGTCAGGAGCTGTCCCAGCCCTGCCGCAGCAGCCGGGGGTGCGCACCCAGCCCAGGCTGCCCTTTCTGGCATGGGCACGGAGCCCCAGGGATTTAGGAGCCCAGAACCGCCAGGGAACCCGCCTTCCTCGCTGCCTGGCTCCGCCGGGAGCAGTGGAATCGCCCCGCCTGGGAGACCTGGAGATGTGATTTTGCTGTTGAGGATTTGTGGGTGGAAGCGAGCATCGCCCTCCCGGCGGTGCCGCCTCCCCGGTGCGCAGAGCTGTGCAGCCAGCCGGGAACAGGGATCCAGGGACTCGAGGGGGTGGAGAGAAGCAGGAAAGGTGTGTCCCTGCTGCCACACCCCGGGGTAGTGCCGGGGGAGCGCCTCGTTCATCCCATGGCCAGCGGGGCAGCCGGGGCGCAGCTCACCCGCTCCGCGGTACCCGGGCCCGCCGCGTTCCAGGTACGGCACAGGGATGCTCTGATCCTCTGAGCTCCGGGCTCTGCCATCCCGCAGGATCATCCTGGAGAGTTTCGTGTTCCAGGTACGGCACAGGGATGCTCTGATCCTCTGAGCTCCGGGCTCTGCCATCCCGCAGGATCATCCTGGAGAGTTTCGTGTTCCAGGTACGGCACAGGGATGCTCTGATCCTCTGAGCTCCGGGCTCTGCCATCCCCCAGGATCATCCTGGAGAGTTTCGTGTTCCAGGTACGGCACAGGGATGCTCTGATCCTCTGAGCTCCGGGCTCTGCCATCCCGCAGGATCATCCTGGAGAGTTTCGTGTTCCAGGTACGGCACAGGGATGCTCTGATCCTCTGAGCTCCGGGCTCTGCCATCCCGCAGGATCATCCTGGGCAGTTTCGTGTGCCAGGTACGGCACAGGGATGCTCTGATCCTCTGAGCTCCGGGCTCTGCCATCCCGCAGGATCATCCTGGAGAGTTTCGTGTTCCAGGCCGTGTGAGGAGCCACGAGGTGGAAAATGCGGGTTTGTGAGAGGGGGAGAATGGCCATTATTAGTTTGCACTGCCAGAAGGCAAATGATAATTGCTTTGAAAATGTCCCCTGCGTTTGACTTTCGGGAAGTATGGGAGTAGAAATGATTCATTAGAATGGAGCCGTGCATATGAAAGAAAAACGGAACTATGAGGGCTTTTGTGGGATTTATTAGCTAGAGATGATGTTGTACCTGAAAAATTCATCAGCTGTTTATTTTCTCTTTAACAATTGTCTCTGTAGCCCATTTTGAATGCAATGTTTTGGGATGAATTTCATAGATAGCAGTAAGTGGCTGATATTGAGAGGGAATGTTTGGAAAGAAAATAAGCAGCTTTCTAATGAACTTTAAATAATAATAATGCTTATATTTCATGTAGATTCCTGTGTTGGAAATGTACATGCTTTCTTTTTGAACCTGAACTTTTAAAAATCCATCCAGCACCAGTTTTTGACTTGTCAGAATTTCACATGCACTCCTGTTTCATTCCTTTCTTGCTTTGTAGACTTTATCATAGCTGTGAATTTTAACTTGACCTTAGCCACCAATAAGAACAATATTCAGGTATTTCTTTTGGAGGTTAGAACATTTCTGAACTAACTAAAGCTGTTAAATGAGTAAAATTAGATGAAATATTTTAGTAAAACAGAATGCATCATGATTCTTACTTGCTATTGAAAGCAGGGATAGAAGAAAGTAGATATTAGTTTTGATAAAATGCAGCAGTATTTTTCAAGTTGTCATGCTTAATGCAGTCTAATTTTGCTTATCCTCGATTTTTGCATGGATTCACAGTGAATTTTTAGCTGAAATTCAAATGGTACTGAATGTCTGGATAGGGTGATATATTTGGATTTGCAAATGCTTCCATGGATTTTATCACTTCTCTGGAAGGAATTAGCTGAAAAGGGATTCTAAAAAATACTTTTTTTTTTTTTAAATTTTTTTAAGGGTTCAAGTTGGATGTGAAATATTGGCAGCCAATCTGCCATTCATCAATTTACCTGAGCTTTTTTCATCCCCTCCAAAGAGACAATTCATACTTTTAAAAACCTTTCTGTGTGGGCAAGTCTGTGAAACTGAATTCTGCCTGAAAATACCCCGAGTTGGTAAAGCATGGTTATGTAACCAGTATTGCATAATAATGCATTTAATGATATTCTAATAGGAGTTTACTTTTATCACTGTTTCTTTAGGAGAAAAGGTTGCAGGGCTGTGACTAATTACCCTCCTTCTTTAAGGTTATCAGCTGTCCTCGTTTTCAAGGACATCCCTTGCTAACAGGGACAACCCTGGAATCTTGGAGGCTTTATTGAAAATGGGGCAATGTTCTAATTTCAGAACAATCCCATGTCAGGCAGACATCTGAGCAGCTCCAGAGCTCACGTGGCTCCGAGGGCAGCGCATCCGGCCCGAGCGGGACCAGCACCAGCTCCTTTCCCAGCACACAAAGATGTGCCAAACAGAGCTGCAGCAGCAGCTGTCCCACTGCTGCACACGTGCAACAACCTTAGAAGTAAAAAGAAAATGAAAATATTGGGTTTTCTCTTCAGACATGTGTTCGCTTTTCCCCTTCTGTAATCCCACTGCCGTGGGAAGGGGTCAGCAAAATCGGGTTCATTGCCCCGTTCCACTTGAATGGAAAGAGCAGGCAGCAAAGGCTGGAGCATTGGGAGGGATTTTCACAGAGGCTGAGGCTAAATTTAAAGGAGGAACAGCTCTCTGCACTCTCTGTTCTCAGACAGTTGTCAAAAGAGAAAAGTAGGTTTCGGAAGCGTTCAGATTTGTTTGACGACTTTGTTATCTCTGTGCTTGAACTCAGACTATTTTATATGTGCTATAAAATAAGGAAGTCCTGTGATTATGTAAGGGGTTAGCCAAGTACAACACAGAGAAAGATGCAGGAGGGATTGAAGTCTGGTTTTAAATGTGGGCCAGGACATCTGTGATTGCACAGACCCCCAAAGGTTTCTGCTGCAGAAGAGATCACTGATAGCTCACTTCTGCCCCTCTGGAATGGGAATGCCTGGATTTCACTGAGCTTTCCTGTGCTTGAGGAAACCTTGTGGAATGGTGTCTCTTATTGGAATGAGAGCTTTCTAATATACTTAGCACAGAGACCTTAATAAACTTGAGGGCTTTAAAAGGTAATTGTTAAAATATAAACTTCTTTCTCCAAACTTTAGGGAGTGATGGCTCTGTAGCCTTCATGGCATCTGGGACTTGTGCATTTTGGGTTCCAGGGAAGTTGTCCTGGAGATGGAAAGGGCCCAGTGGGGTATTTAAACCCCCAGTCCTCCCGTGTGGCTGTAACCCAATGTGTGAGCTCAGTAGGAAAGTGCATGCATTTTTCATGTATGATGCTGTGTCAGGACACATGGGAGACTTTCCTTTCTGAGGTTTGGGCTTTAAATATGTCACAAACACACACACACTGCTTGTCTTTGTGCTGTAGTGACAACCAGTTTTGTAAATAAACAATTCGAGTTACCACAGCTCTATTTTGTAACAATATCCATACTTGGTGTCAATTTATCAAGAGCTGAATGAGCTTAAAAGAATGTAGTTTTTTATTTACAGCAGCTGACTCTTACCTGGGTAAGTGACAGGTCTAGTGTCCCATTACTTCCCCTTCTGTCATTTTGCAGGATAGAATTTCATGCATCTGCCAGCTCAGTTTCTCTTTTGCTGGAAAGATTTCATGTACTCCCACTTCTCATAATTAGAATAACAGTGCCAAATTTTCTCAAGGTCGAGAAAACTGCTGGAACCATAAAACAGAACGTGAAGGAGCTGTAATTGCTTGGGTTTTTTAGTGAAGATGTGAAACTCCCGAAGAATGACCACAGTTTTTGTGGGGATCAAGGAAAATGTCACTTCTTAGTTGCTGATCACTGAGAGCCCAGGTTTCAACTGAGGTGAGGGAATGACTTTGCTCAGGTGTTGGACCTGATGCATGCCAGGAAAAGCATCTGTGCAACAATTTGTAAGCCATTTAACACTGCAAAAATCAACTGAAAAGTGTTTGTGTTTTCTTTAGTAATTAAATAGGGATCACTTCAGTGATAATGCATGGTGTGGACTGAGTCCTACAGCTCCCCTTGCTGCTAATAGGATTTGCAAGGGTTGCAAAATCAGTATTCATCTAACAGAAAATGTACTTCAGAGTGCCTCAGAAAGCTGTTCAGTCTTTATTTCTAAAACTTGGGGTGATTTTAAGTTGCCCAAATCCAGTTTTAATTGTCTTTGCCTTTAGAAGAGCACTGCTCTGAGCTTCCCTGCCCTCATTTCACATGAACACCCAGGCTGTGTTTGGCCAGCAGGGTGCCAGTGCTGGCCAGCACAGCCAGAGGCTCTGCTCCTGGTGAGCCTGGCAATGGGATGTATCTGGGAAGCAGGAATGAGGATATTTGGTTCTAACCCTGGAGGACCTGAGGAATCTGTGCTGCAGAGCAGTGTTGGCAGCTTTCCTTTCACCTGAATTCCAGGGTGAGGGCCTGTGTCCATCCCACTCCTTCCCCGTCTTCTCCCTTGGGTTGCAGACATTTGGAAAAGGCTTAAATGCATCTCTTGCTCTTTAGCCACTTTCCTGACTCCTCCTTTCTCCAGTTTTCCTGCTTTCCTGTCTCTCCTGGCTCGTGGTGTGACAGCAGTGCCTCCACTGGGGCCAGTGCCTCCCCTTTTCCACAAAGCACATCTTTGCTGGAGCCTCACCATTCCTGCTGCCAGCTGAGCGTGAGGTGATGCTGGAAGAGGTTTCAGAGCCAAGCTGAAATCCTCTCCCACACCAAGAGGGGCCACCATTTGTTACCTGCACTGCCACCTGCCTCCCTGTTGCTTTTTCTGGATGCCTGCTAACTTTATTTTGGTTGAATATCACAGGCACAGAGCTCATGCACGAGTTCTCTCTTTATTGACATCGTGGCCCCACTGAAATGCTGATTGTTTCAGTCCTTTGTTCTTCCACCACTGGACACGACCCCTGCCCACCTCTCAGTGCACCTTTCCCCCAGCAGAGCCCCTCTGGATAAATTTTGGCCTGTAGGAAGTTGGTTGAGTTGTTAATCTCTGAATTCTGCTCTGATTTGCTCTCGTTTCTCAGTAAATGCTTTTACTAAAGCCTTGTTTTTCAAATTGTGCTTATGAAACAAAGGTAGAGGTGATAATAATCTGCCACTGCCTTACTTTGATCCTAAATGGTCGAGTTCAGTTTTAGGTATGGCATTAACTTGTATAATGTAAAACTTCCAATATAGCAGAATTTAATATTGCTTTAAGTATTTTTGGGAATTATGCAACCTGCTAAAGCAAGCAAACAATTTTTTCCCTCCTGATAATCAGAATTAATTATTTTTAGCAAGGCTATCTTGATAGCACTGTGAATGGAGATTTGTAGATGTATTAAACTCCTTTGCAGATTTTTCAAGTCCATTAATTCCAATAGTTTGCGGACTGAAGGAGAACAAGTCTCAAAACAATCTCTTTTGTGTGGCTAATCCTATATATAAGAAATGTATTTAATCTGTATTTGCAACTTTTGACCTTGAGGTTCAAATACATTCAGAAAATTCACTCTAGGATTAGTGTTTTGATTAAATGGATGGCCTTCATTGTATGGAAACTTTTTTTTCCCCCTCCTCCAGTGCCAGTTATGAAGACTTATTCTTGATTCTGAAAATAAAATTATTTTCCCAGGGACTTTGGCAAAGTTCATCCCAACTCCTTTGCTCTCAGCAGCTCTGGGTAGATGGTGGGGTTGTGAGCTCAGGGAAAGCACTTTGGAATAGCAGGAGCAGCTTAACTGCCTCATCAGAGATACCTGAGCCAAGATGTGGGCATTAAACTCTTTAATAATCGTCCTTTCCTCGCCTTTTAACTTCTTTGCTGTGTTTCAAACTGGTGATATTGCTTCTGGAGAGGTGTGAGCAGTCTGCCCAGTACAGGAGAGATACTGGTGACTGGGAGGAGTCCAGAGAAGGGCCACTGAGGTGGGAGCACATGGCACACAGGGAGAGGCTTGGGAGCATTCCTCGGTCAGGAGAGGAGGTGGGTGGGGTTTTATTCCTTTCCTCACTCACCCAGTGGAGGTCATAAAAGAAGGAAAATCCAGACCTGTCTCTGAGGTGCACAGCAAAAGGATCTGAGGTAAAAGCTGTAATTCCAGTAAGGGGAATTCTGGTCAAATATAAATAGCTTTCTCACCAGGAGGATGTTCCAACATGGGAACAGTGGCCCAGACAGGGGTGGGAATCTCCATCCTTGGGGATGTTCAAAACTCAGCTGGGCACGACCCTGAGCAAGCTGTTCCACATTTGAAGTTGGCGCTGAGTTGGGCTAGATGACCTTCAAAGATCCTTTCCAACCTAAATCATCCTATGGTTTTCTTAGGAACACTGGGAAAAAAGCAGCCCTAAAACCAAAAGAGAGCTGTTTGAAGTCAGTTTTCCAAGGAGAAGTGCAGGGAAGTGTGAGCCTGTGTTTTTGTGAGTCATGGACAACTTTTATTCTGATGAGACCTCTGTGAGTGCAGTGCTGTGGAGTCACTGAGTCCTCTGGCAGCCCTGGAGCCCTGATCTGCAGTGGCAGCTTAGCTGTTGTTGTGGGTTGTTACTGGCCATTCTTCATGAGACTTTTTTATCTTTCTGTGATAGGTCTGTGATTTTCTGTTGCTTTAATTGATTCCAGCAAGTAGAATTCATACAGGTAAAACCAAAGTGCAGAAACAGGAGGAGTGAAAGCAGCACAGTCTTGTCCTGTGTAGGGAATTCAGAAAACTTTACTGAAATTCTTCCATTTCAAACATTTTTGTGGAGTTGCTTTCAGTAGTGATAAATGACCTGCCCCAAATTTCTAGATGACTTTTCCATTTACTGTGTGAAAGTATATCAAAGTCAGGGTAATAAGGAAAAAAATGTTAACTTTATCTTGACTGCTTGAGTCCATGCAGGGAGGTTTGACACTTGTTGCTGTGGTGTTATTACAGTGATTGCTAATTAATTTCTGTTGTTAAAGCGCCCTTTTTGCAAGTGTCACCTTCCTTTGGGTGAGGTCTTCCTGCACCAGAAAATAGTAAATAATACATCTGAAATAATCATCTCGAAAAAGGCCTGTGTCTGAGGGGGAAATGTGAGTAAAGAGGAAAATGAGTTATGATAAAACATGCTCAATTAACCTAAGGTGTCACTTCTGAAACATAGGGTGGGCTCATTAAGGTTACAAGGATAAAAACTTTCTGGAAACCACTACCCTTTGAACTCTGGTTAAAAGGAAAATTTCTGGGGGAAGTGTCACCATCATTCTGTGGCCTTAGAGATGTCACTTTATCCCTGAGAGGCCTTGGGGGACAGGATGGGCAGGGAGGGCAGAGGCAGATCAGGGAGGGAAGAAGATCAGGCAGGACATAGTCAGATCAGGGAGGGCAGAAGAAGATCAGTGAGAGCAGAGGCAGATCAGGGAGGGGAGAGGACGATCAGGGAGGGCAGAAGATGATCAGTGAGAGCAGAGACAGATCAGGGAGGGTAGAAGATGATCAGGGAGGGTAGAAGATGATCAGGGAACTCAGAGGTAGATCAGAGAGAGAGAGGCAGAGGAGCCAGCCCAGGTTGAGGTGGCCACAGTGCACCTTGGTTTTGGGGTAAAAGATCTGATAGTCAGGAAGGTTCTGTCCCCATCTTGGGGCATGGGGGGAAAAAATGAAAATAAATCATTGTGTACAAAGGCAGAGTGAGATACTCCTGCAGAGAGAGGGTTTCCAGCAATTTTAGGATGTAATTGTTAAAGGGGATTCTAGCTGGATAAAGGCTGAAGTACTTGAACTGCATTTACTGCAGTATCTGTCTTCCCTTCCTGCTAAGTATCTGTGATGTGTTGGGGTTACTCTTCCTCAGATCAAGTGTTTTCTAATAAGGCACAGAATCACAGGATCATTTTGGTTGGAAAAATCCTCTGAAATCAAGTCCAAGCTATCCCTGATCACCACCTTATCAGGCAGACCATGGCACCAGGTGCCACATCCAGTCTTACCTTAAACATCCCAGGAATGGTGACTCCACCACCTCTCTGGGCAGCCCCTTCCAATATCTAATCACCCCTTCTGTGAAGAAATTCCTCCTGAGGTCCTCCAGTCCATCTCCTTTCCCTGCCACTGTAGTGTTTGCAGAGGTACCTTTTGCAACAATCCCTCTTTCTGTAAAAGCTGAGAAGCCTAAACCACTGCTGTTCCTGACAGACAAGTGCTCTGATTTTGAATTTTGAGCCTTATTTGAAGGGTTGTTTTTGCAGTGTTCCTTTTCAATATTTTATTCTGATAGTGGATCTGCTGCTACCTAAGCTTGGACTGAAGTTCTTATGCCGAATGTGTCAGATAATTTTTTACAGAACCTTGTTTACAAGGGAAGTTTTCTTCATACGGAGTTGCTGGTTAATGCAAGCTTAAACAAATGATCCTGTGTCTAAAGTGTCTCAGCAGGTTCATTCTGGGACAGAATATTTAACAATTGGAGTCAGGTCCCTGTAAGAGGGAGGCATAGCTCCAAGGCTGTACTCCAAAAAGTCTACATCCAAATTTATGCAATTGAAATAAGACACAGAAGGTTGTGAAGAGCAGTAATGCTGAGTGAATTATTTAGGAAGGCACGGGAAGTAAAAAGATGATAGAGATAAGAGGTGGAAGTGGAGTTTGCAAAGCGTGTCCATCAGCCAGGCATTTGGTGCATTAGAGGCAGATCAATAGTGGGGAGCAGCCAGAGCTGAGGCCCTGGCTCTGTGCAGGGCTCGTGTCTGACTGGATTTCGTCTGAGCCTTTGGCCTCAAAGTGCTCCTGCCGCGACTGGAAACCTTCCAGAGCGCTGCGATTGTTCCCGAGCGCCGTGTGCCGAGCGTGAACCTGCAGCGGGGCTGCTGCTCTGTTTTCTCCCAGAGAAATCTCCTGCCTGGGCTCCAGAGCTGCTCTGCAAACAGAGCTGAGACACAGCCGGAGCACGGCTGGCAGAGCTGCTGCCCGACTGCAGGGCTGCTCAAACCCAAACGGGAATGTAGGGCACGGCAAAGTCATCCGCCTCTGAAGCCTGCTGTAAAAATACATCATCTTATCCTCTGCTGGAGAAGCAGAGGTCCTTCTCTCTTAAAGGAGAATTTATCAAAATGAACTCTACTGGGTTAAATCCATTTTCTTTGAAGTTGATGGTAAAGCTTCAACTGATGTAAATGGGAGTAGAATTAGGCCAACGCTGATCACTTAGGGGAAATCAAAATCTAGGCTAGAGAAAAGGCAAAGATCAGCTCTGCACAGATACAGAAATAGTTCCTGTGTGCTGTGCCACCAGTGGCTCCTGTGTGCTTCAGCTGGAGCTGGAGGGCTCATTTCTAGGGCAAATGTCACTGGAATCACTGTGCCCACGGTGACACCAAGTCATGGTTCCCAGCTGTGGGATGCTGGTGTGGTGCAGCTCCAGCTGCAGCTCAACACTTCTCCCTGGGCACATTGTGCTCCCAGGCACGGCCAGAACTGTGGGGTCAGCCCTTGAGGAGCCCTCTCCCACCATGAGAACCTCACTCTCTGTGTGACTTTCCTGACAGCTTGTGAGTCAGGACAAGTCCGTCCAAGCCTGGGATTTGTAGTGCTGAGGTACTAAAGAGTTTAAGTGCAAAGGGTCCTAAGGACTTCAGCAAATGGATCTGCCACCACCATCACTCCCCTTTTTCCTGTGCCATCTGTGCCAGCAGCGTTGGTCCCGGCAGGAGGATGCCACCTGCAAGCTGCCTGTCTGTTTTCCCCTGTGCTGGAAATAGCAATGCCAGCTCAAAGAAATGTGTGTTTTTTAGTCAGTCTGATGGTACTGAGGACTCGAGCTCCTTTTCAGCCACTGATTTGCTCCTTTTTTTGTGTTTGGACAGGGTCTTCCTGCTCTGTTGTGGAAGAGCAGAGAGGCATCTATCCCTGGAGTCAATGAAAACAGGCTGTTTACGAGGCTCTCTGGATCTGTGTGCTGGGCTGTCACCCTGGTGCATGAAATGTCTTACACAATAGCAACAGAGCTGTGCTCAGAATGTGACTCTGGGGAGAAAACTCTGTCACAAGGAATGACAAATCCACCAGTGTTCCTTATGCAATTAAAATGGCAACTTATCTCCGCGTGATTCATGCTCCTTCCTCTCGAGCTGGTGAGCTGTTCCCAAAAGGAAACGCTCCCATCTCTTGGTCCCCTGGCTCCTGTGCATCCCTGATTTGGTGTGTCTTTACACTGATATAACCCTGGGGAGGTTTTAATCATAAGAGAATAAGTGCTTTGCGATTCCAGCACGACTCCCTGGCCGCTCCGAGCTGCAGCCTCAATTATATTAATCTGACTGTTGCCTGTTTAAGCATCGTCCTACATCTTGACTGACAGTGGGGTAAACAGATTCAGCAAATAAACTCTGCTTCCTGTGCACTCGCCAGTGGCAGATCAGGTCAGGCAGAGCAGCAGCTGAACAGGAGCAAACACACACACAGAGCTTTGCCTGTGTCACTGCCTCCTGCCTGGGATGGAGATGCACAGCCTCAGCACACACAGTGCCACAAGAAAGGTTCCATCATGCCTTAGGATTTCAGCTTTTGTATTTTTCATCCATTTGTAGTGCTGCAGCTCTTTAGTGCCTGACTCCAAACTCCATGTGCAGGCTCAGCTGCTGCTTCCCCATCCTGCTCAGACACAGCAATTCCTCCCCAGGCCTGCAATCAAGGACACCTCACTGCCCCAGGCCTGAGAGATGGAAACAAAAGGGACTTGGGGGCAGCAAAGCTGCCCTAAATGACTTCATTCCCTGCAGCTGCAATTGGGAGATGAACCCCAATGTGCAAATGGACCCAGCTTAGAAAAGTGTGAGACCTGGGACCCATTGGCCATTTTTGGGTGCAGCCCAAACTGGACCTGGAGACCCTTCAGTGAATAGAAACTGATTTTTATTCCTTTAATTCTGTCTGGCCTCTGTTTTAGGTAGCCCTAAAAGGCATCAGGCTCTCTAAATGAGGTGTATGTGCTCTCAGCAGTCTCAGGGTGACACCAAGCTACTGCAGCTTCCAGGAATTAGAGGTTTAGATGGCAGCTGTGTGTTTTTCCTATTTGTCTTTTTTTCCTAAAGGTCACTGGAGTTGCAGTTACAGGGATGGGAAGGGTCTGTTCCACTCACTATTTCCAGAAAGTATTTTCCACAGTGGGAATGTAAGTCCTTTACAAAATGGCCGTGCTAGAACTTGGGAAGTTTTGCTCTTCCAAGAAGTGACAAAAAGCAAGATAAACATAAGGTTATTAAGGAACACATCTGAGGAAGTGTTTTCTGTTCATTTTCAAAGAAGGCAAAACAATAATCACAGGAACATATGTGAAGAAAAGTTGTCTCTATTTAAAATGCTAAAAAACCTGCACTGATTTACATGGGGAGCACCAGATTGAGGTAGGCTGAAGCAAGAGATGGGATCTTGTTTTTTAATCCCCAACCTGCTGGAGTTGCTCTCTGCCATCAGGAGTGGGCTGGATCTGCATTTTGTGATAGCATGTGGGTTAGGTGCATGCAAATCAGAGACGTGGGCTCCACTTTGATCAGTTTTGCTTAATTTTCTGAGATAAGCTTGTATTTTTATTTTTGGGGGGTTGTAGTTAAACATGCAAAGAATTGACAATTCTCTTTTATTCTGGAGATGGTTTTGGGGGTGCTCTCTCTGTGAGATTTCTGATTTTGAAAAAACAGATTGAGAAACTGCTTAAAGTTATTAGAAGTATGATAATTTCAATTCTCTGATGTGTGAATTGTTTCAAATGGGTCCACAAAGCGTCACAAAGAAAACCAAAGCTGTAGCAGGAGGTGTGAGTTTGCTTCTCTAGGAAACATGTAGGAGTTGATGGGTGAGAAAACCTTGGAAACAACTGGATTTGTCTTTTGTTTACTTGCACATTTCAGGTGTTATGTCAATGCAGGGCATTTGATTCAAACAGATTAATCATGGATATCCCAGCGTTTAAAACTTGTTTTAAAACTTGGTACACCTTGAACACACCAAGCCACAGATATCACCAATAATATTACAGGTTAATAATATTATGGTAAATAACTTTGGCTATTTTAGGCATGTTCAGCACTAGCCTGGATCTTTGGAGAATTTGCTAATTCCTCGTTCTCCTTCCGTCTGTAGAGGGAGAGATTTAATTTTATTGGTCCAGTGGATGCCTCCACATCTCCAAGGCCAGGATACATTTCTTTGGGAATCCTTTATGGTGAAATATTTGTGGGCCTGGTGTCAGAGGGAAGGATGTGGCTTTCCAGCACATCTGGGATGACCATTGGTGCCAGGTGACACGAAGAATTCAAATTATCAAAACCATTCTGGTTTAGAAGTGGGAATCAAAGTATTTCAAACTGAAATTTTTGTAGGTTCTTATGTGTTGTCTCTGAAAGGGTTTTGAGCCCAACAAATCAATAAAGCAATGTCCCCTGGTACCAGATGGAGCCTAATAAATGCAAGAAGTCAATTTATCTTGGTGTTTTGTGGGGTATTTCTCCCAAGCATCTCAAGATATCTCTTCCAGAAATTCCCCTTTAGGCATTTATTGATATTGATAAATATCGATAATATTGATATTTATTGTTCTTTTCCAATAGGAAAAGAACACAGGATAGGATTTAATTTCCAAATAATCACCTTATAGTCAAAAGGCAGAACATTCTGTGTTGGATCACTGTTTGAGAGGTTAAAGCAACTGACAGCAATTTCTTTTTCAGGAACTTGATTTAGATTAAAAAAGGGTGAAAAAAACATGCTAAAATATGCTCAATTACTTATGATCTCAGTATCCCTGGAGTAGCTCTTCTTACAAGAACACTTGTTGCTTCTACTCTTTTAATTTTCAGGTCTGCTTGGAATTTGAAGTCACAGGTGTCATTCCTGGTGAATGCATAATTAACAGCACTTAAACTAATTTAAACAGAATGTTCTAATCTTGAATTGTTAATGGTGCCTGTTGGCTGAGGTGTTTGGGTGGAAGTCATTGCACGCTCACTCCATCCCCACTTCCAAACCCAGACAGTTGTGAAGTTTGCTGAAGGTTTTAGAATTTGGAGTGTATCCAATACCTGTAGTCCTCTGACAAGGAAAAAATCTGTGATAACATGGGAAATTTAGGTTCATTCCCCTATTGCTTTTGTTTAACTTGAGAGTTGAGCAGAAATTTCAGCTGTCTAGACAATATCCTAATAATTAATCTGCAGAATTATTTTCACAGTGTCTTTTGCTGACCATTAATTTTGTGGTGGTTTTGAGTAGTTTCTTACTTTGCCTTCCTAAATAAACTCATTATTTATCTTGCAGGGTATGTACAGGGTCAACAAATGATCTATTGAAGCTTAACTGCAATATGATTTTCTAGTACTCAGAACACTTAACCATTGAAATACTTGCATGAAGAAATGCAGATTGTCCCCATGCCACCACCATTCAAATGGGACCAATTAATTATCAATTTTTTACAACAAATCCCTGTAAAAAAAATCACCAAACACCACAACAACAATAAAAAAATAACCAAAAGTCTTGAAGTAAAAAAAAAAAAAATAAATAAAAAGAAAAGAAAATTCCAGATTTTAATGTAAGTTGGCACCTGGTATGTAGTTTGTGGGTAAATGGTGGTTGTGCTCCAAAATGGAAGATTTCACTGGGAGCACTCACTGCCAGCCCCTCACAAAAATACCTTTTCAACTCAATTGTCTCTGCTTATCCCCATCACCGTGCTGAAGAGATGAGGAGGGAGCTGTTCCCAAAACAGACAAGTAATTTGCTGGAAATAGATTTTAGATCAACACATTTGATTACAAGGAGAAATCAAGCTGAGCTTGTGCACTTTGTGCAACACAGGTCTATGTTCTCTGCAAGAGCCATGGTTAAAATCAGCAAACAATCATGCTCTGTGGCAGCTGAGACATCCAGATGGTCTCAGTTTATCCCTCATTAAAACACACTTCAGTGTTCCAATCTTTAGATAAAGATAGGCTTCAATAGCTGTGGCAAGGCCCATATCCTAAAAGAAAGGTCACAAGCACCGAGGCAGTTACAGAAAATACATCTCAAAGCAGCCCAGTGCCTCGCTTGTGTCCCAAGGTCATGGAATCATCAAATCCAGAATGATTTGGGTGGAAAGGGACGGGAAAACCCATCCAGTGGCACCCCTGCCATGGCAGGGACACCTCCCACTGTCCCAGGTGCTCCAAGCCCTGTCCAGCCTGGCCTTGGGCACTGCCAGGGATCCAGGGGCAGCCACAGCTGCTCTGGGCACCTGTGCCAGGGCCTGCCCACCCTCACAGGGAACAATTCCTTCCTAAAATCCAACCTAAATCTATCCTCCTCCAGCTTAAGGCCATTTCCCCTTGTCCTGTCCCTCCATCCCTTGGCCCCAGTTCCTCTCCAGCTCTCCTGGAGCCCCTTTAGGCCCTGGGAGGGCTCGGAGCTCTCCCGACTCTTCTCTGTGCTTTTCCACAGCTGCTGGGGCTCTGTGATCCTGCTGGGAGCCCTGGAGTTGATTTCACAGTGTCATTCCTTGCAAGTGCAAGCAGCCTTCATCAGGATGCTGAAAGGGAGTCTGCAGCACTTTGCATTAATTTTGTTCCTACAGACCCAGAGAGGGCTTGGAACAACTTTGTACCTTCCCTTCTGTCCTTGCTGGGAGGAGACATCTGGGGAAGAGCAGCTGGAAGCATCTGATCCATGTGTCAGATGGTCACAGAGTGCCATGAGACTCATCTCCAGCTTCCCATCTTTCTTCGTTTGCTGGGCAATTAATGAGGACCCCAATTGTGCTGAAATTTGAGTACCTGCTGAAGGGCTTTGCTGGACAGGAGTCTGTGCATCCTGCAGCTAATTATGTCATTCATTAATCTGTTATCTCTTGATGATGGCCACGAGAGTCACTGAGAGGGATTCAGAACCTACCTGGCAATGAAAGTATTTATTCCTTGTATATTGGTAATTCTTCATTTCTGTGCTGCAGCCATGTGAAATCCTTACAGAGAGTTATATCAAGGGATTCTTAGAGAAAATTCCTGTTTCTTCCTTGTTCTCCTGGGTTTTTTCCCATATATGCAGATAACTAATGTAGCTTAAGAGATGCAGAGTAGGAAGATTAATCTCTCTTCCCCCTTGCAGCTCCTAAAGAAAGTTACAGCTTTATAGCTTCAAAAGAGAACATTTTATTTTTAAGTTGCTATTAATAGCACAGAAAATTAAAAGCTCATCATGGTTAGGATGAGATCCCGATTGAACTTGACAGGGAAGAAGATATTTAATAAAAGTACCAGGCATGATGATGGCTTTAAAATAAATCTGTGTGTTAATAGCTAAATTATGAGGCGATAATCTGCTGGTCTGCTTGAAAATGTGTTTGTAGGAGGATTTTTGGGATGACCCCGTAGCTAATGCATGGTTGTTGGTATGTCCTGTCCTACAGCTTGTATTTTTTGGCTAATTGTATGATTTTAAGGTTGGGCAGCAACATTCTACATAGCTGTGATCGCTTTTTATCCATCAATTGATGTCTGCTGCTGTTTTATCAGCTTATTTTTCTGAGCCACCAGCTAGGATAATGTGCTTGAGGGAAAATTATACCCTACATCAGTGGTTTTGTTACAGCATGTTGTACATTATTGGTAATTTGAATGCACCCAGATAAAAATAGAAAGGTTAAGTAGTTTTTCAAATGTTGCTTCTGTGAAGCAGAAAGAGAGTAATGTCTGTACTCATATACGTTTTTGAGGGAAGAATGGGTTTTTTATTTTATTTTCCCTCTGCTAAAATTGATGCTTTGCCTCAAGCTGAATGTAGAGAACACTTGGCTTTGGAAATTTCTCTTCCCAAACTCTAATTTTTTTTTTTATTTTTTTTTTTAATTCTTCCTGTTGGATGTTTTGGTTTAATGAGCCGGTTTTTAGCATTAAGGTGCCAGTTCTGTCTGCATATGCCTGTCCCCAAAGCTCCTTCCCGTGGGCCAGGTGGTGTGTGCTGGTGCCAGGGAGAGGAGCAGGAGTCCCACGGTGCCCAGTGCCCTCTGTGAGCATCCCTGGCAGCGCCTGGGCACAGCTCTCACCCCTCCTTCCTTCTGCTTGGGGGCTCTCAAACGCTCCTCATCCCCCTCAGATGGTGTTGGCAAGGCCATTTTGGTGAGGTTTTGTTTGTGCAGGGCCTGGCTGGGATTTCTGTCAAATTCTAGTTCATCATTTCTGCTCCAAAATGATTTCGTGATTCTCCGTGGATGACAATAACCTGGGGAAAAAAAATAAAACTTGGTATTTGGATAGGGCTGCCTGATAGCCATCTCCTTGGGATCCTTTGTGCATGTCCTATTTAAAACCTCTGCAGAACATTGCTGTGTGTCTTTCAGCTAATGCCCACTGAGATTTAAAACCTCCTTTTTGGCTGCTCTCTTTCTTAGGAGTGACCTTGGCTGAACAGTTCCCATTGTACACCCGAGTCCTGCGGGGATGGATTTTTCCCTCTCCTCCTTTCACACGGATTTTCGTGGTGCAGACTCACCTCTCCAGCAGCTCTGCTGCTCTTGCCTTCCAGGGCAGATCTTCTAAATCACTGTGGAGAAAATATGTTTCTATTTGATTTTCTTAGTGATTAAAAACGTGAGTTTAGGGCTCGATCCTTCCCGAGTGTTTAATCCCTGATCAAAGAGAGTCAGAATTACCTGTGGTGAGAGAAATCAGCCAGCTGGGGAGGGCTGGGGGCTCTTGGTTTTTATTGCAGTGGGGACAGATGAGGGGATGCTCTCTCTCTTCCACTCTCTGCAAAACTGCAAAGAAATTCTGCCCAAATCATCCCTTCAGCTGCAATTGGTTGTTCTCACTTTCTGTTACCTCGTGACCGAGGATGTTTGCATGTGGAGCTGGAGTTCAAAGCTGGCCAGGCTTGGATCTCTCTTTAGTAGCAAAGATGGGTTGGTTTATAAAGATGGTTGGTTTATAAGAAAAAATTAAAAAGCTGTGACAGTAAAAAATATTTTGATGGATTTTTTTGCTTGAAGCAAATTTATCTTTTGAAGGGAAAAAGCTTTTTTCTTCTGCCACATAACTTATTTTCCATAAGGTGGAGCAAAGCTATAAAGTTATTTTCCTTTACCTCTGGTCCTTGTATAATGATGGTCTGAGGGTTCAGTGGCATGAAGAAGATTTGAAGAGAAGTTTTATAGGAGCTGAAATCTGCTCTGTGCACTGGTGGTGGTAAACTACTGGTAGTTTATTTTTAGCAGTTTATAACCTATTAAAGCTTGATTTTAAATTTGTTGTACTTTCACCTGCTGTTTTTTAATCCTGATAAATAGGTGAGATGGGGTAGGAGTGCTCTGAAATGTGCAGGCACACAGCAGGACAGGCTTGGGTTTATGTCCTTGGTTAACTGAAATGATCTCCTGCCATCAAACGTGCAGGTGGTGACAAAAATCTCTCTGAGATGGTCCCTGTTAGTTATAATTTGGTCTCTCTATTCTTGTTTTAGAGAACTGCATCCCATCCCAAGAATAAAATATCCCAGCCTTATGTAAGAGTTTTTTAAAAATTATGTTTCTAAGAGAGAGATGCAAAAGCTCTTTTCATCACTGTTAACAAAAAGAAAATGTAGATATATATTCAGAAAAGCAGATTACAGCCTGCAGTTTGCTTTTTCAGCCTTTGTGGAAATGGTGCAAGTGAAAAATATGTCTTTTCCATTTGTATATATTTTTATTCAGTCATTAAATAACTATATATTGTTTGTTTTTTTTTTAACAAAAAAAACATGATGTGTTTTTATATTTTGTGTTCTTCCTCTTTTATTTTTCTGCTTGTTTTGCATGGAAGCTCCATTTTCTGGATCTCATTAACAACCAATGGTGCTGCAATAAAAGCTTCAGTATTGGCTTCATGTATTTATATCTTTAATTAATATTATAATAAAATGCCTCTGACAGTGAAACCAAGGTGGCAGAAAGAGGTCTGCAAATTTAGACTGGAGTGGAAGTTGTTTAATTTGTTTGGGAGGGGGGTTGTTTCTTTTTTTTACTTCTTTGTCTTCTTTTTTTCTTTTTTATCCCCCTGGACCAGCTCTTTCTCATGATCTGTTCAATGCTCAGCATTTCACCTGCTGAGCAATCACACACCTGAAAAATAAGAGTAACTCCTGAAAAATCGGATTTTTCTGCAATCAGTCTTGAAGGCTCCCGCAGATAAAAGACTTTGTATGTCTAACACTGAAATGATGGCATTCTTGGCTGAACACAGCAGGCTGATTCCATTTCTGTGTGGCTCTGCTGTGGTCTCCTGTCTTTTGGCTAAAGGTCTGTTAAATCTGCTTTGATTTTCTTGACTTTTATAGACAACAGTAGCCAGGCAGTCCTTTTCCCTGCTAATGGCTGGCTGATTTATGTGATAGATGCTGACAGAAGGACAGAGAAAACAGCAGAACAAGGCCAGGGATTTTGGTTTGGTTTTGCTTTTTCTTTTCCCTTAATGGTCTCCCTTGGGTTGTTATGTAGAAATTGGAGTTTCTTTCTCAGGGATATGTGTGTCAACACTGATGATGCTACAATAGCATGGATGTTAAAATTGGAAAGGTGCTTTAACCTCCAGAGCTCAGATCATGACACAACAAAATGAATTTCTTTACAGCTGGCCAGTTATGGATTTCCTCTGGTTTTTATTCTCTCTGTTATCCCACAGATCCATATTTATGGAAAACATGATACCTGTCAACTTTTTAGTAAAAGCGATTAATCAAAATTGTATTTCACAGTAATGAGTGCACTTCCACTGCATTTCCTCATCCTCACTCTCTTATCATTTTATCTCCAGTTTATTTAAAAACCAGTAAAGTCCAGGGCTCCTTTAAGTCTTTGAGATTGCTCTTATGAAAAAGTCCTATCCAGGACTGGAAATATTTCAACTCCCATTTCACAAGTCTCAAATCAGTCGTGGGTTGATGCAGCCCTCAAGGTAGAGCTGGGAGCACAGAGGGCTGTGGCAGAGCAATCATGAAATGAAATTGCAGTTTATTGATTAAAAGCCTGATAGGTGGTTCAGATATAGGTAACATTTTCTCCATTAATCTCAATTTTTAGGATTGAAAGGGCCTATAAATAAAACAATAAAATATTGTTTAAAAAATCTGAGAAAGGAATGTGAAAAGAGGTCAAGATGGATGTGACCAATCAGGAGAAATGGCAATTTCTACCAAAGTATTAAATATTTGGGTTATCTCAAGGGATGAAGATTAGAGAGTTCATTTAACATTTTTATCATGAAATTATTAGTAATGGACTAAGAAAAGTAATAATTAGGAACCAAACTCAGTGTCCATTCTTAGCAGAGAGTGAGCAAAAGCCCAAAAATTTTAGGTGGGATGGAGCAGGACTGTCAGCTTTAATCAGTCTCTGTCCAGCCTCAGATCCTATTTGCTGGAAAGAGCTGGAAAATCTATTGCCTGGAAGATGTTCTGGAGAATTTTCTGATAAAATGAGATCTAATCAGGTATTTTAGGCACACAGACTCCTGGAACTCCCTGAAATTGTGTGCACCAAGCTGATAATCAGCTAAAGGTCACACGGTAACTCAAATTCTAGATTTAAGAAATCTGGTGCTCTGTAAAACACACAGATGAAGGACAAATGTAGATTGCTTCATCTTTTTAGTGTTTATGTGCCAATAATTTACTTTAAGTGAAGCAAAGTAAAGAAAATAGCTGAATTGTCACCTGGTGAGTTTGGGCTCTTTTATAGGATTTTTCATCCTTGTTCTCTGGGTCAAAACTGTAATGACTGGACAGAACTATAATTTTTGGGGAAAAAAGAAAGGCACCTCAGCCCAAGGAAGAAATTTTGAATATTTTTTCCCTGGAGATGCTTTCTAACATCCTTCTGTGATGTAGCATCACTGTAGTGCATCTTTTGGGTGTTTTCTGCTATAAAAAAGGGCTTCTCCCCACTCTGGAAGTGCTGCAGGAATCTGTGCTGGGATATGTTCCTTACCTAATCACCTACTCCTTTTAGAGCACTTAATTTAGAATTTTATTTTTTTTCACATCTGCTTTATTTAATGCTGAGTGTCTGAAGTCTGAATATCCTTAGGTGTTTTTCCCAGCTGTGTTTTTGATTAAATTGATAACACAGTTTGGAAGTTGGCACTCCTTGCAACAACTGTGCCGTATAAAATCAAATCTACATGAAAACATGAATTTTCTAAAGCTTATAGAGGTGTAAGAATGGGTCTTTTCAGTGCCAGAAGTACATCCCCAAAGAGTGGGAATATGTGGTGTAGGTAGGCAGTGAATGAAAGAAACCCCAAACCTGCTTTGCAGTGGGGGATTGGAGCCTTGAGAGCATAAATGGCTGATGAAAAATAACCTTTCATTTGAGCACTGGAAGCAAAACATAATAAATTCATGTTAGCAGCAGCAGCAGGGTGAGAGAGAGAGTTCTGAAAACTGGTGGCTGGGACAGCCTTTGCTGGAAAAATCTCTTTTTCATGGCAGATCCTGTCTCTGCAGGCAGAGTGAGGAGCTGGCATCAGGGGAGGAAGGGTTTCATCTGCAGGACACGCTGTAGTCCCCCACAAGTCTCTGATGGAGTCATTTCATTATTTAATGGGCCTGAATTGATTCCTTTAAAGCAGTTTTGTTGCTGTCAGGAGTTCATTTGGCTTTGCTGGAGCCATTTCCACGAGGAGCAGAGGAAAGGCTTGGGATAAATGTAGAGTGAATAACTGTGCACTGCAGCAGGGGCTGGAGGTACTTTAATTCACAACTCTCCTTTCAGTTCCCCCCATTACACTAGTACAACATGGGAAAAAGAAAAATCAGCCAATTTGTGCAAGGTTCTGTTTAGTAGAAGTCCTTAGTAAATATGCTTATTGTAGAACTGAAATTAATAGTATTTTGTGTCCCTTTAATAAAAATTTCTTCTGTGACAAGCCTTTCATTGCCTTAAAATATCCAACAGTTTCTACAGGAGGCATGGAATCCTTTTTATTTATCCTACCTGATAACAAAACTGGCACTGACTGGAGGCTCAGGTTCATGCTGAAAGACAGAAACAGTTGTTAAGGGATTATAACAGAGAGTTGCCTGTGTTGTTGTTTTTTTTTTTCTTAATGTTTTCATTTTGTAATATTTTAAAATAATACTTTAACTTAATTGTTTTAATGTCATCCTATTATCAGGGGGAATATATTTCTGTCTGAAGACAACAACTGAATGAATGTCTCATCTGTGTGTGCTCATCATGAATGAATTATCACAGAATCACAGGCTGGTTTGGGTTGGAAACCAAACCCTAATGACCATTTTATTCCAGCTCCTTCCATAGGCAGGGACACCTTCCACTGTCCCAGGTGCTCCAAGCCCCATCCAGCCTGGCCTTGGGCACTTCCAGGGATCCAGGGGCAGCCACAGCTTCTTTACAGGTGGACAGATTAACTTGAGGCAACTTGAAATTAATGAAGAAATGTAGGGATGAAGTCAGAAATATTTTCAGAGAACACTTTTGCGACAAAGTTCAGTTTCTCTTTCTTTATCTACTCATGGCTTCCCGGTATTAAACAGAAATTTCACACTTTGTAAGGTGCCAAGGCTTTTATTCAGGTGGTGTTTTTCCTTAGTTTCATCTGCATCTTGTGCATTCCTGATAACTGAGCTTCAAAGTCTCTGTGGGGTTTGTTTTTTTTGAGAGAGTGTGAGTTTAGGCATTGTTGGATTCATTTAATCATCTTTCTTGGCTGCTGGATGGAGAATCCATTCCTCATTCTGCTTCATGAAGATTGTGTTCACAAATGGATGGACATTTTGGCTTTGCCATGAAAAGATGCCACAGCTGGGCCACACTTGATTTATTTCACATCTCTGGAGGCCTCTACAGAGCAGGTTATGGTTTTCCTCCTTGTCCTTCCTTCCTTCCTTCCTTCCTTCCTTCCTTCCTTCCTTCCTTCCTTCCTTCCTTCCTTCCTTCCTTCCTTCCTTCCTTCCTTCCTTCCTTCCTTCCTTCCTTCCTTCCTTCCTTCCTTCCTTCCTTCCTTCCTTCCTTCCTTCCTTCCTTCCTTCCTTCCTTCCTTCCTTCCTTCCTTCCTTCCTTCCTTCCTTCCTTCCTTCCTTCCTTCCTTCCTTCCTTCCTTCCTTCCTTCCTTCCTTCCTTCCTTCCTTCCTTCCTTCCTTCCTTCCTTCCTTCCTTCCTTCCTTCCTTCCTTCCTTCCTTCCTTCCTTCCTTCCTTCCTTCCTTCCTTCCTTCCTTCCTTCCTTCCTTCCTTCCTTCCTTCCTTCCTTCCTTCCTTCCTTCCTTCCTTCCTTCCTTCCTTCCTTCCTTCCTTCCTTCCTTCCTTCCTTCCTTCCTTCCTTCCTTCCTTCCTTCCTTCCTTCCTTCCCTCTTGCAGAGTTCTGCTGTGAGGTTTTCATCCTCTGCAATCAGTTGTTGCCCTGCTGCTCCCAGGAGCTCAAGGAACTGTAGTCTCAAACATCTCAGCTGGTTTTGCTCAGCCTCAAGGGACAACTCCCTTAAATCTGCTTCCAGTCCTGCTCCGTGAAGGAAGGCTATCAGATGGATCTGGTTATGCACCTTGTACTCACTAAAATGTGACACTTCACTGCTCTTCCCCCCTTTTTTGGGGGCTCTCTATAGGGCTCAGCTGGATTTTATCTACAGCCAAGTGAAGTCCAAGTGGGGCAGGAACGCTCCCTATGGAAGGGTGGGAAGTGCAAATTCCCTGAGTTGAATTCCTGGAGAGCCAGCTGGGTGTGCCAGCTCCCAGCTGCACGAGGAGTGAGCAGAGCCTGGACCTTGATCTCTGTCCTGGCTGAGAGGGGACCTCCCTTTAACCTGTACTTCAAGCAGTTCCTCCACCAGCAAACTGTGAAATCAGAGTTGCCATAACCTCAGGTGACACTTTAGAGGAAGCAGTCAGATTAAGAATATATCCTCTTTTAATTTGGTTTTGGTTTTTTGTTGGTTTTGGTTTTTTTTTTTTTTTTTTTTTTTTTTATGGTTTTTGGTTTTTTTTTGACTCATCATGGATCCATTATTTGTCCAGACTTTAAGGACTGTGAAATGCAAGTCTTGGGATTCTGCTCTGGTGAAATCGGCTTCATTACAATGCTGTTAACTTTCCTGCCAGCAGAAGCCCAAAAGAAATCAGATGTCAGAATACTTGGGGATGATATCTACGTTCTAACACACTGTGAAAATATTTACAAGCTTCCAAGATGAGACTTTTCCTGATTAGGGAAATCAAAGAATAGTTTTCCCAGCAGGCCTGCAGTTAGCTCATCCAAATTGCTTTTGTTTTAATTGGCATGCATTTCCTCTAAGCAGCTAGGAGATGAAAAATATTTGACTTGGGCTCTACAGGACTGGAAGCCTCTTCCCCCAGACACAGCAACTCTGGAAAAAAAAACCAAAAAAACCCAACCAAACAGCCAGCTCAAGTTTATATTGCATTTGTGCAACAAATTCAAACAAAACCCATATTTGACAAGATTCCAGACCAAGGTACAGACTGATATTCTGACTTATTAATGAGGAAAATAAGGGTGGTGTTGTCCTCAGGTGTTCTGTGTATGAAGTCTTTTGTTACCTGAGTTGTACCCAAGTGGGCTGTGATAAAAATCTCTGCTCCACAGCAATCTCCTGTTTTCAAAATGCACCTTGGGACTTCTTTTACTCAGTTTTCTACTTTCAGAAGCATTGGGAAGAATAAGTAAAACCAAATAACTTTCCTTAAAAGTGACTGCTTTCATCTGGGAAAACCAACTAACGCTGTGTGTGAAATTCATTTACTGGAGTTTCTATTTCTCTTTTGTTGAACATGTCTGAGAAGGGACGTTTTCCCTCTAAGCTGCTCTCACAGGGAGTGATGAGACCAAATCTGCCTCTTGGAGGAGGAGGTGACCCTGTTCTGCCATGGAGTGGGAAGCTGTGCTCTCAGGGCTTGGGGGTGGTGCCTCTTTATGTTCCAGGGAGCCTTTGGTTATGAATTAAACCCACTGAAGCCCACCATGGATAGAGCAGTGAAAGCAGCACCCAGAGCATGAAATCCAGTTCACTTTATTTATTGTGTCATTGAGCTATTGGATATTTTTGATTGAAAAACTTGCCAGTATCGCCTCCCTTCATCAGGATTTCTTGGTAGTTTGTGTAGGACATATCTACATCTGGAAAATCTCAATATTGGGAGTTCTTTTGTAAAATAGTCCCTTCCCTCACCTCCACCCCAAAAAACAGCAAACAAAAAAACCTCACCCAAACCCACTGTAATAATGGTAATGCAATAACTTAATTTTCCCCACGTGTGGTAATTGGATGTATTTTGGAGATGCAAAGCCCCGCCATGTGCCAGCCACAACTTTTCTATTCCTCAGCTTTTGGTGAAGAAATATTCAATATTCACCACTTAGGAGGGGTGAGGTGTTATGGATGCTAACTCTGAAACAGAGTGCCTGTAGAATTGCAGGCCACACAGCTTCTCAGTCTTGCCTGAGAAAGTGGCCTGGGAAATTTTAAGGAGGAATTCACACAATCCTCAGAGACAGAAAACAGCCTTGCAGGTGCTGTTTGTCAGTTTCTTGTTTTCTTTGCAGGAGAAGGTTGAGGGGTGGTGAGCCCCACTGACCAATGATGGTGATGTAGTAGTTTACTAACCAATAACAGTTTCCTTTCTGTACTTTTCACGTATCAGTCTATAAAAAAGACCTGAAATAATAAACTAAGAGAAATTCTCCTGATTGACTCCTGAGAGAGTCTGTGTCGTTCTTCTCACCGTTCCTAATAGAACGACAAGGTGTCAGTCCTGCCAGCCTGGCGAGGCTTTTGCTAGGAGAGATTCTGGGATGGAACAGAGCCCGAGTGTCCGGTTCCACGGGATTAGGGAGCTGCATTAGCGGGGAATAACGTCAGTCACGCTCTGGGCCGGCTGCCTTTCACCATCTGCCTCTCAGGAACGTGAGCTGGTGTTTCCCTGGTGCCACCACGTTAGGTGAGCCATGAGCAGCACAGGCTGCCACTGATTTGGTTCTGAAGCTCTGAAGGAAGTGTAAACTTCATATTTGTTGTTTATGGGTTAATATTTAATTGGAGGTGAAATTAAAAATTAAGCAGGCAAATGACTCATGCTGAAAAGCAACAGCATTGTCTTGCTGTGGCTGACAAATGGCAATGAATTTCTAAGGAAAGAAGAAAACATATTAATTCATAGTGTTAGCGCATAAAGACATGCTTTGATTGAGAGGAGTGGACACATTCCACAGAAAGACCTTGGTGAAAATGTCTTTGATGCTGTGTTTAGTACCCTTTACATCAGAAATGAAATTGGTAGATGGTTCTCTTCAGAAAACACTCAAAATTGTCTTTTCTCTGTGGTGTTACAGGACAGTTTAAGAACAGTTTTATTATTTTGGAGCATTGTTTAAAAATATTTTTTTATTAGAGCAATGTTTTTTTTTTTGTCTTCTTTTTTCTTAAAATCATGGCTGTTTGAGATGCCCAGCTTTCAAAACCCTGAACTGCACTTAGGAACAGATTTTATTTTTTTTTTAGCTGCTGGAAGTAAAGAGCAGCCTGCTATTTCAGCTATTTGTTATTATTACTGTAGCCTCAGAGTCTTTCTGACAATCAGATCTCAGTCTGCATTTTGCTGTGGCTGACAGCAGGCAGAGCCTGGGATGCTGCTGGTAGGAAGGAGGAGCCCTGGCGATTTGCTGCCTCCTGGGATGAAGCCTGTTTGACTGGGCATCTGTGACATTTCTGGCCTGCAATTTTTTTCCCAAATAATGCTGCAGGCTGATGCTATTTCTGTTTGGAATACTGATCCATCCTGTTTACAAACAGACAAGGCAATAGTGTGAGTAAGGCCTTTTCTTCCTGCTGTATGTAGGGGATTACCTGGGGATGGATTGAGGCAGAGCAGGGCCCAGGATGCAGGCATGGAGAGCTGAGTGTGCTTCACCATCTCCTGCTTGGGTATTGCTGGGCAAATAAAGGCCCTTTTTAACTCCTGCTTCTGGTTTCTCTTTGTTGTTGGCTGTAAAAACATTTTGTGCTGAAATTCCCGTCTCGTGAATGTGAAAAGCAATATGTGAACTTGAGGGTGGCAGAAGTTCTTAGCACTAGAAGATAGATCAGTAAATAGGATGGGTGGAAGAAATGTGTAGCAGTTGGCTGGTATTTAAATTTTGGTCTGTAATATCATAGTGAAACTTGAACTTCCTTTTTTTAATATTTAATTTATGAATTTTATTTATTTATTTATTTATTTATTTATTTGCTTTTATTTATTTTTTTTTTTCCTCCACAGAAATCAAAGGAATGTTGAGGTTTGAAGCTGTAAAGGAGAGGGCTGGTAGAGGTTCAGTTTTGTTAATTGAACAAGGTAACTCCAAATTAGTGCTCACACAGGCCTGGTCTTTGTCACTGCAGAGCAATGGCAATGTCCTCAGAGAGTGGGAATAGCAAACCCTGCCTGTTATGCCAACTGGAGCTGGGTGGGGGATTAAAACTATTCTGCAAATATAAAACCGGGACTTGAAACGCATCGGGCTCCTCTTGATGTTCTTTATCTGGGCATTTATGTATCATTTCCACTGGGGATTGCTGTGCCTAGAAAGTTCAACGTGTGCCCTTTGCCTGTGACAGGTTGGTCAGTCATTAGGCTGCTGGGGTGCCCTTTGAAAGATCTTTTTTATTATGAAAACGATTCTGAGACCTCTAGATTAGACAGTGTACTCGCACTAACCCGCTTGAGGCAAAAAAGAAACCTTTAATCTCTGTTAAAACTCTGCGTGCCAAATATAATAGCTGGTTTCAGCAGTGTTTAAACCCACTTCATTAGAATATGGGAAGGGGAAACAGGTTTTAAAGGCTGGCTTTAGCAAGTAATCAACTGTCTCCCAGATGGTCGAATGGGACTTGTTGGACACTGCACATGAAAAAGAAAATAAAAAAATAAAAAAAAAAGAGGAAAAGAAATAAAAAGAGAGAGCCCAGCAGCATCCTGTGTGTGTCTGTGCCTGCTGGTGGCTGGGCTCAGGGGAAAGGACTCCTCATACACAGGCTGTGCCTCTTCCCACCCAGACATCCATCCCACCGCATCCACGCTCTGCTCACTGGTACAGAAGGCAAGGCTGCAAGACGTGATGTATTTAAATATATTCTGCATTTGTGACGCTGGCTCTAGAGTTTCCCCCGAAGTTTCACGGCCCTTGTGCTAAAACCCAGTTTTGCTTTAACCCATGATGAAGACTGGTAGTGTTTAACCCGTTTTTAACCCGGGAGCCTTATCAGGAGCCTTTGTTCTGCTCAGAGGACAGCCCGGCGTGGCTGTATGGAGCAGAGCACGTACCGGGGCTGCGTCCTGCACGCCGGGCTAATCACTCACTAATTAATATTCATGACTCATCTCATTTAGCGGCTGCTCTTGGGACTCGAGCGGCGCTGCCATTGGTGCTCGAGCCGTGGGGAGCTTTATCTACGGCAGAGCCGGTGTTATCCTGGGGTGGATGCTGCTACCTGCAGCATCTCCAGGACACCCCACCGTGGTGCTGCTTGACATCCCCACCCGTCCCGCCTTCTAATGAGTCCTTTCTGCTTGCTCCCAAAGGTCCAGAGGAAGAAATGACCATGTAGATTCTACAGCTTGGGTGCAACATAATGGGAAATGGTGAATGGAGTGGAGCTGGTCTGCAGCCTTGAGAGCAGCCGTTCTGTGACCTCCAGCCAGTCAGGGACACCCTCCACGCCAGAGGCATCCTCCACCTCGCTCGCCGGACACACGCGGGATTCTTTTTAATTTCTCCGCTTGGAATTCGAGATTCCTCTCCTTCCGTTTTTAAACAGTTTTAAGATTGTATCAGCTACAACGAGTGGAGCAATATAACCAGCCACGATGGGTGACATGACAAACAGCGATTTTTATTCCAAGAACCAAAGAAATGAGGCCAACCATGCAGGAGAGTTTGGGTGCACACTGCAGGAACTGCGCTCCCTCATGGAACTCCGAGGGACAGAAGCAGTAGTAAAAATTAAAGAGACTTATGGGGAAACAGAGGGGCTCTGCAGACATCTGAAGACATCACCAACAGAAGGTAAGTGCCCCTCGCTCCACTTGAATTAGGGGACTTTGTGTAAATGCTCTCCAGACAGCGAAAAGAGAGGTTTTGATTCCAACCTGAACAGAATTCTCATGGTGCTGCCATTATTCCCAACAATAAAAAACAAGAGCCTTCTAAGAAAGAAGGTAAACCAGCCCAGCTATAGCTAAAGCTGGCATGGGGGTGAAAGGAGTGTTTCTTGTTTTAACAGCTAAATGCATTAATTCTTCCTTAAAATGACACAAATCATCAGCACGTGTCTTAGGCATTGCAAAGAGATTTGAATCTTTCTGCTCCTGGGGATCATAAGAAGCAAAACAGTTGCTTCAAAACAGCTTCTAGGTATTTAGACATCTTGAAAGTATGAAATGACATTTTGAGATGCACATTACGTTCCTGTGTAGATCAAGATTTATTTTTATATTTATATATAGGTTACTAATCTTCACTTATTATATTACCATAGGTAATTTTACTTAAATCATCAGCCTGTGATTGTATTGATGTTTTTATTAGTTGAACTTCCATTGTGTGTAAAATTAAGCTCCTTACTTTCTTATGTTTAATAATGCCAATCATAACTTTCCAGCATCTATTTTCCTAAGTGTTTTTAGGGACTTCTACCTGATCATTTATTAGTCTGGTTTTCAATGCTCAAACCAAACATATCTCCCCATAAAGCATTGACAATGGTGCAATGTCTCCCTCTCCTCATACAATTTTCTTTCTCTTTAAGTGCAAGTAAAATTCTGTTTCATTCTAAGAATTCTATTTTTGTCACAGTATTTTCATCTCCAAGGAGTATTAACACTTTTGGAAATTACACAGTCTTTCAGTCTATATTTCTGCAGTCTTGTAAAGTAGCCAAGATGTTCATTTTAAGTTCTTTTCTTTTTCAAGAAGATAGAAGTCTTGGCTTTGTTCCATTCTCTTCTTTCTAAAATTAATCATTTAGTTACCTCCAGTGTTTAAATGCCTCAAAGTCTGGAATTATTGGTGTGATCATAAACATGTCAATTGTAGCGTGATACCATAAATTACCCTAGCTGAGGGGTCCCAAAGGAGCAGCCATCAATGTCTCAGCTCCAAGAATTCCATGTTTGCAGAAAGTCAGAGCTGACGTCTCTGTCTGAGCCGAGTTCATGGCGGTGACTTCAGTCAACTTTTGCCAACTCATTCTAGTGGCTACCTGGTCAATGTGAACTTCAAAGGAAATGTTAATTGCATTATGTGTTCCATTTATGACATCAGGGAAACTCAATTCCTCATACTGGAACAGAGCGTATGGATCCAGCAGCGTGGCGCGCTGACTCCAGCAGTAATCTATATCTGATACTGCAGATAAGGTAACTTTCCTCCAAGCATTACGTGCACTTCATCACTTGTGCATTAGGGAAAAACCTTTCCAGCTTCAAATGGCAATCAGCATAGCCTTGGAATCGTGAAGGCTCCGCTGGGTTTTAATTTTCAAGTAGATCACATAATAGGAATTCCCAGTCACATGAAGCTTACATCTCATTTTTAATTGTTTTGCTTGGAAAAATTCTCTGAAATATGTCTTGTCAAACTCCGGAAATTTTTACTGGAGAGAAGGTATTCATAACGAGAAACTTTAAAGGCTTATGGCAAATATAAGCTCATACTTAGTTCTGAGTCCCAAGCCATTGTTTTTCTTGATTCCAAGCTCAGTGAAGAGGATATTCTTGAAGACATGACTATTCTTAAAGAAAAGAAACAATAATTTCCTACGTGGAAATGGAATTCTAACATCAGGCAGACATGATTTGCAAATTAATTATTGACATACTTAGTTTTATCTTTTGGTATCTGCAGCACACTGTGGATTCCTCATTGAATGCCTTTATGAAAAAACACAATTTGGAACAGTGCCTGAAAATCACTTTTTCCAACCAGACATCATTTTTGGTGAAGCACAGTTCACTGAACTTCCTCTGTTTTTCATACTTTGGTGTGTTGCACATCTCACATGGTTTTATGAGAAATATGAAATAAAAATTACTGCAGGACATTTCTTTGAAGAAACCAAATGGCTGAGCAGGAGTCTTGAGTGACTGTGACACAGTGAAAAGGACCTGTACAACTTGGTTCTTCCCTGCCTTGTAAGCTCTTCCAGAATTTATCTTCATAAAATCCTTCTAATTTTATGGGATAAGGCTGAAACAGTTACCAGAGCAGAGGAAAGAAAGGTTTCCTGGCAGCAGGGATGATAATTCAGTAAAACGTGGCCTAACCAGAATTTTCTGGTTTAGTCAGAAAGTAAGAAGTAGTCATGAGCTCAGAGCTGACTCAGGTCATTTCCCATGTTAGTATTTGATGTCCCACCTATGGATTGGTAGGATCAATCACACAAGTGCTTTTTGAAACTGTTTTAAAGGCCTTGAACTTCTCAAGTTAAGATGTCACATTTGTAACTCAGATGTCATTGACACTGGTGTGAGGTTCATTTCCCACTGAACTCCTGTCTCAATTCAGCGTGGAGTTGGGGAGGTCTGCTGAATGTTTAGTAGAATAATATTTGCATGCTGAATGAACTAATAACATTATTATGGGTTTTGAGACTTCAGTCTCTCCTTTAAATTTTCTTTGATTGCTCCTTTAGCTATAGATGCAGTGGAGATCCCAGCTCTCAGTTATGCCTGAGGGATTTCCTGCCTTAAAGTGATTATATTCTAATGAAAGCTCCCATTTAAGTGCTCATAAAAAGAACCTCCCCAAAATCTATGGAAATAATTTATACAAAAAATTACACATATGTGTCGACTAGAATTTGCTTTAAAAATATTTATGTTCAGATTAGTTTCACTTTCCTTATCCCAGAAATACCACATATAGGCAGGCTCTAGCCCTGTCACTTTGCAAAACAATGCTGAAGCCCCCCTTGGGCAGAGCTGTGCTGACAGTTGTATAATTTTCCATGCAATTGGAGTCTCTGAGGCCCACTGGAGCATCAGTGATACCTTATAAAGGACAGCTGGTAAAATGGGATGAGTTAGTTGGATGAATACCAAATGAGACTGAAATCCACTCTCTCCACAATTTTATATAGTACCCACCAATTTACAGCAACTTTTTCATCTACTTTCCCTTATAAAAATGTTTATTTCTTATAGGAGTATGTCAGTGAATTAACTGTCCTGATTTCTTGCTTAAAATACTTGGTATTTTATTACCAATTTCTTGCTGTAATTTCCAGTGCATGTGAAAAGTGAAGAATTCACTGCTTGTAGAATGATGGAATACCCTGAATGGGAATGGTTCCATAAGGATCATCCAGTCCAACCCCTGGCCCTGCACAGACACCCCAACAATCCCACCCTGTGCATCCCTGGGAGCAGTGTCCAAAGGTTCCTGGAGCTCTGGCAGCCTTGGAGCTGTGTCCCACCACAGTATAGTGAAGCTTTTTTAATTTTTATATGAAGGAAGAACCTTTCCATGGTGATATCTGTGCAACCACACCCCAAGCAGATGCTCCAGAAGGTGTTACACGTCGGTGATGACATTACAGCACTACAGAAGAAGTTTTTCTGTTGATATTTAGTGGATACAGAACTGGTTAAGGTTCTAGAAATGGGCTGGTGGGATAGTGCACTGGGGGAGAACATTTCAGCTTTTTTTTGTGGGTTTTTTTTCCTGGCTGTAGGCCTCAGGATACCGTGGAAAGGTTTTATGGAAAGACACAATATCAATTAGCAGTTAACTGATAATATTTCTGCTGTAGAAGTTGACTTTTTAATCATCACAACTGCCCTTAGTTGAGCTACCAGAGAAGTTTTCTCTCTTCAAATGCATGTTTGTCGTGTGGGGGATATAGCCTGAGAATCAATTAGGCCAGCTGTGGAGGTGTGTTTATTTTTCATTATTGCAATCTAAAAAGCCTTTCACAATTTTAACGATGAGGTAAAAGATGAAGAAAGATTGAATGCAACAAAATTAACCAGCTGTTTTTAATAGTCGTTAGTTTTGGTTCCTCACACTCACTTCTATAAAAATGCACCTTTAATAACTTAATAGTCTGTTTGGAAGCTGCTCTTGCTGGTTTACACTGAATTGCAGTCAGGTGCACCACAGTGTTCAATCAACTACAGAGATGTGAAGAATCTGGAAAGGAAATTGGGAAAGGAAAGAAAAATACTTGATTCACACAAATAGAAGTTTGAAATAGAAATATAAGGTAATTGATTCTGTGATTGTCAGAGGCTGAGCTTTATTTTAACACACTGTCAAAATAGACCGTTAATGTAAAGAAATTGGTGATAGTATCATTTTCATTGTTAAAAGAATACACTTGATCATGTATAAGCCATTAAATATTATCCATAAGTTCAAGATCTTCATACATTATTTTACATTTAAGATTAGGATGGATACTATCTGATTGATTTTATAATTTCTTTAAAAGGAACATTGCCAGCTCTCTGAAAGTAGATTTCAAGAGTTTCTTTGTGATGTTGAGCTGAAGTACTTTGGAAACCTTCAAAGCAGCACCTTGAAAGCCCTGTAAGAGCAGACCCACTCATCCTCTCTCCGGATCACCACTCTGCCTAATTCCTCGTCCTTATTTGTGATGTCAAAACACCTCTTGCAGTTCAGGCCCATTTGCCAACCCCCCAGGCCAGCAGCCAAGCTCCAAGTACACATCCAGCCCTTATTTGTCCATGTTCTCCCCACACGGAAGGTTTGGTTTGAACAATGAAAGCAGCCCTGGCCATGAAAAAACCCCTCAGCATTGTCAGGGCCGAGGCCTCGCAGGGCCTTTTCCTACCTCGTGTGGGGAAAACCCCACAGACAAACTTTAAACTCATATTTCACCTGGTTGTTTGTGCAGTGCCAAGTGTGGCTAAGCTGGTGAGAACTTGGATAATTTGGCTTTTTCCTGTGGTTCCATCAGTGGGCACTGGCTGCCCCCAAGCACCTCAACAAGGCTCCCAGGGACCTGTGCTTGGCAAAGGGGCTGGCTCTTTCCATGAGGGGCTGGCTGGGAAGGAAGGGGGTCCTGGATGCTCCTTCATTTGGAAATTGCAGTTACAGAACCCCTGATGTGTGTCCCAGCTGGGTTTGTTCTCCATGGGGAAGAGAAGACCCCAGGGAGAGGCCATTGCAGTCTCCCGGTACGTGCAGGAGGCCTGTAAGAAAATTAGGGAAAAATGTTTTAGCAGGAGCTGTTGTGACAGAAGAAGGAGTAAGGGATTTAAACTGAAGGATGGTTGATACAGATTAGATATAAGGAGGGAATTTCACACAATGAGGGTGCTGAAACACTGGCTACCCACAGAGGTGGGGGATGTCCCACCCCTGGAAACATTTAACACCAGGATGGATGGGGCTCTGAGCAACCTGACCTGGCTGAAGATGTTCCTGCTCTCTGCAGGGGTTGGACTGGACAATGTTTAAAGGTTCTTTCCCACCCAATAATTCCATGATTCTCTGTCTTTATCTCTGGGGGAGCTGGAGGGGTCCCTGACTCGGTGGGAAGAGTGGGCAGCACAGAGTGTGCACATGGGCTTCCCTTCTGCACCCTCCCCACTGGAGGCAGGGACTCCTCCTGCCCCTTCTCTCCACAGGGAAGAGCCCTGGATCCCTTTCCTCGTTCCCTGCTCTGTGGGAAGCGCTGTCGCGGGTCACGCGGAGCGCCATTGCCACAGGGCGCCTTTCGGGGCTGGGAACAGCTGGAAAGGATCGTGGTGAGATGGTTGTGTGTGAATAACTTGTGGCAGGTTTGCTTTGGCACACAGGGCTGTCTCAGTCCTGCACAACAGGCCCGGCCCAGCTGTAAGGCTTGGCCTTAGGGAGGTTGAATTTGGCTCCTGTGTCCCGATGCATCCGTGGGCCAGCTCCCGGCAGATGTGCTGCTCCAGGGGTTCCTGAACTGCACTCCCGGGACCCACTGGGGTTGGCAGGAATGGTTCTGTACATTTGACACTCCTGCTGCAGGCAGCATGTTATATTTCCATAAAATCACATCCCTGTGTTCCATGATTTGGAAGGGGTGCGTGGAGCTTTCTTGGCAATGGCGCTTCTTTTCCTTATCTAATATTTCCATTGTTTGTATAATGGAACAGCAAACATTTTTCCAAAGGTTACCCAAACATAAGCATCTCAAATGAATGGCTCAGATTTTTCTCTGTGATAAGTCCAATTTCATTGCTCATTTTGTTTCTGGGTTCCTGCATGTCGTGCCACTTGCTGATTTACTTTGGCTTTGTTCAGTTACTGGTGGAGAACTAGGGAGCTATTGCATGATGCATTTTCCTCATAAAGCTTTTAAAAAAAAAAAGAAAAAGAGATACCTGCTCCTTTGAGAATCCTAAATGGCTTGCAGAAAGGTTCTCTCTGGGTTAAAGGCAGTGCTTTAAAGTAAGGCCAGGGAAGGCAGAAAGTGAGTGTCTTCTGCTTTTTCTATTAGGCAGCATCAGAGATTTTCTGGGGTCAGTGCTGATTTATTTATGGATTACCCAGGACATCATCTTCCTCTCAATGATTATCATACCTCAGCAGGTGCAACACTTAGAAAGGAGGCTATTTTCATGCAAGCTGAAATCCCCTTTTCCCTGTAAGACATTAAATACATGCAGGCAGGGTGGACTGACCACAGACATACATTCTGCTTTTGTACCTCAGATTTAAATGAACAGAGTAATAAATGGGTGTGAAATTTTTTTTTGTACCTATTCTGCACAGGGCTAGTGTTTGTTCATTGTAGTTAACTCAATTACAGCTACAATGTGTTGTAAGTCAAAGGAAAACCTGGCCCAGCAACTCTGTGTTATTCTTTCCCTCTTTGCAAAGAGATCATCACGGGTCAACCTTCTCCATAACGTGTTGTGCCCCAAGTTTCTCCTTGATCTCAATGCAGTGATGCAATACAGTGAGTCAACCCTTTTCTGCTGAATTAATAAGTGATGGAAAGTGTTGCCATTATATGGGGCACTTGATAAACCTGTAAACTCACTCTTAGGAGTAGTGGCTTGAGTTTGCTGGCATAATCAGCTCATTCATTGTGTGAGAAAAAGATGAGGCCAGGCCTGTGTCGTAATGGGCACAGTGTAATGATGAGGGAAGTGATCTTTGTATTCCATGAAAGCTACGTCAGCTGTCCCAGTGGCAAACTGGGATTACATTGGTGGTGCTCCCTCGGAAAATGGCATTTGCTTGGAGGATCAAACAGGGACCATTCCGGGCTGTGGTGTCAAAGTGGCTCCTGTGCTGGGGATGGCAAAGCTGGAGGCTGGATCAGTGATGGCAAAGGGAAGGGTGGCTGCAGCCTTTCCTCGGTGTGTCCCTGCACTGGGGAGCTGCTGGGAGGGTAATAGAACTGCAGAGGAAAACATCCTTGGGGAATGCCTCCCTTCTGTTGTATTGCAGGGCTCAGAAATCCATAAATATCTATAGACTGCCAGCCTTGAGTGAGAGCTGATTTATCTTCATTTTGTTCTTGTTTTGAGAAGGCTGCAGGAAGAAAGCAAAGTCCATTACACCAAATGAATAATCCAATCGATTGAGCCAGTGTGCCCTTGATGGAATTAAGCTTTGCCTTTGCAGAGTATCAGAGACAGAGAAGGGTTTTTGCCTGATTTTGTCGGTGCCCTGTGAAAGTGAAGAGTTGCCACACAGTGATTTTGTCCTGGTGGGACTGGCCCTACTGCAAGAGCGCAGCTCTTAATTCATTGTCTCAGCTGGCACTTACAGGGGTGCAAAAACCTGCTCCCTTTCAAGTGTCACCTTAAAATGTAGAGATAAAACAATTACTTGAATCCCTGTTAGCTGTTGCCAGACATTTTGCCAAGTGTCAGTGCTAGCAGTAATGCTGCTTCCAGCTGAACCATGGAAATTGGGAAATTTTGCTGCTAAAGCCTTTGTAAGGATCATCTGTGGATTGGACAGGTGATGACAGTGCCATTCCTCACAATAATGAAATGTTGAATTTTGTTTTTCTTTTACTCAGTATTGCTTTTCTGTGTTTTCCTGAAAGAGGATTGTGCTTTTTTTAATTTTTTTTTTATTAAGATGAGGCAGTGACTTCACTGTGCAAGTCTAAGCTCAGCAGCCCTGCAAGAGGAATTAGCATGATGAACTGGTCATTTTTTCTTTTGAAGATTACTTATATCAACAGACCTGGGATAAGAACAGTGTTATGTGCAGTAATGATTTCCTGCCTCATGTCCCTTTTGCAATTAGTACTCACCCTTCAAATCTAGACTGTTCAAATTTATTGTTTCCATTTGTTTTCCAAGAAGTCAGAGGTTGGTGTTTGACATGCCTGTTATTTATAAAGGTGAGTGGAAAATAAAGCCAAATATGTATTTTTGGCAATCAGCTCAATGTGCTTCCAAGACAAACATATCTGCATTCCCTCAGTGCTGACTTCCTTTAATGTGGTATGCTCATAGTTTCTGACTTGCCTTCGAAGTATCTCTAGAAATTATTTCTCCTCTCTCTCCAGGAGTTTTTTTTTCCATGTCTGTGTAGGTGTTCTGGAAGCTGTGCTTGAGATCCTGCAAGGTGTAAGGACAAAGCAGCCGCCCCAACATCCTGAAAAGCTGATGATTACCTCAGACATAAAGAACCTGTTTTCACAGATAATAGATGACATTTCCTGGCACAGCTTTCAGCTGGGTATAGGAACTTCCTTTTTAACTTTTAAAGAAGGAAGAAACCCTTTCTGAATGCTCATTAGAAATCCCATTCCTTGTCCTTGCCTTGGAGCTGGTAAAACAATGCATTTCAATGTCCCATCCTAATTGCCAGTCCAGAACTTGGCAAAGCAGCCACGGAATCTATTAAATGCAGAGGATCTCAGTTGTGTAATAGAAATAGCTGGGTGTATGTAGCTGCTATTTCTGTAACAATAGCATTTACTAGCCCTTGTTTCCTCTTTACTTTCAAATGAAATTCTTCAGGGACTGCAGATACTCTTTTCCTGTGTGGATTGTGAGCTGAGTCAGTTCTGCTAAGACTCACAAACCTGAGCTCCCACAGGCTCTGCTGCTCCTTTGATTATTCCTTTTGCATTTTGTGTCGATCTCTCCTCCCCAGCACTTTGCACAGAGGAACAGTCTATTTCAGTGTGAGGCCAGCTTAGGTAGGTACAGTCCTCTGAGATACAAAAAGTCTGAAAAAATGAGAATTGGGAAGGAAAACCGACCAAATTTATGGAGTAGTTCAAAAGCTCTCACGATTCTTTCCCTCTGATTAGCATTGGAGATGATGGAAAAGAGGGAATAGCCCACTCCTTTACAGGTGTGCTTCAAAAGGTGAGCTTGCCCTTGAAGGAGGTATGGAATAAGAGAGAATTTTCTGGGAGCATCCAGTAAGTACTCCATGAACTGCAGCAGGATTTCACTTTGCCTCTGCAAGGGAGGGCACATCTCCTTGGATGCTACAAGCTGAATGCTGTTTGTTCAGGACTGTGGCAGCATTAATGGGGAGCAAAACCACATGGGAATGCTGTGGAATTGCAGGGCAGCTGTGCAGTTATAACCTTAGCACTAGTCTGAGCACCTCAGTTAATTCTTTCCTTAAACATTATAGCTAATCCACTTGGATGTTTTGCACTGTTTTCTGGGCAGTCTCGAGTGTTTGCCTCAGTTTGGAAGCTCGGGTGACAGCTGGGGACAGTGTGAGTTTCCTTGGGTTTGCCTCACTTCAGTCATGTGTTGTCCCTTTCCCTTTCCCTGGCTCAGCAGCTCAGTTTTAAAGGAATGATCATTCTTTTCTCAGCCATTCTGTTTTCTCTTTTCTAGTTTGCTTTTGCTGGATTTTTAATTACACCCTGAAGTTGTTTTGCCTTCATTAAAAAATCCTACAGTAATAGGAAAAGCTGCATTACATCACCATTCTGTTTTGCCAGTGTGGTCATGGCTGTTGCATGGCTTTCCATGGATAGCAGAGGTCATCCAGCTTGACATCTGCAGCCAAAATCTCTGCCTGTCCTTCAACTGCAGTGTTACAGGTGCCTTCTAGCCCACAGAAAGCCTGGAGAAAATCTCTCCTTGTCTGTGATCATGAATCCAAAGAGTAAAGAGGCTGGCCAGGTCAGAACCTGTGATTTTCACTACTCAAATTGTTGAGTTTTTGGTGAGAGAAAAACCTTGAAACTCTTTAAAGCCCCCCGGCGTTTCCTGCAGAAATACGGTGTAAACTTGGAATATTCTGGAAGCATCCAGGTGTGCTCCCTGCTGGCTTTGTGCAGCTCTCCCGTGGCGGTGCTGAGTGCCTGGGCTGCTCCTTTGTTCCATTGTTTTCTCAAGCCAGTGAGTTTTTGGGTGTGTGGGGCACTGCAGGGACAGTGTGACAGAGCTCACCCTGCCTCCCTGGGGGTGTGGAGCGGGTGCCCACTGGAGTGTTCAGAACAATTTGCTTTCCAGACTCCAGACACAATCATCTGAGGGGACCATGGCGGTAAATTGTAGGTGGTTATCAGTGGCACAGGCGCATCAAACAGGAGCGATGATGGTACCAAAATCCCCCCCAAATGGGGGAAAAGAACCCTCTCCAGCACTGTCTTTTTAGTGTTGGTAAAACTTACTTCAATCTTGGCCCAGAGTTGAGTGGCTGACAAAATTCCATCCTCCACACCAATGCTGATGCAAAACCTTTTCACTTATTTATGCATTTTTAGCAAATAAATTTGTATTGGTTGTAGGTGACATGATTCTCTTCATTAATTAATATTCTGTCCTCTATTGGTTATTGACATTTTCCTTTTCATGCTAATTTGGTGCCCATTCTTTAGTCCTTTTATCACCTTTTTCTCCAGCTCCCTAGCCCTTAATCTTCCTGGTATCTTTGGTTACTCCAACAAGAATCTGTGAAGAAACTTAACTAATGCTGGCTAAAAGTGGGCACTACTTGCAATTAATTAAAACAACTAATTAAAAATTAGAATTCTATAATTTCCAACAACTCAGTGCTACGTGAGGCTGTTACGTGAGAGTCATAGTTGGCCCTAGGATGATAAATCTGCTTATTTTTGGTGCCTTGTCCATCTGATGATTCCAAGCTCCCGGTGTTGAAGGACTCTACAAATGGAGTTTTAAAATTTACGGGTTGCTGAGGAAATTCTATGAACGTGTTGCTTGGTTTGTTCCCGAGGAGGTCTCAGTGGTTGTGTTGCACCTCCTGCTGCTTTACTTGCTTGTAAACATGAAACCTCGAGGTAAAACCCAGAACCTGAACCCTCAGAAATGAGTTTCAAAGGAATGATCATTCTTTGCTGAGCCACTGGTGGTTTCTCCTTCCTGTCTTTTCCCCGCAGACCCACGGTGCACACCGAGGGATGTGCACAACTCCTTGTGTTAGCAGACAAATGGAACAGTTTTAGCTGAGGAAGTGCCGCGGGTCACTTGTGTTTCCCTCAATGAGCTGGCCCTGCTGGTTTGGTTGTGCTTAATGCCACAGCACAGCTGAGTTCATTTGCTTCAATAGGAAATATCAGATGGCAGAAGTCATTAAGCTCAAATTGTCTTATCCACCGTTTTGAAGTGACCCCTCAGTAGAGGACAAATACACCCGGCTCGTTAACGTGTGTGAGCACCACCGCTCCCAAATACCGCGTGCAAGCTGAGAGTGAGCTGCATCCACGCTTCGGTTGGATGCTGAATAAAAGGCTTTGGAGAAACAGATTTTGTGCCTTCTGCCCTGAAGAGTGGGCATGGTAAGAGAGCTGCAGAGTTTGAAAAGATTTAAAAATAACTTTGTTTTAGCGTTTGTAATAGATGGGGACTCTTAAGGTAAAATCAGTACTTTTTTTTTTTTCTTCACCAAACCTAGATGTTATTTTTAATTCCTGATGTTAATCCTATTTAACAAGGCTATCAGTGTGGCATGTTTTGCCATGAGATGCTGGCAGTTCTTTTTGCTGCCCCACTTTTCCCAAAGTATTGATGCTGACACGAATGTCTCTGCAGCTCACAGCTTAAAATTACAGAGAAAAATCGTGTGGGACTTGCTGTGGGGTGGCAATCCACGCCATTCCCTGGATGGAGAAAGCTTTGTGTCTGCTCTTCTGCTCTCTCCTATCAGTGTCCCCATGCTCAGCAGCTGCTGCAAGGGACACCTCACCTTCTCTGTGGATGGGAGTTGTCCCTGTGGGGACGTCCAGCCCTGCTCTGGAGTCACTTCCAGCTGCTGTTCTGGGTGCAGGGGGCACTGCTGGCATCCTTCCCTGGACAATCCACCGGCTGCTCCTGCAGGCCTGTGGCGTCTCTTCTATCCAGTCTTGTTCATGTCGGAACAGCAAACCCTGTTTTAAATGAGGGATTTGGAATTAATGTCCCACGTCTGGGACCCAGTTTGCAATCCCCAGGATTTCTTGTTCATTCTATTATTAAAAACTGATAGCACATCTCAGCTTCCTGGGACTGCCCAGGAATGTTGTAACCTTGTTGGATTGCAAGGACTGGTGGTGGCTGACAGGAACAACAAAAAAATCTTAAGCTGTGTAATGCCTGGGAGGTATTTCTTCATCTTGCAAGTTATTATTTCCTTGTGTTATTGAACAACTGCAGGTGTTGGTGTGAGTGGTCAGCAATGATAGAAATCTTTCCCTGATAAATTTAAGTAATCTAGCTACCCTGTTATGAATATCAGCATTTTCCACATTTAAAATTCAGTATAATGTTCCCTCTTGCAGGCTCTTCCATGTCTGAATTTATGCTTATAGACAACCTGAAAAAACAAATATCAAAATTCTGTTCTGTTGTGATTTCAGACCAAACCATTCTTGGTTCAGTTTTCTTTACTTTCTTCCATTGTCCTTTGATTACAGTTTCTTTGCAGATACACATTTCCTTTATTGCTCATTTGCTTTTTGGTCTCTGTTTGTTTGGTGTTTTATTTTTTTGCATTTTTCTGCTTCCTGATGGTCTTAAATATCTCAGATTTTGAAATAGTTGTTAAAATACCCTTGTGGCCTCAGGTAGCTCTGCTTTCTCTAACAATCCAAAGCCTTTGGAGGTGATCCTGTGCTTTCAAGTATTGATCAGGTCATGCTGAGCATTTGTCCTGTTTGAACTTGGCCCTTTTGGCAGAATTCATCTCTTTTATCTGCTCTGCCCCATTTGTCCTCTTTGAACTTGGCCCTTTTGGCAGGGCTGTCTCTCCCTTATCTGCTGAGGTTGTTCTGCAGGATGGTGGGGATCAGTCGAATACCCCTTGTACAGCTGGGTGATTGTGGCTGCATTAATTCTTGGCAGAAGATTCAGCATTGACTGTTAAAGACAAAGAGTTCAGGATGACTTTAAATAAATGTACTTGAGATATTAAATACAGTTGATAATTACAAGCTAGGTGCAATGAACCAGGAACTAGATGGTCTCGTGTAAAGGGATGTACAGGTTTCCAGTTGAAACTATTTTAATGCCAGCAGTGATCTTCAAACTGGGTTTGTGGTTTTAAAAAGAAAAAAAAACCCCAAAAAACCTACCCCAAACCCAAATTACACAATGATTTTCATACTGTTTAAAATTAGATCAGATTTTATTTCTGAACCTTTGAAAAAAATTTAGGTTGCTCTTTGCTGGAAAGGCTGTCAAGAGAAGTATTTATATAAGAAATTAATTTTGAAAACTTCTGCCTGTTTTCACTGGGTGAGATAATTAAATGTAAAAGTTAGAGGCTGAAACTCAGTATTTCAAATGACAGGGAAGATTGGCTACTTGTGTTCGTGTTTCCAGACACGTTCCAGACTGGGCTTTATTTCATTCTGTCCCCTGACTTAACCCCTATTTTATTCACATCAAAGATGAAATTTTTATTTCTTCCTTAAGCAAGATAATTTAAATTTTTTATTTTTGGGCATATCACAGGAGTTTTCAATACTATCTAGAAAAGATATTATTAATTTAGCATTTAGAGTTTATGACAAAGCCTTTTTAAGTGATAAACTTTTATAATATTAAAATTAATGGATTTTGGTGCTTTGACTCTTTGGTCAGCTGCAATAATTTATCCAGTCTAAGAAATCAGGATGGAATTATTAAAAAAAATTTAGCTGTTAAAATACTTTCATATCATGATAATTGATTTTCGTAGGGAAAGATTGAAAGTGATAAGATATAATATTAGCAGATACTCTTCTGTTTAAATTATCTTTATTTAAAGTCAACTGTTCCTTACTTAAGACTTCTTGAAAAACGCTCAAGGTAATTTTGGTTTGAGAACTGGGAGGAACTCTGGAATGGCAATTTATGGAACCTTAATTAATTATGCTGAGTTGAATGTAAAGCCAGGGAAGCCTTTTCTGCTGGTGAACAGGGACATTGTCCCAGGACTTCTTTACAAATCCAAGTTTACAGCAATGCTCCTGCTTTTCCCATGTCACAAAAGACCGACTGTACCTAACCCTCAAAAAATAGATAGAGTGAAAGGAAAAAGAGAATAATTTAAAAGTAGCCCAAAAGTGTTTACAGGCTGTAGTATCCTGGAAGTGTTATAAAGGCTGGGGAAGCCAGAAAGGAAGTGTTAGGAAGTGAGATTGAAATGTGTGATTAATCCAAGGATTCAGGCACGTTTCTAATCAGCAGGAGCTGTGTGAGCGTTTGTAGCAGTGTTGGCAGGAGCCAGGACCAGATAATGGTGTGAGGCTCAGGACAGAGTTTCCTCCCTGGAGAGCCGAGCACTGGTTTATTCAGTAACCAGCAACTCGTTAACGGGAGCTGGCGAGCGCCGCTAATTAACGAGCAAGGCCATGTCTCTTCGGAGGTGAGCCCTGACCTCACGCTCAAAATTGAGTCAGGGTGTGAGAGTAAGGTGAGCAGGCAGGCAAAATTAATCCGTGCATTCATCCTCGCTGGCAAAGGCCACGGGGCTGTGCTGCAGCTCGGGCTGCACTGCGAGGATTTAGCGGGAAATGGAACGGCAAAATTCGCCTCGCGCCGCTCTTGGTTCCTGTTTGGAGATGCTCTGTGAGGCCAAAGCAGCCCAGTTTGGGCACAAAGAGCCCCCCATTTGCATGCTCTTCCCTGCTGTAGGTGGAATTCATAGAGGAAAAATTCTTGGGGCTTGGGTTGGGTTTTGTGTTTATTTTGGGTTTGTTGCTTTTTTTCTTGGTGTGACATTGAAGGCAAAATTGCATTCCTGGGTACAGCCAGGTAAACATCCAGGTCTGCCTGTGGGCTTGTAGCCATGGCCAGTGTTAGGACAGCAGGCTCCTGAGGAGTGTGCACACTTCAACCCAGAAGTCACCACTGCTCTAAACTGGTGGCAGTATTGCCCAGTTTTTATTCAAATTAACTCTTTTGTACAGCAGGGCTGGGCCCAAGGTGCCAGTGGCTCCCTAGGAATGAGAGTTTCCTTTTCCAGGACAATTAATTGTTAAATAAAAGAACCCAGAAGTCCTGGTCCTTTTATGAGCAACTCTGTTTATATTGCTTGAAGTTATGAAAGAATTCATTAACTTGAATGTACTTTTCAGCTGGAAATCTGTTGCAATTTCCAGCTGGAGTCTGCTGCTCATACTCCTCCTTTTGGGAGGTGTGTGCTTGGAGTTTCCCCCTAATCCTTTTGAAATATGGAAGTTTCAGTCTACAGAAATACTCAAAGATTTGACCTTTCCCTAAATCTGAAGCAACAACTGGTAAATAACACCTTGCCAGCACCTGATGAGCTGACAACTTCATTTCACTTATTCTAATAAAACAATTCTAAACAGATATTTATTTGCCTAAATAAAGCCTAAATGGGAGTGGTAAAGCAGCAAGCTTACAGGAAAACTTGTAGATGTGGGTTAATTGTACCAAAAATGATGTCTGGCAGGGGTAAAAGCCCTTCCTCAGCGTCACGTTGGCATGTTCTACTCACTGCAATTTAATGTACTGCCAAACACTCTCTAAAATTCTGTCTTGCTTCCAGTCTGACTTCTGATGTCCCAAAATTGATGCATATTTTTTTCTTCAATGCAGGTGTTTATGTTTAGATGGAGTGAAAATTTAATCTTTCTCTCGGAATGTCTTCTGTAAACACAGTACTGTTAATGTTGTGTGTATGATGCTTTTTATAGTATCTAACTCTGAAAAGGAACATTTTAAAGTGGATTTGATTGCAGTCACTCATCTCTTTCCACCCATTTTCTGGCAAACCCGGCCCCCCAGAATCTGCAATGGCAATAATACTTTTGAAAAAGGAAATTATTGAAGTACTTAAGAACTTCTGGGAACCAAAAATGAAAAGAAATTTTGTTAAAATAGAGGTAAAAAAAAAACCCAAATGATCAATCAATGAACCATGTTACCATATCCATCCAATTAAAAACCTGGAAGATATTTTTAATTTTTTTTCAAAGCTTCCAGAAGAAGGAAGGGAGGACATAGTTCATAAGACTCAGTGGATTCCCAGACTATTTTCTTCAATGGAAAAAACATGAACCACAGCTTTACTAAAGAACGTGGGCTATTTAGAAGACTGTGTTAACAAAATTAATTAACAAATTCTCATTTGGGGAATACCACATTTGAAGGAATTGCCTGCAAAAATTCAGGTGTGCTGAGAAAGAGGTGGATTTCCTTTTAAATCTTGTGGTGTTCAGTTCTAATAATGAATTTAGTTTTGAACAGTGCAGAGATTGTTTCTGCCAAAACAGAGACAACAATGTGCATTTCAAATGCTGGAAATACTGCCCTGATTTTATAAAGTAGCACTTCCTCCTAATTTAAGTGCTTGTACTTCATAAGCTCGAGCTGCTCTATGCAGAAGGGAAAATGTTTTACTGTGTCTGTTGTGTTTTTCACTCTGACACACAGCAGCTTCCTTGAGCAAGGTTCTGAATGAATTTTCTGCAATGGAAATATTGGAGATGCTCCTGCAATTAAAGAAAGGAAAAAAAAAAGAGAAAAGCTGAAGGGAATTAGAACAAGAGTTAGAGATCTTATAACAGACCACAAAACAAATCCTGGACCAGCTGTAAACTGTAAGAGAGTTAAACTGACATCTGGGGTTTAAAATATGTAAACCTGAATCAACCAGCAGGTGAAAACGTGGATTTCCATGGTAAGGAAGGGTTCTGAATGTGGGCTGTGAATCAGAACACATCTGAGTGGCCTTTAGGCTTCTGAGCCATGGGTTTCTCCAGCTGAATTTCAAAGCCCTGCCTCGTGTAGTGCATGGCAATAACTCAGAAATCTCCTGTTTCAAGGAGGATCAGGCACAGGTAGTGTTTGAATCACTGTGAGGGGGAGCTGCCCTGCATTACTCAATAAGCAAATTCTGCCTGTCTGGGACCGTTTCATTTCCATGTGCACTTTATTGATCTCTACATGGAAGCCAGACTCATTTCCAAGATCCACAGGAGCCCATGTGAGTGATCTGCTTTCAGCTGCAGAGCAACACGGATACTTGGGCGATCCCAGTTCCCAAACTGGTGTGAGCCCAGCTCAGGCAGCTCTGGCCTGGCTGGGAGGAACAAGCTTGGGTCAGTGTGTGGCTATTTCTGCTTGTCACAGGCAGAAAAGGGACCTTCCTGCCATTTGGAGATGAGATTTTCCTCACATGGGATCAACAGGGATGGGGCAGTTGTGGTGCTGAGGTCTGGAAAAATCCACTGCAAGTCCAGTGGGAATTCCTTTGGGAATGGGTTTTTAGAGTCACACCAGCTGTGTAGAGCTGGTCTGATGCTTTGTATCTGAAAATACTTCAAAGGAAAAATGGTCAAGTTACACATCTTCATGACCAGATGATCTGTATGGCATCACTTTCCAAGATGTTGTCATTTTTACTTTGTGGTTTTGTAGGGAATAAGAAGAGTGCTGGAAAACATTGAAGTTTTCCAGCTTTCATAGATGCTAGTTGTCACAACTGGACAAACTCAGCAATGTGGTGATTGGGAATTATACCCAAGAGGCTTTCCTGGAAGAAGAATCTTGTATTTTGGCTGTTTTGTTCAGATCATATTTGAAATGATGTTTTTCATCTGTTGTTTCAAAACTCCAAGCAGCTTTGCTTCCCTCTTTATTCCAAGTAACTGATTAGTTGCTGGAATTGTAAATCATATTTATATGGAGATGTACTGAGTTTCAGGTCTGTCATGTTTAAATGTCCTGCTTTTCCCTCCACCAGCTGCCTCTGCTCAGCCAAAACTGCCCCTGATGTGGTGCCCTCAGCTTCTGTCAGTTGTCTTGCACTCACAGAGACTGCCAAGTTGTGGTTTTCCCTGTAAATGTTCTGTGAATTATAGATAAGAGCACCTGGGAGGGCTGAGGTGTCTGTTCCCAGAATTTTCTGATGAAAAAGTTACCTGAAGAAAATTGTGCCTTTAATAGTTTCGGAGGCCGGGTTGGGCGTGAGGTGTCCTGGGGATGCAGGACATCAGTGTTATTGCTGGATGGCAGGGTATGGCCAGGACAACTTCCCCTGAATCCACCTGAGGAAGCTGAAGGAGTCTCCTGGAAGGCAAAAAGAATCTGTCTTTTGTGAAGTCTTTTCAGACTATGCACTGATTGAAGCTTGGTACTTCTCGGAACTTGGATGACATTGTGTCCCATGTGTGGTACCACAGGGATTGCTCTGGAATTGGGGATCTCATGTGGGAACAGCAAAGCATTTTTAGTGCCTCTCAAGGTTGTCCACATCTGCTTTGTTTGAACATTTTGCTGGTTTTCAGTCAGGTTATATTCCTCCATTAATATTTGATCTGGGGACATCAGCATTTGCAGTAATTCATGTGAAAAAGTTTATGCTCGTGTCTTAAACTCAGATCATGGATGGTTTTGGAGGGAAAGTAGAAAAGCCACATTTTCCCTTGAAGCAATGAGGCCATTTGTCTGTTAGGGTATGAGACATAAATGTTGCCTTCTTGCACACAAACATTTCTGTTGCTCAGTAAAAAAGAGAACCCTAGGTTTACGTTTTTCTACAAAAATATGGACTTACCTTCAAGAAGCCCCCTTAGCAGTATTGGAAATGAGTGGGGAATAGAGCCCCTGTGTATTATTATTATTATTAATTACTGTTATTAATAACCATGCTATCTACAGCAAAAGTGAATTTTTTTCCATCACATATTCAGCATCATCATAGTTACCAACAAATTAAGGCAGGGTCAGATGGTAGTTCCTGTTCTGGCACTTGCTTTTGCTTTAAAGTTTTAATTCTGCACACAAGATGCAGTTCTGATGAACCCTGTAATAATATTCTGCTTTTATTCTGTGATGTATTCCCCAAATCCTCATTGCTTATAGGGAAGAGGCAAAGCAAATGCCAACAATGTGGTACAAAAGTGAGCAAAGTTAAAGATTCTCTTTCAGTACATGGGTATTTATCTTTTGTAGGCCTCATAATAAAAAAAGATTATTTGTTCAATTAATTTCCAAGAACAACTTACTATTATTCCAGTAATTCTTAGCTTCACACTGTGTGCAAAATTCTTGCTGAGAGCTTTTTATGTGGAAAAACAATTGCTCTTTGTGTATTAGAATCCATGTTGTATTTGACATAACAATGTTATCTTTATTAAATTTCCTTGTTATACCTTTTGATTTATAGCCCTCCATAAATCCTCATTTTAAAGCAGCCTCTGATCTGGTACTTTTAGTGCCCTCATGCTGATACTAAAATATGGGCTAAAATAATAAAGAATTCCAGTTGTTATCCTGAATCATGGGAAGTGGAAATTCTGAGACATCAGTACTGAGCAGGCAGCACAACATTTCCTGAGGGGATTCTTTTTGTGGAATTTTAATATTCTAGGGAATGCTAATTTTTATGCCTTTCAGAGTTTTTGCTCAGGTGTTAAAGGACACTTTTCAGGACAAATAGTGAGTGTCTGGGGCCTGGCTCCATTCGGGTCAGGTCCTGCTCTTCCCAGCACAGGGTATTTGGGGCACTGGTATTTGGGGTCTGTGCCTGGGACTCCTTCCCAGGCTGGGAGAATCCGCAAGGAGGTGAAATATCTGGACATTCACCTTGGAGTCCCTTGCCCAAGCATGCTATAAATACCTGAACTAGGCCAGGGAAGGCAGCTCAGGTGTCCTGTGCTGGAGCACTCCTGGGTAAATCTTGATGTGCTCCAAGGCGTTTGACAGGGGAAGGGAAGGCTCCAACTGAGCGTCCGTGTGAAGGAAACGGGGAATGATCTGTTTCTGCTGAAGTCTTCATCCAAACCAGCTTTATATCCAGGCCTAAGTGTAACAGGAGAGTTTAGCTTTGAATGCTGAATGAACAAAACAAAAGCAGATTTCCCAAAAGGAGGCAGAAAACAGCAGTGGGAGAGGCTGCAGCAGGTGTTGGATGTTGCTTGAGGAGGCGTTTCCTCATAGAGCTTTCATGAATACTCCTGAGGGAAAATGTGGTAGAACTGGGCCTCAGAGAACTGTTTGTTGAGGACAATTAAATGTTGCAAAATGGTGAGGGAGATGAATTTTTTTCCCCACACAGTTTATAGTTATACAGGGAAAGAGCAGTTGTACCCAAGGCTGGCCACTATTTAAAACTGGACTCCTCCAGTGTTCACAGCATTCCAGGTGTGTTCTGCAACAGCTGAATGGTGAAGAGAAGAGAAAAAAAAATATTTCAATGTCTCTAAACCTTTCCAACAGAGGAGGAAATGTTAGAAATTTCTTAAAGCAGAGCTGAGGTTCTTCTAAATCTACTGAGAGGCTGAGGGAGTGGAGAGTGATGTTTGTGTTTGTCTCCTCTCAGCAGCGGCTGTTCCTGTACAGTGACACCAGTGCTTGGGTAAATACTTGCTGCAATATGGGATTGAATACCTGCAAAGCTCTCCTGGACACTTCTCTGCAGGGCTGTGTTGAGGAGGATTCCTCAGCTCCTCCCTCTCCCTCCTTCCATCTCTCTCCATTAGGATTTTTTGGGTAGGAGACCCAACCTATTCCTGCAGGTCTTTCCACAGAAACATCCATAGATTTGAGTTCAAATAGCCCAACACCACCTCTATGTTGAGTTACAAAACCAAAGCACAGGCCCAGGGAGTGATAAATAAGATTTGACTCACAAAATCAAAGCTGTTGGTGCATTGCTTGTCCCGGGTGCATTTTGCCTTCCCTCCTGAAGTCATCAAGCAGCTGCCTCGAGAAACAACCTGAATGTCATCTTAACTCTTTACCAATTTTATTCTAACCTGGAAACAAGAGGACAACAAAGGAAAAATGCGTGCCTCGGGACAAAACTTGCCTGTTGTCATGAGTTAACAGTTAACTGGTGAAAGAACATTGGAATACTTGGAAATCAAGCTATATTTAGAGTTTTTTCAGTGCAGTGGCAAGGTCAGTGCCTCGTTCCCTGTTGTGAGTGCAGGATGCAGAAGGACGAGGGTGTTCCAAACACAATTCACAGCTAAACACATCCAGGAGGCTCCAGAGCAGAGGTGCCTGGTTGCCAGCAAGGGAAGGTTGGTCTTGGAAATCCAACTTCTTTTAGGAATAGGAAGGAGGTTCTGTGTGCAGGCGTCAGGAGCTGTCTCCAAGGTCTATAGAGGAGCATAACCAATCTAACTCCAGAGATCCTGCTTGAAATAATGAAAGAAACCCCCCAAAAAACCAACCATGAAAGCCAAGCCCAGAAAAGTGCTGCTAGGAAATGGTTGAAGAAGTATTCTTGGGCCTGGAAGTGTTGGGGCTGATCACAGGTGTGCTTTGCTCCGAGTTTCTAATATGTTTTACCTTAGAACTTGACTCTTCCAGGGCACAAAGAAAGACAGTGTGTCAGGGGTTAATCAGAGTAACTGGAAATTGCTGGAAAAACAACCATTTTGTAGGTGTGTGTTTGTGTGTTGTGGATGGACTGGTCTGAAAAGCAGCAGGACATTGTGTATCCATAGGGAAATTTCTCTGAAGAGTTTGAGGTGTTGTCTACAACTTAACCTAAAGCCTGGTGCTTTTATTCTGCTTTTTAGAATAGCAGCTTCACAACTTGGAGTGCAATTAAAAAATTCATGCTAGAGTGAAATGTGGTCATTCACACTTGCATTTGGATATTCTTTAGCATTTATTGTATTTGTGTGGGTGAATAATCAATGTGGAACAGAATGCTCCGGCTCTTAACTGATTCACAAACTTCTGTCAGGGAATAAAGTGCTGATTGCACCACAGAGCAGGTATGGAGCAGGTTTTTTGGGAAAACCTGTAGGTATGAGGGGATTGCTGTTCAAATGAATCCTCTGAATATTGCACAGTTTCAAGGATTTTTTCTGGAACTTCTACGTATTTCCTAGTAATAGAAATAAACTCTCTTACCCTGTTGGTTGACACTTTGCTCTATTTCCTTAACCTTTGCATCCTGTTGTGTGCTGCAACCACTTCTTGATGCACTTGCTCCTTTGGCCATCTCAAATTAATGCTAAGGATTTTGAAATTAATTTATCTTAATATCATTCCTAAGAGTTACGCTGCTAAAAGTCATGTAGTGAATAAAGTAATTTCTTAAATAAAATTCCATCGTTGGAACAGGTTGGTGAATACAGACATAAAAGTCTGAGTTGACCCACTATTTCCTAAAATATAATGCTGCTACTAAGAATATTCATACACATCTCAGACATAATTTGTGCATTTGTGATAAATAACTTTCTAGTTGGTTAGATGAGAGAACTTTTAAGGTAACAAGTTAAAAAAGGAAATAACCTAATTATTAGTTCTCATCCCAGCAGTTGCTTTAACAAAATAATTTTACATAGTCTTGGGGAGCTGTGGCTGGGGAATGGCACTGCTTTGTCAAAAGAGAGAACCTTGAGGGGAAAAGACAGATCCATTTTCTCCAGACTGGTCTTTTAATGGAAGGAAAGAATAGGCAGCTGCTGTGGGCAGGGATGGACTGAGGATGTCTTTTTCAGGGACCCATACATGGAGATACTGCTGGGATATTGAAGAGCATCCAATTATATAATCATCAAGTTGAATGAAAAAGAATGTTGCATAATTTTTAGCCTGGTTTGACTTCTGCTTTGGTGAAATATGTTGAAGTTCTGGCACCAGTGTTGAGGCAGGAGCCCAAGTACCTGTCTGGCTTTGGAAATGTCAGTATGGTCTGATAGGTATTTGTAGTGCTGAGTTTATAGAAGTGGGCTTCATCTCATAGTACATGACAGGATGACCTTTACACTGAAAGTCTTTTCTCCTGAGATTTTATAAGTTTGATACTCTGGAGGCTGCACAGTTTTGGTGAAAATGGATTAAAAAACTCCTTTTTAAAGAGTTGCCATAAGTAAAACATGTCTGAGAGCACCATTTCGTGCCCTGCTGAAGGGCAGGGGGACACTGGGCTTTGTCAAACACTCCCACATGTCTTTGTGCTGAAGGCAGCGTGGCATTTGTGGGACAGAACCATGACAGGTTTTCAAAACCATGAGGCTGTCCTTGGGAATGTTTCCCAGACCTCTGGAATCTCCCAGGTACAACCCATCCCTCTGCAGTGCCTTGGACACACTGGATGTGGTTCACCTTTGACAGGTAAGGTAAGAAAGACCCTTGGAAAAGTTTTGAGCATTTTTGTCATTTAGAACACCTCCAGGAAATCTGTGTGTGCTCAAATAGCTCAACTGGAGTTGGATCATCCAGAGGGAGAGTTAAACGGGCTGTTAAGTAAAAAGAAGGTTGTGTGTTAACTGGCTCTGTTCTGGAAAAGAATTAATTACTGCCTGAGCAATGGTTTGTCTGTGGAGGTTTGGATGAGCCTCCTGTGCTCTGTGATACGAGCAGGGACACAAAATCAAGTCTCTATTCATCCTCCTTCGTTCTGTGCTGACGCTGCTCAGTGCACAGGGAGTTTGGCTTTTATGCTGTGACTCCAACAAATGAAGACTCCAAAGCCTCCCTGTCAGGTTGCTGGAAGTCTGTGCACATGTAAAGCTGGGAATGGGAGTAGTTAAGAAAAAAAAGTCTGCATTTATTGCCTGAGATCTGAAACAATGAAAATGAAGCTGCACATTCCAGTTTTTTCGAAGGTGGTGGAAGGGATTCAGAATTTGACAGATCCCAGTAGTCTTTGATGAGCATTCTGTTCTTAATCCACTGGGATTATTCTCCTTCCATCTTCTACACAGCTGTACACAAAATGTGATGCCCCAAAAACATCATTAAGAAAATTTAAATTTGTAATCACTTGGTAAATAGTTTGTTCTTTGGTAATACGCAGTTTGTCAGAAATTTGACATTGCATTGAAAGCTGCTGATTTAATTCTGTCAGCCTGACTTAATTTTCTGTTCTATATTTGCAATTAGTGGTAAAGGTTACACCTTAGGAGATGCTCTGGATTCCTGAAATCACATTAGTGACGAGTTATTTAATCAGCAGCACTATTTAAAGGTGCTTCAAAATAACATTGTGCCACTATGGCTGTGTGAGACTTTGTATGACGTGTTGAAGACACTTGCAATGAAATGGGGATCAAGAAAAGCTTAAAACAGGCAGTGGGATGCTAAAAATGTAGGGTGGTGGAAATTAAAGAAAATCACTTGGTGGTTGCTGCCTTTTCTTGAGGCAGAAACAGAGGACTTTTGGTCAGCAAAAGGAAAATTGAGGAGTTTCTGGTTGGTGCCTCAGATCTCCATCTTCTTTCCTAGCAGTCTGTAGCCATGGGACAATAGACATATCTTTATTTTTCGCTAGTGCTGTTCTCTGCCTGCAGAGCAGAGGAAGATAGGGAATTCTGATAGTGTTTATAAAGCTGCCTGGTGGTTGTGAGGAATCCTAATGGCTTCTCTGCAAGGTCAAACAAGGAGGCAGCCTTCTCATCCACCTTCCAGAAACAATCCAAACCCTGGCACACACGCTTTAAAGAGCGGTTGATAACTTATTATGTATTCAACTTCCATGTGGTGTTTCCCATATTTGTTGTTTGTCTGTCTCCTGACCTTATTTGTGGGATAAAGGTGGCAGAGAACATGGAAATTATCGTAAATACTGTGTGTGCTTGAATGGGGAGAGCAAATGAATGGCACTAGATAGCAATGTTTATTGTGTCAAGTCTTTGGGATGTCATTTATGTGTAACTACTCCTAATTAGTGCCATTCAAACCAACTCAAACGACTCCAGAGCAGATGCCAGTTGTTGCAAGGGATGAGCCTGGATAGTTGTCATTTTGTACAGTCAACTGGCACTTGGAGCTCTGACAGATCAGAGATGGGGAAAGGTTTCAGTCCCGGTGCTCACAACAACTTTTAATTGGGAACATTTCCCTTAATAAACTCTAATTGGGATGCTGCTGCTTCTTGGGTGAGAGTTGCTCTTCCCTTGGGCCTCATTCCTCCTCATGAGCAGCAGGAGCTTCCAGTTCCTCCTCCATTCCATCCCTGGAAAAAGGGCACCATATTCCAGTTCCTTATCTGTATCATCCCTGGAAAATGGACACCATCTTCCTGTCCCTCCTCCATGTCATCCCTGGAAAATGGCACCATCTTCCTGTTCCTCCTTCGTGTCGTCCTTGGAAAAAGGACACCATATTCCAATTCCTCATCTGTATCATCCCTGGAAGATGGCACCATCTTCCTGTTCCTCCTTCGTGTCATCCTTGGAAAAAGGGCAATATATATATGGGAAAATATGTCTTTGTGTCAATAGGCATCCAAACAGCAGTGATGCTCCCCCACCCTCTAAAATTGCCTTTTATTTAATTAAGACCCTCCAGGAGGCTGCCACTCTTCTGTGGCTGAAGCAGCAGCTGTAGTGCAGTGATGAACCTCAGGAAAACTGAACATCTCTGGCACTTGTCTTGGCAGAACAATGGGAAAGATCCTCTTGGTATTGCTAAGAAAACAACCTCCTGCCTTTTATAGCAATTTTCTCAGTCATCACCATAATACTCTGCACTGGGGGTTTGGATTTTAAAACCAGTAATTTTGGATGTTTCCCTAATGTAATTTAACGTGTGTTTTTCATAGGTATTTAAAGCCATGCTCAGGCTGCCTTTGCCAAGATAAGGGTGAGAAAGTCTAAATAAGATTGAAACTTGATGTTTGCACTGCTGTTAAGTGGAGCTCACAAAGTGTGGCCAGAGGAGGTGCAGGTGCCAGGCTGTGATCCCAAGGCCAGTGGGATCAACCTCCCTGCCTGAGCTCTCCTCTCTCCTGCTTGTTCAGTGAGATGCAGGGGTGGAAATTGCTGTGTGCCCCTCATGACCCAGGTCAGGCTGAGTTCTGATTAATTTTTCTGTCTCACGTTGAGGGAAGGATTCTTGAAAACCAAGTCAAGATGACAGCACTAATAGCACTTGGTGCAGGTGTCCCCAGAATGACTCCCACAAGGAGAAGGGATGAACTATTAACACTTCAGAAAATATTCAGGGAACTTTGAGGCCTCTGCCTTGTGTCGAAGGAGCTCCCTGGGTTCTGTGGAGCTGTGCCAGTTCTCACAAATGTTTCTGAATAGTTCCAGCCTGATCCAAAGCCTGCTTCGCTCCACCCTCAGGCACTTCTTGAGTTTCCCTTAGCCATGCTGAAAATAGATTTCTCTTTGGGATGCTTGTGTGAACCAGAGGCTGGTGGAAAGAGAAGAGGATAAATGAAAGAAAAATCATGTTTTACCTTTGGTATGCATTGCTGAGTCTTGTACCTGAATTGTGGAGATGGAAAGCTCCAGAAAAACCATTAATTGGAGAAGAGGTCTAGAAGGGAGGGTGATGCTAAGGAGCACTAAGGATGATGGCACAGAGTCCCCCAGGATGCTGGGAGTGCTGTCCTGCCACATGTGATGGGATTTGTCCCATTAGCACAGGGAAGGAGTCTGGAGTCACCTCAGGTGAACATTTAGAGCTGAAGGGAGTTTGGGGACCATGTCCTGAGCAGGTGGGGCTTGCACTGCTCCTCCTGAGACATTCTCTTCATGCCAGTTTGGGTCCTTACTATATCTAATTCTTAATTAGTGTTAGCAATTACTTCCTTGAGTTCTGCTCCACTGCCCAAAATAATTTAAACTTTAATATATGCCATTCTATAGCCCCTGTGTAGAGCACAGTGGTTATAAAATTTAGGTGAATGGTTATTTTTTAAACAGGAAAAATTGCAGTAGATGAAAATTCCTCTGAGTTGTTCATTCAAAAATATCTCGCTTAGGTTAAGTGTAGAGAACAGAGACATTTTGCGGTAACTGAATGAACTTTGTGTTAAATTGCAGTGTGAGGGTTGTGTCTCCTGCTTGTGCAAGTACTTGGAATGCTGCAGGGAAGCTACAGGAATAATTATTTCCCCATCTTAGCAGAACACTTTGCATCCTCAGTGCTCAGGTCAGGGCTCACATGAAAGGGGTCCCACGTGACAGCCCAGCTCTGAGGTGGTTAAACAGAATTCTGTGCATTTTGAAGCACAACTCTGTGCAGGAGTTCATCACTTATAAAACTGAAGAGCCATATGATTTTCCCAAGAGGCTCTAAATCCTCACACTTCAGACAATGGACCTATTTCTCCTTAATGAGGAAAAATTCACTCTTGGCTTAACTCCCCTGAAGTTAATTTCTCTGACAATAAATTTGGCCCAATATGTCAATGCAAACTTAACTGACTTGTGTTCATAGAGATTAACTCAACAGCATCTTATGTATGCCCAGAATAATTAGTTTACTGTCTCTTGAGGTTTGTTTAATTAATTTAGAATGCTTTCCATTTAGAAGATACTTGCTGCAGAAACAGGTCTGTTGTAGATAAGAGAAACTGTAACTACTCCCTCAATCTTGTGCCCAACTTGTTGGACAAGTATTATACAAGAAAGTATTTGGGATCAGGGAAATGAATTTATTTTTGTTCAAGTTGCTCTCCCTGAGCTTTTTTTTTGTAGAATTCCAGCAACCTGGAATGACTTTCTGCCTTAAAATAATATTCAAATTAGTGGGTTTTTTTCTACATTTTAATAGTCCTGTGCTTCCTCTGATCAGCTAAGAACCATTGCAAAACTTTTTGAAATTTGTTACAGCTTCAGAGAAGATAACTTATTTATAGGAAAGTCTTTCACATCTGCAGTCAGACGCTGAATTTTTAAAGGCAGGGTATGTGTCAGAAGCTAAATAATTAAGATACATGCCTTCTCAGCATTTTATTTCAAATATTAAATATTACATAAGAGATTTTTTCCCTGTGGAAATCAAGCCTTTAAAGAGGTGCAGTCTCAGCCAGAAAATCACCGTATCATACAGTTAAATTGGCACATCCTGAATCCTACAAATAGCTCTAAAAAAGTTCTTAAAATATTTCAGCATTCTGAATACTGGTTCCAGTTGTCCCTGTATAGGATAGGAATGCGATGAGAAGTTGTGGTTTTGACATCAGCTCACCCTTTACAGGGATCGTTTGGAAGCTCCAGGAGAATTTTAAAGCTGAATTTGGTGTTTGGAGCAACACAGGTAGAGGCCAGGCTAGGGCTTTCCATCCTTAGCTCACGTAAAACCTGGGCAAGGTGTATTCCCTGCACTGCCACCATGGGAAACATAATTCCAGAAGAAACGCAGCCAGTCAGTTCCTTCTGTTGTAAACCACTGTCCTCCGCTGGAAGGAATTAAAACTGCACGAATTCTCCTCAAGATCTCTTCTGCAAACTGTGAATCCTATGCTGGGAGTGTTGCTGGCAGAGCAATCCTCTCTATCTTTACATCTTCCATGAATTCCTTAGCGTGGAATCACATTTAAAAACCACCTGAAGCTTTGAATACTCACCCGTAGATTCCTCAGATTTTGCTGGAATTTAGACAGAAGCATCAAACCCCTATGAAATGGTGGCCCAGGAAATGGCTGTGCCGAAGTTTTCTTCTCCAGCAAAACCCGGGCAATTCAAGGCCCCAGCACAAATTTCCAGCAGCTCAGGTTCCATCCGTGTCTCCATTTACCATCCCCGCCGTGCAGGGTAACGTTATCCGCGGGCTCACGGAGACACCGGCAGCACACAGCGCTCCTATCCGCTGCCTCCCGCCACCAGAACTCAGAGTTTGTTACCTGCTTGCCACTTTCCCTGTGGGAAAATTCTTGGAAATCGCTGGTTTCCATGAGATAAATCTTCAGGATGTTGGTTGGAGCTGGTAATGTTCTCCTCCAGCAGTGACCTGCTTCTTGTGAACTTCTCCAGGCTGTGCTTAGGCTTGGGCTCCTCTCTCCAGAGGGTGGAAAACCAAGGCATCAGGTTCAGCTGAGGAATTACTTTCATCCTAAGTTGCTCCTATCCTTTTGCATCCTTTCTAAACAGATGTGGGGGTGTTTGAAGGGGGTTGGTGATGGGCTCCCAGTTGGAGTCGCTTCCCTGCCTCCCCATCTCAGCTCAAGGTGTGGAATCGAACAGTGTGGAACTGTTTCTTCCCCATATTTTGGTATTCTTCATATTTCCCATCAGCTGCACCTCTAACCTGGAAATCCAGTCTGGCTTTCAATATAAAAACATTTTACACACGTATATAAATGTATGTTACCTTCAGTTGAGCAAACACTCCCCTGTCACACTCTATGTGATACACCCCAGTGGTTTGGGGTTTTCTCCCCAATTTATGTTTGTAGGAATGTAAACAGATGTGTGCAGAAAGGTCACGTTTGCGTCATTTGAGAACTTCTGTCTGGTTTTGGGGAGGTTTGGGGTTTGGAAATCTGTGTGTATAGGAGCTGTGTGATTTGCCTCTCCTGCAGTCCTGAGAGCAGGGAGTGCTGCTGACGAGCTCTCTCTCATTACTTGTAAGTTATTTGTCACTAATTATAACCAGTGCAGTTGAAATGGTTGCTTGGGAGTGTACCAAGGTCAATGCTGAGCAGTCCCAGAGAGGTGACCACAGTGACCCAGAGAATGGACACACTGGTGTCCTTGGCCCTGGCCATCCCTCCTGCCACCCTTCTCAAGCCATCCATCATTCCCTTCTCTTGGGGATCAATTTTCCATGCAGAGAAGGTGCCTGGTGGATGAGACAGATCTGTAGGAGGAGGAATGTGTTTTTCACTGAGTTTTCAGCACTCTTGGGATTATGAAACATCAAAGGGAACTTGCATGAGCCAAGACAATGTGTCAATAACAGCCTCTGCCTGCTCTGCTGGGGCTGCAGCAGCTCTGGAGAGTATTCCTGTCACTCTGGGAAGCAGGTGTAACTTACCTGCTTCTGTATTCAAGGATCATCTTCCACCCTTCCATCAGCTGCTGGGGGTTGAATGAAGGGGATGAATATCCAGGAATATCCTTAATAATGACAAAAGCCTTTAAAGTGTAAATGCTGAGTGCTCTGGAAACGAGGAGGGAGCTCAGGCATCTCCAGGGATGCTGGTTCAACCCCAGGAGATCTAACAGGGTTTCCCTTCCCTTTTTTGGGTGCTTTGAAGGTCATGTACCAACACAGTCTGCTCTTCCCTGTGTGTCCTGGGCACTCTCTGGGGAATCTGTGGCTTTGCACCTCCACTGGCTCCTCTTCACGTGCACTTCTTCCTCCTACAGGTGTTCAGGTGTTTATCCTTAGCTTGGAAATCAAAGTGTGTAAATCAGCTGCTTATATCTTGTGTTTTTAATGGAAAAGTTGAACTCAAATTGGCTGAAAAATCACCTTGTATAAATAACATCTATATGGGGACTTAAAACTCAAACCTGTTGGAAAAAAATTATTTTCCCTTATAAATAATGTGGAGTTATTTATTCTTTCATTTGTATTTCCTTTCTTTTTCCTTTCACCACACCTGTCTGCTCCAAGGAACCCAAATGATTTTGTGCTGGAGTCTTTAATTTTTGCTGCTTTGCTACATCCTTGATTTCTGGGAGATTTTGTGGCAGTAACACATAGTGTAACATATTCTGAGAAATCTGACCCCCAGATTCAATTTCTCTGACATTTATCAGTGTTAAGGCACTAGAGAATTTGGCCTTCCTTTCTTCTAGGTTTGAATCCCACAGTTAGTGTTGGGAAGGTAAAGAAAAGCCCATATCAGTCAGAGTTCTGATAAAAATATTTCAAATCCCTTTCATTGACTGGAACAAATGAGCTAAGGAGAAACATTAGGTGGTTCTCATTGTCATTTTTGGTTTTTGTGTTCTTAAAGCCCCCTGTCCATGGATGTCAGCGGCAGGAGAAAGCCTCTGTACTCCAGGATTGCAGTGTTTGTGTGTTGGTTGTCCCTCTGTGCAGGCTCAGAGCTGCAGAACTCATCATCCTCAATCCTAGGCTCTACAAGATTTTACTGTTATGTTCAGCTTGTAACATCTTAGGAAATGACATTTTTTTCCCTGGCGCTACAGCTTTAACAACCCCGTGCGAGGGGAGTTACAACATCTTACAGAAATCTCCCCAGGTACTGGGACCAAAACTGAGTGGTAAGAAAGATCAGAAGTGAACTTTACACAACAACTCTTAACTTTCAAGTGCTTCTCAGGGTTTTTTGTTAGAATCCATTTTTTTTATTTTAATTTTTTGAGCCAATTTTTGTAAGCAGCACAATTAGAGTAGATGAATAATTTACTTGTCAGTTGCAGCTATTTTGCCTTGCCTATATAAACATTTTTATACAACCCTGTAATTACATTTATTGAAAAAAGAGTGAATGGTCATTATTTAGAAATCAACTTAGTCATGCAGGACAGTTTGGTAACTTGTAAGTGCAGCCTGTGTTTTCCAAAGTTATATTTTTGTTGGGATCTGTAAGTTCCAGAATTGAATTAACTAATTGAAGTAGCACTGAAAAATCCTGGCTACAGAGCAGATCATACTTAAAGCTAAATTGAAATTAACTTCAAGATCATGCTTGAAGTTGAATTGCTCTGCCAGAAACTGGGAATGAAAAGTTTTAGTTAACTAAAAAGAAAGATAATTATGGAATCCCAGGATGGTTTAGGCTGGAAGGGACCTCAAAGCCCATCCAGTGCCACCCCTGCCATGGCAGGGACACCTCCCACTGTCCCAGGGGCTCCAAGCCCTGCCCAGCCTGGCCTTGGGCACTGCCAGGGATCCAGGGGCAGCCCCAGCTGCTCTGGGCACCTGTGCCAGGGCCTGCCCACCCTCACAGGGAACAATTCCTGCCCAATTCCCCATCTAAACCTGCTCCCAGTGGGAAAATCCATTGCCCTTCATTCTGCCACTCCGCGCTCTTGTAAAATGTCCCTCTCCATCTTTCCTTAGGTCTCCCTTCAGGCAGGACACAGAAAATAGCTAAGGAGGTAAAAAACCAAACAATTGGGGAGCATCAATAAGAGGAGCCTGTTTGCTTTCCTATGGTTGAGATCAGATTGGGACTTTCTGTGTGTGAGAGTATTAAATCTAAATATAAGCATCCTCACGGTATTTTCTGGTGGTTTTTTTCTATATTGTAAACTGCCAAGAATGCTTGAGATTCATGCATTTTGTTAGTTTGCTGATAACAAAAGAAAATTATTCTTAGACCAGGTTATTTGTAGTTTCTTCAAGGAAAAGAAAACAAAACAACTTTCATGTGCTTTTGCAACATTTTGTTTCTTGCCATAAAAGAGAGTGTGAGCTGTAGGCAAGAGCAACCAGCAAAACATCGGAGCCATTAGAAATCTTCATTATCACTGCAATGAGATTTACAGCAAGATTGAAATGAATACAAACCCCCTACAATATTTAAAATCCTCCCACAGTTGTTTAAATCCCTGTCTGCATGCCTGTTGTTTTCTCAGCTTCAGATCCACAAGTCAGTGGTTATTTATTTTCTGACTGTACTTAGAGATAATGCTTTTGTACTTATTCCTAGAGGTCTGATGGTTTTTCCAGATCTGGAGATTTTTGGCATGAGAAGATCTAAAATAAAGGACCTTTCATGTGATCTTTGTGTGTAATTTTAGAAGTGACTGGAAGTTAGAATACATTAAATTTTCTGAAATTCTTCCCATCCACAACAGAAGTGACAAACTGGATCCAGCATGGCCATGAAAACAGTGCTTTTACTCATCCCTAATTTTGTGTTGCGTGTTAGAAATGAGAATTTTCAAAACCCCACTGCTGTGCCCTCCTTGTGCGTGTCTGTTAATTCGGAATAGCCTGCTTTGGATTTCTCCAGGAAATCCCTGCGCTGACAGGGAGCCACGGAACCTCTGGGCTCGGGAAAAGCTGATTTAAACCAGTGTGAGCCACACAGGGCAGCTCCATCCTCTAGAGATGGGTTTCCACCAGTCTGGACCTTTGTTGCAAAGAGATCATATTTTTTTGTGCAAGTATAATTGAAAAAAAAAACTAAAGGAAAAAAAGCTCAATGCACTTATGTGGGTTTTACCTTTTGAGCTGCACCAGAGCTTTGTGTTTCATGTTTCCCATCAGTGTTCACATTGCCAGCTTGCCCCTTCCCTTGCATCATCCCTGTGGTGTTCCTGACGTGGTTCCTACATTTGTGTGCACTGTTTGTGGGCATTATTTGTGTGCATTATTTGTGTACGTTTTTTGTGTGCATTATTTGTCTGCATTTTTTGTGTGCATTATTTGTGTACATTATTTGTGCACATTATTTGTGTGCATTATTTGTGCACATTATTTGTGCACGTTTCTTGTGCATGTTGTGTGCATTCTCTCAGTCTCTGCTTGCATAAAGGCACAATTATGTGTGACGTCTGATCTGTGGCGTGACATTTCTTGCACAAACTATGAGTAATCCATGTTGGATTAGCTTCTTCTCTTTTCTCCAGGAATAAAACTTCCTGGGATTAATGAAAAGCCAAACACTGGCGATACCTGGGCATGCAAGGGTCAAGAAGGATTCTGCTGTTAATGGCTTGAGCATTATGTTATGCAAACACTGGAGCTGTAAAAGCCCAGAGTGTGTGGCTGCATTTGCTGTGAGGATAAACAATCCTTGCTACGAGGATAAACACAACCTTTTGACCATCACTGGCTTTTGTACAGCCCATTAACATGGGAACCTCTGCTTGCCACTGCACTGCTGCACAGGAATCCTTCGGATTTTGGGAATTTTCAGCCCTGCTCCTTCATTAGGTGGGTGCTCCTGCACCGTTTGGGGAAGTGCTGGTGGCATTAAATGGATTTGTAGCACTTTGGATACTCCAAGTTGGGGGTGTTGTCACGCTCTCCAGTTCCCAGTGTCAGCACAGCTGTTTGTGTGACTTTGCTGGGAAATACATCTGGAATCCTGCCTGCCTGGCTTGGGACTGGCCATAGGGTGTTTCACACTTGGCTTCGGTGCCACCGCTGCATGGGAATTCCAGGGAAAATTCATGAGCTCAGAGATCCATAATTAGTTGTGTACAGCGTGGGGGATGCCAAATTGAGATGTTAATAGCTTTATTTTTCCATATGTTTGTGTTTTGTTGGTCTTCAGTCAGAATTCAAATCCCCACTGTGCCACAGAGTGCAGTAATGTCTCATCCCAATTTGTAAGCACTGAGTGGGCATAGGAGAGGGGGAGAATATGGGAAGCTCAGATGATAGCCCACAGATCACAGATTACTCACATTTATTGGGAAACAAGCAGCCTAATGACCACACGTGGTTTTCAGGTAAATAAATCTTTTTCCAGAAGGCATCCTGTTTTATCCTTCCTGGAACTGCAGCTTTTGGATAGCTTGTTTCATCTATCCAAAGGCAATTTCCAGAAAGAATTCTACTGTTGACAAAAATCTTCATGGTCTGTTGCAGCACCAGAACACTTGGGGCTCTATTTTATGCCATTAGGAAAATTATACCTCGAAGTTTCCAGAAATAGATGTAGTATTAAAGGAGTTTTGTTCAGAAGGGCAAATATCCAGTGATGTGGGCTTTGAAAAATCAAAGTTGGCTGCAAACAGCTTCATTACCTGCCCGCTTGCCATTTCTTATTTTCTCCCAATACTTCTATGATTCAAATCCTTCCTGCTGGGCACTTTTGCCTCTTTTAAGTGGTTGCTTGCAAGGCCAAAGCTTGGCTGTACCATTTTATTTCCTGCAGCTGAATGAAACTGCGAATCCAGAAAGAGCCTTTGGAGCCAGGAAAATTGAACAGCAGATTCCTCTTTTCTTGTTTTTAAACAGCAGGAACGCTGAGCTGGGTGCTCGGTGTTCCCTCCTCTGCCCCAGGGAGGTCCCTGCTGCCCCTCTCTCCTGGAAATGTCCCTCCTTGAGGAGCTGCCTGGGCTGGGCTGGGTTTTGTGCTGTAGCAGTGAGTCATGGCTGCAGAAAACCTTTTCAAGGGCAAGCCAAGGGTGCTGGAGGCAGCAGCTTGATAAAGCCAGGATTCAGGACCGGTTCAGCGCTTTCCAGCCTCCAGGAATATGGCTTGAAGGAGCTGAGGCCTCGGGAGGGGAGCTACTCACTCAAAATCAACAAAAGGCACGTCTTTTGATGCGTTTCCGTGTGGAAATGTTGTATTTAGGTGCTGTGACGTTGCAGCAAACAGGGTTACATAAAGCACAGCAGCTGCAGTCTGTGTTCAGGGGCAAGGGGACAGCGTGTGGCCAAGCCAAAGCAGAGTGCCAGAGCCCAGAGAGGTTTCAAAGGGATGCTATAAGGAATTTCCAAGGGGGGAGCTGACATGGAGCCTAATAACTGCCTAAGTCTGGCATTGCTTCCTTTTAATGTGTAAGGAGATTTTCAATAGGATTTGCAGCTGGGCAGTTGCATCTGGTTTCTGTGATGTGTCAGCCCTGAGAAGTGCAGAGTGGCTCTTTTGGGGAGGAAGGGCAGCTCTGCTGGGACAGGGTCACCTCTGGAGCCAGAGCTGGCACTGGGTAGCACCCCTGGGCTCTGAACCCTCTGCTTTCCCTGCAGCAAAACTGCTGCTGCTGTCCTCAGGGGCGGAATCAGGCTCTAAATTAGGTGTTGATAAAGTAATCTAGTCCTGGAGGCATCTGCATCCTCCCCACAGCTGGAAATCCCTGCTGGGGGAATCCACCCTGGATGGGTGCCAGCTCTGGGTCCCAGCCTGTGGGGCATGGACAGGGACCTGCTGGGCCTTTGGGGGGCTGGGGCTGCACCCCAGGGCCCTGTGGCTTTGCCATCCTTCCCCTCATGATAGGATTGAGGAGGTTTGGTGAGCGCTGTGCACGGTGGAGTCAGAGGCATCAAGTGCCCAATGCTGTAACAGGCAGAGCAAAGCCCTTTGTGGTGAGAGAACCGAGGAATCCAACAACTTTCCAAGCATCATTTGTGGAGGAATTTGCTCGTTGTTGGTGCTGGTTAGATGCTGACTGCATTAGTGGCTGTGTTTGGCTATAGGACATTGCTACTCATTAATTTTGTGCTCACGAGAGAACAGTGTATTAGGTGGAATGGTTTGATGGATCACCTGCTGCCTTCAACCAGTGACAGAGGACATTGTGTTTTGTAGATTTAATGTTTTGACATAGCAGAGCACCAGGGAAGCGCTGTGAAACGTTCCCTGTCTTTGTCAGGGCACATGAAGATCTTATGTGCATCATCCTGACCGCATGTAAATAAAAAAGAGTGTGGTGGATATTTATCTCCAGGCAAAGAACCTCTGTTTTCACAGCATCAGTCTGTAACAGCTGAACAAACTGGATGAATTTGAGATCATTTTCAAGATCCAGCACTTTTCATCTCAGGTCACTGTGATCAAATTCACCCTGACTCAGGGTTACCTTCTCCTGGCAAATCAGTCCAGTCCAGAAGCAGGGGGAAAGGTGAGGGGATCAGACATAATTGGTCCCTGGTTGAATGAATTGCTCAGATATCACGATCTGAATGAAACTGTAATCCCTTCTCACTTTTACCAGCCAGGTCCAACAGGTCAGAGTTTGGTAGGTCAGTGAAAAGGAGCTTGAATTACCCTCCCTGGGCTGGATCAGGCACTGAGGGCTGGCAGGCAGTGAACTTCATATGCACTAAGCTTAATTACAAATAAAGTCTGTGGCACAAACAAAGCTCAGGAAGCTAAAAGATGAATGCTGTTAGAGTCTTTTTATGTTCTGCAAGCCTGTTTCCACAATACCAGAAATTGTTCATTTTTCTAATGAGGGGCACAGAAATGGAAACTTATTGGCACTGGCTATTAATAGGCTCACGTAATTACTTCTGATTTTTTCTGTTGTCTGCTGGTTTTCATAATCACTAAATGAGTAGAGGATTTTTGTTAAGATTCTCAAAATCTTGTTTTTTTTTTTTTTGTTTCCTGGAGAGGGCTTTTCTTTATTGAAGAAGAAATGAGCCTGCAGAGTGTGTGGTACTCATGGCTGTCTTTGAAGGCACTCCTGACAGGATATGGATATTGCTCCATGCTGATCTCCCAAAATTTTGCTTAATTTATGCTCCTGCTTCTTGATTAGAAGGGGAAAACGAGCAAAAAAAAAATCCCTCCCAAAGAGGTGTGTGAGGTTAAATCAGAGCTGTGGCCTCAGAGGACAGAGTGAGGGATTAAGAAGGAGAGGGTGAGCAGTGGGAGCTCAGAAGGAAGGAGGAAGAGCTGTCTGGTATTTATCAGTTTCTTTGAGATAAAATGAGGGGGAAATGGAGGAACATGGAAGAGGAAGGGAGAGAAGATCTCTTCAGGTGGTCTTTGGGAAGAGCAGGAGACACTGAGGGTGCATGGGGAGGCAGAGGAAAACATAAATTTGTTCAACAAAGGGATATTGGAATTAGGAAATACACACACACACACACACAAAGTCTGCCTTTGAGCACCCTGAGCATTTCAGCATTCAGCTCCTCTCTGCTCATCATTTACATAACCTGGAGAAAACAGATGCATGTTCAAGAGGTCTGGCTGAAAGCAATGACTTCATCCTCAGCCCTGTTGGTTCGAGGTCTCTGCACTTCCTGCATTCTTCAGGATGATTTCAGAACAGCATTATCAGTGCTATTTAACCTGACAACAGTCTCTAAAAGCATCCACTGAAATTGTGTCTCATTTGCTTGCCTTGTGTTGGGTGTTCATGTGTGTGGTGCTGAAGGGACATGTTAATGAAGATTCCTTCCCTCCTGCAATGACAATCTTCTAGGCCCAGGCTCTTCATTAATGAATAATGATGGAACAGAGGAGGCACTTGGGTCATTTTATCCTCCAAGAGCAGTGAGCAGTCCTGAAGAGAATGCTGCAATGCAGCTATAAGCAAAACTGTACAGATGACAAAGTGCCTTTGAATCATAGGCTGTGTTTCTGGAACATTTTGGGTTTTAGGAAGATTGCCAGTTTCCCAAAGCATTTTTTCTTAGGCACGGAATATTCTTATTTTATTTATTTATTTTTTTTTTTATTTCATAAAGACTTATTCCAATGCCTTCTATTCTACAAACTTGGAAACCTGAGCTTCAATAAATAGTGTCTGATCCTGCTGTGTTCAGCAGCCATTGAAAAGGACTTGGGGAGATTTCTGTTTCATAATATTTGTACAGCAGTTGGCTCGTAGTAATTTACATAAGATTTTGGACTGTGAATTTGGACTGACTTTCCTCAAAACATTTTGTGAGAAGCAGGAACCACACAAGAAAAAATAACCTGACAAGTCAAGGCACAGAGCAGAGCAAAACCTTCTCTCCTACTGAAAATCAAAATAGAACTTCCAATTAAGTTCCTAATGAGACAAGTGAACAATTCTATGTTAAGTTCAGAAAATGTTTAAAGTGTTCCTTTCCTTGGGGTGAGGATAACTGGGATAACTTCATTTTTCCATCTCTTTTGGTGTAAAGAATGTAATTAATTCCTTAAGTGGTTGTTATCTAAATCTGTGCCTCTGTGTTACATGATAAAAGTACTTAAGTGCTTAGAATTCTGCTCCCTTTTGGTATAATAAGAATGTTGGGTTTTGTTGCTTTCTATTTTTTTCTTTTTAATCACTTTTTGCTTCTTTTTTTTTTTTTTTGTTTCTTTTTATTTGCAAGAATTTGTTTCTAATTTAACAAGGTGAATTATTGTGTTGCCTCAACACAATAAACTATATTGTGTTGAAACATAAATTATTGTGGCACCATGTCAGGATGTCTCTTAAGAGAAATTTGATGCTTCTGCTATGATAAAATACAATATTTTGATTTCTGCTGATGTGGCTATCACAAATTCATAAACATTTGCAATGTGAGCACACTTCTGCCAGGGCTTTGATCAGAACTGCATCCTCAAATCCTCAATGTGCACTGGCCAAAGGACACACAAAATTTTCAACTTCTCAAACCACAGAGCAGAAAATTAAAATGGAGGAAAAAGTCATTCTTAATATAAAGAACACAAACACAAAGATACTGTGACCAAAGAAGTGAAGAGGTTTGAAGAGAGACACTTTCCCACTTTTGTCACCTCAAAGGGAATTCCATTGTAGCTGAGTGGTTCTCAGGGGCTTTTTGCATTGCTGGAACTCCATCTTTTGTAGCCCAAAAGTGTTTCCCATTATTGCTTTTGTCGTGACTGTGAACTGGGAGGACTTGAAGTGGGCCCAGTTTGGAGGCCATAAAAAAATCCAAATCTTGGCTGATTTTATAATTTAATTTAATCTTTGATTTGCCCTGGAAAACAACCTGGAGAAGTTCAGTGCTGATTAGGGCATTCAGATTCTGTTAATTGTGTGGAGGGCTAATCAAGGTGATTGACAATTTGTGCTTCATGGAAGAGAGAATCTATTCTTTTGAGCTTTTTTTTGTGCTAAATTGGGAGATATCTGTGGGTGTTGTGCTCCTGGTGGAGTTCTGCTGCATGGGGGTATAGGAATAAAATAATGCTCTATCCCTCAGTACATCTTGGGATTGCTTTGGTCACATCTTGTATTTTCTCATCACTCAAAAATAAAGCAGGAGTTGAGAAAACATTGCCACTTTTCCTGGTATTTTTATTAGCTTTAAATAAGGCAGAGAGCTCTTTGGAATAATAACATTGTGTTGGTTCCAGTGGGGCCATCATCCCAACTAAAACACTGCTGCTCATGGTGAATCCCCTGCTCTGCTGCTCTGGGACACCTGGACACCTTTTGTGGACTGAATGAACTCATTACCACAAGACACAACAGTCCTGAGGCTCTGCTTGCATCTTTTCTCCATTTAATCTGGAAAATGGGGCAAGAGGGAGCTTGTTTGCCTTGCTGAATTATCAGTTCCCAGTGACTCCCTGCTTTGAGTGTACATCTGTGTTCAGTTTTGGGCTGGTCACTGTAGCAGAGCTCATGTTGGCGTCTTTGGATAGAATTTTACAGCCTCTTCCACTTCTCTTCTTCCTCTAAGTCTGTATTTAAGTCTGCAGGTGATCTGAAGGCTGCACAAATATTTACAAATTTGTGTTAGATACATCATCAGAAAACAAAGTATTATTTTATATCATAGTGGAAGCACCAAGTTCTCATGAACAACCATCCTTTAGTGGCTTCCCTGAATAAACAAATATTGCATTTTCTTAATGCCCCTCAATTAACCCCAAGAGTTATTTATTCATTAATTAACCTTCATTATGCATCGGGAAGTTCAGGTTTTTAGTGAAAGAGGTGTCCAATGAGAACTCATTTAATCCATTCATGGCTTGTGAGCTTTTCCTCACCCAGCAATTCCCTCTGTTCACATTGTGCCACCCATTTCATTTCACTTCCATCCCATTCATTCCTTGCTTTGCTTTGCCCTGGGAAGAGCCCAGAGCAAGAACTGCAGAGCAGGAGTTAATCCATGGTGGCTATTAGGGGATAGATATCCCAGAATAAATCCAGAGCTGAGAACAGGTGAATGCCTTCAGCTGAGTTTGCTGAACCCATTTCACCTGAGCATCCCCAAGGTGCTGCTGGAGCCAGGCCCCTGCTCATCCCACAGGATGGAAATTGGGAGCTGATCCACACAAAGTGCCACGAGAGGAGGGGCTGAGTGGGAAATGATGAGTACAGAGGCACAGGGGGAGCAGTGGGAGCGTTGTGAGGGCTGCCAGAGGTCTCATCTCATTGCTGTGATGCTCCTGGGCCGTGGGATTTCATCCTTTGGATGCTCCAAAAGCACCTCCCAGGCTGGACAGTGTGGTCAGAGGGAAATCACTGCCACTGCAGGAGTCAGAGCAGTGCTGGGCATTGCTTGCAGATGGCATCATGATCACAGCACCATGTTTTCTTCAGCCTCACTCTTTTTTAGCTCCCCCTCCCCTGGATGCCCGGCAGGGAATGCTCAGCCCCTGCAGAGAGGCCAGCACTGCGTGGGTGACACGGTGGCATTGCTCACAGGAGCACTGGGTGACACTGACAGAGACATTCAGAGCTGCCAAGTAGCAGCACTTGGAGGTAACACCTCAGGAAAATGCAGTTCGGTTTATTTGTTGTTTTTCTAAGCCAGTTGGGAAAGAATCATGCCAAGGAAGCAGCCTGGGCAAAGTGCATTTTGATATTTCATTTCAACTTCCTTACAGACCTCACAAAGCTGTGTCCCATTGGAATATAAATTTATTCTTCTGTTTTGTGTTTTTATCTTAAAGATTAAAGCACCCTGTGAGGAATTAACTACTTAACCTAGACATGCCTGGCCTCATCAGGAGCCCCCTGTTTTCCATGCTGATGTTGTTATGCTGTGTTACTTTTAACCTTTTCAATAGGCTTCATCAAATAAATATGAGCTCCAGACCCTCAGAACTACTGATGCCACAGAAACTTCTGTTTCTGTCTGCCACAACAGACTGCAGTGACAAATAATAATAGAAAAGATTCCTCAAGGAAGAAGAGAGATTCTTTCCCCTCCCTGAAAAAGAGACTTTCAGAATACTGCAGAAGAGCCTCATGCTGGATTTAAAAGTCCATCTGATGTGTCTTGCAGAATGTCTCCCTCCCTCAGGCTGTGCTTTCCCAGGTTCATGTCTTTTATTCCTTTATTCCTTTGTTGTTTTCTGACTGCCAAGGGTGTCACCCTGGGTGGGCACACAAAATCATGAGAAGTCTTCAGCAATTTAGGCCACATCACCCTGAAAGCACCTTCTGGTGTGGGAGCACACATCTCCATGGTACCCCCCAGCTGCATTGAACTGGGCACCTGGCCACAGGTGCGGGGACACCTCAGGGGCACCAACAGCCTTTGAACACAATGCTGTACTTGCCAAACTCTGAGGGACACGAAGTCACTCCAAAAACTGTGACAAGACAGGATTAAAACCAGAGGTGAAGGATTGTGTCAGCTGTGAAGAGCTGCCAGGGCAGCAGCTGTGTGGTTGTGGGTGTGTGGGTGTCTCCAGCAGCTGGAGCCCCCAGGTCCTGGTCACACAGGGGACGTGTGGCTCCATCCTTGTCCTCGGGTTTCGTGGGTGGCTCGCTGCTGCTGGCACCTGTTGGCTGAGCCTCTCCAGGGCCTAGAGGAGCCCTGGCACTCAGGGAGCTGCCAGCTGGCAGTGCCTCCATGCAGGAGCTGGTGGCACACCCCCAGAGCTCCCTTCGGAGCGGGGCTGATGGAAAAGCTCCCACTGGGACCCTGGCGTTCCCCTGGCGGAGCTGGAGCCACGCAGACAGGCACAGGCTGCCTCTGCCAGCAGCACTCCTCGCTTGTGGTGTGGGAACAGGGGATCACAGATGGGTTACAGGGTCCTTTTCTCCTGAAATTGCCACTGGCAATTTTTGTGAAGGGGGGGATTTTTTTTTTTTTTTTTTTTTTTTTGTAGTGTCCAGTGAGAAAGGTGATAAGAGGTTATGAAGATGTGAAATTAAGGCAGGCTTTCCACTTTGACATTATGAAGTCATTCATTCCGTGATTGTCTTCTTGACAAACACCTTGGATCTCCTCAGTTAAACTTCCAAGGCTGCTCCTTACCATTTATCTGATTTATCTGGTAGTGTTTTCCAAGCCTGACCTACAGAACAGCCACTTAATGTCTCTTAACTGTCTCTTAAGATGGACCCAGGGATGCTGATTTAATTTAAATATTAAAAGCAAGTAAAAGATTTCACATTATCTGGAAGAATTACATTATTATAATTCAGCACTGTAGCCACACATTTCTGACACTATTTCCTTCATACTCTTACTCAACATCATTGGACTGGTCCCACATTCCATGTCTGTGTTTCAGCAGGAAATCAGGGCTTTGTGGGTCATACAAAATGTGCAGAGGGCATTTGTATGGTCCACTTTAAATCCTAATGTTACCTTCTCTGGGAGGGAAATCCTGGCTTGGTTTTAATAACCAAAAAACATGTTTGAAGCATCATTCTCAAGGCTTTGAGTACCTGGAAAGTGGGAATGGGGGAAAGAAAACTTTACATTCCTTCATTTTCTCTTTATCACTTCCTAAAAGCCCCAACACCATTCATAAGCTGAGGGACTGTGATGCTGGACAGCCCTGGAGTATCCAGTGTCTGTGGGGTATCCCACTGCCTTGGGATTGTTTGACTTGGCTGCCAAACCCTTCCATAACCTTTAGTTTAGTTGTCTTTTAGTGCTGGGTGAAGATTTGTGCTGTTACTGCTCTGGTATGTAAATATCTCATGCAGAAAAGGAATTTTTATTGGCATTTTATTATCTAGTTGGTGATGGCTGGGATGATGGGTATTTATTCTAGATTATTAGTATTCATTCTAGATTATTAGCATTTATCACAAGCCTTGCCCTGAATCTAATGGCTTTATTGTACTTGATATCATATCATGATAGAGCAAAAGAAAAATGTTTCCAGGAGCCTGTGGTACCGAGGTGAGACGTGTGGATGGTTTCATGATTATCAGATGGAGTAAGAGCTGAAGGAGTGATTTCTGGTGGGGTAATTCTCTTCCCTCTCAGCAGCCACCCTCCTCTTGACAGCAGAACATTTGTAAAAAAATCCTCTTTCTTCATCCCGGACCTTGAGCTCTCACAGAATGCTTTATCAGCCTTTGCAGAAAGCTTCTTGCTCTCTGTTTAGGCCAGAAGACCATTAGTCATCTGCTAGAGTGCATGTCTTGCCTTTAATATTTGATGTCTCATCTGTTGCCCCAGTCCTGGCTCATGTTCATGTGCTGCACATAAGTCCAGTCATTCGATTATTATGAAATCATGGCACGTCTTTCACATGAGTGGCTTTTTTGGGGGCTGTTTTCAGCCACTCTCAAGAACCATTTCTGGTGCTGCTGTTATTGCTCATCTTATGTAAACTGTTTGTTCCTGCTCAATGGCTTCATTTCAGGACAATTCTACTTTAAAAAGGAATTAAAAGATGATGGAAGAGTAAAACCCCAAATGGCTGGATGGGGCAGGGAATTAGAGATGTCATGGAGCCTGATGTCACCCTGCCTGGTGTAAATGTAAATCAGCAGTCTCAGATGATGTGGATTCACTCCTCTGAACTGCCCCCAGCCTGTCTGGGGCAGGAACCTCAGCCTTTCCCTGCATCATGAGATTTAGATAAAGTTTTCTAGAATTTCTACAAATTGAAGGATGAGAATTCATGGCAGGAGTGCAAGCTGTTCTGTACCTGTTCCTAACATTTGCATTAGACAATCAGTCTGTAAGAACAATTGTTGAGCTCTTCAGTTCCTTTATTTTTTGAAAGGTCATGGAATTAGAGAGGTATTTGCATTCTTTGTGTGACTTTAGTGATAGCTTGGGTTGCACCCTGCTGGAGGGAAGGTTTCTAGGAGGGATTTTGTAGTCAGGTCATTGGATTTGGGATGCTGAGGGGTGGCAGAGCTCAGGGGGCAGGACAGGGTGGCTGGGCCACTTGCTGCTGTCAGATGTGAAGAGGGAGGACGATTAATGAGGAAGTGGAGAGGGGGGTAATTAATTACCTGTTTCTGTGCCTTCTTTTCTCTATGTCTGGTGTCTGGATCTGGCTGTAAAGTGTTTGAGTCCAGGAGGCTCTGAGTCCTGTGAGGTTCTGCTCACAGGAACAGTTCCAGCAGCAGCATAAAGCTTACAGGACACGTGCTTAGATGACTGTAATGCCAAAGGCTTTTAATTTTTGGATGTATTTCTTGACCTTTGTATAAAAAAAGTATTCAAGTGATATAAATGAAAAAGGGTAATGAGATTCATTACACTTAGAGACAGCTTTGCAATCCTGAGATTAGAAGGAAATTATTATTTGTTGAGGTTCATTCAGTAGTGAAATTCCAATTCACCTTGCTGGAATTAGAAGATGCTCTCATTAAACTCTCTCTTATTGATGGACAGCATTCTCTCAACTGACTATTTTAATATGACCTGAACAGAATTTCAATGTGCTGCATGGAATAAAAATTAGGGTGTTACCAATCTTGGTAAAACTGGGAGGTCACAGAGGCATCTGTTCCAGGGGTGAATATTTCCACCTTGTGTTTCCCATCTTTGGGGTCTGTTTTAGTTGGAAACCAAGCATCAGTTGAATGTAGCCTGTGCTTTTGTGGCATTCCAGGTGTTTGTTTTCCTTAGATAAATGAAGAATTCCTGACCTAAGGGAGGCTGATGCTGGATTACATCACAGTGACAACATCACTGTACCTTAGGGACAAACCAGACCTTTCTTAGCATTTGATCCAAACCATGACAGTGGTCACATTTTCTGCCAGTGTCCCCTTGCCTTCCCCAGCTGGGTAGGGGCAGTTTCCTAAGGCAGACCTCAGGAACTGAATCTGTTGGTTCCAAGCTCTTCATTTGAATTGAAAATGTGACATTTGCAGCTCTTTCAGTCACTGTCACAGAGATGATGCTGCTTGGATTGCTGCTGAGGAAATGGAAGGAAAAAAGCCAGAGCCATTTCTTGCTTGTTGGAGAGGGAAAAGCAGAGTCAAATCCCACTAAAAATATTGTGTGGGACTTGAACTGTCCTTGTTACCCCAGCAGCAACTGGGCTGATATTTCTAATTCATGTTCATCAGGAGGATGTGAGTGTCTGCATGAGCTCCATGAGCCCGTGAGCCTGGGCAGGGTCTCCTGAATTGTTACGGAGCAGCAGGAATGGCAGGGAGCTCGATGGGAACCACATGGAATTGGTGAAACCAGGCCAAGAAAATGAAATTTTGATTCTTTGGGGTGTTATATTTTCTTTAATTTCTCTGATGGTGGGCATGCTCATGGTGGGAGAGGCGAGTTTGAGGCCAGGGGTATTTTAGCTTCAGAGATAAAACCCAGCTCTGGGTTCTCACAGGAAGATCTCAGGTGTGTCATACCTAATTTTTAAGCATCTCTAACCAAAATAGCTGCCTTTTCTCTCTCCCTTCATTTCCACAGCATCTCTGGAAGCCTTTCTGTGCTGAACAAATTCACATTTGATTTTTAAAATACCATAATTTATAGGTTTTGCTATTTGAAATTTTTATCTCTTTTTCTGGCTGCATCAGAAAAGGCACAGAAGGAATTTAATAGGCAATGACTGCTTTATTTGTCCAATTAATGCAAATGTAAATTCTTTGTTTTTCAGTTCCTAATTTGAGCCAATTTCAAACGTTCTCTTAAAAGTTTTATGGTTTTTTTTTATTGTTGTGTTAGTAGTGCTGTGCTTTTGCTATTTTTGCAGCATCAGAATCATTCTGTGTCTGTCATGCTCCTTTTGGTTGCAGTGGAGATGACTGTCAGAAAAATATGATTTTCGAGGCATTAATTGAAAAAATGGCTTTATATTCAGTGTGCAGGAACTGGCAGATGTAGATAAGGAACAGAGAAAATTCATTAAGTGGCATTTCTCCAGTTCTGTGTTCTTTTTCTCCCTCTAAAAGGGCAACAAAGCCAGATTAAATCATAAATGAATTTAATATACTGCACAACACTGTAGGAAATGTTTTCTATGCAATCACTTTCCTTCTACAAATTTTGGTGAAAACTTTTGGAAAATGAAACCTTAAGAAATTACTCAAGTGCTGGAAGCATAAATAAATTTTCACAGTGTTTCCTGAACCTGTGTGCAATATTTGTACGTAAATTTAACCCAAATCTGCACATCTGTCCTAAACACTTGGGTCAAGCAAAGTTGTACTGCACAGCTTTGACCTAGAAAAGCACTTAAATAAAATATTCATGCTTGTGTGGAGAAATGAACCTAAACCCAGCCAGTCTGTGACTTTTTTTGCCACATGGAACAGAAGATGGGAGGCTGCTGCTTGTGCTGGTGAAATGTGAAATTCAAAGTCCTACTGAGCTTCTATTTCCATTCATGTTTTTCAGTCCCCATTGGTTCTTCTCCATGTCCTTGGATGTTTTATATCCTCCCAGAGAAATGATGTTTTAAATTGCCTTCATCTGCAATGCTATTTCATTGTTGTCACAGGACTCGGGGGAGAAATAAAACAATGATATTCAGGAGATGAAGTCATTGTGTTTATAATGATAAAATAATGATAATACACATGATAGAATAGATATCATTTTAACTTATTTATTTATATATTTTACATATTTTTATATATTTATATATAAAATATATATTTATATATATTTATAGAGATTTATGTATATTTATAGAGATTTATATAGATTTACATATATTTTTATTTTTATTTTTATTTTATTTTTATTTCTATGTTTATTTATATTTTTATTTCTATTTATATATTTATATATTATTTATATATTTATATATTTATATACTTATATATTTATATATTTATATTTATATTTATATTTATATTTATATTTATATTTATATGTCTATTTCTATTTCTATTTCTATTTCTATTTCTATTTCTATATATTTATATATTTATATATATATGTATATATATATGTATATTTATATATATATGTATATATATGTATATGTATATGTATATTTATATTTATATTTATATTTATATTTATATTTATATTTATATTTATATTTATATTTATATTTATATTTATATTTATATTTATATTTATGTTTTATAATAATCTAATGACAAAAAGCCACCATGCAAAGTGGAGCAGCAGCAGGAATGGCATCTCCAGGCTCAGGTGCTGGTGGGGCAGATGTCCCGTGCTGCCCTCGCTGTGCTCATTGCTGGCTGTGCCATCTGGGCACCACGAGCCACCTCCGGCCTGGCCAAGCCCAGCCTCGCTCAGAGCCCCCCTAGGGATAACCAAAATAACCTTTCCCAGCAGAGCAGCTGATGTGGAATGATGAGGAGGGCCCCTCTTGTGCCTTCTTATGAGTTCTGAGAATTTCTGGGAGTTTTGCAGAGCAAACCTCTTGCCTTGCCTCAGAGGCTCAGCCCCATTTCTTTGTCATTTCCTTGCACTCTGCTTGCCCTTTCTGACCTTATTCTACAGAACTCTTAAAATCCAATTCCATCACTTTTCTCCACTGTCTCCTTTCCTTTCTCTTTCTCTCCCTCATTTGAAGGGTTTGTTCATTGCTGGCATCCAGTGGGAGTTAAAAAAAAACAGCCCCAAAATTTCACTGGACAGAATTCTAAGTGATGGCTGGGTCACAGGTGAAGGGAAACCATTTGGTTTGAGCTGAACACTGGATGTCATTTCCCAGGATTTCTAAATGATTTACAAGGAAATAAATTTCATTATTAAAGATGAATATACTCTGGTTTTTAGATGAGACTGAGTGGGTGAGTAATTTCACCAAGACTTAGAGAAAATAATAAAATCATCTGCATAATTTACTCATGTTTGTGATTCTTAAGGAAAATAATATTAAAAGGGAAGAGTCTGGATGACTGATGTCTGAATTGCAGCATTATGTGGACTATAGTCAGGAAAATATGGATGACCATGGATGCTTTAGGCAGCCTGGTCCTTAGCCTGATGGTGTCTAAATGGACAAATTGTATCTTAGAGAAAAAACAGCTCTTGGAGTTCCAGTCTCTCCTTGGCTTTGGAGGCTCCTCAGGTGTGCTTTACACACATCATGTCCACAGGACAGGAGCTGTGCCCTCCTGCCAGTGAGGTACAGGGCATCATTTCAACCTCAGGAATTCAGCACGGCCCCGGAAATGTGATTGGGATTATTGAAACCCCCTGCAGCTTTTCCCTGTGCTGTCCCAGCCATCCCTGCCATGCTGGAGAGCTCCAGCCATGTGCTGAGCTGCTGGAGCTGGCTCACCACTGAGCACAAATGTTCTGAGCTGGAAAACAGGCCTTCTTCAGACCTCTGTTCCTTCTATTCTTTGAGTTTTTCCTTCCAGAGTTTTGTGTTGCTGCTTGAAGCTGCATCAGGTACAAATTTCAGCCCCAAATCCCCGTCAGAGGTGCTCGTGGAATTTCCCCTTCCTGAGAGAGGTTGAGTGGGTTGAGTTTTGGGGGAGTGATGCAAATTGTGGGTCCCATGAAGAGGAGCTGCGAAGGGGCTTGGGCTGGAGCAAAGGAGGCTCAGGGGGAATTTCTGGCTCTGCACAGCTCCTGCCAGGAGGGGACAGCCAGGGGGGATCAGGCTCTGCTCCCAGGGAACAAGGTCCACAAGAGGAAATGGCCTTGAGGTGTTCCAGAGAAGGTTTAGATTGAATATTAGGAAAAATCTCTCCGTGGGAGGGTTGTCAAGCACTGGAGAAGGCTCCCCAGGGGAGTGATGGAGTCACCATCCCTGGAAACATTCAAAAACATGCAGGTGTAGTGCCTGGCTGGACTTGGCAGCACTGGGTTAAAAGTTGGATTCAATGATCTTAGAGATCTTTTCCAGCCTTAATGATCCCGTGATTCTCCGATTTTTAGTGTAAATCCTTCCATTTGGCAGCCCTCTGGTGCTGCCCAGAGTGCCCTGGCTGGGTTTGTGCTGGGCCCTGTCAGTGGCTGCCTGATCCCTCACCTGCATTGCCCAAACCCCTGTAGGGTCACAAAAAAAGGCAGCAATTCCTGTGGCACAGGGGAAAGGATTTTTCCCTGCCTTGGGAAGCTGCCTGGGAGCTCTCAGAGGAGTTTGAGCCCTGGAGGATGGTGCAGACACTTCCTGCTGGCTGGAAGCTGTCTGTCCCCACTGAGCACCAGGCCCCGCAAATGAACTGAGGTGAGGCAATAACAGCACACCCTGATCTGCGGGAGGGACTCGAGTTTCTCCCCAGCTGAAGGGGAAATGAAACTTTGATGAGTTAAGCAAGAGCCAGCAGCTGTAAGGAGACACCTGAAGGGAAAGGTGAGTCAGGATCCTGGATCAGTGGGGCAGGGAAGCATCGCTTTCGTGCCCAGGAAATGGAGGAACCACCCAGGAGGGGCCATGGGGCACAGCGTGGGGACCCTTGGCATTCCCCACTGCTTGAAGGGGGTGTTTGCAGGGCTTCCCATTCCTCAGGTGTCCCACATGCTCTGGGGCAGGCAGGGATTTGCCCTGAAACACTGGAGCCCAGGAATGCTCATGGCGTGGGGTTGATGGTTTCCTCCCTCACAGACACCCTTCTGTTCCTCCAGGGTCAGCTCTGCTGTTTCCTGCTGTCATGTAAGGATGGATAGCCATAAATAGCCATAAATAGTCATAAATAGCCATAAATAGCCATAAATAGCCATAAATAACCATAAATAACCATAACTAACCATAAATTACGTTGCTGATCACGTTCAAAACCTAAAGTTTTGTGAATGTTCCAGCTGGGCTGGGATCTTCTTCAAGTAAGACGAGAGGAAACAGCCTCCAGGTGCACCAAAGGAGGTGTAAATTGGATATATTGGAAACATTTCTCCATGGGAAGGGTTGGCCGGCGTTGGAACAGGCTGTGCAGGGAAGTGGGGGAGTCACCACCCCTGGAGGGATTTAAAAGATGTGTGGATGTGGCACTTGAGGACAGGGGCTGGTGGTGGGATTGGGAGTGCTGGGGGAGCACTTGGACTTGATGAACCTGAAGGTCTTTTCCAATCTAACCGATTCTGTGATATCAGGTATTGTTCGGCAGAAATACAGAATGCTTCTTGCAGATTTTTATGCTGCTCAGAGGGATATTTGGGCTCAGTTATTTTACCCTGATGCTTCCAAGTATTTGTTTGTTTGTTTGTTTTGTTTATCTGGGAAGGCACCAGAAGTGCAGCCTTTAATATCATTAAAAAGGAGGGAAAAAAGCACCCCAGTGGATTATTCAGCACAGCCACCCATGGTTATCCTGCATCCTTAAACTGAAATGCTCTGAAACTGAAGCATCATGTAAAATACATGGAGCCATATTGTTTCCTTTCGCCTTTCTGGGCATATTTAACTTGTCACTTTGCCTTTTTCCCATGACAACAATGTGATGCAGCTCATTCCAGGGATGTGCTGAAGTCCATTTGCAGCCAGAAGTTGCTTTGAAGTAAGATAGGCTTTATTGATTTATGCTTTGCATTCACAACAAAGTTTTGTGTGAGCTGCTACAGGTATTACCAAAACCTTCCATCAGCTGCATCCCAAAAATAATATCTTTGTGCTTTAAGGTCTATTTACAGAAGTCATTTCTTGTATATATGTACACACACAGGTCTTGTTAATATAAACCTCTGAATTCAAAGACTTTTTAATGATGAAACCTGGCAGGAATCAGTAGTAGATGGAGCTCATGAGAATTCTGTTCACAATATCAGGACAAATCCTCTTGTGAAAGCACAGTTTAAGTGTAATATTTATGTTTGTTAATATGCCATAGGTGCTACAGCTTGGAATTTTTCTTGGAGAAGTAATTTATAGGAGTGCATTTTCTATTTCACGGCAATTTGACCTGATTTTATTTTATTTTCTTTTCTTTACAGGATTAGCTGGCACTGCTGCAGACCTAGAAAAAAGAAAGCTTATTTTTGGAAAAAATTTTATACCTCCAAAGAAGCCAAAAACATTCATACAGCTAGTTTGGGAAGCGTTGCAGGACGTGACTCTTATAATCTTGGAAATTGCAGCCATCATATCTTTGGGGCTTTCGTTTTATCAGCCACCTGGAGAAGGGAATGAAGGTAAAAACTTTTCACAGAAGTCATCTCAGTTTGAGCAAAGCGTGTCCTAAATCTCAAATCAATTCCATCACCACCCTCCAGAAGGTCACTAACAGGAAATTTCCACGTGGTTTGTTCCTGATCCCATTACATCTGGTCCTGACATATTTTTCTTTTCATCTTGACGTTTCTTTATGCAAATCCTGAACCTCATGACGTGAGTTAAAGGAAAATCATAGCGTTCTTGTGAAGCTGGAGTGGTTTTGATACAGTTTTCACCTTTGAGCCTGCATTTGGAGTGTGTTTGATTCATCCTTTGTGGTTGTTTATCACGTATTATGGATGAGAAAGATGTAATTGCTTATGTAACTGCTGGATCCCATTGCAGGAACGCAGACAAGTCTCCAGTTTACACCAGATGAAGGCTTGAACTCAGTGAGATTCACACATTCCAGTATTTTTAGTGGTGCAGCTCAGGCTCGTGAGCCTGGCTCCAAAGGGAGTATTGGAGCAGAGTCCTGTTACTGATAAATATTCTCCATATTCTGCAGAGCCTTTCTGGCAGCAGGAAGTTTTACCACCCTGCCTGCCCCCCTCCTTTCTCCCCTTTCCTCCCCCCTCTTTGGAAAGCACTCTTGAATTCACATGCTTAAAATATTTGTTCCTCTCCATAAATGCAAGATTTCCATTTCTGGCAGCTGATCCAGATTTTTCCCTCCCCCCTCTCCTGCTCCCTCCTAGACTTCTAAAGCTGGATCAAACATGCTGTGTGAAATGACGTGAGCAGCTTGGCAAATGTAGGAAGAATGTCTTCCTCTAAATATAGCCCTGAAATGCTTTTTACATTTGCTGCAGTTTCCTTTGGCTGCTTTCCTTGCAGCCCCTTCCTCCTTCCCTTCCCATTCAGCGGCACAGGCAGCACGTAGCCATGCACAGCTCCTGGGTCGTGCCTGGGATTCTTTCATTCCTTTCTAAATAACTGGGAACCTTTCATTGCTTTCTCTCTGAATTTTGGATATGTCAAATTTGAATATGTTGAATTTGATTCAGCAGGTGCTCGATTTAGGCATGAAAAGATAAAGGAGTTAATTTATTTTTTTTTAACTAAAGAAAATGTTATTTATTGGAATTACCTTATGTAACTGGTGGGATACCTTGGGAACACTATAAACCATGATTCTTTTAAAAATTAGGATTTAGCTTAGACTAAATGTACAGATTGCTTAATTGAATTATTTTATTTTATTTTATTTTATTTTATTTTATTTTATTTTATTTTATTTTATTTTATTTTATTTTATTTTATTTTATTTTATTTTATTTTATTTTTATTTTATTTTATTTTAATTTTATTTTATTTTAATTTTATTCTATATTATTTTAATTTTATTCTATATTATTTTAACTTAATTTAATTTTAATTTTATTTTATTTTTATTTTATTCTATATTATTTTTATTTTATTTTAATCTTTATTTTATTTTAATTTTTTTTAATTTTTATTTTATTCTATATTATTTTTATGTTATTCTATTTTATTCTATATTATTTTAATTTAATATTTTATTTTATTTTATATTTTATAGAAATTTTGACAGCACGATTTCTTCAGGTTTTAGGAAGAGGGGAGATGTGTCATCATGCAGTGGGGGCTTGTTTCTTTCTTTTTCAAATTGTTATTCTTATTATTTTGATCCTGCATTTAAAATGTTTCTTTTCCCAAGGGAAGCCAGCTGAGATTCTGAGGGAGTCTGGAAAGCTCAGCAGCACAGCCTGGGAAAATGTCTTTGTGTTTTCCCACAGCACAACATTTTATTCAATTTTATTCAATTGTCACTGCTTTCCCTGCTTTAAGAATTGTTTTCCTGAAAGGTTTTTCCCCAGTTTACACAAGAAGAAAAATAAAATTAGTGACTGTCTTGTAATCCAGTTTTTGGAACACATTGTAAAGGTCTTCCACATGTTTTTTGGAAATCTTTCTTTGAGCAGTTGTATAAATAATTCCCTTTAATTTTAAAATTAGTATATCATAAATTGCTGCTGAGGATACCTTTAATTTATTGGTATTTATACATTTATATACCAATTTATTTTTATACCTTTTGTTTATTGGTAGAAGACCTTTTTAAGAAGTCCTAAACACTGGAAAATGGACATATTAAGTTTGATTTTGCCTTGGTGAAGTGGGGACTACACCAAGGCACTTGAACTTGATTTTAATGGGTTTGTCTTCAGTATTTTTCTTTCCTGACTCTCCCCAGAATGAAAATTTCATTGAAATATATGCTTATTTGCAACTTTTATGTTGTTTTTTTCCCCTTGAAAAAAATATTTTCTTCTGAAAGTACAGCCAGGTGTTAGAACGGAGAGCTGGCACATGTTGTTCTCTATTCTTGGTCTTGCCTCCTCTTTTAAATTCTTATTTTTTGCTTTTGTTTTTCCAAATGAAATGCATTTTCATTTTGAAAATGACTTAACAGGACTGTTCTTTCCAGACTGATTTGTTCAATCATCACTGCCAATATTCTGAACTCGTCAACTTCTTGCTTGGAGTAACTTGAAAAGTTGCCACCCCCTAGAAGTGACAGTCTTCCTTTGGAGGATTAAAGGATAATAATAATTATTATTAATAATAATTATTAATAAATAATAATATGGAAAAAAGAAACTTTAGGACACAATGTCAGGGAAACACCACTTATGTTTCTAATAGAGCATTTATCTGCCTTTATTTAATATATTTATAGCTGCTCTCACACATCCTAGAATTTTATCTACCAACGGCATTACTGGTTAATATAATAAGTTGAACTAATCTGTATTTTTAAAAATTAGTATAACTCTTTCTTTTCTTGACTTTTGAAACCCACTCGTGACTTTTGGTGCTGTAACAGAATTAGCATTTAATTGCTTTCTGCAGTTGAAGTGCAAAATAATTTTCTCCTGGAGCTTTTGAAGGAGAAATGCGGGATAAAATCCACACATCCAGTAAATATTGGAGCACATGAACTGCTCAGGAGCCTTGGGTGAGGGTGGAGCCTCGTGGATGTGAGTGTTCACATCTTCAGAGCTGGGTGAATCTTGGAGAACATTATATCAACTTCTGGTGCAGTCCAGGAATCTGATCTAGAGGAATCCCTGGATAAAAGTGCACTTTTATTGCTTTTCCAGAAGCCACTCCAGCTCTTCCTTTTCATATTCCCTATCGTTCTCAGGAGATGTTTGGATTATCTTTGCACTCCCTTTCACCATCTGACAGGCCATTAGAAGCAGATGAGAACTGCATAAATTACTGTGAGCCCCTTGGCCATTGCTGAGCCACACCGAATCAGATTCCTGCCCTTTCAGAGAAGTGCAAAACTGAGGCTGCATTTTAGCAAATTCATCTTGGGAGAAAATTCCCAGTGCAAGTGGAGCTTCTACTACAGCCAGGATCACACAGGGGTGTGGCTGGGGCAAGGTAAAAATACTTTGTTCCTCAGAAAAAGCCCTTCTGTGTCTGGGGTTTGTGGATTGCAGCGTGCTCCCTGGCCATGCAGAGTGGGGGATATCCCAAAGATATCTGTGATCCCTCCAAGGATTTGATGAACGTGTGAGATCCTGGCTTCATTTTAATTATTTTTATAATGTAGATTAGAGGTAGTCCAGGATTAAAATGGAAATGTTTGTGGATGAGTATAATGTGAAATGTATCTAAAGAAATGCCCTGTCCTGTTTTTAAAGACAGTGTTTGAGTAGGAAGAGCTCCTTCATGAGAGCAAGCAATGGACTCAAACCATTGCATTGCTCCAGGAATCAGGACATCCTTTAGAAAAGAGTGCTTGGACTCAGAAATCCAGCAAGGGAATGGGAAATGGCAGGGCTTCTCTTGGCCATTCCAAATATCTGTCTACTGTGCCTGCTGAAATGCAGGAATCTCCTTCTCTGCCTGGTCATTTGTTATTTTTGGTAGGTTTTTCTTGTTTGTTTGTGGGGATTTTTAGGTTTTTTTTTGTTTGTTTAGCTGGTTTGCTTTGGTATTTTCCTCACTTTTCCCTCAGAGCTCTGCTGGAGCAGTCACTTCTGGCAGAAATTCTCTAATGGCACTTCGCAGCTCTGTCCCTTTCTGGAGCTGTTTTCCCCTGGCAGCATTCTGCTGCTTTGGTGCCTCCCCCATCTCTATCCATGTGAACTGGTCAAAAATTCCCAGAGCCTTCTGCAAACACCTTCAGCAGCAATTTCTGAGCCCTCTGAGTCCTCATCCTTGTCTTTATCTTCAGCCCCTGCATCTCATGTGGATCCCCTTGCAAAAACTTCTGATGTCAAGCCCTGACAATCATCTGCTGTTTACAGGAGTGTAACAAACCTTTTAACTGTTCTTCCTTGAATTCTCTTTCCTTCTGTGGATTGCAAAGGGGGGAGAAGGCAGCCTGAGGTAAGAAGTTTTAACATCCCAGTGTTTACCAGGAAGCCCCAGGCATGATGTCTATTTTCCATGGTACAGCTTTCTACAGCTTAAAGGTGGAATAAAAAGGAAAAGTGTTTTTGGTTCAGGCAGCTTCTGTTAAAATTCCCAAGGCAAAAGTCTGGACTGAAAAGAAAGTTTAATGATCAGCTACATTGCTCAGTGCTGCTCAGCAGGGCTTTGGCTGGGTTACCCTTCTCTTCACTCATACAACAAGTTGGAAAATACAGGAACAGGACATGGTCCCCTGAAATCTGGGCCTCCCAAGCCACTTGCATTGAGCTGTTGGTGCTTTCATGCTGCTGCTGCCCAGGGCTGGAGCTGGGGTTCCTGCTGGCTTCTCATGACCTAAAAGAGACTTTATTTCATGGGGTTCACCACTCAGGTGTTTTCTTACCATTTTTATAATGTGCCACATTGCTCAGTGGGGACTCAAGCTGGAGATTCACACCAGAAAGGACATCCAGGAACTGGAGAGAAGGTGCAGCTGCTCCACAGCTCCTGTGAGGATGCTGCCTTACCCTGTGTCTGTGCTGAGCCTCCCCATGGAGGCAGGAAAGGTCCTCCCTCCAGAAGCCAAGGCAGCCAAGCAGTTTTTAGATTAAAAAACTGTAAAAATCAGTCAGAGGGAGAAAAAAACCCAAAGCCAAATGATTTCCCCATCTCCTTGTCCAGATCTCTTGCGTGGGGTTGGAAGTGCTCTGGTGTTCCCATCTTCTCCCAGGTTCCTGCCTGTGGAGTACAGCTCAAAATGTGTCTTGAGACATTTCATCTCTTTGAGCAGGTCTGGAAATAAATCACAGTGAGGAAGATTTGACCAGTTATTGGTTTGGGTATCTCTGGGAAAAAGTGAAAAAAATTAAAAATTTTATTAATATTAGAAAGAATACCTATAAAAATAATATCTAGATATGAAAAAATATAGAGCAAATGGCAACAAGCTTCTTTTTCTTAGTTAGGAGTGAAAATGCTGAGTGTAACACCAGCTAGTTTGAATTTCTGTGCAGTTTGTACTGATGTATACTGAAAAAAAATTATTCCCATTCATTTGGACAGTCTAATTCTCCTCCATGCAAATTCCCTACCTTGGAATTCAGCTGGAGCAGAACAGCTGCAACATTGTGTGTGCTAGGCTCAGGTGCAATGTCCTCTTCTAAAGATGTGATGTCTGTCCCAATCCCCCAGCATTCATTTTTTCCTAAAAAAAAAAATAATTAAAAACCATTGGAATAACACGAAATTGAGCCATTGCTCCCTCAAAACGCTTCAAAATGTTGTTATTGTGGCTGACTCATTTTGTGGTTCCAGCTCTCACCTTTCCTTAGGTCAGTTTGTGTCAGGTTTCCTGCTTTCGGCTGCTAAAGGGAATTTCAGGGTTTCAGGGAAGGTGAAACAGGCAGGAAAAGCCCCTTTCTTTCTTGCCATATTTGTCAGGACTGCTTGACCATAGATTAGATAAAATTCTTCTCTTTTTTTTCTCCACAGTTTTTAAACTGTGATTTTCTTCCCTTTACTTTCTTTGCCAATAATTGTGGCAGAACTGAGCTCATTTCAGTGATTTCAGGTAGGTGATATTTGGAATTTCTCACTCATTCCGTATCCAATTCTCAACAATTTTCTTCCCACTCTTCCAGCAACATTTTTCTTTCTCACACTTACTGCCCAGATTAAAAAACTTCTTCTCTTCCCTTTCCAAGAAGCGTTGTGTCTCAGGAAATGGCTTCTGGTAGATTTTTCCTTTTTGTTTTTTTTTTTTTTTCCTGGGGATTCTAGAAACCTTCCATGTCTGTGATGAAATCATCTTGTTCTTAGATTGTATAAACGCAGCAGATGCCTGGTGAGGAAACCTGGAAATAGAATCCCGCGTGCGCAATCGCGGCTTGGCTCGGGAGCGGTGCGCAGGTGTCGCCAGGGCAGGAGGCGACCCTTGGATCCACCAGGCATGGCAGGATTGGCTCTGCAGGAGCTCTGCCACCTCATCTGCTCTGGGAAATGGCACTGGGAGCTGTGAAATCCTCTGGGGAGGGCGTCCAGCTCCTGCCAAGTGCAGCCACGTCGGGGTTGTTGGGTTTGGCTTCCTCGCTGTTGAGCGTTTGTGTTGTTTTAGGCGCAGAAATGAGCACCGGCTCAAGAGCTCATGGAAACAAGGAATTCTCCTGTGCCCCTTGGCTTAAACGGCCCAGGGGAATAAACAGTTGGCTTGAAAAGCACTGATTGCTGGGGAACTTGAACCAAATTTAATTAAACTGAATTAAAAGTAACCTGAGATGAATAGCCACATGAAGGTCTGGTGCCGTCCTCTGAGGAATTCGGTTCATTTACTTCCTACTGAGGGACAATTGAATAAAAACTCAAAGTTTTAATGCAGCATTTATCAGTTTTTTACCTTGTCTTCACCTTTTCAGCCCAGCCTACATTTCCCTTAGCATTTTCATTCAGGAGGGCAATTGAATGCATAATGAAGCACATCCATTTTTGTAAATCCTGTGCCAGACTCTTCCATCCTGAGGCTCTTGCAGGGCCCATTCAAGATCCCATTTCCCCCAGGAAAACGTTGCACGCATCTCCCTGTCTCTAAAAATCTGTCACCCTGAGTTTCATTAATATGCAGTTAATCAATTTGATTAATGAGTAAAAAACTCAGAAATGTCAGAAATGAGTCAGCTGAACAAAGTTAATTCTCTAGTCTTTTGTGGCAGCTTTACATCTTAATCTTTTTTTTTAGAGCATTTTACATGCGATAACGTAGATTGCATTAAAAATGCACAAAAGTAGGCAACACAAAAATTTAGTTTGTAAAGCCAATGTTAACATTATTTTGCAGCCCTCCTAACATCATAGCAGCACCTAGAAATAAACAACTGTAAGTCTTTTGCACTTCCTCCCAGTTATGAAGCCCAGATCAAGGTGAAAAATGGACTCCACAATCTGTGTGTGTACACTTTAACCAGTGTCTCCCAGTAAAATTTTTTTAGGCACTGAAAATCTTTCATTTAAGTCCTCTCCATTAAAAAAAAACATACTGGAAAAAATATGAAGCCTTTTCAAAAAAAAAGTGATCCAAAATTCTCTCATTTTAACACTTTGCAGTGTTTTGAAGCCTAAATTTCACCCCATTTCATGGCCTGTGTCAGCACAAAGCAAACCATCCCCAACAAGAAATGAAAATATTGGCAGAACTTTGCTGCAGATGCTGAAAACAACAAGTGGTGAACATCTTCCAGCTTCTGATGTGTCAGTCTCATCCTGTAAGTGTGCACAGAGAGTGTTACATAATGTTCTGCAGGCACTCAGCAATGAGGAATCAATGGAAAATCATGGATATCAAGGGGTATAAGGGCCACACAGCCTTAAAAGCTGGTGTGTCCTAACAGGAATCCTTCATCATCTTTGCTGCTAAATAAATCACACTGATCCAGCTGTCACTGCACCAGAGGGTTTTATTGTGCTGCCCTGGGAGGAGCACCCTCAAGAGAAGCTAAACTATTAGAAAATAGCATTTTTTTTATATAAAAACAGATTAATCTCAAAAGCATAGATTGCTGTCAGAGTTAGCAAAACACAACTTTTAAGGAGTGTTGCTGCACACACTCCAATTCTTTTCTCATTCGTCATCAAAGTTAAACTGTGAGATTCCCCAAGGATTTTTTAAACCGGTCTAAAGATTCTGTCAGCACAAAGAGGGTGAAACAACCTGGAAAATAGGAGAAATGGAAGTTATTTGCCCTCTTCAAAACAGCTTGTTCTGCCAAAACCCCCCATTTAACCTCCTTCCTCCCAAAGCGTGATGAGGTGAAGCAGCATATGGCTTCTAGAGACATTGCCCCAGTCTGTTTGGCTAAAGAAATTTCATTCTTGGAAGAACTTGGTTTTTAAATTCCTGCTCTAAATATTGCTTCAGTGCGAGGTCTAAGTGTCCAGGAGCAGCGAGCAGGACAGGCTGGGGCTGTGCTGTGTGTCCCAACTCCCGTTGTCACCAGTGCTCGTACGAGGCTGAGCTCAAGGGCAGCTCATGGTCCCCCTTTGGGTCATCATTCCCTGGAGACACTGCTGGATTTCTGAAACATTTGTGTCATCATTCACCTTTTGGTCAATGATGGGTCATCATTGACCCTTTGGGTCATCATTCCCTGGAAACACTGCTGGATTTCTGAACCATTTGTGCTTTCGTGTTGTTTTCAGAAGAAGGGATGAACCGGGGCTCCGTGGGGTGAGTGGGTGAGAGCGCTGTGTGATGTGGGGTCACGGGAGTGTCCTGTGAGGCTGGAGCAGCTCAGGGCTCAGGATGAGCCTTTCCGAGCTGGGAGAGGGATAAACGCGGCTCTGGCTGGCTCTGGGGCAGGTGCCAGCCCCCTGGGGCTGCTCAGGGGAGCTGACAGCCAGGGCTCACCTGGGCATGCTGCTCACCCCAGGGCAGGACATTCCTGCAGGGCAGCCAGCCTGGGCTGGCCCAGAGCTCCCCAACGTTCCCTAAATTAGGAATGATGCCAGGAGGAACGCTGGCTGGATAAATCAGAGAGCATTCCAGCCTGGCCTGGCTAATCCCAGCTTGGCAACACCAGCCTAAGGCAAACGAGACTGGAGATGATGAGCAAACTCTCCTGGGGGATGATTTAGTGTCCCACACTCAATACTTCAACCCTCTCTGGCAGACATTTATCAGATTTATCTTTAAAAGGTTCCAGTGATGGAAATTCCTGGATTCCCTGGATAATCCGAGTGTCCCTGCACCATTAATTCCTGGTGTGTCTCTTGAAAGAATTTAAACACAACTCCGCCTTTTGTGCTTTGCGAGGATGTAAAGACCAATTTGTGGTGTTTTACTTTCAGCTGTATTTTCTCTACTTGAAGACAGCCTGATTATAAATACCAGGGAATAGGAGTTTGTGGAGACTTACCCCCAAATGGGAATTCCTTTCAATGGGAATTTGAAATTTGAGCAGCGTGGCAGGGGTACAGAAAATGCAAATATTGCACTGAAGCTGACAGAGGGAGCCAAAATATTACCTTAAAAATATTTACCTGGTTTTTGAAAAAAACAAATCAAAATTCCCTCAAATCAATGGGAACCCAAAAGCTCTGAAAACATCTTTATAGATAAAAGTTAATAGCTTATGAAATAAAATATAATAATATAAAATACAGGAATATTGAATGTTTTCTTATCTCATGGTGATTAAAAATCATTATTAATTCGGCAGCTTTAAGATACCAATTAGTATTCAAATTTCCAGAATCTTTATGATGTGACTTTTTAAATTTGAAGTATTTCTGGATCAAGTTCTAGGATTATTTTATGGTTGGAGTTGAGAGAAATTGTTCCGTTCCAAAGTCTGCCTGTGCTTACAGCTCCTCACTGTTGGTGGGCTTGAATTAGAATGTAAAATTATTACCTGGAGAAAAAAAAAAAAAAAGTTTAAGCACAGAAACAAACCAGAAATACCTTTTGGAACAGGAAGGCACTTTGCATGTATGCATATTTTCATGTATATATATACACACACAAACATAGATCTCTCCTTTTAGAAAAGCAGCATTTAAACAAGTAATTTCAATTTATTTCTCTTTTGCAAAAGTTCTGCCTTTTCTCTCCAGGAGGTGCTGCTCCTCTTGTTTTTGGTTAAGTGTGGATAATTAATTAATGTGCAGAAAATATAGAATGTACATTCTAAATGGAGATTATCCTAATTTCCTGCAGCTAAAATGTGAACTAAAATTTTAGTTTAGAATTTGCCTCAGAAATGCCATCTCCTGTCTGTCACCAGTGGCGTTCACATTAAAGGTGTTTTTGGATCTGCACTCATGGGGGATTTCATCCCATCCTTTGGGGGGAAAAGAAACTGAAAAACACAGTCCAGGACACGATTCCTTGGCACAGAGATCTGCACTGTAAAACTGTTTTTATAGGGCCACGCTAATATTGGGAGAACTTTTTGATGTGAGACATGATGACAGAATTTTAATCTTTTACTGAGCTGATTCCTCACCCCTTAAAGCTTCCCAGCACGAAGGAATGGAGATGAGAAATGGAATTAAAGCAAAAGACGCTGCAGTTCATGAGGGGGTTTTGTGGCTGAGCTCTACAAATCTTCCTGATGTTCTTTGGCCAGGTTTTCTCCTTCTCCTGAGTGAGGCAGGGACAGCACCAGGAGAGGTCCAGGTGTTCCAGGACTGCCTCCAAGGGCACTCACTGAATTTTCTGGGATTGCAGGTTTTTTTTTTGGTTGAAGCTCCTCAATTGGAAATTTTCTTTATTAGTTCCTTTTCAGGTCTGAAACTCTGCAAACTCTGAATGGCTCTTTGGGGACCTGTTAAATCAGTCACCTTTCCTCAGCAACCTCTCTCTGCAGGGCCTGCAGGGTGGAAAAAGTTGGCAATTTCTCTCTAAATGGGTGTGTGAAGTGTGTCAGAGCTTGGAAAAGGCTTCTGCTGGCATAGAGCACGACCAAAACAACTACAATCAGCTAGGAAGTTTGAAAATAAATGTTTGTGTGTGTGAGGTCAGGCATCACCACTCCATCCATCCCCTGCTCCACTTGGGGTTTTAGAAGCTCCAGTGAAACATCTGTCAAAATTTCCAGGCAAAGTCAACCATTTATCAATTACATTTTCACAAATTTTCGGTGGTATTTCTGTTAAATCCTCTCCGTTAGAACATCTTGTTTTAAAGCACCAAAAAAACAAACAAACAAGAAAGAAAAGGGAGTATTTTTGGAAGCGAGCACATTTCATTTCTATCAGAACACAGTCAAAGAGGGATGGAACAGCACGAGCATCCATTACTGAGGCAGATGCCACCCCAAACCCCTTCCTCAGTGATTTGCTCTTTTCATCCCTGTGCTTCAGACAGAAAGGGAAGAGGCTCTGTGGATAAGCACAAGACAGACAGCTCTCCTCTGATTATGCATTTATGAGCTATTTGCTGTTCTCTGTCGATGTGAAACGTTTTTCAGGGCTCTATTTAAAGCTGAGTGCCCCGATGAGAGCTGCTTTTTGGGGAACATTTCTGAATTTGCCCGGGTTTCTGTGTTTCCTGGGGCTCTCAGTGATCCGAGTGGGAGCTGAGGAAGTGCTCCGAGCCTCCTCTCCTTCCAGCTGCACTTCAGAAATGCTGGAAGTGATGCCTTTTTTGGGGCTACCTAAAAACAGAGGCCAGACAGAATTAAGGGAATAAAAAGCAGTTTCTATTTATTGAAGGGTCTCCAGGTCCAGTTTGGGCTGCACCCAAAAATGGCCAATGGGTCCCAGGTCTCACACTTTTCTAAGCTGGGTCCATTTGCACATTGGGGTTCATCTCCCAATTGCAGCTGCAGGGAATGAAGTCATTTAGGGCAGCTTTGCTGCCCCCAAGTCCCTTTTGTTTCCATCTCTCAGGCCTGGGGCAGTGAGGTGTCCTTGATTGCAGGCCTGGGGAGGAATTGCTGTGTCTGAGCAGGATGGGGAAGCAGCAGCTGAGCCTGCACATGGAGTTTGGAGTCAGGCACTAAAGAACTGCAGCACTACAAATGGATGAAAAATACAAAAGCTGAAATCCTAAAGCATCAGAGGTCATCAGGAATTGCTCCATGAGAAATGGGAGCATTCTTCCTGTTTTTAGAACCCAACTGCAGCTTTATCTCTGACATGGCTGCTTAGCTGCAGCTCCAAACTTAGCAGATTTCCCCCACATGATATGTATTTTTGCCTTCATCCATTTGTGTTTTAAAAGACAACTTTATCCCAGGAGCTGCAGTGCTCCCTCTGCCATTTTTTTTCCCCCTAATAGCAAGGTTAGAATTCTAACTCAAACTTAATTAAACTTTTCCAAGTGAGTAAATGTCAACATATGGACAGCCACTTCCCTGCTAATATCAAGCTAACAGAAATTCTAATTTCTAATTGGTTTTATTCCTAATGATTTGTTTGCATTGGCACAATAGCCTATTCTAAATGTGGTCTTGCAACATGTGATCATGAAAAAAATAGGATTTATTTTCTCCTTCTTTTACTCTGAATTAACCAATGACATTTATTAGTGTTCCATCCAGAGCTCTGGGATCACAGTTCCCTACACTGCTAACTCAATTTAGTCCATACATCTTTCAAACTGAGTTTGTGTTTTACATTGATTTTTTTTTCATAGCTATGACATTTGGACAAGCTGATCTGAGGGGGATCCCTTATTTGTGCTGTGTGTTCTTCAGTGGCTTTTGATGAAGTCTGAACCAAAAACACTTTTCTGGTTTTCAAGGCTGACTCTACTCCAGGTAGAGTTTCTGGGGGTATCACGGCTGGCTGCTAAGTCAGATTTCTCAATGCATTTTTATTGTGCACTGGAGCTGCTTTATTCCATGGAAAACGCCGAGAAAAAGGGTCTAAACTGAGAAAAACTGTTTAAGGTGAGGACCATGTGCACCTGTTCTGCATTCTTGGAATAGTGACTTTAATTTGGAGACTTTTGTAGCTCTATTTTTTTCTATATCGTGCACGAATACAAACAAAACTTCAACTTTCACCAGAACTTTCCTTGTGGGCATTGATATTTGTACTGAAATGAAAAGCAGTGTCCGAATCACTTGTTATTGACAAATGTACTTTTCATGTTTGATTTATTTATTTTTTTTCACTGTTTCTACAGAGAGAGTTAAATAATATTGAATATATTTCTTTATGGAATAGTTGTAGGTCATACCAAGAACTCTTTCTTTTTGAGAGAAGGTCACTGTAACAATTATCCCAGCACAGCCTTCCTTGCACTATGGAATACATTGTCCTGTAATTTTGGCTCACAGCCTCTCAATTAACCCCTCAAATAATTATTACTTACAGAATTTTAAAGAGGAGTGATTATTTAATTTAATTATTTTGTCTTTTTGTAATATTTTTTTTTCTTTGTTTAGTTATGCCTGTGAAGCTGTTTAGAGTTGTTTATTATTATGGGGGTAAACAAAACACTTATTCTGCAAATTCCTACTGGGCTGCAGCAATTTAAGTGAACAAAATTGCTCTTTTCTAGGTGTTTTGATGAAGATATATTCCACTGGTTATTTTAGAATATGCCCATCTTGATTTTTGCCATATTTTAAAATCCTTACAAAGACCTGCTTCTAGATTGTGTGAAAATTTATTAGTAGAAATTGTCTTTTCTGAAGCTTCCCATTATAAAATCCTTGATTCTTAATTTCCTGCTTTCCTGGCTGGATGTCCAGTCAGTCTGTCTGTTTTCATGACTTTCCCCTATTTTGATCCCATCACCTTTGGAATGAGAGAACAAATGAGATCCTGCTCATCCAGCACTGCTTGGAGTTTTTCGAGTCAATTGGTATTTTTTATTGCAATGTGGAGTTTTTTATTTTCATGTATTTTATATTGGTTTTTATTTATTGCAACCTGGCGTTGCCCCATCAAACTCTCCATTCTGTGGGGGTCCCACACAAGGGCAGCTTTGGGAGCCAGTTCCTGACTGCATGACAGAAGTTTAAGACTCAAGCTGGTGTCAGTAACAGCACACTGAGAACTTGCAAAGTGCAAAATGTGCACTTTTTGTCGTGTGGGACCTGCAGATTGAGGAATTATTTCCTAATGCAAAGTGACCTATATCTGCTTGCTACAAATCTGTGCTGGGCTGCAGGATCTGACATCCCCCAGCTGCTTTCCCTTCTGGAGAGATGTGCAGATCTCTGACCAAACTTTTGGATATTGCTCATCACACATTGCCAGGGTGCCAGGCACGACTCAGCTCTCGGCTGGGGACGGTAGGAAATGAGATTTAGAACTTTGGGACGACATAAAAAATCTTCTCACATATTTTCCAGGAAGAGATCCTCCAGAAATATTAATTCTGCAAGTAGGACTCGGCTAGGACATGACCTTGCAAGTCAAGTGGTTGAATAACTGCACTTGAATCCTTGTTAATAAACACAGAACAACTTTTCAAGGTCTGATTCCTGCATTTGGAGCCCATGTTTTACCTTTGGAATATGAGGTTATATTTACCAGACATCTCTAGCTCGGAGCAATACGAGTGAAGCTACAACAACCCAATGTCAAGGTTTTTCTCTTGCAGTCCCTAAGGACTGGACTCGTGATGAAAATTCCCATTTTTTTTGCTTTTCTCTCTTTTTTTCTGTGGCAGAAAAAGGAAACAAAATTGAATATAAACATTGTAGAAGCAGTTGCTTGGTCTTTTGGTGGAGAGAGGACCCATCCCTTTGCCTGATCTCTCCAAATGCATTTCCTTGGAGATGCCAGGCAAAAGAATCTTGCTCGACACCTCCCATCTCCTGAAGTGGAGGGAATATCTCAATTCACATTCCTGTGCTCATGAATGTTTGTGATCAGGCTGAGGAACGTGTGGATATATCTCTGTGCTTTCAGGGCCCCCAAATTCGTTTCTTTGCATATAGATGCCAAAAATGTGTAAATATTTAATAGCAAGCTCTGGAGCCGACAGTTACGTAAGGAACCCACAGGGACAGCAGCCCTTTGCTTCCCCCTCCCCGCCCCCCTGGAGCCCTTACATAACAACCTGATGGATCACAAAGCCAGGAATTCTAATATTGGGTTCAAATAGCTGTCAAAAAGTCACTTTTAGTGAGTGCAGAACCCCCCTGAAGCTCGGTGTTTTGTAGGGTGATTCTGTCACACTGTGGGTTTGGAGAACACTGATTCCTGCAGGTAACTTGGAAATGTTGACTGAACTCTTGGGCAGAGTGAGAGAAAGGCAGAAATCATTGAATTTCCAGTAATTTCTGCCCCTTTTCCTGGGCTGTGGCACTGTCCAGCCCTCATGGGAAGTGATTCAACATCTGCTGATGAGGATGCATCCTCACCCAGAGGAGGATTTGGGGCAGGAGAGCTGGTGGCAATCACTCCTGGGACTAATGTGGAGCAAAAACCACCAGGCAAAGAGGAATCTGCAGAAATAAATGCTGCAGTGTCTGTTACAGCTCTAAAAGCCTTGTTAAGAAGGGGAATTGATGGTTTTTATCGCCTAATTTTTGGGTTATTGTTCCTTTTCTTGCACGGCTAAATGTATTTGTGAAGTAAGAATCATCAGTGGTGGTGTTGGGAGCCAGAGCCCAGCTCTGCTGATGAAAAAGCTGTAACTTGGAGCTGCTCAATTTGCTTTAATAACATCAGTGCTGAAGCTGCAGCGAGGGAAAAAATGTCTTTAGAGAAAGCAATTCAATAAAAAGTTTTTTTATCAGGGGAACTGTTGTCTTTCTGATGACAAAACCAGTTTGACTGACTAAAAAAATTACCTCTGGGGGTGTGAGGAGATTTTCCTGGGGAATTTAAATGCCACAAGGTATTCTCAGCTTAAAAATAGCAGCGTGTAGGTTGAAATGAGTAGCTGAGAGGTATGTGCTGTAGGTTGGGATTTAGGAATACAGATGTTCCCAGATTTTTAAAAATGTACTTTTTCTGATTTAAAAATTACCGTGCTGAGGCCCAGGACCGCATAGTTTGTAATTATAATCATTATGTTATTCAAAGCAGCTTTAAGAATCTCCTGATAACGGCTGGAAATTTTAAGCAGATATTCTTTATAGCTGTACAGATCCCTTCTCTATGCTCTTCCTTCTGTATCTGCCCAGATTTGGTTGCTATTACCAGAAATGTGTATTGAAATGGTGTAAAAGCATCCCAGATCCAGCAGGATGTGAGCCTGGCAAGCTGTCAGGTGACGCAGTCTGGCTTTTTGTGGACTTTTCCTATTATTTCCCTTTCTTGCTTTCTAGCTTTCACTGAGTTGAAATGATTAATAACAGCCACCCGATTATTAGCTCGTGATGCCTCTTGCTCGCTGTTCCTGAAGTGCTTCAGCCTCTTCTTGTGTCTCCTCTCCTTCTTCCCCTTCCCCTTTTCACCACAAGCACCTTCAAGTTTTTCCTAACTTTCCCTTTAATAACCTATGCCTTTCTTCCTTTCTTTTTTCCTTCCAAACCCTTCCATATAATTAAATTCTGTTTGTGCAGAGCAGGTTTCTCAGGCCAGTTTTGAATTTTCTTGAAATGAAGCGCAGCCCTGGTGAGTGCCTGGGGCTTTGCTCAGCTCTGCAGGCTCCTGGGCAGGTTTGGAGCCCCCCAGCCCCTGCTGAGATGGAAATCCAGCTGCTGCCACTTCAGCTGGGCTCACTGCCTGTGATGGTGGCAGAACTTTCCTATTCTTCCCTTCCTGAACCCTCCTTTCCTTTGGATTTTTCCTTCCTTTCACCTAACCCTCTGTAGAAAACTTCCCAACAGCTTTGCTGATCTATTTCTGGCCCAGTTCTAAGCTTTTAAAGCTCTGTTCTCCTTCCACAGGGTTCTGGTAACATCTCTTCAGATATTTTCTGGGCACAAGAGTCACCTTGGTCCTCTTTTGTGTTTCTGAGCATTCTCTGAGGCTGTGCTGCCAGGTTCTCCCTCTCCTGGGGAGTTCCAGCTCACCTGGGTGTTCCTTTTGGGATAAATTGATCCATTTTCGGGCTCCATTTGTTTCTTCTGTGCCAAAGGAGTCCCAGCCCTTTACATCCTTGCCTTGCAGATCTTCAGCATCTCAGTTTCAAACCCTGCACATTTTCTGTCCTGTGAGGGTGAGGCTTTGGCCACCACACACGTTCAGAGGTGTGGGAGAAAGGAGCTCCATATTTTACACTTGTTTACCTCTCTGGATTTGGATTTTCTGACAGATAGGGCCTCTGTTAAATGTAATTTAAGATGAGAACATCACAATTCACTGTCTTGGAATAAAACCCTGCCACAAATCACATCTGCATATTAACAACTCTTTTGTGATGCTTTTCACTCAGTGCATTTCAATAAAAACTCAGACAGATTTTTGGGCAGCATTGAGAGCCACGTGCTCCCTGTGAAAACAGAACAGCAATTTTATACCTCACCATGAACTTTTCAAGCTTATGTGAACATTTTCACTAAATATTAGATGCTTTAAACCCAATTTTGCTACTTAGGGGTATTAATATGATGTATTTCATGTATTTTATTAATATTTCTCATTTTTTCATCAAGGTCAATACTGGGTCACTCAGCACTGCAATAATGACAGATTATCTAAATATAGAGTTAAGAAGTTTGTGTCTTTTCCCCCTATAAATACATAAAGTTTCTTCCTGTAAATCCATATAAATCTTCCTATAATTTCTAGAAAAGCCATAACAGCAGAAAAAAAAATAAAAACCCAATTGTTTTTCCTGAAGTATATAAGAAAACATTAGACAGACTCAAGCCAATGGAGATGTAGGTTTCCTTTATTTTTTTTTTCCTGTTAAAAGTAACACCTCTGAAACAGTTTGGAACCAAAAGCCATGTAATTCAGAAAATGGTTCCTGACAGATGGAAACTTGTAAAGGGCAGAGGTTGCATTTTAAAATCCTGCTTTTCATATTTAAAAAAAATCTGCTTGGAAATCTTGCTCTTGTAAGAAGCAAGATTTTGCTATATTGAAGAACATTCTGCATTGATTTATGTAGTGCTTTTATCCCATCTCCCTCCTGTGCTGTGTAAAAAACAAAGGCAAAATTTTGGGAAATTCTGATGGTCTGATTGATTTCTCAGTGTCCCATAACCTGGGCCAGGGGATCTCTGGGGTTTTAGAGAGGCCACATTGAATCTCAGCCATTAATGACTCAAAACTCCAAAAATCAACTCTGAATTTCCTCCATCCCTCTAAAACACTTCAGGTCTTGATGAGCTCTAGCAATTAATTTCTCTACTCTTAAAATTCGTCAAACACCTCTGCTCTACCTGAATTTATCATTGTCAGATGAAATGAACAGGGAAAAAAAAAAAGATGCATTTGAAATATTGTTGTTTTCATTGGGTTGTGGAGGATTGTCTCAGGATTTTAAATCATAAGCATGATTTTTTATTCAGTGTGGAAGCCTGTCAGATTTAGGGACACTTTCCAAGAGCTTGATCTAAGTTCAATCTGTTTCCTTCAGATTTTCTTTCATTCTTACAAACAATTTTTTCAGCTGGAATAAAACAATTTTTTCAGTTGAAAAGTGAATTCTTTTATTTGATTGTTCTTAATCTATGAGGTATCTACAGGTAATTCCTTTTATGTTAATGATAATATCTTCTATTATTTGCATGCTCCGTGGTACCATTTATGTGAGTGTGGAGATCAGTTCTGACAACACAAACACAAAATTAACCTCACTGCTCAAGTCAAGGAATATATTTCTTTTTCACCTGATTTTGCTTCTTTTATTTTTATTTTTATTTTTATTTTTACTGAAGGGTCTTGGAAATATTACCCTGTACCAGCTCTTTGTAATCTTGGACAAGCTGGACTAAATTTCAACCATGTGAAAAGCAAATAAAATCAGTATTTGACTGTGGCTAGACCAGGCTGTGTTTCTTTTGTGAGGAATAGAAGAGGAGGTTTGCTGTTAAAAAAAAACAAATATTCATCATATTTAATTCTAAGTCATATCTAATGCAAAAGGGAGAGTGAATTCTGGTGTTCTGTCTGCTGAAACAGAATTACTTGCACTAGGAAACCCTTTAAAACAATCAATACAAAAGTGACTCTGTTGGTTTGGCAAAGGAATCTAAAAGTCTAACACCGCCCAATTAAGAGGATCAAAGTTAAACAGAACAAAATTCTTTAGTCCTGCCCCAAATCCCCATTCTGCTGCAGGAGGAAGGTCCAGGGTTGGATTTTGAGTTCCACTTGTGGCTGGAGATGAGCAGCTGCAGGTCCTGAACTCAAAAGAGTTTCTTTATTTCTTCCTGGAGTGCTGTCCCGTGGTTTTGGTGAGGTTCTTGTGCTGAAGGGCCAGCAGTGGAAGGACATCCCTGCCAGGGCAGCCCTGTCCCTGGGAATCTCAGTGAAAACTGCAGAGAACTTGGCTAAAAACTCTGCTTCTTTTCATTTTCTTCCTCTCTGAGCGCCCGTTCAGGCTCATCTTTCTTCCTCTGACTTTTGGTAGTTCTGCTGTTGTTGTTCACATGCAGGAGTAATTACTCAGCTGGTTAATGAGCCAGGATGCTCCTGTTTGTAATTTGAATATAGAAATCAGGCTGGTCCTTAATTCTCTCTAGTGAGAGGTGATGAATAAACCAAATTAAACTTCGGTCAGAGGTGGAAGGGAAGTTGCTGAAACCCCCCTGGTGCCTGGAAAAGTGATGTCAAATTCCAGCCTGGTCCCATTCTTCATGGAAAATGGAAAAAATTCTTCCCAGCTGCCTCAGGAGAGGAGGCTCTGCTGAGTTCTCCTCTCTCCCATCAGCTGGGATTTCTCTGGAACGTGTCCTTGGCTCTCCAGTATTTCTCCCAGGTGCTCTTTCAGTAAGAAGGAGAACTCTGGTGCTTTCCTTTGGTGAATATTATCTAGGAAGGCTATTTAAATTTTAATTGCATCCAACCTTGAAGTAAATAATTAGCAGATGTATATAAAGTAGTTCAGAATTAACAGTTCAGAACACTGATTCTCTTAATACCGTTTTGCTTGTGGCAGGAATAATGTACTTGCAGTTCTAGCAGCATCCCACTGCATTTCTCTGTAGGGAAGACTGGTGAATTAATATCAGGGAATAATTTTTACTCAGTGTTCCTTAATTATTTCATTATCAAATTAAAATGCTGATAAATTCAGTTTACCCCAGTATTTTTTTAACAAGTGTTCCCTATAAGCGTGTTTAGTTGAGAACACTTAGAAATTGTGTTGAAAATGGTTTAAAAAAATTGTGTTAAAATAGTTTAATTAAATCTGGCAGGGTGTTAATGTTAACTTAATGCCATTGATTTACATTGATTAATGTCATTCACTGTTTTTGTCCTTCCTGTAACTTTCAGTATTATTCTTATTCTTATCCTGCAGGTTTTGGTGGCTTAGGTGAAGCTCTGAGTCCTCTGTCACATAACAGAATTGGCACTTTCTCTTTCCATTTGTTTAGTCTGGGTTCACCAAGGATGGGTTGCTCAGCAGAAAAATGAAAAGGATTAAGATTTCTGTTGACTTACTTAATTTTTTCTTTTCCACAGACTTCTTTATTTGTCCTTTTCCTCCACTCTGCCTGGTTTCATTAGCAGGCAGTGCTTGGAAGAGCAGCTCCATTCCCTCACCTTGTCATGCCACAACAAATTTTATTGCTTGTGATGCACCCGACCTTCCCTAAACTGCTCCTTAACATCTCTGCAGGGTGTGGTACTGCAACAGGAGGAGCTGAGGATGAGGGGGAGGCCGAAGCTGGCTGGATTGAAGGTGCTGCCATCCTCCTGTCTGTCATCTGTGTTGTCCTGGTCACTGCCTTCAACGACTGGAGCAAGGAGAAGCAGTTCCGCGGGCTGCAGAGCCGCATCGAGCAGGAGCAGAAGTTCACCGTGGTGCGAGGGGGACAGGTCATCCAGATCCCCGTGGCAGAGATCGTGGTTGGGGACATTGCACAGGTGAAATATGGTGAGTGCACCACCTTTGGACCCTTGCTTTGCTCTGCTGGCCCCTCCCAGCAGGATGGACACGCTTCTCTGGCAGGGATGGGAAAGGCAGGATTATGGCAGATTTATGGGACAGAGAAATCAGTATTGGCCATGGTGAGGTGATACCTGAGCTGCCAGGGATGGGAAAAGCAGGATTATGGCACATTTATGGGACAGAAAGGTCAGTATTGGCCACGGTGAGGTGACACCTGAGCTGTCAGGGCAAAAAGAGAACCTAGGAACCTGCTGTGAAACTGCACCAGGACATCAGTTTAACTGGTGTAACCTTCTTTCACTGACCAGGACAAGGACTGTTCATACAAAGATAACCCTCTGTGGTTGAGGATTGCATTATTCAGATTTATTTCTTTTTATTTCTGTCTGGTTAGGGATAAGAAGAAGTATTTTTAAATGTTGTGTAGAAGAGAATTGGGCCTCTGTGATCACCTCACGAGATGCTCCAGATCCAGACTGACCCCCCAGATCAGGTGCCTGATAATTCCATGCTGTAGGGAAAGCCCCGTGCTCCAGTGGAGTGAAAGGTCCTGCAGGACCTCTGGAGTGAGTTGTTAACTCCAGCAATATCCCACTTCCAACAGCCATCACCTTTCTCCTGGGCTTACCTAAGGGCTTCCTGAGGGCAGCTCAGCTGTTAATTAGCTGCTGTTAATTCCTCTGAAGTCTGATGGAGAAACCTTCAGGTGATGTGAAGAGCGCTTCCCTGCCAAACCCCCCTGGTGGGGATGTCCATTGTGTGCTAAATGTGATACATTGGGATTTTGGGATAGCATTAAGCAGAAAATGGTTGCAATAAAAGGCCTTTTCTTGCAGGATTGTAATACTGTGGTTTTTGGGGACAGGTTCATGAGTAATTCCTTCCCTTCTGCTTTCATTTCACCTTTTAATGCAAGTAACTGTGATTTTAAAGCAAATCCCACCATGTCACTGTAAAAGCGATCTCATGGCGGTTTTCCATTGCCACCTTCTGACCACAGGTGACCTCCTACCTGCTGATGGGATCTTTATTCAAGGAAATGATCTCAAAATCGATGAGAGCTCTTTGACTGGAGAGTCCGACCAGGTCCGCAAATCCGTGGACAAAGACCCGATGCTGCTGTCAGGTAAAATCTGCCCCATCCCCTCTGAGCTCCTGCTCTGCCCTCTCCAGGGCTGCAGAGCCAACCTGGAGCTCTGGTGGGTGCCTGTTTTCCTGGGAAAGCTGCTCTGGGAGCCTAGGAGCCAATGACACTTTTTGGAGGATATTTTTATCCACCTTTGTCGTCCAATTCAGGAGAAGATTCCCTCAGAACAAAACACAGGGATACAAATAGCAAGCTCTTAATTAAAATGTATTTGGAATTAGTGACACATCTTAAAGGAGGCTCTGATAAATTTCTGAGGAAGGTTTCAGAGCTTTTCCTTTCTGACTGAACCAACCAAGTCTTTGCTGGTTTTTTAAGATTTTTCTGATCTTCAGGTTTGAATGGAATTTACTTTTTGGGTGGTTTTTTGGGGGGTGTGACTGACCCAATTTGTGTATTTGTGTTGTTTTACCTTTTACTTGCAAAAGATAAACTTGGTTAGTGACAGTATTTCTTTTGAAAAGAGAATCTGATGGTGATGGATGTGCAGCCTGAGGTTTGTGCTTAAGCATTAATTCTTGGTTGAGAATAATGCACAACAGGGTTTATTTTGGTTATGTGGTAATATCCCCCTCAATATAGGTTTGCAAAGTGTAACAGATCTCTCTCAGTACTGTCAGAAAAGCCTTGCATCATTTTTTGTACATTTATTTTATCTCTGTGTAACCTTTCCTGCCTCTTTTCAGGCACCCACGTCATGGAGGGCTCTGGGCGGATGCTGGTGACTGCTGTGGGGGTGAATTCCCAGACTGGCATCATCTTCACTCTGCTGGGAGCTGGGGGAGAAGAGGAGGAGAAGAAAGACAAGAAAGGTAAATCTCCCAGCACCAGGATGCTCCAGAGAAAGCTCTTTGGGCTTTGTGCAGCCGGAGCTCTCCTCCGCTCTTGACAAATAAACGCGATTTTTTCAAAATGCCTTTTTATTTTTTATGGCACATTTTTATCATCACATGTCACACAGAAAAACAGCAGAAGCTGTTAACCAATAAATCCATTGGGTAACAAGATGTTTTTCCAGTGTGAAATTGCAGGCTCCCAGTCCATACCAAAATGCAGGGGAATACCTGGGCATGCTCCAGTTGCTGTGGCTTCTCTACATGAATCCATGCTCACCTACAGTTTGCTAAGATTTTGTGCTTTTCTATCAATTTAACTTTTCCCCTCCCCCCAGGAAAAACACCCCTTGGCCATGGAAATAGCATCTGTCCTGGAGCTTGAGGACTAAAATAAAGATAAGCTGTGGCTCTTTGCTAGCCTGGTTGTTTAATGTCAGTGACTGACTTGAGAGGCATTTTAATTTTTTTCAGGTGTAAAGGTCGAGCTAAGAATAGTAAAAGCCAAGAATGTAGCAGTAAATGTTAGCAGACAGTTTTACTTTCATGTCCTGTATCAGTTAATGAAATCAAGAAGCCTCTTTAGACTTTTCACCTTATTACAGTGTGATGTCATAAGCATTTGCTAATTTATGAGCTGCACACTAAGCAGAAACATGATTTAATGTCTGTCCTTTCCAGTTTTTCTTCACACAGTCTTGTAAATTGTTCTGCTTCCACAATTTCATTCCAAGTCTGTCCTAAGAATATTTGTCTTTCAGGCATAATTAAGGGCCAATTAATGCAGGTTTTTCAGACATTTCTGCTCTTTCTAGTGGTTTTCACTATTAATAATACAAAAAAAAAAAACAGTTAAAGCTTTACTGAACATTTTATTTGCTATCTGTCAGGCAATATGATTCCACCTTTTTTTTTTTGTTTCCATCCTTTTATATGAAGCTCTGGATAGGAAGGCCAAATTCAAATGGTTTTCAGGACCTACAGTTTCCATTTCTGAGAATATTCAACCAGCAGCTGCCTTTGACTCCCTGCTGCTTTGAGGAAATCCCTTTTTACTTAATGAAATGTTTATCATTTCATTTCTGCACAGAAATGCACAATAGCTGCCTGGCACAAGGAGCTCCAGAAGAATTAAAAGGAGAAAGACTGAAACTTTACAAAGCAAAAAAACTCTTTTACATCAGCCTAGTTTTGAGCAGCAGTTTGGAGTTTTCTCTTGCTGTCGTTCAGAGCCTGTGTGAGATGTGGAGGAGAGGAGGAGCAGCTTCACCCCTGTGTGATGGGAGAGCTCCCTGTGCTGGGTTTAACTGGGCTGGCCTCCCTAGGCTGTGCTCAGCTGCTTCTCCCAGGTTTCACTGGGAAGAGCCTGGAAAGGCAGGAAAAGAGGAATCAGGGAACTTTCCCCATGTTGTGGCTCAAACTTACCCAGAGACAGAGTTTCTGTGCTAGAATTTGGATGCAGACACAGAATTTAACTGAATATGGCTCTGTAGAAATAGCTATCATATTAAAAAATCCATAATATAGAGAATTCCTCCACATTTTCTGGTGCTGCTGGTGGCTTTGTGCCCGTGCCTGGGCAGAGCTGGTGGCACCAACTCAAATTGAAACCTCTGGTACATAAACCTGCAGCTCTCAGAAATCCTGCCCCTTCCAGTCCCCATGGGTGTGTGCTTTTATTGTTCATTAACACTTTAAAAATCCTCGTGCAGGTGTGAAACAGGAGGAGGAACAGAAGCTTCCAGGTAGAGTAAGACTTGTACCCCATCCAATGGTGCAAATCAGGGGGGAACTGCTGATGGAAATAATCACCTTTGAATCAGTCAAGTTGAAATTAAAGAATGATTTCAAATCAACAAGATTGCTGGTGCCAAATCTTTTGGTGTGCAGGCATTGTTGGTGTTGCAAATCCTCAGGTTCAGCTGGAACAATCAGCTGTTCTCCAGAAGTAAATTGCAAAGTATTTAATGTGGAATACTTGATTTGCTGTTAGCAGCTCACACTGTGCTGGTTGGGGTGGGGATCCAAACGGAATAAAGAACAAGCACGAGTCACCAAAACAGTTTAAATCATTGCCACCACAGCAATCAAATTTGCAATTGAAATTTTCCTGAATGCAGTTGCACAGGGTGTGTTTTTAAATCCTGGGAGCTGTTTATTTTCTTCTCCCAAATTGCCATTTGTAAATAAAATCAGCCCATTCTTCTGCAGTACCAGCCCAGTACAGCATGAAATAATCCCTGTGGGGCAAGGACTGGAGTAGTTGGAGAGTCTCAGTCAGAATTCAGGGGAGGACTTGGTTCTATTGTGAGCAATTAACCCCAGAAACAAAACAAAATACATTTTATCTGTTTTTTGCAGAGACTAATTTTATTGCAGTTTACTATAAAAAACAGAGTAAAATGATAAAACCTCCTTCGAGCTTTTCACCTTCCTGTTAGGAAAGATTTCTTGTCCAATTTTCTCAAAGATGTGGATAATTGCTGAAAGGAAGAAGAGGGTTTTCTTTTCTGGTTTTCCTTTCGTGTCACCACAAACCAGGAAATGTGTCATGTCCATTCTCTGGATTTAAAATAACCCATTATTCTCCTCAAAACTACATTTGCCTTTTGAACATAAAATATAGGAAAATTCCATGTTTCTACTCAGATTAATGGGCCTTTTACCTGGGTGATGGCAGGACATGGATTGAGCCCTGTTAGACTGGGATGCATCGGTGATGATAAATTGTAATGTGCACAATTATTTAAAACATAAAATATGTACCATTTTACTGTCTAGAAGCATATACATTTTTAAAAGCAAATTTTAAAGCTACCCATGCACTGTGTAAATTACTTCCAAAGGAAGTATTTCAACCACTTCAAAAATGCATAAATTACATTAAAATAAAACAAATTACATTTTACAAGTGTACAAATGACATTTACTAATTACAATTTACAATTACAAGAAATAAGACATTGAAGAGCAATGCACACAGAACTGTGTACAGTCACTTCTCACCAACTCCTTTGACTTTGCTAAATGTGTTTCATATTTATTTATCTTCTATTATTATTGTTATTATCATTATTGTTATTATGATTTGAGTTTTCACCTTACTTTGTGACACCTTCCCAATGCCACTTTGCTTTGGAAATTTGTGTTAATTAATTTCAAACTCTTTGATTTTGGGAGCAAACAAAGCCACCGAGGCTTTTCGCTCTGTCACGTGCACTCGTTCGCGTTGTTGCTATTATTTATTCATTATTTGTTGCTTTGTTTTTTTTGTGTGTTTTTTTGTTTGTTTTTTTGTTGTTATTGTTTTTTTGTTGTTTTTTTTTTTTTATCCATTATTGCTCAGTAGATTCTTCCCATCCCTCCTCCCACCCTCCTCCAGCCACAGATGGTGCAGCAGGTGCAAATGCCACTGATAATGCAAATGCCAGCTTAGTCAATGGTACGTCACAACCCCCGGCTTGTCTGATTTGATGGATTTCTCTCCTGACTGTGTCAAATTCCCTCTCCCCTCGCTGACCTGCACAGATGTTGTGTGTGTGTGACTGCACTCTGAGAGATCCTGCTCCACACGCTCTGCAGGAGCTTGCCAGAGGGGCCACAGGGATGCTGCAGCCTCAGAATCCAGCCTGGCAGGGCTGGGGTTTGCAGTCTTGACCCATTTAAATCCCCAGTTAAAAGGAGCCAGCTGCAAAACTTCCGGGTAGATTCACCCGAAGTTTTATTATGAGGCTTCATTATTCAGCATAGATCTGGAGAGGAGGAAAGGGATTCTCTCTGCTTCTCCTCTTTTTCACTCTCACAATTCCTCACACAGTTCTGAGGGAGGGCTGGAGTCAGGGATCCCAACACTCTGTTAGGGACAGCCTCTGCTGTTTTCAGCATCTGTTCTGGGGGGAATGAGAGGTTTTGTGGATATTTGTGTGAGCCCTCAGCAATCTTCTCCCGAGCTGTGTTAACTAAACCCAAAGCAAACCATTCCTGCAGGCAGTTTTGACTGTGAATGTGTCCCATTCCTCACCCCACTTGTTAGCACACAGGTATTTCGGTGTCTCTCCAAACACTCAAATTCCAGTGTTAAACTGTATTGAATGGGTCAATATTAGTGTAGGCATCAGATGTTTTTTGCTGCTAATCAGATACATGAGCCTTTATTTGCCAAGCAACCTTTCCTTCTTGTGCAGTGCCAAAAATACCGAGTAAAGTCATTCTGCTTTTCATCATGTTGGTGAAAGAAGTTAATTTTCCATGCAGGTTGCATTTCACATGTGAAATGAGAGTTTCTGACAGCAATGTCAAGTGCTAAACAAGGACCAGGATTTACTGCTGTAAGATCATATTTAAAACAGTGACACACAGGCAATCTTTGAGCCTATTTTCAAATCATTTGAAAGAAACATATAACCAGATTTAAAACCCATTCTGGAAAACTAGGAATTACAATCCCTGCATCTCCTTGCATGGCAGGGATCTCCCGCATCCTGGTTCCAGATTCCTTAGAGACCAAGAACCAGGGAATGAATTATAAATGTTTTATTCTCCATTAATGTGAGGGTGCTGAGGTCCTGGCACTGAGCAGCTGTGGCTGCCCCTGGATCCCTGGCAGTGCCCAAGGCCAGGCTGGACAGGGCTGGAAACAGCCTGGGACAGTGGGAGGTGTCCCTGCCATGGCAGGGGTGGCACTGGATGGGCTTTAAGGTTTGTTCCAACTGAAACCAATCTGTGATTCTGTGATAATTCCGCTTTGGGGAGTGTAAAACAAACCAACAAACTCCCCTCCAGTCCCACTGGATCCTCAGCACTCCTGTTCATCCCTGGCAGCTGCCCAGGAGGGGTGGGAGCAGAGATCAGCCCCTCTGTGCTGGTGCTCAGCAGGTGCAGGAGGAGCCCTGTGCTGCTCCCTGGGCTCTGGTAAATCCCTGCTGTCTTTGGGCTCTAATGCTGAGCTTAATGAGGAAATTGAGTTCCAGGGGATATTAGATCAGTGTCGGAATTAGGGATGTGATTTTCCATCATCCTCTCTCCAGTCAGGAACAACAGTTACTGTCCCTGTTTATCCTGGAGCTGAGAGATACAAACTCAGGCCTTTGCAGTGAGGAATGAAATTTTTTTGTGCAGTTTGGGATGTTTTGGATTTTAGCTCCCCTGAGATGAGGCAGTTCAGCAATTCTGCTGGTCTTTAACCAACATGGGCAGGAGAGGCTTTCCACAATTCAGCTGCTCAGAGAACTCAGGCAGACTTAGGTCTGAGTGCTTTGGAATTATCTGGGAAATGGCCAATGGCAGATTTCTGGTAATTTCTCAGCACTGATGATGAATTAAATACTTAAAATGTGGTTTGGAGGTAAGAAAGGAAAGAGTGAGTAAGTTACAAAGCAAGGAGCCCGAATTCATCTACATATTCCTTTGGTCTGGATGAAATGAATATTTTTTTAAAGTCTGAAAATTCTTCCTGAGATATGACTGGAAACAGGAATTTTACCTGAAGTCTAATACTTCTGTGTAGAAAATATCTTAAAATAAGAAAGTATAATTACATACTTGAATAAGTAACAAGCTCAGGAAATATTGTTGCTTGAAAGTCAACCAATTACATTTTAGATAAAATATTTTTATTCTTAATTGTCAATACACAATTGGCACAAAAGAAAGAGCTGGTGAGCCTGTAGTGATAAATTAATTTACTTTGTGATCCAGCCTGTGTATTATGTGCTGTACCAAAGGAACTCCCATAACTTCTGTGGAGTTTTAGGAGTTGAAATCAAAATAGAGAATTGTTGCTGATCTCATTGTCAGAACTATGGACACTATGTTCAGTTTCTGAAAGGTTGGGAGTTAAGGCCATAAACAGAGCAGAAAATTTTGCAGAAAGGAAAGGAATTCAGGAAAATTCATCTCGTTCCCAAGTATTATATTTAGTAAAGGTAATTTTAAAGAATGAAAATCAGGGAAGCAGCAATCACTGTTTACAACTTGTTTACCCCAAATTTGATTTCCTTCTAGTAGAGCAAATTACCCCAAATTTGATTTCCTTCCAGTAGAGCACTGCAACCTTCCTAAATCAGGATTTCCAGGGTGGGTTGTTGGGCTTTTTTTGGCATTAGTAACCCAGAGAATTTGCTACTTAAATGTGTATTTAGAAAATATAGAAAAGGTATAGAAATGGCTTATAGAAATCTCTGCTGGAATATTTCACATCTACTCTTAATCCCGTTGTATTTACTGAGCTACTTCACTTTCTGCAAAGCAATTTGCAGTTTGAATGAGTTTTTAAATATTATTTTTCTACATTTAATAAGTTTTTGAATTGTAAGTGAAGTTATTTATGCATAGAAGAATTATCTAAAACATCTTATTTAATGGAGTGATTCCCTCTCAGCACTCAAGCACAACTCTGTTATTTTCTTTGGTTGATTCCAAGCAGTTCTTCCAATTTAAAAATAATTTCCAAATGAGGGAAATAATTTCCAAAATAGTGAAAGGACTTTGTTAGTCCATGTCATTGGCTCTCCCTCAAGGGCTGCAGCAGGAAAAGGGGAGGCTTTTCTTGGGAATTTTGTTTGGTGAAATCCATGACTTTTATAGTAAGAATTTGGTCAGTAAAGATGCCACGAGTCCTTTCTAAAACACAGGAATTGTAGTGAGGCAATGGCATGCAAAAAATATTTATATTTAAATTCAGAACTTTCAAATCAGCTGCAGAATGCAGGTGTTGTTAGAAATGCTCTTCTAAACTTTCTGATTTTTCATCCTTGCTTAGAAAAGTGATAAAAAACTTAGGTGGATTTCTCCAGCCCAAAGAACATTTATTTTATTTATTATTCCAAACAGAAAAGAAGAAAATATTTTCAGAATTATGTAAATATATATATATATATTTGTAAAGAATTATTTCACATTATGCTATCAAAATATTAATAAATACCCATCCTTTTGATGATTCTAAACAATGCACTGAGGACAGAAGGATGGGGGAATATTTGTACCTGCAAGGAGGAAGGATCTCTCAGCAGTGGTGATTCTATCACCTTTCTTTCTGCCTTCATTTCCTTGTTCATACTTTATAGCAAAGTGCAGCCTTAAGATTATTTGGCACAGGATGATATAAATAGTTTACATCTTCCTTTTCTTTATCTTGATTACCCAAATTACCTTTTCTTTGTTATTCTGTCTAAATAACTGAAGTGTAACTATTCCTCATGACTTCCCTCACTCAACAACCTGAATGCAGTAGATTAAGAATATTAAGAATGTATTTTTTTACATACTTGAGTTCAAACTGTTGTTAATGATTCTTTATTTTGTGTACTGCTATTTTCAGGTAGCCAGTCATTTGTTAGTGTATTTTATTATGATAATTATGCTATTAAATAGCAAATATATGTCCTAAAACTACATATTTTAATTTACAAAGAAAAATAATCTCTGTGATGCGTATGCCAGTGGGGACAGTCACCTTTGGGTTTTGTTGGTGATTTTTATCTTTGTGAAAGTTGAATATTGCTCAGTTTTTATGCCACTGCAAGGTTTGGAATTGCACTCTGCAAAAGGATCTCTAGAGCAGGAAATCGAGCAGACTGCCTGCTCTAAATTAATGCCTTCCAGTTCTTAGGGAAGGCTTCATGCTCCAGCCAGAAATCCCAATCTCCAGAGATATTTTATGTCTTCCAGTAACTTTATTAAAAGCCTTTCTAAGGAAAACAGCCACCAGGCAGGTACTGAGTCCAACTGTACCCCACAGGCAAAGGTTTTATAGGGAATTTCACCATGAAAATGAGCTTGGTTTTGCTCAGCTTCATGGATTCATCTCTTGTGCAAAGCTCTGGAAGGTGGATTCTGAATTTTTAAAAGTCCTGTTATTGCCTGGGTGGGAATATAATTAGAAACAGAGACAAGTTGATGGTCAATGTTTTATTGCAATAATTCACCTGAGTATTGAGATGATTTTAGGTGACAAGATGTCCTTTCCCTGGCTCTCCTTCTGGAATTTCCCAATGGGAAAATTCTGGTCCTATTTTTGACCTACAAGACTGGTTTGGTCACTTTCGCTCTCCCACTTGTGCAAAGACCAACATGCAAGTGATGCATCTTAGCTTTTCCATTTTGTTATTTTTAATTCACAGCAGAGTGAAAAAATGAATCCACACAGCAGTCAGAAGAGTAAGATGTAGCTGCTGAGATATTTTTATAATAAATTCTGATGATGCATTTCTTACTTGAATGTGTCAACAATCCTGTAATGGTGTTTAAGCTGAATTTTCCTTAGCATCCTTTTTTATTGTGCATTTTACATAACTGCCAAAAGACACTGTCATCCATTCTGAAATAATATTTGTTACAGTCTTTTCCATAAATGCATATAATTACTGTGAAAGTTTCATGAGGGATCCCACCAAGAAATTTTGAATACATTTGAAAACATTTCGTTGTTATTGTAAATACCAAAGTTTTGTATGTGATTTGTGCATTTTGCCATTTTTATCTCACACACACTTTCAAATGACACTTCCCATTAAAAAAGGCACAAAGGAATGAGGATTTTGCTGTGGTAAAACTAGTTGTGAATAAAATGTCAAGCTGGAAATTAAAGAAGCACTTGGTAAATATATGTTCAGGATAAATCTGAATTTAGGTCACCTGGCACTTGTATTTCCAGAAGAAATTTGCTAATTAGTGCAACCAAGTGAGGAAGACGTAATTTCAAAATCCCATCTGATTTACATTTTTATTTATTTATTTAGATTTATTAACAGTATTGTTTCTATTTTTTCCTAATTAATAAGATGATTAATTTAATTCTGGAATACATTAAGAAAGTCATATCAGTGTGTGCCAGAGTTTTTAAGTCCCAGCCCTCTGAAACATCAGCTCAGGAATATTATTCCCCTTAATCTTTCCAATGGGGTCACTTTATCAGTTTCCCCCCTGTGAATTTATGCAGATTCCTCACAAACACGTGCTGATATTTAGCATTTAAGGTGGCTGGAACTGCTTGGATGTGCCCAGCTGGGTTGGCCCCTCCTGTGAGTGCAGGTGTGAGGGCAGGGGACGGTGCCCAGTGCCCGTGATGTGCTCATGGCTTTTGTCTCCCATTGATAGAAATTCCCATTTTCGTGTTCTGTCTCGGCTGAAGGTTGTTTACTGTCTGTTGTCTGTTGGAATTTTTCATCATTTAGGCAAGATGCAGGATGGGAATATGGAGAACAACCAGAACAAAGGTAATCTTCTTTCCTATTCAGGAGGTTGTGGATTGTATTGTTAGCATGTAGTTCAATCCTGTCCCAAAGTACAGTGAGAACCTGTGATCTGTGCCTGTGTGTGAAACTGGCCCTTATTGTTCATGCAGAATGTCCCAAAAAACCCCAACCAAAAACCCACCAAAGAGATTGGAACTTCCACAGGTTGCAGAGATTTAGGAGAGGAGTGTTTTGAATGAACCATTTCTAGATGTTGCTTCCATCTCACAAAGCTCATTTGGATTAATTTTTCCTGTGCAAGTTGTGTATCCCACGTATTGTTAGTGATTTTCCAGCCCAGTTTTTTTTATGTCTCATCGTCTCTGGTGTCTGATGGCATTGTCTGGACATCTCTTCATTTGCAGGGAAAAGGCAAAGCAATAAAAAAAGGAAAGCTTAAAGCCAGGGTGTTATGTAGCGGTGTAAAAGCCTTTTATAAGGATAAACAACAGGAAGATTGAGCATCTTAGGAGCTTCTTATTTAATATACAATGTCAAGAAGAAATTGGAATCAATATTTTGCTTTCTCTGAAGCAAAGTCATGGTTCCCTTTTTATTATAAGACACAGCTATCAAGAGCTCTTTGGCTTATACCAAATTAAATGATAATTTTCTCTTCTCAGATAATATTGAACATTGCAAAGGTGATGGCTCAGAAACTGAATAGAGAAACTCAGTGGTTCATGGCACAAAAGTACCAAATAAAACTCTATTAAATAATAAGCATTCAGGCTAGGTAGATAAATTAGATTTCCAGGTCAAACAAGCACAGTCTTGTACAATCTCTTCATGAAAGCAAAGCTGTTCCATCTCATCCTATTTTATTTATTGTGCTCAGTACAAACCAGACACATGCACATATATCCACTGCAATGTCATTGCCTTTCAGAAACACGCAAAAATAAAGTTTCCCTCTGTTGGCATTCTGTCAGGAAAGGAGGGATCAGCCCTGAAACTGTGTGTGGCTCTTGTGGGGGAATGGTGATGCCACCACCATCAGACCCGAGGGCTGAGTAACCTGGTCACAGAATGCTGAGGAAACTTTATAGCTCTGGGATTTTCTGGAATGGTGGGTGGCAGAGTGTGGCCCCTGGTCACCCGGGTGCCCCCAGGGAGGTGACACAGGGGCCATCTCTGCAGCCACACTGCCTTCAAAATGTTTGCATTGGGAATGTGATTATGTGGGGCCATTGCATTCTAAGAGACATCCCAAAATTCAGGGGAATACGGGTCTGTCAGAGCTCTGCTGTTCCAGGCAATCCTGCGGGGCTGGTGCTGTCACCTGCCCAGTCACATGCAAGGCATTCAGTGGCATACATGTGTATGGCCCAGAGCGTCATGGCTGGGGGGAAAAATGAGGGATAAACCCAAGCAGTGGTTTTCCAGCCCAAATCCCCACCTGAGGGATGTGCTGGCACAGCTGTGTCCTGCAGAGCCCCACTGGGTCTCCAGGGCCTGGCACGGGAGCCAAGGGTGTCCCTGGCAGAGACTGTCCCAGGCAGCCCCTGTGATGCTGGCTGGATTCAGAGCGGATGAAGATGGAGAAAAGGAAGGGATAAAGCTCTGGAGTAACAGTTTTGTTCTGCATTATCAGCCAAGCAGCAGGACGGGGCTGCTGCCATGGAGATGCAGCCGCTGAAGAGCGCAGAAGGGGGAGAGGGAGACGACAAGGACAAGAAGAAATCCAACATGCACAAGAAAGAAAAATCCGTCCTTCAGGGAAAGCTGACCAAGCTGGCAGTGCAGATTGGCAAAGCAGGTATGGCTGGGTGACACCAAATCCCTCTGGGTCACAGGAGACAAAGAGCTGCAAAACAAATGGTTCTGGAAAGGGACAGGTCCTTTTTTACCGCAGGATTTGGAAATGGGTCATCACAAAGCTGTTCTGTGGAAAGTATGTGGTGTTGAAGATCTTTTATTCTCCTAAAAATCAGCTTTGACTGTCAAGGAGCTTTGGGCAACTTGGATTGTAATGAATATTTGAATCAAAATGAAATGCAGATTTTCTCTGAGTTAATATTCCCAAGTGCAGTAATTACGTATTTAATTTCCTCTCCCCTCAGAACTTGGGAGTACACTGTTTCAGAATCTCTAATACCATCTCAAAATATCACTCACACAGTATTTCCCTCTCATGGATTCTGAAAGCATTCTGTTCTCCCCAAATATCCCCGTTCCTGCCTCAAGCATGACACATCTTTTGACTCCTGTATCCAGAACCATCTGGCCCCTGGTGCTGGAAGCAGCACTTCTCCAACACGTAGGTAGAGAGTGGGAATCTTCCATAAGGGCCCAAGTTCCTTAGGTTTGGTTTTCTTGTGGTATTAACAGAGATTTTGATCTCAGCTCCTTGGCTGATGCCCTACAAGATCCCTTTCCTGCTGTTCCATCTCCCTCAGCCTTCTTCCCCAGTCTGGTTTCTCCCCTTCCCATCCCTTTTTAAGCTCATCACAGGAGCTGATCACATAACCCCATGATTCCAATTCCCTTTTCCTGAACAGAGTGTGACCAAATCTGGGATTACCATCCCTGATATCCAATTTAACGCCTTGCCCCAATTCATACTGCTCCAGCTTCTCTCCTTTGTTTCCCCTGATGATTAATTCCTTGGATCAAATACTTTCTGCACTGCCTTGACTTCTGCTCGCTTTGGTATTTTGGCAGGCACCTGAACATCACTCTCAAAGTGATTGTGTAGGGATTTCTGACCAGAATGTGGCAAGGAACAGGAATTAAATTAATTAATCATTGCCTCATTTGGTTTTTCTTTGGCGTTGAGCAACCTATGGGGATGTCTTGCATTGTCAGGAGTATTTGCCTGTACAATATTTTAATAGATTTTCCTTTATCCTCTGGTACAAACTGATCTCCCTGACTCATCTGTTTCCTGTCAACCTTAGCACCCTTCAGCTTTACCAATTTTTTTAAAACTTCAGTCAAGACATGAGATTCACAGCATCTCCTTCTAGTCTATGATCTCATTAGGGAGAAATTAATTTATTCCGAAATGCAGGCTTAACTGCTTCACACAAACCTGCCAAACAGGGCTGGCCAGAGCAATGTAAAGCTGAGGCTATAATGGGAATTTTATTTGAATACTCAAACCCAGGGACAAAACTGTGGAGCAGGAGTGCTATCCCAGCAGTCTGTGCCACTGGGAGAATGGATGGAATGCTTGGGATATTCTGTCAACTCTGTGTGGAATATTTATTGGTGTCTCTGTCTCTTTGGAACCTCTGCTCATGAAAATACACACTGCAGATGTTCCATTGAAGAGGGACACCTTGGAAACACCAGCATTAGTCACATTTTAATGAAACCCAGTGAATATTGTCCTGTGGATAATTCTGCATTATTGCCTCTTTATACTCACCCAGACACATCTGTGGGGCTTTTCTACAGTATTTTATACAGCAGCATAAACTATGAGAGACTCCTTTGCTCAAGCCTCTAAAGATACACTTATTTAGAAGAAAGGTCTTTAAATATGGATAGACAAGTAATTTGTAAAAGGTGGAGGTTTAAAGCACAGATAAATGTTGTACCAGGCAAAGTAATGTGCTAAATTGAGTAAGTTCAGCTTAAGTGACAGCAAAACTCCTGCACTGCCTGGGAAGTTTTAAAGGCAGCAATAAGTGCTTAAAAATGAATTCCCTAGAATTTCTTGTGCACTGGAATATATGATTGCTGTAAATACATGATGGCAATGTTTTTTCTTCACTGTACACATTGTCATGGTTATTGGTACTGGTGAAAAACGTCACAAAGAAAAAAGTAATTTCTTATCAAATCCAAATTTCTAATTGCTCATGTCCTGAGTGGTGTTTGGGTTTATGTTAACTGGTGATTTCTCCCCCCAGGTCTGGTGATGTCTGCCATCACTGTCATCATCTTGGTACTGTATTTTGCCATTGACACCTTTGTGGTCAACAAGAAGCAGTGGTTGCCTGAGTGCACTCCTGTCTACGTTCAGTATTTTGTTAAATTCTTCATTATTGGTGTTACTGTGCTCGTGGTTGCTGTTCCTGAGGGACTCCCACTTGCTGTCACTATTTCTCTGGCTTATTCTGTAAAGGTAAGAGACATTCAAAATAATCCAGGGAGGAAAGTGCTGTTTGCTTGAATTCACTACTGAGTTGGTCCTCGGGTTTTATCAGATGGGATGAAAAACACTCTGAAAATAATGTGCTCAAAATGTTCATGAAATTGCTTTAAAGAAAACGTATATTGAAAGTATTTCTAAAAAAACTGCAAATATATCTTCCATCACATCTCCTTAAAGCTGCACAGTGCGGGAATATCAAGCAGTAGAAATAACCTACTTAATTTGCAAGGAACCAGGAATTTATTGAGCAGAATGTTCTTTGAAAATAGTCCAGTCTTTTGATATAGAATAATTTCGTATTCAAATTTTCTTGTGCGATTGTACAAAGTTTTGACAAGGATTTGAAGTCTTCAGGAACACTTCTCAGAGAAACTGGAGTTTCTCAAAGAAATTAAGAGTTTCACTGAAGCTTTCATGTACTTTTCTTAAATGCAGCTGCAGTTCTTTGAAGTCCATGTAATTGGTTCTATTAGGAAATTAAAGAGGATTAACATCCTGGACTTGGGGATTACTAGAGCAATTTGATCAGATGATTTAAACGTTCTGGGAATTTTAGATGAAGATGGTGGAAAGTTTATTTCCATTTAGCATGTAAACAAATTAATTTAGGAAGCTTAGGAAGGAATCTCTTGGCTTCTATGTAGCCAAAGGTCACAATTATTGGGAAAAAGGAACAAGTCTCAAAGATGGGGTTTTTCTAATAAAGAATGCAGCTGCTTTGAAATTGTTTCCTCATTCTCCTGGTGTCCTTCCTCTGAGACCTTTTTCTTTTCCCTTTCTCTTTCCTTTTCACTTTTCCCCCAAAATGTGTGGTCCATCTGCGTGCTGCCAGATAATATTCCATTCCAAGCAGTGATAAGAAAAAAACCCCAAATGTTTGCTATAACAATCATGTTTAAAAACTGCCATTATCTCTGGTTCCTTTAGCTCACCTTTGCTCTTCCAGCTGTTCCTTAAAATTCAAACCTGCTGCAGGAAAATGAGGCAACTCTTTCAGTTTATCAAAGGCAAAAAATGACCTCAGGGTCTGTAACTTTGGGGCTTTTGGGCCCCAGAAAAGCTCTGGTTTAGAGAACGCCGCGTTCTCACCAGCAAAACCAACCGTGGGCCGCTTTGCTTTTTACCACTGAAATGCAGCCTCGAAGGGTTCATTATTTGGCTTTTTGCTGGGTTCTCCCCTCAGAAAATGATGAGGGATAACAACCTGGTGCGGCACCTGGACGCCTGCGAGACCATGGGCAACGCCACGGCCATCTGCTCGGACAAGACGGGCACGCTGACCACCAACCGCATGACCGTGGTGCAGGCCTACGTGGGCGACGTCCACTACAAGGAGATCCCCGACCCCGACTCCATCCCTGCCAAAACCATGGAACTGCTGGTCAATGCAATTGCCATCAACAGCGCTTACACTACGAAAATTCTGGTGAGAAAGTGATTTCTGTTTTGGTTTTATTTTCGGTCAGCTGAGTGAGGCCTAGCTGAAGGAGGTGTAATTTCTTTATTTTATATATATATATATATATATTTTTAAAGTTTTTTAACATCTTGTTGTTGATTATGGAGCATTAAATACCGTTGAGGTCCTCAGAATGAGAACAGGCGTTCTAAAAACTGTATATTTTATTGGTTTTTTGTCAAGGACAGGGATGCATTTAAGAGTACAAGACCATGAGACATTTAAAAACATGCTGTCATTAGATTGGGGTGGCCCAGTTTTGGTGCAGCTAAATTTGGGAACATAAATGTGTGGTAAAATATCTGGTTTTCACTGAGCCTTCACATGTGCAAAATGATTTTTGTGTGTCTAAGAAATTTCAATTAATGCTCAAAGAGCACAAATTGGATTGGTTAAATCAGCGAGATTAATGACCTTTATTCATTCTGGTTTCAAGTGAGTTACATCCTGAAGTATTTTATTCACTCTGTACAGGAGGCCAGAATGGAAATTCCCTGTTTGCTTTTAGCATTGGATTCTTCTGTACAGAGCTAATTAAGAGACTGCAGTTTTTTGCAATTCCAATAGATTTGTTCTTTGAAAGGTCAAGCTGAATGTTAATGTTGCTGAACAAATAGATTTTTTTCTTTTTAGTTTACGAATGTAAGTATTGTCATTTTTATAGGTCTGTGCTGAGCTGCAGAATAAAGTCAGGCATGTAGTTCATGTTTGTTTTAAAAGTGTTCTTTTAAAATTCAATCAGAGAAAACAAATACTGTGTGCTAACTCAGAGTGGATGTTTTACGGCAGCAGCTCCTTGAATTTCATTTGTGCACTTCTAAACCAGCAAGAACAGTTTGGTGTTACTGGGTAATTCCTGCTCTCACAAATCAATGTAACATTTGATTGCTGGGGAGAAGAAAATACACCTTGGTAATTTAAATGTTGTTACAGCCTAAATCAGCTTAGGTGCTCTCTCCTGGAGAAGGAGAATAAAACACCCTGAACACCCAGGATTAAGACAAGGCACGGAATTTGACTTTGGGAAGGCTTTGGGAGAGCATTCCCAGTGTCAGCAGAATTTTGCTCCTTCCCAGGGAGCAGCAGGGCAGGCAGGGGGTTGGTTCTTCAGTCAGGTGTGACTGACAGAGGCTTAGACAGAGTTTTATATTTTACTGTTCATTTTGAGGTCAAAGCCAGTACCAAAGTGTTTCTGCCCAGCTTCCACACCAGTTCACCCCCTCTGAATCCCAGAGTAAATGGGAAATCATCAGACTTTCCATCCACATCTGCAATATTAAGTTTAATAATCTGTCTTTTCCTTGTGGTTTACTGAAACATTTCATTTTCTAAAATGATCTCAATATCATTTCTATTTTTTTGTTTGTTTGTTTGTTTTTTACTCTGACTTGGCTTCATTGCTCCTTGTTGGAATTAGTTTTTTATGCCTATTAAAAATATTTCACCATTTCAGTGCTTTTTAAGCTTTGCACAGAGACAGATTCCAAACTGATAAAGGGGTGAAATCCTCTGGATGCAGATCAGTGACTGCTTGAACTTATCTGTTTAAAATTAATGGTGACATTTTAGATCTTTTGAGCTAAAGCTTTGCAATATGGACTCCACGAGAACCGCAGCTCCAATCTCAGGGGATTTCATTTTATTCACAATTTATAACAAGCTGAAGCTGAACTTTAAGATACAAGATATTGTTCCATAGCCCATTTTACATCCCAGATAAATACAGTTAAAAATACCTGAGGGAGTTGTTTCCAGGATAAATATACAGGATTATTTTCCTTCCTGCTAATACAGAATGCTCGTGTGCTGTGTTTAATCAAATTGTGAATATCAGCTGAAGCCCAAAGGGCATTGTAAGGGTTCTGTCGCCAAGACTGAGTTTTGCATATTCTATTTTTAGCTCTCCAGCTACGTGTGTGCTGTAAATTGCTCTTTGTGTGAACTTCTGTTCAGAGGGATCACATATGGGACCATAAAATTAGTCAAGATGCTCCGCTGAATGAGAAATATTCCCTCTTGCATTGTCTTTTGATTAAGGAGCAATTGAACCATTGATAAAAATATAAAAAGGGAATAATATCAGTGCTTGGCATAAAAGATTTGAATTTCCCTGAGAAATTAAACACAAATTATTCCAACTGAACAATAGCATCATTAAATATAGCTCTTTTTACTGCTTTCCAAGATTAGGTTGCTGGGTGAGCTGGTTTTGCATCCCTTTAGCTCCAGAGCAACTTTTCTGCTGTTTGTGTGAAGCTGTTCTCCAGCAAACCTTTCTGTTCAGTGTCCCTGTTTCCACATGGAAATAAAACCAGGCTTCGTACATTTTTGCCTCTGAGCTGCGATGGGGACTGCAAAGACTCTCACTCTGAGAGCAAAATTTACATTTTGTGAATACTTTGATTGCACTTGGAGCTGGAGCACATTGATCATGGATATCAGGGAGCAGTGATGAAACAGAGACTCCAAACACCAGAAGCATTAATGCAAAAAGAGTTCTGATTTGAACTTTTCTGTGCAGCTCTCGCTTTCATAATTTCAGGTTTAATTAGAAAGGTGTTTCTGCTTTTAATTTCCTGGCTGGGTGTGATTCCTGCTGGCTGGGTGTGATGTGCCTGATTAAGAAGACACCACAATCAGGGTTTAGCTGAGGGATTTTCAGCACCAGTGGAAAAGTCCCAGCTGGAGCTGTAATTGTGAGGATCTAACACCGACTTTTCATTCACTGCTTGATGGGTGCTGAGGGATAAAAAGCTGGTTTTGCCTGTGCTGGGTGAATATCTGGAATTCCAGGAGGAGTTTCCAGGGCTGTTCTGGTGATGATTTGGTGCAGTGGCACAGGGCACAGCAGGATGTGGTGGCAAACCTTGAACCAAAGGAGGAGATGTCACAGTGAAGCACAAAACATTCACTGCCACATTCACTCCCTTTTCCCAGGGGAAATAAAATAAAAATATGTTGGTCCATATGTTAGTAAATATTCATCAGGTTCTGGATGTGAGCTGGGAAAGCTTCTGGGACAAAAAGGCCATTGTTGGATAAAACCTAAAGGAGAAAATGCAATAAACCACTAAGGGTACAGACAATTTTATTGCAGCTGAAAGGCAGAGCAGGTAGATAACAATATATTAGACACCTATAAAATATAGAAGCCATGAGAAGCAAGGACATTCAAAAGTGAAACAGTGAAAGGACAGGAAATAAGATTTTAGCACAATCTTTAGCACAAAAATTTAGGCTGCTTTGCAAGAATCAATGCAAATCTATTGCTGGTATTGGGGACATGGATGTGGTAGCCAGGTAAAAGTTCTTTTTATTTGGGAAAATATATTTGCATCCCAAGCAAGAGCAGCTCTCTGATTGCTGGGAGACAAAATGTTCCTGTCAGGAACAGCCTTTGAGAAGATGTGCAAAGTCCAAAATAGCTTCTTTCTTTGAGATTTATTTATATTTTATTCAAAGGCTGAATTTTATTAATCAAATACTTGAATTTGACTTCTTAAAATTTGTTTAATCAGATTTTTAAAAATTGTCTCAATAATTACATATATATGTGTTATTTAGCCAACAGAAAATTCCTGGCATTTCCTTTTACCATTCATAATTCAAGAAATTTTAATATGGTAAGGCCTTCCTAAAAAATCAGAACAAAAACTTTTAACTCTTTGGGGGAATATGGATATTTGGAAGTTTGCTACCAAATACTTTTGAAATTTGAGGTGTAGTAGGTGTTTTTATGGATTTTTCCATACATTTCCCCACATTATGATGTAAACCCATTGGTGATGCAAAGCAGTTTTGAAATGTCACTTTTTTAACAGTGGTTGCTTGTGACTCCCTAATTCTCATCTGACAGAGAATAGACCTTTCCTTTATCTATCTACCTTTATTTATAAATATCTGGTTTATTTATATTTATATTATTCATATTATATTTATAATATTTATATTTATATTTATATTTATATTTATATTTATATTTATATTTATATTTATATTTATATTTATATTATTTATATCTATATTTATATTTATATCTATATTTATGTTTATATATTTATTTTTTTAATGTGTCTCTGTATTTATTTGAAGTTTTGCTTTGCAAATGGAAAGGAAGAAGGAGACCCTGACTGTTTAGGAAAGGCTTTTTTTAGTTTCATTCTTACAGAAGCTGAAGGTCCAACAGATCAGATTAGGCCACACCTATCAAGAGAAAATCAGGGAATTTCTGTGGCCTGAGGCTACAGCAGCAGAGCTGTCTGCCAAGGGCTCTCTGCTAAATGAAGCTGCTGTTATGTGTCACTAGAATTCCCTTTTTTATTCCAAGGAGAACCACAAGAAAGCAGCTTTTGACCTCCAAACTGCCTTTTTGAGTTATTTTGGTATATGGAATTGCAGAGATATTTTTTACTCTCAGGTATGGCTTGCTTACAACCTATTCTCAAGCCCTTTGTTTCTTGTGTTAAATTAAAGATGATTTTCCCATTTATTTTTGCTGCACAGGAAGGTTCAAGCCATCTCTTATTTCATCCAGCTGAGTTCCCCCATTGCTGCTAAAATGAGTCAAAATAAATACTTTAAAAAAATCCCTACAGACACAAAATATGAGAACAGAAATGGGCAAAGAAGTGGTAAAAAGGAAATTAATAAGCATAGATTGAGGAAATCTTTCATTTATAATAACTTAAATGTCAACACAGTAACCAACATGGCTTAAATCCTGATTTTTCCTTCTGTATTTCCCTGCCATTGACATCAAGGCACAAATGGCAGCTCCAGCTGTTGATTTGAGGTCTCTTGGGGAAAAAAAGAAATAAAAATAAAGATAAATCTGTCATTTATCAGGTGGTCAAGTGTCCAGTCCAGGCTGACCTGCCTGGGTCAGAGCTTTGGGAGCAAAGAGATGGTGGGGAAAGGAGTGAGAACCCCAAAAATCAACCCAAAAAGATTTACAGGGAGGGGAAATGGAGGGGGAAGAGGGAAAAAGGGGAAAGGAAAAAAAAGGGGAAAGGAAAAAAAAGGGGAAAGGAAAAAAAAGGGGAAAGGAAAAAAAAGGGGGAAGGAAAAAAAAGGGGGAAGGAAAAAAAAGGGAAAGGAAAAAAAAGGGGAAAGGAAAAAAAAGGGGAAAGGAAAGGAAAGGAAAGGAAAGGAAAGGAAAGGAAAGGAAAGGAAAGGAAAGGAAAGGAAAGGAAAGGAAAGGAAAGGAAAGGAAAGGAAAGGAAAGGAAAGGAAAGGAAAGGAAAGGAAAGGAAAGGAAAGGAAAGGAAAGGAAAGGAAAGGAAAGGAAAGGAAAGGAAAGGAAAGGAAAGGAAAGGAAAGGAAAGGAAAGGAAAGGAAAGGAAAGGAAAGGAAAGGAAAGGAAAGGAAAGGAAAGGAAAGGAAAGGAAAGGTCATTCTGAGTCAGCAGCAGAAGAGTTTCCACGAGTTCTCCACACTGCTGCTCTATTTACAGTGTGGTTTTCCCTGTTTTTCTGCACCATGTGTGCTCCACAAATCCAAGCTCTGTCCACAGGGAGCTTTGCAGTGCCAGTGTTGGTACAGAAGGGCTTGAGGGAATTTTGGTGACAATTCAGCAGTGCCCATCCTTCAGAATGTTTGTTTATCTCAGCTTGCTTTCCTCAGGCTGTGCTCAAAAGCAAATTCTCCCTTCAGACACTCTGTCACGATTTCATAATTTGTGTTTTAAGGCTGGTGAGGAGGAGAAGTGCTTTTTGACAGGTATTTTATTGAAGGATAGGTCTGTGGAAGGTTTTCTCTTCTCATAATAATACAGGAAATCAGTAAACACTAAGAAACATTAATTTTTTCATCTTAGCCCATGTAATGGCACTGGACCAGCTCATTGTTGGTGCCACTGCTTGAGCACCAGGCTGGAATCACCTTCCTGCACTGTGGAATACATCTGCAGCCCTCAAATCCTCTCCTTGTGGAATTAAAGCCATCCAGAAAATAGCTCAGAAAAATGTACTGGGAGGAACTGGTAGAGAAATTCAAGGATCCTCATTTGTTCTCTGGCTGAAAAAGACCAAAGGAATTTGTGGAAACTCATGAAACTGCTCCAGGTTTTATAGTTTGGATCTTGCAGCCTTAGGGGTACAGTAAATTACTAAATATGGGATACAAGGAGAAACACAGAGGAAAATCTGCGTAGCAGAAAATCAGATTCACTTGTGGGGATAACCTCCAGCTCTTCTCAAAGGTGCAGGCTTTAAAAATCACTTTTTCCTGCAAGATGTTCTACAGTGTTTTCATCTGTATTTATAAACATTGCTTCCTGCTGTATGAGCATTTTAGGACTTTTTTTTCTTTTTTTTTCCTATTTTTTTCTTTTTTTTTGTCTTTGTTTTTCTTTTTTAAGCAGATGTTGGCACAATAATTGATTTGAATGTGTTGGGCTCCTTTTCCTGCCTCTGACACCCTGTGTGATCTTCAGGGTGGCACTGGGAGGGTGGATCTTGATCAGGAGAGACATCCCAGGAATCAAACAGCTTCTGGATAGTGCTGAAAGTCATTTATTGGCTGCTCTCAGCACGTTAGTTTGGAACTGGAAAATGGTGAAAATTGTGTGTGCTGTTCTTTTTGAAAAGCTCAAAATATTATATTTTTATAAAAAATATTATAATTTAAAAAAAATTGTATTTTATTTATAAAAAATAAAATATTGTCTGGATCTCCAGCTAAACAGTGCATTTGAGCCATTTAAAATGAAAGATTTGGTTGATTTGATTAAAAAGTGATTGAACTGATTTATAAAAATCTGTATATTTTATAACAGGTTTTATTTCCTAGGAAAAACAATTCCTGATTTAGGTAAATTTATATCTAAATTTGTTTTTTTTTTTGTATTTTGTTTCCAGTGTTAGACAAGTGTGTAAGCAGTTATAAATTATGGATGGGAACAGACAATGCAGGCCAGAGAATCTTTCTAAATATAAACAAGACAATCATCACCCAAAAAATCCCCCCCAACATATTTCAAACTTTTAATAAAGCCCTTGGTAAGCATTTTCTCAAGAGAAATCAGGCAGGGAAAAAAAACCAACCTATAGTGTCCATCTTATTTACTGTGTAAATAATAATTATTAGGGATAATAGATGATGTAGTTAATTGTCTGTGCTTCTAGCAGTGGTAATTAGCAGAAAGTAATGATCTTCACACATCACTTACCATTGGAGTTGTGTAGAAGGAGAGGTACAAAAACATCTTTTCTCCCTAAATTAGCAGCTGATTAATAATTGAAATAACGGTGTTTGGGCAAGGCTGGGGTGGGTAAAGCCTGGGACAGGCCCTTATCCCATCCTGCTCATCCTGCCTTTGGCATGAGGGGCTTGGATTGCCAAAACCAGCTGGGTTTTAATGAAATCTTACTGGTTTTGTGAGGTGTGAGGGGTGGAAGGGAGTCAGCTGCCAAGGAAGAGGGGATTTGGGAGCAGAGGAGGGGGATTTGGGTGCAGAAGAGATTTGGGAGCAGAAGTGGAGATTTGGGAGTAGAAGAGGGGATTTGGGAGCAGAAGAGATTTGGGAACAGAGGAGGGAGATTTGGGAGCAGAAGAGGGGGATTTGGGAGCAGAAGAGGGGGATTTGGGAGCAGAAGAGATTTGGGAACAGAGGAGGGAGATTTGGGAGCAGAGGAGGGGGATTTGGGTGCAGAAGAGATTTGGGAGCAGAAGTGGAGATTTGGGAGTAGAAGAGGGGATTTGGGAGCAGAAGAGATTTGGGAGCAGAAGAGATTTGGGAGCAGAAGAGATTTGGGAGCAGAAGAGGGGGATTTGGGAGCAGAAGAGGAGATTTGGGAGCAGAAGAGGAGATTTGGGAGCAGAAGAGGGGATTTGGGAGCAGAAGGGGGAAATTTGGGAGCAGAAGAGGGAGATTTGGGAGCAGAAGAGATTTGGGAGCAGAAGAGGAGATTTGGGAGCAGAAGAGATTTGGGAGCAGAAGAGATTTGGGAGCAGAAGAGGGAGATTTGGGAGCAGAAGAGATTTGGGAGCAGAAGAGGGAGATTTGGGAGCAGAAGAGATTTGGGAGCAGAAGAGGGAATTTGGGAGCAGAAGAGGGAGATTTGGGAGCAGAGGAGGGAGATTTGGGAGCAGAAGAGGGGGATTTGGGAGCAGAAGAGGAGATTTGGGAGCAGAAGAGGAGATTTGGGAGCAGAAGAGGGAGATTTGGGAGCAGAGGAGGGAGATTTGGGAGCAGAAGAGGGGATTTGGGAGCAGAAGAGGGGATTTGGGAGCAGAAGAGGGGGATTTGGGAGCAGAAGAGGGAGATTTGGGAGCAGAGGAGGGAGATTTGGGAGCAGAAGAGGGGATTTGGGAGCAGAAGAGGGAGATTTGGGAGCAGGGCCATCTTCTCCCTCTGCCATGTACCCGAGGCTGTGGGATTTGGTGCCCTGGTTGCCAGAGGAAAGGGGGGATTCCCTGCAGAGGTTCACAGATGTTGGAGGGAGAGAATTGGGATAAATTCCCAGTTTCTCCCAATCTGCTGGGACAGAGCTCATCCCCTCCCCAGAGAGCCGGAATTGTGGCTGAACTGAGCACCAGCAGCTCCCTCCCTTATTCCTTATTTTCTGCCAGGGGAAGGGGTGACTGTGCTGCTCCTGCAACAAATGGACAGAGGGAAAGGAGATGGATAAATGAATAATCCTGCTTGGCAAGTTATTCCCATACTAGCTAAAAGTTGAAATTCTGTTTATTCATTTTCATTGCATTTCATCATCTTTGTTTTGCCCCATTTCCTCAAGTGACAGAATCCATGGCCATAAACACCTCCTTCATCCTGGCCTTCTTTGCCCTCAGTTTGGTAATTGCAGATCCCATTAATTCTTGTTGGAATCAATATTCACTGCGAGGTTTTTGTCAGTCTAAAATCACTTGGAAGCTTTTTGTCATTACAATATCATTTTATACATTAGGGTTGGGGATTTTTTTCCTTCTTGCTGGTATGAAAATGAGTAAATTTGATTTTGAACTTGCTGTGATGCAACAAATGTTTTTCCTCTTGCCTTGCATAGAATTTTCTTTTATGTTATTTATCTTATTTTCATGTTCTTATTGTTCACAAATCTTGTCCTGGCATGAGAAGATTCTGTGGGGATAACCTCTAGTTCTTCCCAAAGGCACAGGCTTTAAACATCAAATTTCCTGCAAGGTGCTCCACAGTGTTTTCATCTGGATTTATAAATATTGCTTTGTGTTGTCTGAGCATCTTAGAACTTTTTTCCTTTTATTTTTTATTTTTTATTTTTTTTTTTGTAATAAGTTGGCAGAGGGAATCCTTGTGGCTGCTTTTCCTGGCTCTGACACCCTGCTGAGGTGAAGCCAGCACACCTTGGTGTGATTGATGTGCTGGTGGGGATGTGGTGTTAACACTTTTCAGGGAATATTCTCAGGGAACATGTTTTCCTGATGGGAGCTTTTGTTTTTACATGAGTTGGTGTAAACCAATTACTTCAGGCACATTTTGTTTTAATGTGGGTTTTCTTTGTGCTCTCAGGCATGGGAACAGGAAGATAATACCTTGCAGTGTGATGATCTAACACCAATTTCACAGAAAATGATGGTGGTTTTATGAGGTACACAAACAGGCTGATTAGAAACCAGTGTGCTGGGTGAATCACCTCATAATGAAATAGGAAATTAATTCCATTTCAGATTTAGATTGTGTAAATATATATTTTATATACAGTGTAGTTTTAGTATGTTTTCTTTTTACTCTCAGAGCTTCAATGTGGTTTATTCCTCTGGGGAAAAAGAACAGTCAACAATTGCCAAAAACCTGCAAATGATACAAGATCTGAAGTACAATGGATCAGGAATAAAGTCTATGACAGAAAAGGTGTTGATTTCAGAGCAATAAATAAATGGCAGGAGTTATTTGCAGCCTTGAACAAGACTTTAAATTGACTTTCATTGCTATTCTTTGTGACTGACCCTGCACTTCACTATTAATTTGCTTTTATTGTAAGCAAAGTATTATATTCTTTTTGAGTCACAGGTAACTTGGAAAATTGGCATTAAATATATGCTAAGTAAAATCTATGCTTTGATTTCCAGTTCCTGCTTTCTCCTGCAGGTTGAGCCCATTTCTCTGTCAAGCTTCCAGTTTTCTCTTCTTGTGTGTGAAGCTCTTGGCTCCTTTGGAATGAAATCAATTTTATTTCTGGGTTATTTGTGAGTTTGGGAAGGTGTTCAAAAATCCTGGGCCTTTCTGCTTTTAGAGGTGGTTCTGGGACAGCAAAACCTCTAGGATGGGTGGAATCCTGGAGAATTGTAACCAGGGATCTGTGAGGGGCTCTGGATTCCCAAAGGCACTGGTGACTGTGATGGATCCAGATTCTCAGGGGATGGGACTGACAGGGAGCAGGCAGGATATGTGTCCCACAAAATCCTCTTCCCAGCTGGAGTCTTGCAGAGGAAACAGGAATTTTTCAAAGGAAAGGCTGTTGGATTATTTTAATTTAGTCAAAGCCATTCAGTCCCTTTGCATCACTGAAAAAATGACAGAGCTGCTGTGCAGACACCTTGCATGGAAAGGAACCTTATAGAAATCATAAAAATTCAGGATAAATGGAATAAGTACTGTGAGCCTGCCTTAACAAATGGGAGAAATGGAATGGGATAACTGGAATAAATCTGGGAGCCTGCCTTACCTTGCAGGTGCAAACACACGGGGCAGTAGAGTGTGGCTGGCTCATGGTGAGTCCTTGTGGGGACATTGGGACATCTTGTCTTTGGGAAATTCTGGATGAGATTTGGGCAGAAGATGTGGCTCATGGGCCATAGCACCAAAGGAAAGCCTTGAGCATGTTAAACAGCTCCCCTGCAGATTTTTCAAGGCATTGTTATTTTTCTGTTGTTTCCATTTATCCCATCCCCTTCCATTCCCCCTCACTCCAAAGGCTGGCAGTGCTCAGTGCTGCTGTGATAGGGGCTGTGCATTTGGAAGAGGTGAGAAAGAAGATTTTTCTGGGATGCTTTTTCTCCAAAGAAGGACAGGATGTTCCAGCTCTCCATCACTGCTGTCCCGTTTCCTCCTGAATGAATAATCAGGCGCAAATTGGCTGCAGCCTCCGTCTGCTGCTCTGCCCAGCCAAGGCATCACTCCTGGTGTCCTGACAAGGAGAGGGCCTGGCCAGAGGACTGAATTTAGAATGCATCCCAAACATTATCCCACCAATCATGCAAAAAAATCCCTCTGAGAAAATATATTAGCTAAGCATCGCTCTGACGGATTATATCCACTTGAGCTCACCCATTTGCCTCCCAAACCCCAAATGGAACAAACCAAAACCAATTTAAAAATAGTTCCAGCTGATACGTGCTGCTAAAGAGGAGCACATTTTGTATCAGCAGTGAAATATCTGCTCTTGGTGTTTTTGGACTCCTTTGGAGATGGGTGCTTGAAGAACCCTTCTCCTTACTCTGGAAATGAGTAGAAGATCTGTAATTATGATGGGCTATAATCAGGAGCTTCAATCAAGTGAAAAAACTTCCTTTTTCACGTGGCTAGGTTTGCTTTGCACTCACTAAATTTAGCTCCTTTGACTGTACAAATTGTTTGTAGCTGTGGGGCCACCAGAAAGGCAGCAAGTATTAAGATTAATTTTTGCTTTGGTTTGGTCTTCCTAGAAATTTAGTTTTCCTATCTGGCTCTATTTAACAGGAAAACAGACAATCCCCAGAGTACTGATAAGTTTTCTGCATGTGAAAACTGGATGGACAGATCAGCCACCTGTAAATTCTCTTTCTTTTATGGAAAATCAGGTTTTTGATGCACATCTGTAAAGGTCACGGATTATCTGTTATTTAATGCATGATTAAATTCTTGTACATTATAATTATTATCACAGTTCATATTTTTTTGAAATGGTGGGACAGGGTTTCGGTGGATTTTTGTGGAAGGGGATGTTTAGTTGATTGTTTTTTCCACTTCTAATTAGTTAAAAAAAGCACAGAGGGGGCAATACAAATAGAAATGAGAGTGGGTATGTGTAGATACCATGGAATAGGTGATGGGTTTCACTCTTTGTGGCTGAAATTCACGCACAATGGCCAGGCAAAGACACGCACGAATTGCACTTCAGGCTACCAGTGGAAGTGTTTTTAAATAATGTGATTAACTTTGATTAGAAAAGGTAAATAGTTAATAAATGGTGAGGAGTTTTGAGGATCATGTGGTCAGAATCATTGAATATTACTACTGGCTCGGTGGGAGAAAGTGTTGAGATGTGAAGGAAAAATCTGTTGATAAATAACTAAAATGTGTAATGGAGCAGCTCCAAGGACAATTTCCAATGTAGAGATGCTGCTTAGACTGAAGAAAATGTATCTCTGTTTCCTCAAACCTAAAAGGTGAGGTTTCAGCCCTAAGGCAAATGCTTTAGGGCTTTTAATGTTGGCCAACCCCACAGAAGTCCCAGTGTTGGGTCTAATTTAGAAATATGCTTTTTGAACTGGGGACTTTGCCTTGGAACTGGATTTTTCCTACCTGATGGGCTCCACCCCAGACAGCTTCTGTCCTGTTTTCCCTGTCTGTAGCTCTCACAGGGCCAGTCTAGGACCAGCAGGCAGTAAAACCTGAGTTTAACAGGTCTAACCCAAGGTAGCAGCTCTTGGGTGCCATCAAGGAGGCACCAATTACAGCCCTGCCGTTCAGGGCAATTTCTCTTTCGAAAAAATGCTCAGCTTGGTTGTTGCTCGTGGCAATTTGGGAAAACATTTGCCAAATATATTGAAGAATTTATTAGAAATTTATAAAATCTCTTAATCTGCTCTTAATTTTTGCCCAGTTTGGTTAGAAATTGTCCCTTTGTCACTCTGGTCTGGGTTCTGCTGATATTGGTAACAGGAGAAATGCTGAGGCTTTCTTTATGGCAAACTCTAAACAGAATCCTTGTACTTAGACTATATTTAAGGTAAATTAGTTGTTGATTAAAGTAAGTTTATAGCAATTGCTGTGTCTAATTACTTTGATTATATAGGTTACTTGTCAACAGTTCTTGTTGCACTTAAAGCTGGGCTGGGGCCAGAATAAATCCAGCAATTTCCATTTCCCTGGGGCTGTACAAAAGGACAAGAGTTCAGGTTTTTAGTGACCATATCTGGAAAGGGAATAGGGAATATTCCAAATTTAGAGCTAAATTGTCATGAAATGGCACATTTTAAGGGAGTGTAGGAATGGGTTTATCAATAACAATAGGAAGGTCCCTAAGTACAGATTAATAATATCTTTTAGGGCAATAAATATGCCAAGAATCATCTGAGGGAAATGTGGAGAAAAAAAAAATCTGCGCTGGTAAAATTCAGTTTAATCTCATCTGGAAACACCAAGGCTGGAGGATCCTAATCATAATTAAGAATTAATCAGTAGTGTCATAACAAGGCAGAGCTCATTCTTTGCACTGTGGTGTGGTGCATCAATGTACCCCTTGTTAAATCCAGCCACAAGTTATTGTCATTTGGAACAGAAAGGTTTTTCAAAATGAGATTTATATTTTAAATTAAAAGACTTCCAGCCTTCTGTTTTAATTATTTTTGTTTTGAAACTTAGACTATTTATTAAAAAAGGAAAAAGTTCAAATTAGAAAAATTCAAATTAGAAAAATTCAAATTAGAAAAATTCAAATTAAAGAACCAGAAAGAGTTAGGAGATGGAGAGGAATAACTCATATCTTCAGGTTATGGAGTCACTGCTGAACTGTGATGTATAAATGTAACAGCTCTGTCAGTGCTGGGTTCCTTAGAATAGGTATTGTTAAATTGCACATGCAGGACCTTTGAATTGATGAATTGATATTCTTTTTTTTTTTATATAGTTGTCAGTTGTTTTATTTATAGTTTGGAACTAGAAAGCCTTGTTCTGGTCCAAATGAAATTCATTACATAGATAAATGTGGTTAAATTTAGCTTTGTTAACTACTTTTGCTAGAGCTATCCCTCTTTTTATCTGGTTTTGAAGCTGAAAGAAATGGTAATTTTCATTTGAATTAGTGGTGAAACATTGGCACAGGTTGCTTATAGAAGTTGTGGAGTCTCCCTCTCTGCAGATATTCAGAATCCCACTGGACACAGCCCTGAAAAACTCTAATTTTTCAACAGTTGTGTACAAACCTGACATATCCAAACCATTGAGAAGAATCAACAACTTTCATGCTTGTGGCAGTGGTTTTTTTTCTTTTTTTTTTTTTTTTTCCCCTAAGTGAATCAAAGGCAGATGCATCCTTCAAATTAAAAGGACAAATAAATGATTTACTATTAAAATTAAAGGTTTTTTATTAAAAAAACTTCCTGTGAATTTAAAAATAGGTGGGATTCAAAGAGAGAGGAACGGGGACTGTCACACCAGCGTGTTCTTCATGCCTGATTTCCCCCTCAGATTTCAGAGCCACTCGTGGGGGAATTCATGGGCTGGATCCTTTTCTCCTGGGAGCTGAAAGGAGCACGAGTCCATATTCACTGAGCCACATCAGCTTTGCTGCTGGGAAATGTCACCCTGAACCATTGCATAATTGCAGCTGGCCCCCTTTCAGGGCAGCACTGCCTTGCTGGAGTTGCAGGCAAGATGCTGAAATGCACCATTTTTATATCAATTTCTGGTTGACCAAACTTGTCCCCAGCTGGAGCACCAGCAGGAGAATGATGAGGTGCCACAGCATTGCCTTGGTTTGGGCATCGTTTTCAGGTGGTTTTCAGATAATAGGGAAATATTAAATTGTTTTAAATAAATATTTTATGTTTATATATACATTTATATATTATATATGTTTATATAATAATAATTTAGTATTATTAAATAATTATCCTCCCAAAAATGAAAGAATTGCCCTGCATCCCAGCTAGTCTGAGGCAGGAAGGCTTTGAATATCCTCCAGCTGTTGTGGGAGAGCTGATTGTGCCTGGATAATTCCAGTTGTGCCTGGATAATTCCAGTTGTACCTGGATAATTCCAGTTGTGCCTGGATAATTCCAGTTGTACCTGGATAATTCCATCGTTCTGGATGCTGCACAAATGAAGCATTTCTTGAACTGATACAGGAGTGAGACAAAAATTCCTGCTGCCCTTTTCCTCAGAAGTTTGGGCAGACCTGATATTTAAATAGGTTTAATAACCATGAAGAATATTCAACATGGAGTAATTCAGGAGCCTCACCAGCCACTGGAGCAGCCTCTTAACGTGAAACTTTGTTATTATGAAATAATCTTGTTTACATTTTTGATTTCACTCTTCAGATTTTACATCCCATGTGAGTGTTTCTTTGTGCTTTCATTTTAGGTTGTCTAGATGTGGGATGAGGTGGCAGTTCTTTAGCTGCCAGCCAGGATTTAGAATAAATTGCCTTGGTTTTGAGAGGCTTTTGGTGGTGGGTGCTGGTGCCTAAAGGAAATAGTGAGGACTTGAGATGATTCCTTTAGTGCCATTTTCCCAAGAGATGGAACTTCTGTGGATCCTGGGTGATGAGAAGCAAAATAAATTAGCTTCTATTTTCACAAAAAACCACAATTTTCTTGTGTTTTTGGACTAGAAATATGGGGACACTTCAATAAAGGGCAGCCCTGGTGAAATTTTAGCTATTTATTTATTTATGTGATTATTTATTATTTACCTTTCTCCTTTGGTTCAGTCCTGTTTGATGCCTGGGAATGCTGCTGATGTGCTGGATTACTGATACAATCACTGAAAATATAGAAGGGGAAAAGGGAAAGAAATATCAATCCAGGGGGAATTAGCAAAACCTACTTTTCCTTCTCCCATCACCTTATGTTTGATTCTTCTCCCTGAAAATACGTGGCACTGTCAGAGGTGTATGTTGTCTTTTTTTTTTACTCTCTTCTGTCATAAGCTCTTCAAAAGCAAAGTTCTTGTTTAAGCCTATAATGATTTTATTTTAGATTTTTAAAATTTATTTTAATAAATTTAAAATATTTAACATTATTAATATTTAATATTTATATCAATATAGTATTGACATTTAATATTAATAAATATTTTTGTTTGGTTGTTTTTTTTTATTTTAGAAAATATTTTATTTTAGAAAAGCTATATTAACACTTCAAAAAACATTTAATATTTTTCAGGCTTCTGTGCAAGCGCTGTGTAAGACCATTTTGTACCACATGTAACAAATCCAATAATATTTGGAATATATATCCAATCTCAAGTACCAGGGCATCTGCTAAAGGGTTTCAGAGCATTTTTTTTGCTGTCTGGTTTAGAGCTAATTTCTAAATGTGTGATCCATAGGGCTTGAAATTATGGATGTGCAATCATTGGACCCAAAAAATGCTGCAAACTGATCAAAGTCAGGCATTCTCACTCTCCTTAAGGGCTGTGGACCTCTAGTTCTTGGGAATTGAAATGAGGGGAGAGATTTATATCAGCTCAGTGTGAAAATATTTTTAATCTTTTGAAGGTTAAGAGGAGATACATTTACTTTCTGATGAACAGGTAAATATAAGTGAATGGGAACACTGATGTTAATCTACTCAGCGCTGTGCAGAAGAGCTGGAAAAAGCCATCAAAGCTTCAAAGTTTGAAATGTTGGGCTTTAAATGCAGTGAGAGACTCAGGACAGTGTGAAAGTCCTGCAGTGTGGGTCTCCTGGTGCCACAGAGGTTACACAACCAGCCCCAAGTTCATCACTGCTCTTCTCCACTCCCTTCTGCTGACCCCAATTCAAGCTGACTTTTGACTTTATTTGAACAGAATTTCCTGTAGCTCTCAGTGCTGGCTCTGAGCTGGGAAAGAGATGTGTGGTACCACAAATCTCCCTGCTCTGGGTGCAGCTTGCTCACCATTAGCATGGAAACACCTCTGGAACTTCCAAACTGTGCCAGGATAAATTTCCATCAATAATATTATTCCAGGTCTGCCCTCGAAGTTGCAAAGACCAGAGTCTGCACAGATAGAAAAGCTGGTTTTTGTTTCTGTGTAGAGACCTTGCGGAAATAAATTCCCAGCATTTTCAGGTGTGATTTGATTTGTGATTCAGATTTGTAGGGAATCTCTTCTTGTCCCAGTCCAGGGGGTGATGTATTTCTGATGTTGCTCCCCATCCCATCTCAGGGGGAAGGGGCAGTGAGCAAGAGGCTCCACTTCTGGTTCCCAGCTGGGGTTAAAGCACTGCCCTGGCTCCAGGATCCCAGAGAAATCCTAAACACAAACTAAACCAGCTGAGGGCTGGGGTTTCACTGCCCTCCTGTTGCCAACAGAGCTTCTGGAGCCGTTGGCCATTCTGCAGTGGGAAACTTGATTTAGTTTATTTAGTTTTAGAAAGTTTTATTTGGTTTAGAGCAAAGTTTTCAGATCTTAATCCTTGGCTAAAAAAGACTCACCCCTTTCATTCTGCAGCTTTTCTCTAAGATAAACAGACATCTCTTAATCTCTGCTGTTTTAGCTTGAAGTCAGTCGAAGGAAGCTGTATCTGCAAAAAGCTGGAGAATTTGGTTATAAATGAGGATGTTTTAATCTTGCTTTAGATGTCTGACATTAAAATATCGATTAAATTTCGTTGCAAGGGATTATCTCTGATAGGACCACAGTTCTTTAGTAGTTCTTTTTGCAGTATTAGGAATTAAAAAACAAAAATATCATGTGGTTTGAACAGTGTTCATCCATCTTGGTTATTTTAAATTTTACATATAACATGTTTAATTATACAGAGAAAATTCCTGTGCATCCTGGTCCATTTTGTCTTTTGTTTGAGTAATTAGAGTACAAAGTGGAAATCTTTTGCAATTTAATTTTAAAAAGTTTTTGTTTTCCTATTTTCCTGTTGTGATGCTGGGTTGAAATAAAAGGCTCAATAGTGATAGAGTATTCTAGCAAAGCTCATTTTTCATGTTAATAAATTAGAATATTTAATGTCATTGTTTTTCTAAAGGAGTAATTCAACCTGTAAAACACAGGAGAACTATATACAACTAATTAAGGCCTCAGATAATACAGGAATTCCTGAAATTTTAATTTAGAAGGACTACTTGGGTCTTCTTGCAGAGTCCTCTCTTCTCACATCAGAAAGGGCAGTGAGAAAAGGGAGGTTTAGTAAAGAGTTATGGCAAAAATGGGAATTATTTCCTAATCTAATTTTGGAAATTGGAGCACCTCTTTAAGTTATGTCCAGAATGTTATCTTCCTTCTTAAAACCTTTTATTAGGCAATTATTTACCAGTGAAACAATTCTGAAAATTCCCTTTGTAATCCCAACTCAGTATCAGGTCAATACTGGCTTTGGATTGGTATTTTTAAGCCTTGGTAATGCAGCTGTACTTTGACCCAGAAACCTATTTCAATCTGCTGGGTGGAACCACGACTTTTTAAACATCTGTCTGGGGTTTCTTCCGCATGTGAGTAGTTGCTGGCAATTGAAATGTTGTGGGTAAATAATCCAAAGGCTTGGGAAAAATGTTTTTAAAAAAATTTTGCAAGGGTCATGACTGGGGGAAGATCCTGGCTCAGTCCTTTCCAGGCAGGACATGGAACAGATTGCAGGTGACCTGTGGGGAGCAGAAGGTCCTTGCTGGAGCTCCCTGTGGTAAATCTCACCTCAAAGCCTTTCCCTCTTCCTTCTTCCAAGGGTTCTGATGCCTTTTGGGCTACCTAAAAACAGAGTCCAGACAGAATTAAGGGAATAAAAATCAGTTTCTATTTATTGAAGGGTCTCCAGGTCCAGTTTGGGCTGCACCCAAAAATGGCCAATGGGTCCCAGGTCTCACACTTTTCTAAGCTGGGTCCATTTGCACATTGGGGTTCATCTCCCAGTTGCAGCTGCAGGGAATGAAGTCATTTAGGGCAGCTTTGCTGCCCCCAAGTCCCTTTTGTTTCCATCTCTCAGGCCTGGGGCAGTGAGGTTCCTTGATTGCAGGCCTGGGGAGGAATTGCTGTGTCTGAGCAGGATGGGGAAGCAGCAGCTGAGCCTGCACATGGAGTTTGGAGTCAGGCACTAAAGAACTGCAGCACTACAAAGAAATTAAAAACATACAAACTGAAATCCTGAAGTTCCATCCTCTGAGGAGTCACTGAAGCTGTTCCCAGCGAATCCTTCCAGAGTAACCCCATCGGGCTGTCCTTGTTTTCCAGGTGCCATGAACCGCAGAATTCAGCGAGAAATAAATTTAGCTCCAGCCCAGCAGGAAGTTTCAGAGGCAGCAGCTTCTGCAAGGGATTGTCAAGAACAATCTGCAAGGAGGCTGCTCCTGGCATATAGATTTTGAGCTGGAACAGTGCAGGGAAGGAAGTGCTCTGTGCCAGCTCTCAGCACCATATGCTTGCCCCTAATGTAATGCACAAAGAATATGGAGACAGCAGCTGCTCTGCAGGGAGGTGGCCACTTGTTCGATTTTGAAACCTTTCCGAAGTGTCTGTTCCTTTTCTTTTCACGGGGATTTTTTTTTTTCTCCCCCCTTGCTTACGTATTTGAATTCAAAAGATGTTCCCTGGAAGAAACCTATTTTTAGGCCATGTTAAGAACAGGGGAGTGTGATCTACTTTTTGTTGAAATAAAGGTAATTTTGGAAGGACTCTGATATTTAGTTTTTTTGTATTGAGAAATGTGGGCAGGTTTTTATTTTCTTGATATCCCCTGGCATCAGGGCATGATGAAATCATATCTATAAATTAATTATTGTCTAGGATTGTCTGACTTTGATGGAAAACTTTGTCTTTCTTTGGGTTCTGGGAGCGTTCCAGTGGCCTGATCACATTCACATTTAATTCAATGACAATTTTCACTGAGTTCAGTGGCAAAGAGAAGCATAAATGAGGGTTTAGATCTAGAATGAGAAGAGCTGGATTTAATATGCCCAGAAAAATGGATCTTCCCTGGCACCCATCACTACCCCAGCACTGAAGTTGGTTCCTCTGTTGCTTGGAAAATGCTTTGAGTTCCTGGCAGATTTCAGGAGCCCTGTGCCTGCAATCCCAGGAAAAGAAAGCTTATTTGTGTAAACAAAACTGGATTTTAAAAGGTATTTTTCTGACTACTGAGTTTTTCACTGGATTCCAGATACACCTCACTGTGAGCACTTGCATTTTGAATTAGGGATTCTTAAGTGAATTTGAGAATCCAGAGGGAAGTTACATCACAATATAATGAGGTTATAGCAGGACAAGTTGTTATAGCAGGTAATAAAATTAATGTATCACACTGGCATTTTTGCTGAATGTCAGTGTTTTACAGTGACCCTGGAGTGATGTAGAAATGTCATAGCAACACCAGAGTGACCCACATTAGTCAGTAAAAATGATGGTTCACATAAAAGAAAGATGTTACAATCCTTTCTGGAAAGATAAATCTCTTTCAGACAGAGATTTTTGGGTTATTCTGTGTTGTTCATCATAGCTGCTTCTCTCTGAAAAAAAAAAAAATTGCATTAATCTATCTGTCACCAGGTATCAATCTTCCTGCTGGTAGGGAGATGATTCTTTTGGAAAAATTAATATTTATTTGTTTACTTCAGTTCTAGACCAGTCTTTTATCATCTATCTGACCTTCATTTTTTGAACCAGCTGCAATTGGTGTTTTCTGGGATAATTAATTACTATTGCTTATTTAAAAAGTCCCCTTTTCCCTTTTTGTGGCCAAACTTGTTGCAAGAATTCAAATCCAGAAGGATGGGTGATTTGCAGCTTTAATCATTCCTTTTTGTGCCCTCATCCCAGTGAGGGACAATGTATGAAATTCCATCTATAGGAAACCCATTTTTGATGTAAACTGGATTTTAATGTGAAATTAAATACAGATTCTGAATACAGTCCTGCAGTCCCAATTCTGCAAAATGTGAGGTAAATGTTTAATTCACATTGAAAATGTGACTTGGAGTCTTGTCTTGAGCCAAATCAAAATCTCTTTTCAGTGTAAATTAAAGCTGTGAGACGATTTCTTGCTTTTATTCCTACAAAGGGAGCTTAGCCCTAGCTTAAGGAACACTTTCCTAATTTTACTGATCATATGAAAATGTAAGTTATCAATAGTTTACTGGTCACACATTGGCCACGTGCAGTCTGGGGTCTTGGCACAGGAATATTTTGTTCAGGGTGTACAACACTTCCAGGAGAGTTTGTAAATTAAGTGTTCATTCCTATTTTAAAAGGGAATTTAAAATCTTCCTTGTCCTTCCTTCTCTCCTTTTGAAGGACTGAGAATTGGTAGGAGTTGCACAGTGTTTAGCCTACTCCATTTTCTCTAATACACATAGAATTTATTTGTCTGAAGCAGCAGACTAAAATAATTCTAGAAAGGGGTACATTTAGACAAGGAACTATTATTTTATAGTTCTTTTTTTCACTGAGTTTTGTTGTTATGGTTGGATGGAGATTTATTTTTACATAAAAAAATGCCTGCCAGGACAAAAAGATGATAGAGATTTCTTTAACTCACTGTTTAAGCTGTGAAAATCAGCAAGCCAATGGAATTCTAAACAGGAGAGAAAAGGAAATCCTCTCTTTCTGACAAGTGAGAATTGCTTGGTTTTCAGCCCAAGGAAAGTTACTTCCTTTTTAATGGATTGCCCAGCCTTCACACGCTGCCAATGGCTAATTTAAGAAAAAAGAACTGCAAGAGACCCAATGTGGCAAATATCATCTGGAGAAATATTTCTTGTTGTGAGGAGATGCTTCTGGTCTGTTGGAGCTCCATGGAGTTTTAACCTCACTTTTAAAAACTGGAAAACTCATGTCTGCACGGCTCAGATATTAAACCACGCCTGAAATTTACGAACTGTGAAGTTAGAGAAATTAATCTCCAATTTTTATTTCCTCTCTCCAGCCACCAGAAAAAGAGGGCGGGCTGCCCCGCCAGGTGGGCAACAAGACAGAATGTGGCCTCTTGGGCTTTGTCCTGGATCTGAAGCAGGATTACGAGCCCGTCCGGAGCCTCATCCCCGAGGAGAAGCTCTACAAAGTTTACACCTTCAACTCCGTCAGGAAGTCCATGAGCACGGTCATTAAAATGCCGGACGGCAGCTTCCGCATGTACAGCAAAGGAGCCTCCGAGATTGTTCTCAAGAAGTAAGTGCACTGTATCCCTGGCCTCCAAATTGCATCCCTGTTTTTCCAAAATGCAAAACATCCCCATGCTAATACGTGAGAATTCTGGTGTTTGGAATTTGCTGCCTGCACTAGAAATGGGGCACACTTTGGCAGCATAAGCTGCCATTATTTTTTAAAAAAAAATTTTTAAAGTGATTCTGGGAAATTGGCCTGTTTTTCTTACCAAAGAATTGGGTCTTTTGGTGATTTACAAATTGGCTTTTGGTGATTTACAAATGGATTATTTACGTTCGACGTGTTAGTAAAAAAAGCACTTTTCGATTTCACTGTAAGTTGTCAGCACATTGATTATTGAGAAAATAACTCATGAAGGGCTCTCGGTGTCCGTGCAATAAATTACAAATTCTCTCCAATATTTTGGTAGTGAATCTTCTAGAAATTTCCAGCAGAAACTCAAAACCTGACATCAAAAAAGGAAAGCATTGACTGAAATGAGCTTATGCAGGAAATGCTTTGGCAGTCATGAAGATTCACACTTGATGCCTTTTTGGGGCTACCTAAAAACAGAGTCCAGACAGAATTAAGGGAATAAAAAGCAGTTTCTATTCACTGAAGGGTCTCCAGGTCTATTTTGGGCTGCACCCAAAAATGGCCAATGGGTCCCAGGTCTCACATTTTTCTAAGCTGGGTCCATTTGCACATTGGGGTTCATCTCCCAATTGCAGCTGCAGGGAATGAAGTCATTTAGGGCAGCTTTGCTGCCCCCAAGTCCCTTTTGTTTCCATCTCTCAGGCCTGGGGCAGTGAGGTGTCCTTGATTGCAGGCCTGGGGAGGAATTGCTGTGTCTGAGCAGGATGGGGAAGCAGCAGCTGAGCCTGCACATGGAGTTTGGAGTCAGGCACTAAAGAACTGCAGCACTACAAATGGATGAAAAATACAAAAGCTGAAATCCTAAGGCACCACACTCAGTTTTTATTCTCTTTTCCTTGCCCAAACCAGGTGTTCCAGGATCCTCAACGCAGCTGGGGAGCCTCGGATCTTCAGGCCCCGCGACAGGGACGAGATGGTGAAGAAAGTGATTGAGCCCATGGCCTGTGATGGGCTGAGAACCATCTGCGTGGCTTTCAGAGACTTCCCCAGCAGCCCTGAGCCTGACTGGGACAATGAGAATGACATCTTATCCGACCTGACCTGCATCTGTGTTGTTGGCATTGAAGACCCAGTAAGGCCAGAGGTACATCCGATTTTTATCTTATATAAAACTGGACAAAACCTGAATGGCAAGTTTCTTACAGGTTTTATCTCTCTTTTTTAATTAGCTCTGTCAAAGAAGCTGAAAATCAGCTTTAGAAATGGGTTTTACTTGATGAAAAGCCAAATAATTAAGGTGATAAAATTTGGCTATCAGTCAGCTGGTATTTAAATAAAGGAATATAGGGCTTTTTGCACTGCAGGACTGAGATGATCAGCAGAGGTTTTGTAATGCTCCCACATGTTAAAGAATTTTCCTTTAAGCAGTGCAGTGATGTGCAACTCTGAAAGCAGGGAAGACAAGTGCTGTGATTAAAATTGCCATTATAATGGCAGTTTCCAGAGAAACTGATATTTTGCCATTTATCGTAATAGTTGTCACTTTCCTTAAGATTGTACCTAGTGACTACTCAGGAAAATTTGTTTTTAATGTTGTATTTGAACAAGGAAAGGCTGCAGTTGTCATGGATATCACATTTACATGGCTTGTACAAATATATGTAAAATTACAGCTCAATTCCCCTGAGTAAATCAGTAGTAGGTGTGCACATGGGAAGCACATCCCTGCTTCTACACTTGTAAATTATATTCCCACAGAGATACAAAGGGTCGAGTTAGAGAATTCTGATCTCTCTCTTTGGTGCTTGATAATTAGTGGAGAGTTATTAATTCCACGTTAGGGCTTGGAAATGGTGGCAGTAAGTTCGGAACTAACACCACACAACCCCAGGTACCGACTGCACAGCTGTGCCTTGCCTCAAAATGGATGTTATTTTCTTTTTTCTTTCTCGATATGAAGGTTAAAATATAAAGTAAATCTTGCTTAGGTGACAACTGGATGATAAACTCCTTATCTCCACAAAGAGCAGATAAACAGCATCCACTTTATCTGTCATCAGATGGTCTCTTGCTGCTAATCCATCTGTCCCCACGCCTGACATTGCAAGCCTTTCAAAATGTTGGAAAACGTCCTTTAGAAGTTCTGTCTGCAGTGTTCCTTTAATGCTCCAGCTCACATATATGGATATTTTACAGAAAATATTTTGTAGAAAATACAGTTATTTTCAGAAATATTTTGTGAGGTATTTTTCCAGTGGTCACTGGGACTGTGAATCAATCCTCTCCCCCTCCTAAATGAAATCATGATCCACGTTAGAAAACAGCTTTAAGTCAGGTTCCACGTGGTGTGGCAGACTGAGGGATTGGGGAGCAGTGGGATTTGCAGTTATTATGGAAAATAGCTGCAAACTCTCCTTTTATGTGTTTGTTAGGAGGGTGTTTTGTAAGAGAACTGCTCTTATCTTGCAGGGAATAATTTCTTGGGAGCTTGAGGTAAAAGTGAATAATTCTGCTAAAAATAGAGGGCAAATCTGACTTCTATGTAAAGAATCAAAAAGATGAAGGCAGGAGCACATCTTATTTCCAAACAAACATTTGAATATTGTATAGAGTTTCTTGTAGGTTAACACCAGAACATGCAGGAACAGTTCTACTGTAGGGCAAAACACATGACAAAATATTTGTAATTTCAGAATTTTAGCAAATTTTGGACATTTGGGATTTGAGACTTGGTTTTTTGGGGTTTTTTTTCCACCTTGTCCCTTTTGACTGTTCCAAGACGGCAATAACATAATGAAAATATTTAAACCAATATTTAATTATTACTATTCTGCATGCTATAAGAAGCAGTACCTTAGGGGAAAGAAATGAACCAATAAACCCTGAGCCAGGAGAAAAACATAAAGTTCAGAAAACTCCCTAGGTTTGGAATATCTGACTTGGTTGGAATATCATAATGTGCATGTGTGAAATCCCCATTGCTGATGCAAATACTGAGATGTTGAGCAGTTATAGAGAATATTTTGCCAAAATGAAATCTGCTCATTAAATTGACTCCCCACTGGAATTTATGCATTTTCAAAGTGCTTTCTGTAGGGGAAAATAAAAGAACACAAAAATTAGAATTCATACTAAAGGAGCTGTTTCATCAATATTCTCATTATTCATGAGTGTCAGGATTTATTTGGATGGAGGTGATAGATCAGGTAATTCCAATAAAAAAGTGTCCCCATCCTGGCAGCCTTTAGCTTCCCTTCATTTCCATTCCTGTGTTTCCTGGGGAAGGCTCAGGATTTTCCTTTTCTCTGAGGTGGTGTTGGGCTGTCCCATGGATGCTGGGCAGGGAGCTCCTGTGCCTCCAAGGAGTGATTCCACATGGGAATACCGGCTCTTTCGGAGGAGTCCTTCCTCCCTCCTGCTTCCAGGGATATTCTTGGGATACTCAGGGAGATTTCTGGCACTCACATCTCTCCCATATGCTAAAAAACCCAGTTTGAATGAGTTGTTTAACACTGATGTCCAACAACTGTTCAGTTTTCTCTGGAATGCCCACCACGGACACCCATGGCTTTTCCATATTCCCAGGTTAATTCAGACACCAGCTTAGTCATCACCAGCTGCTGGATTTAGCAAGCACTGAACTACTTGCTTGATATTTATATTTTGTGGGTGTGTTTTTTATTTTTCTTTGATAAATACACAGGAAGGGAACAAACAGAGTGATGCCCTTCTCCTGCAGAGATTCTCTGTTGATCCTGACACTCTTTCTGGCTTGATTTTAATGAGCCTGAACTGGCTCACACTGATTTGCCAAAAAAACGCCTCCAGTCTGTTATTCCTGGGAGATGAACATAAATCCCTTCCAAATATCTCCTATTTATTTGTCACCTGATTGGGAAAGATATTCCTGCATTGGGTACTTTGTGCATACGTGATTGCACTGGAGGTTTTGCTTTGCAGAGGGAAAATAAACCAAAAAATTGTGAAATGTGTACTTAAACTCTGCAAAACTGATGGAAAATATCTGCTTCCTCTGCCCACTCAGTCTGCCAACACTCTTTCTCCCTTACAGCAATAAAAAGAATATGAACAATATTTTAACTGTAATTACTGTACACACTATTAAATCAGATACCACCCACCAGCTGTCCAGAAAATGACAGGAGAGGAAAACAGAATGATTTCTCCAGTTAGATGTGAGTTTGAGACATGCTTGCAACTGGGGCTGTCCTCCCCTGACCTTGTTTAATAGGACTGACACTTCATGGGAATTACCCTTTTTTGCTGCCTGCACTGTAATTTATTTTTCCCCTTCACGCTCCATCCACTGGGCTGCTTTTCCAGATTTCCATCTAAATCTGTCCTGTCCTATGCATGAGGGTCACCACAGCTCCAGTGGGTACCAAAAGCATTTCCAATTGACAAATGGGATTTAGGCAGGATTATTAATGTGGAAACTGGGGAGGTCAGGGCTCATTTGCTTAAGGAACAGATTTAACCTGATCTTACATTCCCCTACAGAAACCTATTTCACATCACTAAAAGCCTTCGGGTCTAAATAATTTTTCCAGGGTGTACAATTTGTGGGGAAAATATTCCCAGTTAGAGGTGAGGAAACAGGAAGATAAATCTCTGTCCCTGAATGCTGCCCTTGATTTTGGGATCTGTGTTGGCAGAGTCCAGCAAACAGCAGGTTTTTTCCTGGGAATCCTGGGCAAAGTGCTGCTCTTAGAGTTGGTTTGGGTGGCATATTGGAAAACAGGAACTCCACAAACTGCCTTTAATAAATATTCACAAACATGGTGTGAAATTACTCCAGGACTGGCAGAACCATTTTCTGTGCTGGGGTCTGGGGGTTTAGGGTTTTCAGTGCAGACCCAGAGCATTCCTGGCCCCAGGAAACCCCTCAAAGCCAAGATTTGCCACACTGGCTCAGAGTAAGGCGTTTGTCATAAAAGCCCTCAGTGCTGTCCCCTACTTGTGGCTAAAGAGGAAAGGAAAATATTGAGAAATCCATAAAATTAGCAGTGTAGTGTTGGAGATGGTGTCTCCTTTTCTCAACATTTTCTGCACTAATGGATGACATGAATCCACTCAAATTGGCATTGAGTTCCACAAAACATTTATATCTGTGCTGGAGGCTGTGATCAGCAAGGTGCACTGAATACTGACAGAAATATCCATTTTCATACCTTTGCTTAAACAGTTGTGTTTTTTTAAAATATTCTTTAACAATTATGCATTGCCATCTTCTGAGCTGGGCAGTTCACATCCCTGTAGCTCTGTGAAGGGCTTCAGCCTTCCTGATGAATCCTGGGGTGCTCTAGACTCTTGCAGGTAAAAATGAAATTTAGAGAAGTGGTGCTGTGCTGAAGAACAACACCCAGGCTGTTCTGGACATGTTAAACACATTCCTTATTCTCCTATTTTAAATAATATTGCTTTTTTTCTCTTGAAGAAATAATGCTTTCATAACAATAATGCAAAAGAATGCAAAAATGTGATGAGACTGAATTAATTGGTTAATGGTATTTACTTAGAAATTATCATTAATTAGGATGTAGTTAAAGGGAACAGAACTTTTTCCCCATCTGAAACTGAGCTATAGACATGGAACCTTTCTATAGCCTTCATTTACCAAAGTAACTGGATTAAAATATCTATATTTAATTAATAGGAATCAATCTTTGCTTTTAATTCCTGAAATCTTTCTTGGTTGGTTGTTTTTTTTTTCCAATAAGATGTGTATGATGCCAAGTCAGAATGGAGCCCTTACATCAATCTCACAGCCCTTGTTACACCCTGAATTCTGTCTCCATGATACATTTCCTGTGCAGAAGTTTATCTCATGCAGAAAAAGTCATAAGCAAAATCAGGCTTCATTTTTATGATTTCGAAATACATAAAATACTAATTTTTAACTCCTGTATTTAGGAATTCCACCTGTTGACAAGCATGAATTAAGTAGTGCTAAATCACAATAACTTTTAAAATCTCGTTGAAAGGAAGGTTTGGATCAGAAGTAAAATCATTTTCTGTACAAAATGTTTGTATTCTCCATGCATATTTACACATGTTGAATAGTTATGATCAGCATGCTAAAGGTCAAAAAAGCTACAGAGAACTCATTTTTTATTCAAGCCAGGAGAAAATGTAAGGAACTGACCTAAAAGATATTTTTTTGTGTTTAATACAAGATTTGCCTTGCCTGTGGAGTAACCCCAACTCCACAACAGTCAAGTGATAATAGAACACATCTGATTTCCTCTTTCTGCTGCAGGCATTTCTTAGCCTGAAATTTTCCAGGATGGGAACACCTGCATTGTGTTTTATCTCTGATCCAGGAGTCCTCTTTGCCCTTGCCTTGCTTCCGTGGTGCCCTGGAGGGGCTGCCCAGAGCAGGGGCCAGGCAAGGGGAAGGGAATAAAGTGGGCATTTATTGAAGGCCTTCCCCAGGCACACCTCGGGCAGCCAAAGCCTCCCAGAGGCTGCAGCCAGCATGGACAATGGGCACCAGTTTCTCACACAATTCCCAGTTTGCTCCAGTTCCATAGCGGGGCTCATCCTCCAATTCCAGCTGCAGGCAATGAAGTCATTCAGCCCCAGTTTGCTCCCCACAACTCACTTTTGGTCAGACTTTTTGGGGCCTGGGGCACTGAGGTGTCCCTGAGATCCAGGCCTAGAGAGGAATTGTGTCTGAATAAAACCTGAGGACAGTGACAAACACTGTCTGTGCAGTTTAGAGTTAGGCACTAGAGCAGTACAGGATTTTGAGAATATAAAAGCTGAAATCCTGAGGCATCATCTGCAGGTGCCAGAAGCCATCCGGAAGTGCCAGCGAGCCGGGATCACCGTGCGCATGGTCACCGGGGACAACATCAACACTGCGCGTGCCATCGCCATCAAATGTGGCATCATCCACCCAGGAGAGGACTTCCTCTGCCTCGAGGGGAAGGAGTTCAACAGGAGGATCCGAAATGAGAAGGGAGAGGTAAATAAAACTCGATGAAAACACTGAAATATTCTCCCGCGCTGGTGGGTGCCTCACAGCAGTAAAAACTGTTTGGAAAAATTCATGCGTTTTTCTCTCACTAAATTTTTGCAATTCAAAGCTGCAGTGAAATTCCAGTCTTTACTCTTTCATGATCAGTTTAGTGCTGGCCTAATTTTGCAGTTTTTAGAACCACTGCACTACTCCACAAGAAATCAAAACTAAGCCCATTAAAGCAGGTTTATGGCAAGAAGGAGAAGGAGCTCAACAGCAATTTTGCTCCCAAAAATGCCATCTGTACTGAGAACCAGCTCCTCTCATTTCTTTAATTTATTCTACTTTCTCTAATGTTCTCACAGCAATGATTTGCATTAAAAAAAAGATATCCTTTGGAACATTTTTAATTCCTCATCAAAGATGGAGCTCCAAGACAGTTCTAAAAAGGAAAAATATATTCTGGCTGTTGAGTCCATCATAAATGAGTGGACACAGTCATTTGATCCCTGCATTGATGGGTGGAATCCTGGGAATGTTAATACACATGACAGGTTAGCCTTTGTTCCTGTTGCTACACTGGAAAATCTTGCCATTGTTGGTGCTAAATGACCAATTTGGGTTCTCGTAAGGAGTAAAACAACAAACTTGTGAACAGGTTTGATCAGCTTTGAGAAACTCCACTATCCTTAATCTACAGTGACGATTCTGGGTGGAATTATCCATAAATATGATAAGACAGGCTGGTTAGGTATTGTGGAAAAATTGACCTGTGTTAGCCAGCAGCTGAGCCCTGTTAGTACTGGCCTTGTCTTCACTTGCAGCATCGATGGCTGCTGGAATTTTTCTGTGCTTTTGGAGAAAAGCTGCATGTTTGAGCAACCAGGGGAATTTTCTCACACAATAACATAAGTTCTTCTCATCACAGGCTGGTGGTTTTACTGTTTGGGTTCTTTTTTTGTATTCCCCACCCCCTGCAGATCGAGCAGGAGCGGATTGACAAAATCTGGCCAAAGCTCCGGGTGCTTGCTCGCTCTTCCCCCACGGACAAACACACTTTGGTGAAAGGTGGGTGCAAACTGCTTTTGTGGGGGTGGAAATCAATGATAACGATGTTGGAACACATCATCTGTTTCAATTTCTCTGTTACAAATCCACCTGAGTTGTCATTAACTGCACATCCCTACACCACACAAAGAAGTTTTCTGGCTCTCGTGTTTGTGTTCTACCTCAGCCTTGACATGGAAAATAATAGGAAACTCCTTGGCAGGAGTAAGAGAAATACCAGTAAGATGCCTGGCAAGTGGACTTAGGCAATCTCATATTTGCCTTGTGACTTTTAATTGGAATGAGGCTCGAGCTGGGAAGGGAAAATGTGCATTTGGCGGGCAGAAAGAAAATATTGCTGGGAAACAAGATATAAACAAGAGGGGACATAGATTTTTTGTCTTCTCCTGCACTGCTTTAGGAGAGAAACAAGAACAATCACATTCAGAGTGAATCCAATAACTCCAGTTCATCTCTTCTTCCACAATTATCTTAAAGAGTAAGAGAAAAAAACCTTTTCCTGTCACTGCAGCAGTTATTGGGATGGTGGAACTGGGAGCTGCTCAGTGGAGATGCGGATTCTCAGCCAATTCCATTTTTCCTACAGGCTCATCTAATTGTGTGATTTGCATTGGCTTCCTTTAGATTCCTGTATTTTTAGGATCTGTCCTGTAGGAGCTGAACCATACAAACTCCATTCTCTCACCATGTTGTCTGCAGATGGAATGCTCCCATTAAAGAGGGAATGGTTTGCAGGGTTTTTTTTTTGCTTTTGATGACTTGACATCTTATTCAGTCGACTTTGAGGCTCACACTTAAAGGCTGATGAAATCAGGCAGTTTTTGAGCAGGAAAAACCTCAGTTTTGGCCATGCTCAGGTGGAAGCCCCATCAGCAGATTGCTGGTTCCTGGCTTCCTGATGAGGAAGGAGCTGGAATGTTTTGTTAAGGCCCTGGAAAGTCTGGAGAGTCCCTTTTAGCAATTCTTGGAGCTGCTAAAGTTCAGGCTAAGATGCAGCTGGTCACTCACCTGTTTTCAGCTGGTTGTCTACTCAATAATAATCCATGTTTAGGTAGGAAATCATTTAGGTTTCATTTCTATGATTCCATACATGACTGATTGCAAGGGCTTTTGAGCATCGTGCAATTTCTAAAAATGCCGAAATGACTTTAGAGCAGAAGTTCCATTGTGAATTTGAGGATTGGATCCTTTGGGCTTGAAGCAGAATCTATCATCTCCATCCCACCCTTTTATATGTATATCTTATAATGTACACAATTTATTAGTATGGCAGTACCTATGTGTAATTAATAAATAATACACATTTCTGGGGCAGGTGTGCTCCAAAACAGTTTTCCAGCAGGGTTTTGTTCAGGATTGGAAAGGTTTGGTGAGCATTTTTATCTCCATGGGTCAATGTTAGACCTGCACAAGGTCAGCTGAAGTTTCCTCACCAGTGCATCTCAAATCCAGTGTTCCAGCTCTCAGAGAACAGCCCTTGTTCAGCCCAACAGCTGATTTGTTTCAGAAACACAACAATTTGTGTTTCATTAAGTGGATTAAGCAAGTCCCTTAGGAGTGCTCCTCTGAATCATTCAGGATTTTCCCTCAAGAGGAGAAGGAAACTTTTGCCAGGGAAATTGAAACCAATAGAGAAAAAGGAACAACAAATTGTTGATGGTTTGTAGCATATGCAGTTTGACAGCCCAAAAGATATTTGCTCCTACTGAATGCCACATGCAAGTACCACAATTAATGTTTTAAAGATGTGACAAGGTTGAGAGAGCAATTAAGTGTCTTAACAAAGTTCAAGAAGGAGTCTGTGGAAATGATGATGGAATTTTTTGGCTGGTAATACTCCAAGGGCCATTAAAAGTTACAAGAAACTATTTAAATGTTCACTAGTTTTGGGCCTCTTGTTAAAATGTTATGTTTTTCCCAGACACTTGAGGGATTGAGAGGATTTTCTCCCCTTTGATGTAGTCTATCTGCTCTAGGCTAAAAACACACATCAGAAAATAAACTTTTTTAATATTTAATTTTTAATGACATACAGCTGCTGCAGGGAATCTTTTTTTTTTCCTCCTTAACACAGCACAATCCCACCCAGCAAAAGGATCATTTTTATTTTTCACTTTTGTTTTCAGTGCTGCTCAGGGACCAGAGAAAGGCATGGTTCAGCATTTCAGCCTGGGCTGACACTTGCATTCAAATATTTATGGCTTTGAAGTAGAGGTAGATTGGAAAAACACCCATCAGAGTGGTTTATCATCACAAACTGCTTCAGTGAAACCAAAATCTCAGTCCCACTGAAATACAGTTTGGGATGGGTTTTAAGACACCTGTTGGTATTATTTCATATTTTTAACTCTATTTCAAAATATAACAAGTAAAACTGCATATTTATACTGGTGTGAGGTTACAGTGCTACTGCTGAAATAATTCAAAATTATCAGTTCATCTTTTAAAAATCCTGTGGGAAACAACTGTTTAACCCTGATGGGAAATATCATCAGAAGGTATAGGAAAGAACAAGAAAATGTTTAGTTTCCCTATTAAAGAAGCAGTGCCTTCCAATATATTTAAATTATACTGGAATTTTTTTCTTTTTGGTAGTATTAAAAACACCTATTCTCATGTAGGGCTAATTTGTTATCAAACAGAAAGGGAACTTTAGGAAGAGAAGATTTTTAATAATTACCCTTAATTACTAAAATATTTCAACTATTATTGCATGACATGGTATAAATTCATAACCTCATTAATGTGGAAAGCCACGAGATGGGTACAATAATAAAAATATACAGAAAATTAATTATTAATTAATTAATTAATTGATATCCTGAACTTTGGGGAGGAATTTTCACTTAATTCCCAATGCTGTCTATAATGTCATACAGAACGTTTTTATATTAACCTTTAAACTTCTATCCAGGCAGGTACCCAAGCATTAACTGCAATAAATTCAAGCTTTCTCCTTCAGACAGACTTTGCAAATTCTTGTCACATTAACAGGGAGTTTCCAGAAGTTTGGAAGCATTAAAAACTAACCTGAAGACAGTGTGTTTATGAAAATACATGGCTGTACCTATGTTTAGCTTGTCAAAGAAACACAAACCTGGGTGAGCCTGTGGGGGGATCAGCTTTCCTGCCTCTCTGACCCTGAACTGGGCTTCAGCTCTGAAACCCTCAGCTGGAGCTGACTTTTCCTGCCTATTTTAAACAGTTGGGACGGAAAGAAATCTCTAAACCAGGATTTTTTTTTTTCCTCCCAGGAGTTTCTTAGGGGTGCAACTCTAAGGATGCCAAGCGAGGATTGTTTAAAAAGGGAGAACCTGGGGCTGGCTGTGATGGGTTTGAGCTGAGCCATGGGTGCAGAAGAGACATTGTTGGTTAATATTCCCTAAGTTATTATCCTGAGTGGATTTGATTTAATGCTTACTTAGTGTTCAGTGAGAGGAAGGTGGGAGATGTAGGATATATTTCAGTTTTGTATCTTGTATTTTGTGCTTTTTATGGCAGGCTTATGCATTTAGAGCCCTTCTTGACAGCTCTGCAGGGTTGTTTCAAATCTGATCTTTGCCCTCATCTGACACAAGCTGCTTGCTCTGAGAAACTTGTGTCTTATGTAAGCTGCAGGACAAATTCCTGCCCAAATTTCCTAATCAAATTCCTGCCACATCAGCGGGATCCCTGTGTGGAGCACTCTGTCATGTTCTGCTCTAGGTGTGCTCCTGGGGCTGTTGAATGAAATTCTTTCTGACAGAAGAAAGTCATGGCCAAGCAGCTCAACATGAGGGGAGAGGACAATGAGAGAGCAAAGGCTGTTTTGGCAGGAAGCTTTGCTGAGAGTGGAAGAATTCCCCATGAAAACCTGTTTTTTATTGAAATTCTGTACATAAGCATCCAACTGGAGTAAAGCTGTATAGTTGGAAGACATTTCCTGGTTGTTAGACATGATTAATTAATACTGGAACTTCTTCTCAGCCACTTGGACTGAGTGCAAAGGCCAGGGAATGTTCTCTTCACTGGCAGCCTGTCAGCTCATGCTCTCAGTCACATTTTTCCCTGATCACACCAGGTTGATCCCCACAGCTCAGGACTGCAGAGGGAGAGCCCTTCCTGGGCATCCTTCCTCTCTTCGCTCTCCTCACACTGTGGATTTTATCTGTGCACATTTCTCAGTACTGAAGAAAATTCTGGAGGTGAAACCTTCTCACAGCCATTAACAGAATATTAGAAACCAACCTGAATGTGTTTGGAAGGAGGCAGGTGCTGGAAAGAAGGCAGACATTCAGCACTGTGAGGAAGCAGGGAGGAGGAACAGATTAAAAAGAGCAAGCAGAAGTCAGGGAGTGTCTGTAGAGCTGTGAGAAATTCTCTGAATCCCAAATAATCGCTGCTGCTCCATTTTAGAAATTTCATGTACAGATGGGAGTTTTGCAAAGTGCTTCTCTCTTCCATGGGTAGCACTGAAATCCATGCCCAGAATCCCATGTATTTCCTGTGGCACTCCCAGTGGGCACTGCAGGGCTCAGGTGCTGATGATACCTGAGACCTTTTTACGTCTGGGTTTCCATGGCTGCGCTCAGGTCTGTGCTCTGGGCAGTGCTGGGCTCATCCTGGCTGCACAGTTGGGATTTTTGGGATAAGAATGTCTCCTAAACCTTGTGAATGACTGCTGAACAAGCAGCCACTTGGCAGCAGCCAGGAATTGGCTGATGGAGGGCAGTTGGTGGCACAGTCATCAGCACAGTCACTATTTATATCCATTGTTCTCTATCAGGAGCTCACTTGGTTGAGCTTCTTCAACTTGATTTGGGTTGTGGAACCCAGTTGTGAGCAGATACCATTGACCTCTTTGGAGCAGTTAATGCCTTAATGAGCCAGAGATTTTATGACCTTTTTTTGTTTTTTTCAGTAGCTTAAACTATTAATTTAACATCAAAGGATGTGTTAATAACAAGACCAAGTAGATGCTTTTAACAGTAGTGACAGATGATGTTCCTGTTTATTTAGTTATACCAAAGGCAAATCACCCCAACAAACTGAAAGCTCTAATTATAAGATCTTATCAGAGTAATTGCCATTTTTCTGAGATCATACTACCAGTGGAAAGTGAATAGGGCTTTTTTTTTCTCATTTTCATAAGTGTGAAAAATACAGGGCACTCACTGCCTGCACAGGGCACTGCAATCTTCTGGTGCCTGATAAGCCTGAACCTTGCCAAGAGGCAGCTATTGCTCTGTAATCTGCAATTTCCTATTTCTCCTTGGTTATCTGATATGGAAGGGATATATTTATTTTTTTTCAGTGCAAAGTGAAAGCTTTTCATTCTGGGTAGGTTTGGATAATTGTTTTTGGAGGTAACGAGTTTGTGCAGAATGTATTAGCAAAAGGAATTCTGTAATTTTTCTCCCCTAAGTTATCAATATAGAAAGGTGTCCTTGTAACCTACCCAACAATTGTGTGTTCTGGACACTTACTCAAATGGACTCTGACATGGAAATAGAAATATGAGTGGTGAATGATCTTCATCCTATAAAAACCTGGGCTGCTTCTATAGCCTCTGAAAATTCTTCGTTATTTCCTGACTTTCCCTATCTGTGTAAGTGGAAAATGATTCCCTGCAGCCTTGTTGTGTGAAAAACTTGATTCACCAAGTGAAAAGTGTTTTTTATTTCTCTCAAATGATCTCAAAATGAAAGTAGAAATTATTTTATTTTGTCTATTTATTAAAATGCTTGGTTCCAGATTTTAAAGGATTGCTTTATATCTCCTTAATCATTGTTTGGCAGAACTGAACATGTCCACTAAAATTCTCCTGCTAAATGAAATTCATCAATGACTTTTGTTATCTTTAGGTTAAGAAGCCCTTTTAGCAAAGCTGGTATTACAGCTGGGTCCCAGTTTAGGAGAGCCCTAAACATGAACTTAAGTTTTTGGCAAACCCTTTCCACTGATCTTTGATCAGTGCTGGGCTGTGACACAAAACTTTAAATAGCAAGAATCTGCCGAAAGGACATAACGAGCTGCTCTCATTCCCTTTGAAGCCTGTGCAGATTTTGTTGATGTGTTGATGATGCAGGATCAGAACTTTCCATGTAAATTCTAATGGTGATGTTTAGTCGTGAATGGTGATGATGCCACAGCTTTCATCATTATTTTCCTTAAAGATCTGCCTTTTTAATCTCCATAAAACCGTGGTGTTATCCAATCTGTATTATACAAACCCTGCTTTTTTACAGGGATGTTTTATCTTGCTAATTATTGCCTGTGAAAGTCTGTAAACACACAGCCATATTTCCATTTTTTGCAGGTATTATTGACAGCACACAGGTGGAACAGAGGCAGGTGGTAGCTGTGACTGGGGATGGAACCAACGATGGACCAGCACTTAAAAAAGCTGATGTTGGCTTTGCAATGGTATAATCTTGATGTTTGTGCCATTATGAATTTGCTGTAAGGGCTTTTCCATTCAATAAATGTGATGTTGCTTAGTTATTACTTGTCAGTGAAGGAATATATTGGTAGGAAGGAGTTATGGTGACTCAGAATCCTTTAATTCACTTGGATTCACTGGCATTGCTTGTTTTGATACTTCCTGAGGATTTTGTCTAATTAATTATTGGCTTTATGCAGAATCCTGTGCCCATATAGAAAAATGAACTTATTCTTCACAACACAGGGGTTCTCTTTTGCTGTGGTAAAATCCACCACTAAATGGAAAGGTGTCTCCCATGCATACTCTGACTATATATTCTCATTTTTGTCACCAGTTCTGTTTGTGGGTAATCAAAAAGCATCAATGACAAAAGTAACTCAGATGATCAGCAGTCTTTAAGCTGATAAAACACTCAGAGCCATCACCACACGAATTCCTCCACTCTCTGTCAACTCCCTTTTCTGCGGCCTAATTCGCTTTAAAACCAGGCTGAATGCACAAAGTTCAGGCAATATAAAAAACCGTGGGCTCTGGCTATGAAGATTTGTGCTGTCCAGCAGGAATCTCATTCCCAACCCCTTTCCCCAGGGCATCGCTGGCACGGACGTGGCCAAGGAGGCCTCGGACATCATCCTGACGGACGACAACTTCAGCAGCATCGTCAAGGCCGTCATGTGGGGCCGCAACGTCTACGACAGCATCTCCAAGTTCCTGCAGTTCCAGCTGACCGTCAACATCGTGGCTGTCATCGTGGCCTTCACCGGTGCCTGCATCACCCAGGTGAGCCACTCCTGTCACCATCCTGCCGCCATTCCTGTCACCATCCTGCCGCCATCCTGCCGCCATTCCTGCCGCCATTCCTGCCGCCATTCCTGCCGCCATTCCTGCCGCTCCCGCTGGATGGGGCCTTGCAATTTGATTCCTGCTTGCAGGATGCCTTTTCCTTGGTTTTAAAATTAACAGCTGGACACGGTTAAGGGTTAAGGGTTTTTACCTTGGTATTTTATAAGGATTTTTGTGGTGTAGCACTTCACCAAGGCACAGCACGCTGAAATCCGTGCACACGGCAGGTCACGTATACAGTTTTTTAGGCCTTGCAAATCGGCATATCTAACAAAGATGCCCCAATGAGACTCTTGAATTAATAGTGGGATATGTTCTTATCATGAGGTATTTTTTCCTGGATGGGCTTAATCTTAGTTTACAGGATGTATTTTAGAGAGGACCTTGGATTTTCAAGATAGCGTGGGCCTTTCTGGCCTCTGACTGTGAGGCCTTTAGGATGTCTGGTTTTCTGGCTTAATAGAATATCAGGATTGTGTTATCAGACTTAAGGAATTACAAGTATGCATGTTAAGGGCATTGAAAATGCATAAAATGTATATAAAAGAAAAGGTAAAAAATTGTCATGGCATCAAAGTCTCTGGAAATTCTCCTGAGCATTCCAAGGATCAGGCTGCTGATGGTTAAAGGACTGCTGATGTCAGGCTGGATTAATCCATCTTTTTTCCCAAAGGAACTCACTTTTAGGAGCCTTTTTGTCTCCTTTGGTGTTGTCATCCCTGAGCCTGTGATAGTCAAACAGAAAACACCATGGATTGGGAAAGGAGCAGGTTAAGTGAATTTGCCTTTTCCTCTCAGAATACTTCACTAATAAATACATATTTTTTAATGCATTATGGAATGAGGTTATTTTCAAGGCAGCAGTGCTGACACACAGCAGTAACCCCAATCTTTTTGACTGATGAAATTATTTTGTTGCTTTCAGGCAGTTATTTTTAATTCCAGATGCATACGACAAACCAATTAAATGACACATAGAGCTGAACTTAGACCTCTCTGTCTTCCACTCCATTAATCCCTCATTGCAGTCCTGGTGCACATGCAACATGTCCAGGTCCATTTGAAAGAAGCATATCTCAAAGCAAACATGGGTTTTTTTCCCTCAAATTATAATTTTTTTGGGCAATACTTTTTTTTTTTTTTTTCTCTCTAGAGAATAAACAGGATATATGCAGTACAGTGTAAAGTTTTTTTGTTTTAATGAGAAAATAACAAAATGTGGTTTTTAGTGCTGCCAGTCCCTAAAATAATGTATATTTTAGATGCTACAGACAGGTGCTGTCACAAAATGCCTCCCTGGATTGGGATGTGCTGTGGGAAAGCTGATGCTTCCCTCATGGTGCATCACCCAGATGCCCATACCTGTTTCAGCAGGTACATTTCAGCTCAGGCACACCTGAGCAAAGCAATGAATAAGTCATCAGCTCTGCTCCAGGCTAAACTTACATTGGAATCATGGAACTGATCCTTGCAACCAGAAACCCAGGCACCTTAACAAACCCACGAGGTCAAACTTCTCTGGCGCCCTGGCTGACACTCAGAGGCCTGGCAGGTCCCTTGTTGCCACCACTGAGCCAGTGCTGAGGGACAAAATTCGTGGTGTTGCAGCAAAGTTGGATGAATTTCCCTTTGGAAATATTTTCCAGCATATCGAGAAAATGTCCAGCTGTGAAATGATTGTTGCTGGTAACGCTGGAATAAGGTCTAAAACTCTGGGAGGTTTTTACAAGTGGTACAAAACCAGCCAGAATGATGTGCTGACAGCAGGGTGGTGACAGCACCATCACTGATTTTATTAACAATCAGTGTCTGACTACAAACATTTGTTTAAGGTGAAATTTCTTCAGCATTTCTTTGGTTGTTTTGTGAAAGCACGAAGGGAAACTAATTCTATTTGTTAACCAAACATTTTTTTTATCCCTGAAGATGTTAAATGTTGCTGGATCAGTTTATATCGAATCTAAGTGGATGTGAAGTGCATTATCAGTACAAGCATATTCCCCTTTTTAATTCTGGAGCTTTTTTCATCCTTTGAATAAAGGCAATAAATGATTCCCTTGGCTTCTAGAAGGATTTTGATCAGGCCCAGTGCATTTCTCTTGCCCCCAAGGTCTGTGAGACCATCCCTGGGGCTGTTGTCCCTGCTCACGGGCTTTAGTGGGCACCTCCTGGAGCTCCTGGGCTGCTTTGCAAGCAGATTGCTGTGCAATTCCTTCATTTGGCAGTAAAGATGCAAACCCAAAGGAAAGGAATGGGAGAAGCTGAAGTGGAAATGGAAGCAGAAAGGCAGCAGCTCTGTCCTTTGCCACAGTTTATACTCAGTGTGAATAATCTCGAGCTGCTCCTGGTCCTGTCTCATTCAAGAAGGATTTTGCCTCACAAATGCACATTATTGTGTTAGGCTTTGACTCCAGCCAGCCAAAGGACATTCTGTTTGGCTTGAAAGCTTTGCTAAAAATTGCACTTGGGAACATGCTGTACCCTCTGGTTGCTATGAAAATAACTCCAGCACAAAATGCAGGACTCTACCAAAAAAATCTTGCCTACAACAGCCTAGATGCACACATGTACATCCGAACCTGCAGAACTGTGCACAGGTCTGACTGCAAGGTTTTGACTAAAATTTTTTTAGTCCTTTATTTAGTCCAATGTTTTAGTCCTTAACAAATAAACAGAGCTTAAAGCTATAGTTTCCAAAAGGCAGCACAGCTTCCTGTGACCTTCAACATGAACATGAAGAAAGTCCACACTGGACTGAGTTTTCCTCTGTTTTAGGTGGTCACTTTGGCTTTCTCTGACACACAGAATGTTATTTCAGTCCATCATTAATAGTCAGGTTAATGAAGATTACACAGGCTGTTCTTTTGGTGACATTTCATATCTAGAATGAGGAAAATTCTCTGTAGGTAATAACATTTGTTCTGTCCTTCCTCATGCCACCTCTCTGAATAATAATCTGTTCTGCAGTTTGGAACCAGCACACTGGGAAGCTTCAGGATGAAGCTGCTTTTACACTCACCTACTCTTTTTGGTTTATGCTTAAAGGAAGTACAAATATTATAAAATCTTTGCTTGGACTAATCTTTTTTTAAAAAGATGTGCTTTGCAACTTGGTTTGTGCTTTGCAACTTAATGGGCTTAATTTTATTCAGTCCTGATCCTGCAATTGCTCTGGTGTACATGTAAATATGAGGCTGTGGTCATCTCCCTGCAGGACTCCAAGTGAAACCACAGCAATTCTGAATTAATGAATTAATTAATGACTGTGAGTGTGGTGGCAGTGAAGCCAGCCCTCCAAGGGGCACCCAGAGAGTTCATTGCCCACGCAGGGGATGATTTGTTTGGTCCAGAGCACCTTGGGAGGCCCATGGAGAGGCTTAAGAAAAACATTAGGCAGAACCTGGGACCATTAGTGGCCATTTTAATAATCTGCTGCTTTTTCCCTCAGACAGATTAATGAAGTGAGGGGTTTTGCCAATTCCACTTCAGGGTACTGCTGTTTATTTTAATTCTGTTAATTTTAAGTAAATATAATTTTATTTTTCATCTACCCAATGCCTGCTTCAAGAAGATGCTGCAATGTATTAGATATTAGAGGTTAGATATTAGATATTAGGGAATATCTATGATTTCTGTTTTGTCCTGCCTTGCTGTTTCAGTAGATAGTGATGTGTACAGAGTGTCTGTGACCCTCTCTACTGCTCCAGTGCCAGATAAAGCTCGTGCAGGACAAACAGTGGGCTGTCAAAGAGCTTATTATGCACAGCACCAATGCAAATGGTTGTTTCTCTTGTCTCCCCTGGCTCCCAGCACGAAGTCATGTTAAGGTGACAGCAACCATATTCTAAGCAGCATAAGAATTACAGATCCAGTGTCACCTGCTGACAGGCTTAGCAGGGCTGCTGCCACAGCCACCCCTCCAAGGGATCTCACTTACACGGGGCCCTGTTTCAGTTTACAGCAGCTCAATCTATAAGCCACAAGATCTGAATTTTCAGCTAATAATGAACTTCTGTGTTGTGAGTCTGTGGTTATGTAAGGAGCTCTGAGATCTGGGTCATCCAGGAAAGCAGAGCTTGGAGAAGTCCCTGGTGGGAAGCTGACTCAGGAGCCCTCAGTCTGGGCTGCAGGGGTGTTTTTAGCTCTGTGTCTGTGTGAGCACAGACCCTGGAGGAGTTCACACCTCTGGTTACTCCCAGAGAGGTTTGTGTGGCTCAGTGCAGCTGAGCTGGGCCCATTCACCTTATTTTTAATTAATTTAATTCATTTCCCTCTTGCTGCCTTCCCTGTGGTGCCCACTGCACACCTTTAGTGTGATCAGGGTGTGGTGGCCTTGAGCAGTTTGTGCAGAGCTGTTCTTCCTCTTCTGCAGCCACTGCCTCAGCTTAAACCATCGTTTGTTTTTCCAGCGGCTTTATGAGTTACAAACTTTTATATTCTGACTTCATTCTCTGAATAACAGTTCTGCAGAGCCCCTGATTGATTCAGTGAGGGTGGTTCTTTGGAGCTCTGCCCACGATTCCTGTGAGTTTTGTGCCTGCAGTGAGTCACTGCTCCCGTCTCTGGGTGTCCCACGGAGCTCTGGACGGGCTCAGCCCGCTCCCCGTCCCCAACCAACCCCCAGCACCCAGAGGATATCAGCTCATTACGTCTGGAGCTGTTCAAAGTGATCTGGGTATGAACAAAATGAAGATTTTAAAATGCAGCTCACTCAAATGGAAACAGTTTTTTACTGGAGCCATGAAGCAAGCGGGTTTCTCTCCGTGCCAGATTCGCTCTGCGGCTCCAACTGTTGAGGAAACCGTAACTCTTTGAGAAGGCTGCACTGAAGAAAGGGAGGACAAAGGCTGTGTTTTAACATTTCACATTCAAATTATTATTCCTGCACTTTGAGAGAGACTTAATGTTTTAGCAGACATTAGGAGCTGAAAACAGTGACTCCATAGGACATTATGTTTGGAAAATTAAATGTTAATTAAAAGGCACCGTAGCAATGAACTGATGCATGAATCACTGATTGTTTTTACAGATCTGGTTCAAAAAAATGAGGATGATCTATACTTACATGTATAAGGCAGTAATTTACGTGGTTATAATGTTTTACTGCAGAACTGTACTTGGCAAATCTAAAATAATAGCACTGGCAAACTTGAAGAAGCTGTAATATAAAGTCAAAGTCTGTACTGTTTAGCTTTGTTTTGGCAAGGCAAGGGAATGGAATCGAGGATGCCACTTCCATACAATTAGCAGACAGTGTGATCTAGCAGCACAGTGACTTTTTTGCATTAATGTGTAGAAAGGTAACTCCCAGAAATGCTCATTTTTATGAATCCCTGCATGTGTTCTGTGGCAAACGGGAGTAAAGAGGTAAGGGTGAAAATACCTTTTTGTTCCTTGGCAGCTTGTCATCTAAATCAAAAGTAACAAGCTCTACAATTTGTGAGCCTCTGCGTGTCACAAAAGATTTGTAGCTTGTTTCCAGCCTGTGGCGATTTGTACTTTTAAGTGTTTCCAAGATGAAGAGTAACATCACTTGATTTAAGGGACATTTTCCTTTTACCTCTAGGCCAAAGCTAACCTATTCCAAGGTCGAGGGAAAGGAATTTGATGAATAAGTGGTGATTTTGGGTGGTTCACATCCCCAAAGTTTTCAGAGAGGGAATTAAGAATTATTGGCTGGGCAATTAGTGGCTATAACACAGAGAAAATAAGGTTGATTTGCATCCCACTTGCATAAGTGCCTGAAATCTGCAGTGGAAGCCTAAGCTCCTTAGCTGATATGTATTTTCCTCGGTTTCCACCAACTAATCAGAAATCAGATAGAGTTGCAGTGGAAATTTCATTCCACTGCCTGCCCAGACTAATGTGTATTTAATGTTTTGGCTTCAGCCTCGAATGAGCTCTCACACTCGACTGAGCAGCGTAGCACAGCCAATAATAGATAATTATTAGGGGCACCACAGCCACCCAAGGTGATTGGCAGTGTGAAATGGTGAGAACGTGTTGTTGCCAAAACTGATGACTGCCAATTACAGTTGTGTGATTTAGAGACCGAAATAACCTGCCTTTTCCATTCTGCTGGGAATATGGCAGCCTCTGACAGGCACCTGAACCTCTGACTCTGTCTGTTAAATGTAACAGGGAAATTTGGTTTTATTGACAGAGAATTCAGCGCGTGAAGAGGAAATTGAGTTATTGTAGCTGATCAAAGCAAAGAATGTTGCTCAAACTTATTAATGAGACAGGCAAAAACATGACAAGGAAAATTTCTTCAGCAGAAAAGATGTTTTCCTTTTTACCTGTGTCCTATTGATGGTCTGTGAGCTCCAGCCACAAACTGCTTTTTACTGCAAGTACTCTCTTGATTGGAGCCATTAGTGTTAATAAAAATTAATGAAGTCTCCATTTGGGATGAAGGTTGTCCTGATCACTTTTAGTTTTTTTAGCCACCTCTAAAGACAAAGACATTTCCTGTTTCTGCAGCTGCATTTCAAATGAATGAGCTGAGCTCTCCAGTTAATGCAACCCATTACCAAGAGGTCAAGAATCTATTAATGCTAGTTGTCCTCCTTGCCATGATGAACCCAACCTGTAAGACTTAGAAACAGGATGCTACTTTTCTCTACCCTTTGAATGAGCCAAAAAGTTTTTGTTGTTTTTTTTTTTTAATTAATGAAATGCATCAAAATCTGTGTAAATGTGTTAAAAATGTGTCTTTAAGGGGAAATAATTTTTTATCTCAAGGGAGAGTTGGAATCTAAACCAGATGCTCAAAAGTCTGAAGCACTTACCCTTGTTTTCTGTCAGTCCTTGGGATACTGAATGCATGTTGGCCCTTGTTCTTTTATGGTATTTCATTAAAAATGAACATTTAACCCTTTGAAGAAAGGCCAGAGCTCTGAGGGAGTTCTGTTGGCTTTGCTTTGCTTTGTATCCTGTCCTCTAAGGTTTTTTTTGCTTTGCTGCTGTAGTGCCATGGTAATGAAATACATAAAAATAGTGCTCCCCCCTCCAGCTTTCACACAGCAGAGTAACTCAATTTCATGATGAAATTTGTCATGTTGATGCCTTATTATTTTGGTGATTCTTTTTTTCCTCATAAAAATGGTCAGTTTGGAGCAGGAATCAGACCTTGCTAACGCTGCCTGTTCTATACAGAGTCTAAAGGCACAAGAGTTTGGTTTTTTTTTGTTTTCCCTCCCCTGGCTTCTTGAAGCACCTCTCTCCTCTTACAGCTGCTCCAGCTGTAAAACAAAACATCAAAACTTCGTTAGAGTTGTCCAGTCCTCCTGAGATCTTTGTAACTTTGCTTAATTTAGTTAATTTTGGGGGATTTTGAACATGACCTAAAGTCCTCTGTATTATGACCACAGACTTTATGGGATTGTGTGAGGAAAGAGCTCCTTCTAGTGACTGGAGAGCTGCTTCAGAAACCACAGCCTGCCTCATATGCCAATATTTGGGGTTTTTAATTCCATTTCCATAGTTCCAAATATGCTTTCCGTTCACTTGTGAAATAATAGGTTGTCTTGCTTTTTCATGTTTGATTTAGTTTAATAGATTTCAGATTATTTTTTATCAAAATATCAGGCCTTTGTTTTTATTATGTCACTACTGTTAAAGATCTTAAATAAGTGTCATGTGTCAAGATGCTGCCGTAATTGTTCCATAAATTTTTAATAATTTCAAGCTGTCTCTGAAAAAAAAAAAAAAAAAGTTAGGTAGGTTTTAGTATGAAGAAAATGTTACTTTTTAATCTGTCTCAATATAATTTTTCTTCCAGGAGAGAAACTTGGATTCTCTAGTTATATCTAAATTCAGCTGAAAATTCAAGCACGATGCGTGAAGGAGCGCAGAGCATTGCGATAGGTGCTCTAAAGAGTTATTGTCATGCTTGGTATGAGTTTTGTGGTTGCAAATGGTGCTGATTTAGTGCCTGCAGGCAGATAATTTCTCTCTGCTCAGATCCTCGTGCTCCTGGTCCTGCAGAAGGAACGGAAGAAGGGTCTCAGTACCTCCATGAGGGGATTTCTGAATCCCATGGGAAAAATGAACCCCCAGCGAGGCTTTTCCCGGGAAATACAAAACTTCCTGATTTTTTCCCCTCAGGACTCTCCCCTGAAGGCTGTGCAGATGCTGTGGGTGAACCTGATCATGGACACATTCGCCTCGCTGGCGCTGGCCACGGAGCCGCCGACCGAGGCGCTGCTGCTGCGCAAACCCTACGGCCGCAACAAGCCACTCATCTCCCGCACCATGATGAAGAACATCCTGGGCCACGCTGTCTACCAGCTCACCCTCATCTTCACCCTGCTCTTTGTCGGTGAGAGGCTCTCCCAGGCTCGGTGCCCAGCTCACAGGCAGCTGGGCTGTGCGGCCAAAGCCTCAGAATGCTTTAGGTGTAACGAGTTAACGCGAGTTAACTCTGCCTTTGTCATCCTGGGGGATGGGATGGGATGGGATGCGATGGGATGGGATGGGATGGGATGGGATGGGATGGGATGGGATGGGATGGGATGGGTGGGGTGGGATGGGATGGGGTGGCGTGGCGTGGCGTGGCGTGGCGTGGCGTGGCGTGGCGTGGCGTGGCGTGGCGTGGCATGGCATGGCATGGCATGGGAAGCACAGCAGGCCTCATGTTGTTGTCACTTCCCATATTTTTTACCCTGGGGATGGCCCCATTGTGCTTTTTTGCCCCCTCATAAAATACAGGTTTGGGCTTTGGTAAAAGTTTGTAACAAAGCACAGCATAGAAGGTGATGTTGTAATAGTAGAATCCACACTGCTGCTTCTATACTGAAATTTCTTTGTGAGATTTGTCGTGGGGAGTAGGGACACAAAAACAAATTTAAAAAAAAGCCACAAAACAAACCTCAGTAAAAATCAAGATCCATTTTACCGAGAGCAAAGTGTTGTCCACAGTCCAGAAATAATGTTGATCTTAAGTGGTATGGAAAGTAAATAATCGGCATTAAGTGATACAAATAACACTCTGCTTTGACATTTAATTTCTGGAATGGATATTAAAAGGGGGCAAAAAGTCTAATTTATTGGATTACTGAATTCTTCTTCAGGCCTTGCTGGTAACGGTTGCTTTTTATAGGTTGTATTTTGGAGAGGGAAGGGAAGGAGGAGAAATGTTTCTTGCTGCAGGGAATAGTAGGAGCTAATAATAGATTCTGTTGCTCCACAATAATAACTGAACTCTCTCAAAGGACAGATGATTTTTTCTGTTGGGTGTTGTCTTCTCGTCACTTTGTAGTTGCTGTTAAATCACATGTTGTCTTTCAGATTTTTTTACCTTATGTACAGACTTCCAGTTAAGCAGAAAACGTAAATTTGCGATTTTTTAGGAGGCTTTTGAGCTCCATTGTGAAAGCTTTGTTCCCTTTGTGGCCATGTGGCAGTTTATTTGGGATTCTCAGAGGAGGTGATGATCTGTTCACAGTGGAATTAAACTAAAAGAATTGCCAGGTTTCTGAAGAGAGGTGGTCTCTAACACTGCTAGGTTTACAAGGAATTCTGAGAATGTCTGCATTAGGAAATTAGAATTTCAGGTTCTCTAAAACAGGTGAAAAAACTCTTGGTAATTCATGTGATATGAATCTTGGAACAAGAACTTCTGTGAACTTTATGGGGAGTTAGAAAGGCTTCTTGATGAGTTTTATGGTTTAAAATACTTTATACTGAGCCAGATGAACAGCAAACCAAGGTTTTGCCCCCATTCTAATTGCTCCTGTGTGTCTTTGGAAAACTCCTGCATACTTTGAAGGATACATCCCATCCAATTTTCTGATAAGCCTTGGAAATAGTATTTTCCTTTCTAAACTCCACAAGGCTCAGCTTTGCAGTGACATGATGTGCAAAACTCACCGCTCCTGTAATTAAATTTCAAATTAGTAAGAATTATTTCTAGCTTGATCAAATAATGCTTCCTTTCTTTTGTAGGGGGTTTCTTCAGAGACCAGTACATCAAGTTTTTCTTCTTTTTTTAAATTTTTAATTTTTTTTTTAAATTTATTGTGTTTGAACATACAGTAAATGTCTTTGAGGCATCAGAAATTCAGAATTCACTGTCTGGTCCTGTCAGGCTGTGGTACAAAAAAGAAAAAAAAAACCAACTTTACTTTTTGAAAACACATCACAGCTTTAGTTACTCATCATGGGTTATATCTTGCTTTTTTATTGGTCACGTCTATGAGTGAAAGCCAAATTATCAAACTAAACAGAAGCGCCTGCTGCTGATCAACCCCAAATCTATTTAAAACGAGTGGTGTCTGTGTTTTTTGTTGTTGATATCCTTCAATACTTGTCAGATGTTACTGGATTAGTAGATGGGTAAAATCTGATGAAGAGGGGTGGCTTCTAACCACTGCAGAAAATCCAAACACACTGGCAACAACCTTAAGATTTTGTTGCACCTGAAAGCGTTGAGCTCTTTGAGTAATTCCTGCTTGGGGAGATAAAAGCAGGGCTGACAATGTTGTGTAGGTGTGGAGTTGTTAGATAGGAGCCAGCATTTGAAAAGCTTCTTGCTCAGTTGAGATGTGTTTTGCTCATTGGTGCAAGAAAAGTTGTACCTAGGAAGGTGTGAAAGCAGAGCAGGGAAGGCAACAGGCTAACGGAAACAAGGGGAATATAAATTAATTTGATCCATTCCGGAGGAAACTTTTATTTTTGTCTTCCACCTAGGTGAGAAAATGTTTAAGATTGACAGTGGGAGGAACGCCCCGCTTCACTCTCCTCCTTCTGAGCACTACACCATCATCTTCAACACCTTTGTCATGATGCAGCTCTTCAACGAGATCAACGCCCGCAAAATCCACGGCGAGAGGAACGTCTTCGATGGCATCTTCAGAAATCCCATTTTTTGCACTATTGTCCTGGGTACATTCGCTATCCAGGTAATGCTCTGGGCAGGAATCTGATGCCTTCAGAGGCTCCCTAGAACAGAGGCTGGACTGAGTTAGAGGAATAAAATAGGGATTTATTAAAAGGCCTTTAAAGGATGCACCTTGGGCAGTCCAAGAGCCCGGATGTGGCTCCACCCAAGATGGACCATGAGTCATGAGTTTTCACACTTTTATAGGTTTTGGTCCATTTCATATTGGGGTGAATTGTGCAATTCCAGCTGCAGGTGATGCAGTCCCATCCTCCCTGATTGCTCTCCTGTTTGTACTTTTTGGGCCTGGAGCTGCAGCGGTGTCCTTGGTTCTGGGGCTGGAAAAGGATTGTTGTGTGTGCCTGAGCTGTGAGGAGAACTTGCTGACACTTTGTATGAAGTTCAGAGTTATATACTAATGCAGTACAGAATCTGCAAAATATGAAAGCTAAAACTTAAGGCATCAAATCCTTTACTGTTCATCAGAAATCCACCCTAAGTTGTTTGGGGCTTTCCTTCTCTGTGTTTTCTTTTTAATTTTTATTTTAAATCTAAGTGCAGCACAAGGCCCATTTAATAGTAAACCACTTGGTTTCATGTATTATCTCAATCAATACACGTGTTAATAATGGAAAATGTTATGTAGCCATATCAATAAACCAGAAATTTTGATCCTTAAAACTGAGATAATTCTTAAATTAATCTTAGCATGTACAATAATACTGGACATCATTGATATTGTAACTGGTTTTTAAAGAAGAAATTGTTTAATAGCATACCAACAAAGCATTTTACAATTACTTATTACTCCTTGAAAAGATAAATTTACCTTCAAACAGCTGATGTTGGACTGTTCTTCTGTTCAATGCCACTGCCCAATGCTGCTCAGTATTCCCAGCAATAATGCCCCTGGATTGTGATCCCTCTTGTTCCCCTCCTGAGTTTGCTGTCCCATCACAAGTGAACATAATCACAGTAATACACATTTTTCCCAAATTTTTCTTCTGTTGAGAATTCCTCCTTCTGCTCCTGGCATCCATCCTGTAATTGATACTATTTGATATTGTCATTTAGATATCTATTTATTGTCATTATTGCTCAGCTCTGCAGTGGCAGCTCATTATTGGCACCTTTCTCCTGGGAGGGGGAAGGAGGAGGAAAGAGCAGTTTGAACTTGGACTGCAGTGATTTGAAAAGGGAAACTCCTCAATAAATTGAATATTGGAGGAACTGAATACTGAAGTGATAGGAGCTTCACAGGGATGGTCTTTAACAGCTAATTCAAAATAATGAGTTTAAAACTTGGACAATTTAAATCTCTGGATGCAATTTCAGGTCCCTGATTTTGCAGCAGCAATATTAACAAGAAATATCAATAATTTCTGATTTTCAGTTAGTAAAACCTTCTCTGACTGTGTGTTTTTATCCTGCTGAAGGTGTGGGGTTCTCCCACCCCCTTTCTCCAACAGATCTGGAGTTTTCTGTACCCTCTGTCTCCCTCTGATGCACATCTGTAAATGCACAATAAAATGCTACTCAGAGAGAAAAGTCTCTCTTGCAATGAATATGCCAAAATAATAATAATAATAATAATGCTCACTTTTAATTGGGGATGCAGAAGTTTGTGAGGTTTGTTGGGGTTTTTATTTGGGACCAAAACTTTGCAGCTTTTTTTTTTTTTTTTTTTTTTTGTCTGGTTGTGGGGTTTTGTTGTTGTTGTTTGGTTTTGTTTTGTTTTTTGTTTTGTTTTGCTGCCTTTTCCCCCCGAAAAACTGACCCCCTTTCCTTAATGCTTCTCTTTGTAGATAGTAATTGTCCAGTTTGGAGGAAAACCATTCAGCTGCTCTCCCCTGCAGCTGGACCAGTGGATGTGGTGTGTATTTATTGGATTAGGAGAGCTGGTGTGGGGTCAGGTAAGCATTCAGGAAGCTGCACATTCAAAGGTGTGATGTTGTTGATATTCCTGTTTTTCCTTGCTCTCTCTCAGTGCCCACTGAACCCCAAGGCTCTCTCTGAGAGCTTCAAGGAGAGATTTCTTAGTAAGGATCCTTTATCCCTCTGTTCCTTTGGGTTTCTTTGTTAATTTTCATATCTTTCCTTTCTAGCAGGGTAATTGCTATCTTCAGTTAGGCTTTTCAGTCAGGGTCATCTTCAGGTAGGCTTTTTTGTGGAAGATGTTGAGTCACAACTTAAGTCTTTCAGTCACAAAAAAATGCAGCAAAAGTAAATGCACTGTGAACTTCCCTGGAAGATAATTCCTCCTGTAGGATGTGGAAGAAGTTTTGGAGATGAAATGAATGGTCAACCAACCCATTCCCTTGCTGAAATTGTCATTCTGGCTACTGTCATAGATAAAATTCCAGTGTCTTTAAAATGTTCCCACAGTGATTCTCCATCCACCTAATTCTGTGTGTGAAGGATGAAAGAGGGAGTTCAAAACCAAACATACAAAAAAAAAGGATATTTTTGACTTTAAGAGTTGTTGAAAAGCTCAGTTAAATTAATGTGAATGTGTCCTTTTTCAATTTCTAGATCCTCTGTCATCATTGGCTGATATATAATTATATATTGATGACAAAACAAACGTCAATGAAATGATATTAAATAAATCTGGATTAACTCTCTGGAAGTGATATACAGACACAATTAATATTGTTAATATTCGACATTATTCTTTTATGTGCAAATGCAGGTTGCAAAGCTAATAATAATAATAATAATAATAATAATGATGATATTTTTTTCACCTCTGAATACATTAACAGGGTATTTAAGTTGCTGCCAGCTGGTGCAGTAAAGAAAAATGTGAAGTTACATTTTTTTCTCTCAGATGTAAAGAGATTTGTAGGTGCACAGTTTGCCTCTATGAAGAGTCAAGAAATTGCCCACTGCAATTGAATTCTGCTGTGGTTCTGCTGGAATTGTAGTGAATAAATGCTGGCTTTAAAATCTGATTATTTGTTCTCTTCTGGGAAAAAAATAACTTTTTTTGACAGTTTGGCCACATTTTTCTTTAGAAATAAGCTCAGAATCAGAAAAGCTTTTAATATATATCTGGCTGAAAACCACCCCTATTAGATGATTCTGTTGTAATTATTACTTGAGGCTGGGATTTGACTTAAGGCCTTACAGGAAGAAGACCTAAAATCAGTTTGATAATCTCAGAAAGGATTTTTTGGGGTTTTTTTCCCAACTGTTTGGAAAATATACAAACTTTTGGAGAAAGGGAAAGTCAAGCAGGGAGAGGGAGAAGAATCCAACCTGCTTTATTCAGCTGTGAAAATTTCCCACAGCCTTTGATCAATTTTTTGGCTTCTACATTTTGTTTTCTGTGGCTATAACCATCAAGAACTAATACAAATATCAGCATTTTTTTTTTTCACTTTGCTTGCCCCAGGTTTATTGTGAGACCTGGGACATTAAATTACAACTAGTATTAGAACACCTCCATACTTTTATCACTGAGAAGATAGCACATACAGAGGGGAAAAAAATCTGTCTTGTGGTCATTATTTAGTGACCAGAAAAGAAAAAAGGATGTTAAAACCAATAAGTTTTGTCCATCTTTACATGATTTACAGTCTGTGGCAAGGCCTTTCTTCATGCAGCTCTTCAGTGAGAGAGAATTCTTTTCCTTTAGCAGTGATGCTTCTCTTCCATCTCAGCCTTTCCTCTGCTGCTGTGACTCATTCTAATTCAGCACAAAACAAATTTGTTTTTTTTTTTATTCTATTTTTTTTAAAATCCATGTCCTGAACCCGCTGTTCTTGTGAGCCATGAAAAGCAATCAAGATTTCCCTGTTTTGTTGCCAAAGCAGGCACTTCTGAAAGGAATTTAAGGAGAAGTTTCCAGGAAGTCAATTTGAGATGCTTTGAGGGACAGTTTTTTGACAGCTCCCATCTCTTCTGAAAGCCAAGACTTTCTAAAGTATTTCATATCCCATTCCCAGAATTATTGATCTCTTATTAAAACTGTGATCATTTTTCTGTGAATGATATTTAGTTCTTCAATCTATTGAGCCTGTGTCCTGAACTTGGTGGGTGTTGGAAGATACAGCAAAGCAATGAATAATGAAAAAAGAATTAGAGAAGAATTAGAGCAGAGTCTCACCAGCTTGGCTGAGGTGGTTCAAGAGAGGAATATTCTTCAGGGACACACACAATCCTGACCCAGAAGAGTTATTTTTATGAATATTGGCTTAAAAGTCCTTTATCACCATCACTTTCATCAGATCCCAGAGTTTCCAGTAGTTTCTCTCTGTAGAGTGCTGCCATTGTAGTTTGAAAGCTGGGAGGCTGAAGGAAATTCAGTAAGTATTTAACTGATCAGCATTTACCCTTTCTTTTTCTCTCCTGCTCTGTCTTTGCTTGTATCACACCATTAATTTTCCAGGTTTGCATCTTGTTTTTCAACCCCCCCTTTAAAAAGGTTTTGTAGTAGTGTAGAAAATGGGTTGGGTTTGGTTATTTTTGGTTTTTTCTTTTCTTTAAAAACATTGCAATAAAACTGGCCTTGTGGATCGTGAAGCTCAAGGAGAGCCTCAGCAAACTCAAAGGTTTGCTTTCACCCTGAAAACACCCAGAACCTTTCCATGTGTCTTCACTGCATCCATTCCAGTTTTCCAAAGCTCTCCTCACCAATTTTCCTGCAGCTGTCTTGGTTCTCTCTCTTCATTTTTCATACATCTGAGCTTCACAGCTGTGGTTGCTCGCTGCTGAAATGAAGACAAAAAAGAAAATTGCAGCAGTTTTTTGCTAAGTGGGTCTAATAATTTGTTATGTAGGAGATTTACTTTAAGCATTCAGTGTGTTCCAGGTAATGTCTTGTTTAAATTGCTGTGATTTGCTCCTGGTTTTATGCAAGGAATCAGAACAAAGAGAAAATGACTGCCCAACAGGGTAACACTGAAATGGATTGAGAATAATTGTCCAGCTGCAGCAGCTGCAATTTTTTAAGATCATTCTCCTGTATTAGTTACTTCCAAGGACCACTTGGGTGGGCAAACAGAATTAGAAGAGAGGTTAAGTTAATCAGAATTTATTGGTGGTAAGGACACAGAGTGAGAGAGAGCCCTATGAGAAATCCAAGAACCAGATCCAGCCCTTCCAAAAATCTCGATTTTGATAAATGCCAGAAAAGCATTCCAGCTTCTGGAACAAAGGGAAGCTGAATCCATGAACCAAGGGAGGGTGAGAAGATTTATCAGCATGAGATACAATGAATTTTCACTTCCTGTTATCATAAGTCATTAAAAATACCCAAACTCTAATTGCAGAGCTATCAATGTGGTTAAGTTTTTTTTGCATAATTACACTGAAATATTTCCATCTTGTTTTATCTTCTATTTGTTTTATTGATAAGACTTTTTCTAGCCTTGAACCTGCTCCACACTGTGGTTTAGTAGTGCAGGTCATGCTAATTGTTTACACAGTAAATTAAATACATTTGGGACTAAAATGGAGTTGTCCAAGTGCAAAGTGCTGTTAGGAACAGGCTTAGATCACCCTTAAAGATCTTATTAAATATGATTGTTCTTTTGTAATTAGCTGATTGTTATACTGTTGCTCTTGAATGAGGCTTATGTTTTCAGTACTTTTTTATAATTTTAGGTCATTGCAACCATCCCAACAAGTAGGCTAAAGTTTTTAAAGGAGGCAGGGAGGCTCACTGAGAAGGAGGAGGTCCCTGAGGAAGAGCTCAATGAAGATGTTGAAGAAATAGATCACGCAGAGAGAGAGCTCCGACGTGGACAAATCCTCTGGTTCCGAGGGCTCAACAGAATCCAAACCCAGGTATGCTAAAAGTAAATGCCCACAAGGTCTAAAAACACCCAAATAAATGATTCATGTGAGATCAAGGCAAGATAACGTTAACAGGAAAGCCACGGAGTGTTTGTGTGTGTGTGGAGGATGGCACTGGTCAATTGTTCTCCAAGGAAAAAATGGAAAAACAAAACAGGGGAATGGGGAAAAAGGGGTGTGTGCAGCAGAAGAGATAAATGGAAAATATATAAAGTGATAAAATGCAAGACCAGGAATCTGTGATTTGAGAATACCGTGACTGGATGTTCTTTTTCTCCTAGAGAGATGACAGCTCATAAAATTGTGCTGCTTGGCCAACGTCAGCTTGCAGAACGTTAGGAAAGCTTTCTAAAATGTATTGCTTGATTTGCTAAAAAAAATACATTGTTGCTGCCATTGCTGCACTAACAGAATAATTGAAATTGAGTCTGAAGTATGATGTACAATTTGATTAAAAAAATAAATCTGTTCAGTTCTGGCACTGCCACACATCAATCACGATTAAAAGGGATTGATTTTCTTTCCTATTAGGTAATGAAAAATGTGGTTCTGGATTTTAGTAGGAATTAAGCAGCCATTAACTATTGAGGTGTAGGAGCTGGCTATTAGCATTCTAATTTCTCTGATTCCTGAGAAATATCTTTCCCCAACTTTTGCCAAACACGAAAATCCACAGCATTTTTTTAATATACCAGACCTTTGCACTGCATCCTGGTGCCAAATATAGTGCAGGTTAAGGAGCTGTGAAATTGGTCCTGGAGTGCTGAAGAAAACCATGTGAAGTATTTTGCCTTTTCCATTGCAGTGAAGTGTTTCATTGCACTCAGGTGTGCTCTGCTTGATCTTTCTAAGATCAAGTATTTCTGGCAGCTTGCAGCAGAGAACAGCTATCACCACATCAGATGTGCATGTTTTACATGAGCCTGACAAGGAAAAGAGGTGAATAATTAAGAAAAAGATCTTTCTTTTCTTGAAAGAATCTTCTAAAGAACATTTTTGTCTCAGAAGATTTGGGGGTTTTGTCTTCAAACAAGATAAACAGAACATTCTGCTTTTTCACATCTACAGATTGATACATTTTGGTGGGGGAGGGGAAAGATGCAGCCATGAATTTAGGGAAAAAAAAAGATGGAAAAAAGTCAAATTAGGGCAGTGTGGTCTCTTGGCTGCATCTGTAGAGCATAAAATAAAGAGGGTGGAAACTGGTGGTAGAGAGATGAAGAGCTGGGGAATTCCCAGGGTTCTGTGGTGATTAAATACGGATCTTCAGTTTGAGCCTGGGTGTCTTGACTCCATTGAGTCAAGAGCACTCATCACTAGAGAAAATTCAAATTTCACTTGTGACAAACAGGTGCCCAGGTACTGGTGACCTTCAGGGAAAGATGACCTCTAAATGTGCATTCTTTTCTCCCTGGTGGCTGTAGGAGGAGTGTTGCCTGTTGGCACTTCTGTCAGGATGTCTTTCTGGTTGGGGTGAGTGTAAACAGCTTCCAGCAACACAAAGCAAATGACATCCTTTCAGTTCTCTTTCTAGTCTGAGAGGTAGCTTTTAGTTCTGCATCTCTTTGTCCACTTAATTCACAGAGAAATGATTCTTTTACACCACTTAAACCCAAATGAACATTAATTATATCTCTTTGCTAACATCCATCTTGCTTTCCTTTCTGCTCTTAGTTGTAGAAGCACCCCTAGTAGGATGTGTCCTTCCTCTCTGCCGAGAGACCTCCATGATTTTTCTTCTCATTTTATTTACTCAATGACTTTGATTTTTTTTTTTTTTTGCATCCATTTCACATCTGTGGAATGATAATGGAAAAAAGAAAAAAAAAAAAAAAAAAAGAAAATGGGCCAACAGATTCCAAAGCAGTGCCCAGGTGTGCAGTGAATGATGGACTTAGGTCAAATTTAATCCCTGCTGGAGGGATTAAAACAGCCCCTGAGCTGTGTGTGGGCCCATCCAGGTGGATTCATTCCCTTATAACACATTTCTCAGGAGGCCTGCAGAAGAAGAGCTCCTGAAAGAAGACTGGGATGTTTCCAGCATCCCTGGAAGGATTAGCAGGAATGCTCTGTTGTCTAATGCACTCCTGGAGGTGTGGAAGAAGAAGGCAGAACATCCCCTCCTTTTGTATCTGTGAGGATGGCAGCCTAGGACAAAACTCTGGGCTCAGGACCAGATTGGCCATTCAATCCTAACAACACCAGTTTCCACACTTGTGCTGTAAATTGGATTATTTGCCCTTACTGTCTCTTCAGTCCCAGTTGGACAGACAGCCCCAGCTCCCAGCAAAGCCTTTCACTGCTGAACAAAGAACCTACAACAGGCTGGGTGCTGCTTTCAGATAACCAACACATCTTCCTTAGAGTGCTCCCAGTTAAACCATTTCAACCCATCCAAACTGACAAAACTCTGCAGTGTTAAAGAGATTTTTTTGTCTACAGAGGGTTCAACCCAAGACACCAGAGGAGGGATTTCCCCTGGGATTTTTCTGCTTCTGTGAAGACATGCATAAATTTACTTGAAAGAAAGGTGTATGAAAAGTGCACACAACTAAGCCAGAGACTGGTTGTTGACTTCTGATGCTCTTTTTGGCCTCCTTTTGTTCATTTAGACATTTTGTTGTCTGCTAAATGTACAATAGGGAATCTCTGGATGGATGTGTGTTCCCCTTCTCTGAATGGAAGTGTTTCCTTCCTGGAAAGGAGAATCATCTCTCTCAGATGACCACTGAGGACTGAAGCCCCACAAATAGCTCACCTTAGGTATGCAGGTTTGAGGAGGATATAAAGGGGTCTGAAACTGTGTAGAGACAGGACTTCCCAACAGTTTTCTGCATTTTTTTCCAAGCTTTTGTTGTCATTCTCACAAATTCTTCATTCTGAAGGAGGACAAGGCTGATCACATCCTCTTGACAGGTCTAACATCTTTTGGGAAGTTCACCAACTTCACCTTCAGGCCAAACTGCATAATCTGAGTAAAAAAACAGAAAAAAATTATGCATCTCACCTTTTTTACTTGTATATTGAAAGATTCTCCAGTTCCCTCACATTTGAGAATAGAAACATTCTGAAGAGATTCTGAAACTTCTCAAGTTTGTCAGGATTTTACACCCCCAGCCTGATTCTTTCCTCTTCTGCTTCATCCATCCTGAAATTCAGATTGCTTTATCTGCCTCAGGTGGGAAACAGCTGCCTGGAATGTTCTGAGAATAAAAGGAAAAGCTGAAAAAAATACAGGTGACAGGGTTACTTCTGCTTGAGGATTGTTCCTCTTCAGATGCTAAAAAGCCTCAGAGAGGTGCTGGGCTGCATTTTTCACCCTTCACTTTTCATGTAGAAAACATGAAAACGTTTCTTTTGAACCAATTCAAACCTTCCAGCAGTGAAAGGCACTTCTGGCAAGAGGTTCTGAATTTGGGTAAAGAGCCAGCACCTCATTTATGGTTTCCAGGTAGCATTTAATATAGAAAGCATCGTGGTAGCCCCATGTAAATGGAATGGAAACTGTTTTATTTCATGCAGAAAGGTGTCTTTTTTAAAGAGTTTTTTTTAAATTTTCAATTAATATCCTGCTTGGAGGTTAGGGGAATGAGACCTGGGTCCTACTCACATAAATAACAACAGAAATGCTTCTGAAAATCTGTTCTGTGTTAAAAATCAGGAAAACATATCTGTTCTGCCAGAACTATTCTGCTACTATCAGATTTATTTTTTTTTTAATTGCTAATCACTGATATTTTTATTTGCTGTGCACACCTGAAAATATTGGCTCTTCTAGAGCATAGAACATGGAGAAAAATGAGACAGGTATGAAAAATGTCAGCCTTATGGATAAGCTTCAAATGTAGGACAGGATTTTTTCTCTACCTGAAAGCTTATAATCAAAACATGATTGCAACCTATATTGTGTTGGAATTTTTTTAAACTTATAAATTTTTGTTTCCTTTGTTTTACTTTAGCAGCTTGAATTGTTCTAAATAATGTCATGAAAAGGTTCCGTCTTAATTTAAAATGCACTCTTTATTTCCATGAGCTCTTTTCTTCTTTGTTACTTTTGCTTTGTTATCTGCTTGGAGAAGATAAACTTTTGGGCCAAGTTCTTCTCTTCTTTCTTGGCCTGAGGCAGAGCACAGCCCTTTATGTTCAGCTTTTAGGATTCTGGGGAGGTTGTCATCCTCCCACCAGGAATTATATCCATGAAGAGCCGGAGTTCCTTTCTCCAGGAGAAAAGCAAATTACATGGCTGTAATTCTTCTTCTCTGAAGAAACCATTAAATACAGATCTTCTCTCATCTTTTCACTCTTGCACCAGAGGTTTTCAGTTTGTTAGGAAGGCTTCTGCACATCTAGAAAGGCCCTTTGGCTCAGGGTTTATCGCAGAAATACACATTTCATGCCTTCAGTGAAAGTCTTTAAAGTCATTTTTGAATGGTCTCTTTTGAAGAGTGCTCTATCACCTGGGTTAAACCCTGAGAACCCAAGATCTGTATTTAATTCTACTTTTGTAGAGTGTTTCAGGTGAGTATTTGATGTGCCACCTTGCTGATGGTCTGAGCCATGTGGCTTTTCCACGGAGCTGAGCTGGCGATCCCCTCGTCCCCTATCCCACGTGCAAACTCACCTGACACTGGCCTTTGCTTTAGTGAGATTTGCACTGGACATGTAATTCTGCTGCCAAAAACAAAGCTCTCCAACGCTGTGGGGACTGCTGAGCACTGCCCAGCCCTGGCTGTGCACAGGGAAATGGTACCAGGGCTCAGGCAGAGCAAATCAGCAGCCTGGGCTTTGTGGAGGAAAATCCACTGTGACAATTGCACAGCAGTAAATGGGGTCCCTTCTCCAGCTGCCTGTGGTCGATTATTCCCATAAAAACACGCAGGGAAATAAACAATGATGGCCAAAGACAAGATTAAGGGATGGGAAACATCCATATTATTAAAGATGCAGCCCTAGAAATTGCTTTATTCCTAAGTCTGACCACAGCAGAAAATCATAAATTCGTTCTAGTGCTTCCCACTTGGAAAATTTAGGAGGCTTTGCAGCAAGATTTGTGCTGTTTAAATAGATAAAAATACCACAGTTTTACCTGTTTTTAGGCTGGGAATCCCCAGAAATGTGGTTGCATGATCTGGTAACAGTGGGTTACTTCAAACAAGTAGTTGGTTGAATTCCTCCCGTGGATATTCTGCTGCTTTGTCTGTTGTGGTTGCACTGATGCAACAGAGAGGACACTTTGGGGTGTAGGGATTTGTGGGATTTACTCCTGCCAATCCCTGGCTTTCCCTCTGTACCCAGAGCCTGCTTTTTATCCTGGTGCCAAACCCTGAAATACTCAGCTCTGGTTTTAACTCATCCTCTGTGGTGGGGAGTACAAGGAAGGAGCTGAGGATGGATCTGTCAAACAGGGAATACAGCAGGAATGTGAAAATAAGTAGAAAATTGTCACGTTACTTGCTGCAATAGTCAATCCAGTTCCACATCATTTTCTGGGTGGTTTTAAGTGCTCTGCATAAAGATAAAATATTAATATTTTTAATCTCCAGTTATAAAAAACTCAACATTCTTTATCACTGTGCTAAATTTATACAAACTTTCATTACAGAACAAGTCAGCTATTATATTGGAAGAATTATTTTCTCAAACTGTTGCACTGACAATCCTGGGTTTGTAGACAAAACGGAGTCATATATTGAATTTTTAAGTTTTTTTTCTGTTTTGGTTGAGTGTCATCCCCGTCCCCCTCCCCGAAATTCCAAATGAGTGACTGAATTTTTCTCCCCCAGCATAATTTCAATCTCAGTAGGAAAAAGAAAAAGAGTGGAGATTAGTTATATCAAGCATTCCAGCTGATTTTATTTACCTCTAAATAAACGGTTTAAACTTTAAAAAAAACCTGTTATTTCAAATCTACTTGTTTAAAGTGATGCAGCTCCACTGCCTCCCACGGAGCTGCCTCATTTTATCCAGGCAGAAAACTCAAATCATTTCTAAAAAAACATTGAAAAGGGAGACACCTTGATTCCAAGTGAAGTAGAAGCGTGTGCACGGTTGATTTGTTGTTTTTCATGATTATTCCTGTCAGTTATGCAACTGTATCCATACTTTAAGCAACTTGTCTCGTTCTTTCCTCCGTTACAGATCGAAGTAGTCAATACTTTCAAGAGTGGCACTTCCTTTCAGGGGGCTCTCAGGAGACAGTCCTCCGTCACAAGCCAGACCCAGGATGTAACCAATATTTCTAGCCCTAGTCACGTATCGTTATCCAATGCTCTTTCCTCTCCTACCAGCACCTCTGCTGCTGCGGCTGGGCGTGAGTGTGAATTCTTACTGCACCCGACCCCCAGAGATGCCAACTTAGCCAGACTCGCTCCAGAGCTCCTCTGCCCCTCCCTGGGCTCTGCTCCCACCTCAATTAATTAGCTCAGGAACCCTGGACATGATTACTTTGTGTACAGTGGGTACTCCCCAGGAGCTGCTCTCTCTTTAGCTCTTTGCTAACTCACAGTGAGGACAGGAATTTACCATCATTTTTTTACCCATTGCCAGGAGGTTTTGGTTTTATTTGAGGGTTCTCTGTCAGGTTTTCTCAGTCTCATTGGGTTTGTTTTCTACTGCTTGTAAAATACAGACTTTTAATGATTCTAGAGCTTTTCAGATATCAGATCACTCCACCAGGAAGACTCTCTGTAATGTGTCCAGGAAAGACATGGAAAGGAAGGAACAAGAAACAGGGAATCTAGTTTATGATGCCAGGCTTAAAGTTTACATGGAAGACTTATTTAATTTAAGTATTTTCTCTGTCTTATTTAGACGTATATTTTATTCTCTCTATCTTATCTAGAGTTAGATTTATTATCTCTATTATCTACCTTTATTATGATCTCTAAATTCACTGGCAGGTAAGCATTGAAGCAGGAGGAGACAAGTTAAAGGATAGTGTTGAAACAACAAAATTGGTGTGGTAACAAACTTCTTAGAAGAAACAGATTTCTGCATCCAAAATTCCTGACACAGCTTGGTTTCAGATGCAAAATATCCTGGGAAGAGATGCTGAAGTGAATGAAAAATCTTTGAGGCAGCTGATAAGGAAGGGCTGCTTCAGTAACAGAAAAATTTCACTTGCTCAGAAAGTTCTAACTCTGTTTCTAGATTTTTATTTATTCAGGACCGTGAATAGCTCATTTTTATTACAGCATTAAAAGAATATTTAAATGTGTATAACTCAGTTTAAAAGCTTGTCAAACACTTCAGAAGATAATGGGGCATATTCCTTATACAAGTCTGAGTGAAAAGTTGGCCAAACAGAAGAAGAAATTGCTCTTATCTGTCTGGCCACTAGAGACAGGGAAAGCAAACAGAGATGGGCATAAAATTCCAGAACTCCTGCAGAAAAAAGGAAGCTTGACCTTTCCATTCTGTTGGAGTGCAAACCCCCTCAGTATCTGCACACCAAACATCCAGACAGGAATTTTATAGCAGCAATTAAAATCTTATCAAACAATCACAAAATAGTCTCAGAAGTATTTGTCCATCAGACAGATCTCTGAAGGGTATTTTTGCTTTTTTCATGCCTGGTTGATTTGTTGGTTGGTTTTTAAAGTGTTTTCATGCAACAGCAGAGCACAGCAGCAGAAGTTTTGTTGGATTTAAAGGGGAAACTTCATTTTTTGGTAAAGCTGTTTAGGTTCAAATTTTGGCAATTGTTTCTTGGAGATTTTTCTATATTTTCCTATTTTTGTCCTGGGAAGTTTGGTCTGAGAACAACCACAGCTATTCCAGGACAGCAGCAGGAGCAGGAGCCATGGAGGTTCCTGAGCCCAGGTTTCTTCTTTTCCACATAGAGCAGGGCACAAGAGCCCAGAATTCCAAAGGAGCCTTTCACCCAGGGAATGATTGCCTGGGATAGAATCCGAGCAGGAAACTGGGAGCAGCTCGCTGTGCTGTGGTGTTTCCCTAACAGGCTGTAGCCAGCACTCTGGGAGGAAAGATCTAATAAAATTTAAATAGACAATTTATCTTCCCTCTCTACTCTCCACTGCAGCAAAGCAACAAGAATTGGATGTTCTCGTGTCTTGAAAAGGGCCTCACTCATTTATGGGCTGGAGTTAATTAATAGGAGAAAGCAGAATCTGCTCCAGCCTTTGTCACATTTCATTTGGAGAAATAAAACAGGAGTCCAGAGCTCCTCGTGCTTATAGCCACATTTCTGCAGTAAAATAAAAGCCAGGTGATGGATTTCTTCCATCAAAACTTCCCAGAGATAAGGATCTCCGTGGCAGAGGGCAGTTAGAGATGAAGATTTAAAAATTATTCTTTTGACTGTTGGTGCTTTATTACCACAGCAGAATGTGCTGTGGTAATGAAATAATAAAGCAGAAATTATAACACTTAGGGACAGTTTTGATTTATTCATCCAAAGACTCAAATTTATGAATGGCAGTGAAAAAACCCCATCAAGTAAAACCCCCATGGATTTTATTTTTAAATGGGGTAGTTACAGTGGGTTGCTCATATTCAAGAAGCCGGAAAACCTTTCCTAATCCATATTTCCTAGAAATGGGGGATGTTTTTGTGAACTGGCATTTTTTAGGAAATCCCAGTTGCAAAATGCTCACCTAGGGCTGCTTTTCAGCTCTGTGCTTAAAATGTGTGTGGGCACACAGGACTGGCTGCTTTCCTCTGAGCTGCTCAGAATGACTCAAACCCCATTTTCTTCTTCCTATGGGGTGGAAGAGACTAATGGGATGATTGTATTTCTATTTTGGAAGCCTTTCCCAGTCTTCAGGATTGTTAAAAATATATGTAAATATATTATGGGGAGAATCAAGGGAAAACCTGGAGAGTACAGGAAGGAAAACAGGGTCTAGTTCTTGAAACTTGCTCTGGATGTTGCAATAATTGGGATATTTCAGGTGTCATTTTGGGTGTCCAAAATGGACAGGGTCTGATATCAATAAATAAATTCCTATTAAAAAATAGGAATCACATGATGCTCTATTGCTATGGCAGTCTAATTTTAACAGAGCATTTGTGAAGTTCTTTACTAATTGTGTTCCTTTTCAATACAAAGTGCCTTGTGACACCTTGCCAATCTGTGACATGTCTCCTGTAGGTTTATAATAACATTTTGGATTTTTTTTTTTTTATTGAATGTTTATCTAGCATTTTTGGGCAAATTAATGTTTGATTCAAAGTTTAGTGCTTGCTTAAAGAAAAATCTGCCTGTGGAATGCATCCTCCCCTGCAGTGGTTTGTGAAACAGGTTAACAAGTTATTACCTGTGATTAGCAGCTATTTACAAATATGGCCCATTCAGAATTGTGGAATCCCTTAATTAAAAGCAGTTTGTACAGGGGAATATTTAATACAATAGTAAAGATTCCCTAGTGAGCCATCAGGGTGCTTTTGCCAATAACAAATCACAAATTTCTGGATGTTACCATTAATGGATAACAGGGAGGTCCTTGAGTCTCTTATCTCTTTTGAAAGATGTTGCAGCTTTAAATAAACATAGCAAAAAATTCCTGCAGATGAAATTTACATACAAACTTTGTATGTTCTGATAAAATTAGGAAATTCATTTAAGTGCACACTAAATATGTGCTCCTGTTTAATATACAACCTTTAAAGCTGCAGAAATAGAAAATATGGGGAAGTTAAGCAAGGTGGCCTCAGATGTTCTCAGACACAGATTTACACACACAAACTTCTATCATTTGAAAGCTCTGCCACTGCAGAATTAAGGGTGGGTTCAGGTACAACCTTTGATGGATTTGTGTTTTATATGCTTTTCTTTCTATGTTTTATTTGGGGACGTGGAGCATCTTTTTTTCCTTTTGAAGCTCAGAATTAGTAACACCAAAAATGATCTTGTGATTAAAACTGAATATGTGATTAAAGCTTTTAGCACTAGATTTTTCAGTTGGGTAGAGGGTGAGAATATCTAACTGTACACAAAGTAACCAAGTCTTTTTCCTACTGTGTATTCCTGTTTCTCAGCTGTTTGTGTTAGCAATAGGTAACCTCTGAAAAAGAACACAGTTTCAGATTTTCCAAGAAAGACACACATTTAATATTCCCTTGCACTTGCTCTTCCTCTCATTCTCATATGGAGCTTCCCAAGTGGAAGCAGTCAGGAACTGCAGGTCCCTTAAAAAATCTTCCCTTTCTTTCAGAAATATTCTAATTTTTAAGTTTAGGCAGCATTAAGGAAACAACAACCAAACCAAACCAAACCCCAGCAACAGGAGACCTCCCAGAGTTCCTTTTTCTTGGCTCTGATGAGAAAGAACTGTCTTGTCAGAGGTTTTTAGAAGTGAATATTTAATGGAATCACTTGAAACTTTTTGCTGCAGGAACCCCAGCAACAGTGGCCTCAAATGACCCATTTGTGTGGTGAGACAGGAGAAAATACAGTCATGACTCCAAATTTCATAGCAGCAGTAAAAACCTCACCAATCAATCAGAAAATGGTCTCAGAGGTATTTGTCCATCACCCAGATCTCAGAAGGGTTTTTTTGGCTTATTTTTCTGTCTGGTTGATTGTTGATTGGTTTTTAAGAAGTGTCTCCATGCAAGAGCAGAGCACAGCACCCTTAAGGCTGGATTTGTGCCCTGCCTCACTTGGACAATCCACAGGCTCCAGAATTTGGGCTTCATTTGCAGGGCAAGAAAACCTTTCCCATTCTGCTTTTAATGAAAGAATCCTTGTGGTTCCTGCGATGTGCCGAGGATGAGTGGTGTGCAGGGAGCAGTGCTGAGCACCCAGCACTGCTGGGGTGCCACTGTGGCAGGAAATGTCATTTACAGGATGAGGTGTCACCCAAGGGGTCACTGTGGACTGGCACAAGACCACGAGCAAATTGTGTCAGTGAGGCACTCAGCAAGCTCAGTTCCAGTGGCTCCCACAGCCCATTTCCCAAGAGAGCATCTTAAAGGATTCATTGAACTGCTTGCAGTCTTTTGTGTATGAAGAGCTTTTATATTTCTTACATATTTAATTTTCTATGAAGGAAATAATTCAGAATTCAGAGCTAAAACTTGAGGTGAAGTCTTGTTTGGATGGAATTTTTTCATGAAGGAAAACGGGAAAAAAATTTCTTTTAAAGAAATCTTCTATTTTAATGAATGTTGAGGCAAAGATTACTGCCCAATATCGATCTACATTCAAATCACAGACCAAGCCCAGTGGGCATTTTCTGTACAGGAAGGTAGAACCATCACAGGAGGAAATGGAACAAGCAGAACTGAAATCAAACCCACAGCTAAAATTACATTTCTAAAAGTGGCACCATCGAACCGGAGACTGGGGTTCCATACTAAAGCCTAGGACTTCCCACTGGCTGTAACCAAGCTTTGACAAAAGTCAAAATCAACTCCTCCCTGAGAGATAATGAAGCAGATTTAGAGCCTAAATATAAACCCAGGCCCTTGAGGAGAGATGAGCCATGGCAAGAAGGGTTAGATCCTAAAGCACAATCAGGTTCTTTTAAAGGATTGTGTGATTTACTTAAATATGACACAAAAATGTCAAGCTCCATAATTTTGCAGTGACCCTTCTGTGGAAAGTGGAAGCCTGCACAGGGCTCTGCTCTTTTACTCTAAAATACAGTGGATTCAGCCCTGGGAGCCTTTTGTGGAATGAGAAGCAGGGCTGTGTGGGTGCTCTGCTTCCCTTGCTGCCCCTGGTTTGAATCTTGAGCAGCACTTGCAGGATTTGCTGCATCTTTATGTGGGAAGAGAGTAGCACACATGATGTTATGCATCTCCTTCACTCGATACAGCAGAAAACTAGAAATTCTATTTTTACACTTTTTTTATTTTTTAACTTTATATTTGAATTTACTCAACTTCTGCATCCTACTCCCCAGAACATACGAGGCACAACATTTACAGGTGACCCCAATTCATGCAGCATCTCCTGTGGAGACCTAATCTGATTTTACTCACCTAAAACTGAGAGGATTAATAGAAAAAAATACCTGAATATACTAAAAAAGTATATAAACATACTGAAGATATTTTCTATTTCAAAGCTTTCCACATGCAATAGTCCTTGACCAAACTCCTTTACCTTTGTACAGTTTAGTCTTGACCTAGAATAGTCTCAGTTACACCTAAGAGTTGGCATCTCTTTGCAAAATTGACCTCTTGTTTACAATTTTATACTAATCACCTTACTGACCTTTCAGTATTGAATTTATTTGCTGTTGCAGTGCCCTACTCTCTACTGTCTGAATATTAAATGTGTTTGTTTTCCCAGAGGGCTAGAGAACATTGGACAAAAGGGTTCAGCAGGAGAGAGTGAAATAAAAAGAGGTTGTGAGTCTTTAACCTTGAGCCTGAAATGAATGTGAACCAAACTCCAGATACTTGGCTTAGATGAAGCCAGGTAAACATTCGAGTATAAGCCCACACACTACCAACCAGAACACAGCTCTTGGTGCTTACCAGGCTTTGGAGATTTTGCCTAGATGGTTGTACTTAGGACTGACATTCTGAATATCACCTTTTTCTTCTGATGGGAAAAAAAAAAAAAAAAAATTGTAGTATCTAAAATTCTATTTCTTTTTTTGTTTTTTTTTTTTTTTTTTCTTGCCTGATGCAGTATAATAAATCTGACTTCCAAGGTGGGATGAAGCTGAAGAGTTTTTTTCTGTTACAGCTCCAGAGAAGAAAGAAGTGGAAACTTATAGCAATGTCAAAAATGTCCTGAAGTGTTGTCCCCGCAGTCTTTTGTTAAAAGCAGTTCATTTTTTTCTGTTGTCTCCATTACTGTGAGAAAAGGGAGCTGTATCTCACTGTTTGTCTTCCCTTGGCATTGTCAGTCTCATAAAGAAACACCATTACATGAACTCTACATAGTTCATACTAAACCAACACTTCCCAGGTTCTATCCATCATGGATGTCCCTGCTTTTCCATGCTTTTACAGCCATAACAACATCCCAAGTTCATCTGCTTTATTTTATCTTCAAAAAAACCTGCCTGGGCTTTTTTTCAGCAGAGCCCTGAAACATTTTTACACCAGATATTACCTTAAATCTTGAATTTAAGCATGCATTAAAAGAATTTGTTGCTGTTGGGCCATGTAACTCTGGGTAAATATTTTTAAATCTGGGAGTTGGATCAGCTATAATAGGTAGATTAAATACTGTAGTGTTATGGTAGAGAAATTAAAATGCCACCTTTATATTCAACAAACCCTCTGCCTTTGTTTCCTAAGTTTTGTCCCTGCAAGCATTAATTTGATCATTGAGGGACAGACTTTACAGGAGATTTTGAATTCCATTGTAATGGAGAAATGTCACTGAATGATGTGTGACATTAAAAAATAAAAAAAAGTTTTCTTCTGGATTCCAATCTAAACTTGCAACATTCTAAGTTGAGGAGTGAGTTTCCTCTAAAGTGAAAAATTAATGGAAAACTGATTTATGTCTCTGTAGCTTCTTCTACAGCTCCCAGAATTTTCTTTTCTGAAGAAAACTCTTTAGAAATCTAATTTGATTATTGTCAGCTTTAGGGACTTGCCCAGTTTGGCCCTTCCATTACCATTGCCTTCAGAAGATGATCTTCCTTAGGTATCAGCAGAGCTGAAGCAGTTCTGAGCTAATATTTCCAGTACAAACCAATGTGAACAAGTAGAAGCCATCCTAGAAACACCTCTCAAGGTGGAGGCTCACAAGAGCCAAACAGTCCAGGCCAACAATTTTGCTCCACACCTTCACCCAAAGTGAGAGGCTGCAGTTCTCTCTTCTGAAAGTCATTATTGCAGTGCTCCCCTGCAATGGCTCATTAATGAATTAATTTAGAGCCACTGCAGAACCCCAAATGCAGGTCATGGCAGACACGTTTGCAGAGCTGCCTGTCAAACACAGCTGGAATCTGTATTTTTCCCTGGACTGACCAGAGGCTTGAAATCAAATCCAAACGAGATGCCAAATATTGGTATTGAAGCAATAGAGATGCTCTCCCTACTGTGGGATGTGGGGCTCACAAACTGAGATCAGTTCCTCCCTTGCTAAATCATGGAGACTTAAATACAGTTGGTGTGATGAAGAAAAGTTTTCCTTTCTTTGGATTCTGCTGGATCTGTTCAGGATAATATCAAACCCTTTTATTTACATAAAAAATTTACCTTTACTATAAAGAATTGACCTGGCATATAGAACCCAAGTGTATGCCACAAGAAGTGGCTGTTTCCAAGATAATAGAATTATCTTGTTAATTGATAAGCTCTAGCATCCAGCTGCAGCTGAAGAGGTGACTGGTATTCAGTTTAGAAAGCAGAAATCATGAGGAGGTTTGCAGAAATGTCATCTCATCAGGTACAAAAAGTTTCCTGGTTTGAAATAGGGCAATATGGGAATCTGGCTGTAAGGCTGCCTCAACAATCATACACATTTTTTTCACCATTTAGATTAATCACTCTGCACTTTAAAAGACAAGCTAGGAGGGCACAGATAGTGAAGAAATTAGTCACCTTTTCCATCTTTAGCGATGCAGATGAATCTCTTACCCCACTCTGTTGACTCTACAGAGGCTTCACACAGCTCGGATTCAGCTCTCACAAACCCCTGGGTTTTAATTCCAGGAGCTCTCTTAGCTATGCTGTGGGACTGCAGTAGGTAAAACTGATTTGAAATTTATTTGTTGATTTTATTGTGCAAGACAATCTTCCCTCTTGCACCTCTGCCAACCTAAAATGTTCCCGCACCCCAAGGCCTGGCTGAGCCGCTCTGAACCACTCCAATCCTCTTACCTGGAGCACAAGCAGCCACATGAACTACTTTCTGTACTGTGCCCTGCTGTTACCAAATTATCTGTGAAGGGAAGGGAGAGTATTTGGGCTGACCCAATGATCTGAACATGGCTGGACTTCAGCTCTTAAGATTTTTAAAAGATCTGGGATATCCAAATTTAGAGAGCATAAACAAGGACTGAGTTGAAAGAGAAGAAAAATATAAAAAACCAAGTCAGGCTCTTCCTCAAATGTGCTGAAATTCTGTACAACTCGGCCAGCTCTGAGCAGGGGATCAGCTGGACCCCACAGCTGGAGCCCTGTGGCCCCGTGCCATTACTGAAGTGCAGTCTGCCAAGGAAAAGAGGAATGAAAGCTTTCCAAAGCAGTGGTGTATCAGGCCAACCAACAATGTGCAGCATATTTACATGTAAAAAGACCCACATGCCAACCACCAAACCATTTCAAATGTGTGTGGAGAAGTTTTCACAGTACCTGCTTGCACCTTTTCTGCCTCTGCCTGTGTTTTAGTCTCCTCCCCCACCAAGAAATGCTCAAGGTTCGCTCATGGGCTACATGGAAGTAGAGGGATAGAACTCATACTTAGTCATGAAACATTTGCCAACAGATCACGTTTTGCCATTCTGTTTTTTCCCCTCTGCCCCTCCACCCCCTTCCAGAAAGTTCTGTTTTTTTCAGCAGTAACCCAGCACAACCCTTCACTTCTTTTGAGAACTGGTAGGTCCCTGGGACGTAGAGAGCATCCCTCCCTTTGCCCACCCACAGAGGAGGAGCGTCCCCGCTCCTCACTCTGCTCCTCCCATTTCCTACTGGGAACGCGGTGGGCACCATCCCTGAGAACCGCTGGGCCGAGTCTTGAGTTGATTTTCACCTCTGTTCTTCCTGCCAGGTGGTTTCTGGCGTTGGGTGGCCCCTGGCACAGGTCACTGGCCTGCTTTAAAGACTGCATATATGGCATAAATCGTGTGGCTTTCAGCATTTAACTGCACGACTGAGACACCAAATCCAAACAGCTCGCTGTTAACAATGGGACTCAATTCAACCCAACAACCAATCCATTATTTTATTACATGTTCTTCTATTTATTAACAAGCTGAATGGCTAGAACAGTGGGTCTATACTCGAGTGTTTACCTCACATCTGCATGAAGGACAAATAAAAGTTGGTTCAACGATACTATGTTCACATTATCCAGGCTTCCAAGTGTAGTTGTTGTGTGCAAGTTATCTCTGTTCATGTGGTAACTGTGATTTTTTTTTTATTTTTTTTTTCCCCTGTGGTAGCATGATTACGCTTAGTACTTTGTCTGCTTGGCTTTTTTGTGCTCTTGGCTGCATCCATTTAGATTTTGCTTTAAAACATTGATATTCTAGTTTTTACACTTGGCTCCTGTGTGTGTCTCATACGTACCCATCCAACCGTGTCCGTGTTCCGTGCTTTTCTGTTTGTGAAGTGTGATATGTTATGTGTAATGGTTTTTTTAACAACAATACAAAAGAGACTTTTTAATTTAAAACAAAAAAAGCCTTTCTACTTACTCACTGCAAAAAAAACTATCAACATGCATGGTTTGACATTTGCATTACAATTAACATGGCTTGTCTTTTACTAGGGATGTACCACACGAGTGGACCTTGGCTTTCTTTAACCACTCCTCCCCATCAGTTCTTTGATGGCTTTAAACCTTGGTTTATTTTAATATTGCAGTTGGTACAGACATTCAAAATGCACATAACTGAGCCACTCGTTTATGCATATAACATCCAGAGACTTTGGACTCCAGCTGCCTGCACTGCCCTAACCATGTGCTACATTTTTCACAAGTGTTCTCTGCCCCGCTGCTGCCCTGGGGAGGTGCCCTCTGACAGCCCTTTCCTTTTCTCCCCCCAGATCCGCGTCGTGAAGGCATTCCGTAGCTCTCTCTATGAAGGTTTAGAAAAACCAGAATCTAGAACCTCTATTCACAACTTTATGACTCATCCTGAATTTAGGATAGAAGATTCCCAGCCCCACATCCCACTCATTGATGACACAGACCTAGAAGAAGACCCTGCTCTCAAGAAAAACTCGAGTCCACCGTCCTCGCTGAACAAGAACAACAGTGCTATCGACAGTGGAATCAATCTTACAACTGATACAAGTAAATCAGCTACCTCTTCTAGTCCAGGAAGCCCAATACATAGCCTGGAGACATCACTTTAGCTGAAAAGGTCACTGCAAAAAAAAAAAAAAAGAAAAAAATGAAATAGAAAAAGTTAAAGTAAAATAAAATAAGAAACCCCACAGCAACCGAGATATATAAATATATATATTAAAAACATTGCTGGCTGAAAAGCTGTTTGAACTCTTATTCACTCTGAGACAAGTGAATGAATTGTTGATCACAATGGTTTTGGGGAAAGAATGAATGGCTGATTTACATACCCCCCGTTCCCTTTCAGAAAAACAAAAACAAAAAAAAATCCTCCTGCATGAATGTACTGTACACTGCTGGCCCTTCTTTCTCTCTTTTTGTTCGTTTTTATTTCTTTTTTGTTTTGGTTTTTTTTTTGTTTGGTTGGTTTTTTTTCCTCCTTAAGCAGGAACTGCAGAGGACTTCTTTCTGAGGCTATTTATCCAATTCACTGGTCTGTGAGTTTTTTGAAATGCTTGTGTGGCATGGACTCAATTGTATAGATTAATTTAAATAACTTTTTTGAAGTTGCAAAGCTTAACTTGCACAGTAGATTTGCACCAGTTGGACAGAGGAACTTAAACATTTATGAGACTATATATAGAGATATATACATATAAGTATATAGATAATTAATTATATATATGTATATATCTATCTATATATATATAGTTATATATATATAAAGTTTCTTTGTTGGCATGTTGCCTTGTTTCTGCTCAAATTGCTCTGACTATTTTAACTTATTTATGTCCTAAAAAAGAATGTAATTTGTTTACAAACCTGTAGATAATATCCTTAACTATTTGTAGGGTTAAGAAAGCACTTCCTGCCGAAGTAGTATAAAAATGGCTCAGCTCAGCTCATTGAAAATGTCTGTACTCTCGCACCCTGGATATTTTATTACAACCGTGCTCTGATTTCTGCCTGATTTCTTTTTTTTTATTTTTCCTTTTTTTTTTTCTTTTTTTTTTGTTTTTTTGTTAATAATGTAGATACTGCTAGTAAATAACAAAAGAAGCCAAAATATAACACATTGGATGTAGCATTGTGATCCTATATACAGGGAGGTAAACCAGGCTTCCTTTGTTTCAAATAAAAATCAAAATGATCAGGTTCTCTCCTTTTTTTTTTCCCTTCCTTCCCTCTGATAATCTGCTTGAACTCGTTTTGGTGCAACATACAATAATGGAGGCTATTTCATTCTTTAGACATACAGCAATGGCTTCGAAAACTATTTTTAGAGAGACATTAAATGAGTTTATAATTTAAAATAAGTTATATTTGGTTTGTCTATATGGAGATAAAACAGATGTTAAAATCTTGTGATATACTGTGTTAATCCTTTTCAATTAGTACTTTAGGCATTTATTTCCTTCTTATTTGCAAAGTATGGGCTGTTGGCATTTTGGATGAAAATCACTGTAGGTTATTGCTTTGATTTTATTTTTTTTTAAAGAAAAATATAATTTCTGCACTATTAGGACTGAACGAATCTTTATTAATTGTGTATTGAGATGTGCTTTGTGTGATTTTTTTTTCTAACCGAGCTTGTGTTCCTGTAGTAACACAGTAATACATTATTTTACCTTGAGCTTTCTACCTAGAAAGCTGCTTTGAAAACCTGCAGTATGGAAGGTGGAAAACATTTTTCAAGATGGTAACAGCCCTAAAGCCGTAAAAATTATGAGCTTATACAATTGCTATGTCAACCACTTGAATGCTAAGCACTTTGTGGATCACAGATTTTTCATAAATAATTTTTGTATTTAATATAAAGTTTGCTTGGAGACTTTTCAGCATATGATTTTTTTTCCATAACTGTACAGTGCAAAAGACATTTGGAATTACACAGTCGATTATGCCAGGCGTGTTGGAACAAAACACCCTCCAACCATCTCGATCAATTGAGTTGTTAAGGTGTTTTTCTGGTTGTCTTAAAGTTGGCTCCATGCAGTGGTGCATCTCTGCAGTCACAGCAGCTTAACCAAGCCAGAACTCTCCAAACCAAGCTTAGACTCATGGCCAAACTGCAGACTGAACCCAGATGTTTTCAGGGTGCATCAGGACTATCAGCCAGGTAAAGCTCTCAGCAGCTTCCCCTGCCAGCTGCCGGACTCTGGGCTAGGAGCTCCTGTGCTTTGGGCTCATCCCTGGCTCGGTGGCCCAGGCTGAGGCCAGCAGGGTGGGCAGGAGCCCCGAGCTGTGGCAGCTGGCTGGCAGCAGCCAGGGCTGGGCACCCAGGCAGGACGGTGCTCTGTAAATCGCTGATTCCCCCTGTACACCACCGATGGGCTCTTGGGGCCTGCTTGGGATCTCTGGCCAGAAGACAAAAGTGGTATCTATTTACAGGGAAGCCTCTAGCTTTGGACTTGAACATCTACAGAAGCTATTAATACTGGAACAGTTTCTTTTCAGCATCTTAACACACTGACTGTTTGCCTTTTTGTTTTCGAACGCTCTTCATGTTTTTTCCATTTTATTTTTTTTTTTAATTTTTTTCCTGTAGGAGTACCCCTCCCTAAGGTACCATTTGCAGACTTGAAAACTGTTAAGAAAACGAACACTGCATTCTGTGTATATATAGTAAAACATATATAAACTGAGATGCATAGAAAACTTGGGCTTTTGTGAGCAGAGACTGTGCTTTATGTATATGATAAATGATAGACTTTTTTTTTTTTTTTTTTTTTTTTAAAAGCAGAATAGCTATGACCTTTCAACTACAAGTCGTGCATCACAATTCCTTTCTTTTATTGCTTGACCTCTCTGTGATGGGAACAATGGATCAAAAACCAAAATGATCAGTTTGTTAAAATTCCCTGCAATATATAAATGCTCGCTCTCTACGTACTGTACTTAGCAGCATGAGATTTGTGGACAACAATACAGTGGTACATTGGCAATCCATCCCACTAGGGGTTATTAATATATGTTCATTCATCTGTTTTTATGAATTTTTTTATCTAGACAATAATTGTAAATAAAGAACTTACTCTGTCTGTTCATTTAATACTATGCAAAAGGTTATGCTTTCTATTGTTATTCTTATTCCTACAGTGTGATGCTGGAATGTTTGTGGTTTCAAAAAAAAAACAAACAAAAAAGACAAAAGTAAGTAAAATATGTGATGTAAATTATTTTATAGTTTGAAACAAAATGATAAAGTTTTACTCTTGCTGCTTTCTGTCTAATAGATCTCTCTTGGCAGGAGCACAAGTGGAAAATTTAAAGAAATAAATTCACAAAGCAGCATGAACAATAATGGTCTGAATGTAACAGCTTTCTTTATTCTCACCTGAAGTCGCTAGATGCAGCTCTGGATTCCCACTGGGATATTTGGATGTGCAGGTGGATGTAAATCTTCTGGATTGGCAGTGAGGACCCTGCTCCCCAGGCAGAGTTTGCTTTCCTTGCCCCAGGGGCTGGGCAGCCCCCAGGGCTGTAATTCCTGCCTGGCTGGGCCTGGAGGTGGGAATGCTCCTGGGAATGCTGCAGGGAAACACTGGAATGAGCACGCAGAAAAGTCAAATGATGATGTGAATTTGCTTAGGAAACAACGAGTTTAATCCTGGCCCTAAGGACCAGCAGCTCTCTAAGGCTTTTCCTGTCACTGATGACAGCTCTGCACTTACATTGATTTTTTCCAGCTCTTTCTCCCTCTGTCACAGTCAGAAAAATGAACTTTGAACCTTCTAAAACTGGGGAGTTCAGTCTTCAGCACTCATCCTACCACTTAAGACCTAGGGAAAAAGGAGGGAATTCTCATTCCAGTGCTCAGGCCCTGAGCCCAGAAGTTCCTTCCCTTTTTTTCCCAGCTTAGGTTGATGCAGCTGTTCATAAACTGCAGTGCAGCTGTGCTCACACAATATTGCTGCTTTAGGAGCAGGCCAGGTATGAGGTGAGTGCCCGTCAAATAATCTCATTTGGAAAGGGAAAAAGCTTCAAATTGCAGATTTTCCTGTCTTCTCACCTAGACTTCAAACTTTTATTCACCAATTCTCTATCAGAAGTTTTATCTGATAGAAGCCAAATGAAATAGTGATAAATCTAGTGAGGAAAGTTACCAACAAATAAAAATGTACTCAACACAGTGAATTCAACAAAACCCATACAGAAAACAATTCTTTAGACAGCAGATTTCTTAGATTAATGAAGCTTTACAGCTGCTTTGGAATGAAACTTGATTTTGGGAGCTCGGTGTAGGTAATAATCAGAAAGTATTTTTACTTTAATTCTCTGTCACTCCTTTCCCTCCTCCTTAGACACACGAATTTATTTGCAGCGTTAGTCCAAGCGCTTTTGGCAGGGCTCTTCATCTCTGCCTCCAGGAGTCTGTGAGGAGGCGCTGCTCAGAAAAAGATCTGTCCTTGTTCAGTGAGTTTTAAAGCACTCTGGGAGTGCTGGAGCCTCAGAGATGGATTTTGGGAGCTTCACCTTTGCAGGAGAGTTTGTGAAATACTTTTGAGCACGGGATGGATGTGAGCTGTAGGTGTAAACTGGGAAGAAAAGCAGGAATGGAATTCCCCACAACACTGAATTCCTGCTCTGTGCAAACTGAGGCTTCAGAAAGGCACATATTGGAAGCTGTTAATCCATGATGGAGAAGCAGGGCTGGTTCCCTGATTCCAAATAGGAATGCTGGAAGTTTTTAGCTGTTTTATGCCAAGACCATGAGGGCAACCACTGTGACCTCTGTAAGAAAACCAGGTGGTGATTTGCTGAGGTGCTGTACTGAAAAAGGAGGGGGAAAATGGTGCATAAATAGAGGATAAAGGAGAGGCAAAAAGGGGAAATGAGGGAGAAAGAAGAAGAAAATGCAGGTGCATCTATAATTTGCTATATACTGAAATGAAATGGAGTCGTAATTGCTTGTTCCTGGCTTGCTCTGCCATTGAGCTCCAATCCAAGAATATTCCCTGTCTGAAGGCCTTTTCCAGTGAAGTCCATGAGATTCCCAAAGCAGCTGGGAGTAGGTGACCTCCAGCATCCCTGTGCCCCCGAGTATCTGCTGCTATTCCATGCCACAAGGAGGGGTGGCACCTCCTGGGGTGCTGCTTCCTCCCTGTGGCAGCAAACGTGGGCACAGGTGAAGCACCAGGGCTGAGCTCTTCCCTCTTCCTCTTGGCATTCCAGCTTTTGTAGAGTGGCTTTTGAGGAACCACAAAAGGTAAGCACTGGATATTTGCCATTTGTGTTTGTATTCCTGCAGCTGCATGAGACATTGGCAGAATGGAAAACAATAATAATAATAATAATAATAATAACAATAATAATAATAATAATAATAATAATAATAATAATAATAATAATAATAGTAACATAATAAAGTGTATTCCTGGCTCAGATCCAGACAAGGGTCCATGTGTGCATCGCCCTGGGCTATGAACTACAAATCCATATTTCTCATTTTATGGAATCCACATAGGGAAGGCTCAGGTTTGATCACCAGCACACTGCTATAGGAGGTAATGGGAAAAATAAGTGTCTGATTCTGTTTTTCTTTTTACAAGCAGTTTTTAACAGGCACATTATGATCTAACCTGATGGGAACTGAAGTATGATTAAACAACTCATTTATTAAACAGGGCAGGCTGTTGAAAAACACAAACCCAAGGAAATATTTACAACAACATTTTCTCCCATATGTTCAAACAGACTGGTTTTCTGTCTGTCCAGGAGCCCACGTTTGCCTGGTAGTAAGTGAAGTGTGAAATTCCAAATGAGGGAACGTACTTCACTTCTCTCTCTGATGGATTTGGTTGATTTTACAGCAAATTACAAAGCACCTCCCTCTACCCCTTGTGTGTGGGCATTTAAGAATCTCTAGGAGTGGAGCTGGGATAAAATCAGCATCGTTGGTGCACAGCAAACAGCTTTTATAGGATTATGAAAATTAGAAAAATGAGTTATGCAGCTTTCTTGGAAAGTTTCACAGAGCATTTATGGCACCTGCTAAAGATGTCCCTTTATCCCAGAATCCCAGAGCAGCCAGGGTTGGAAGGGACCTCTGGAGATCAGCCAGTGCCACCCCCACCACGGCAGGGTCACCTGGGACAGGTGACACAGGAACACATCCAGGTGGGTCTGGAATATTTCCAGAGAGGGTGACACATGGATTTCTAAAGCCTCCTTTCATCAGTGAGTTATTTAAAATCATTCCAGCTTCAAGTTTCAAATGAGGCATTTAAAATAATTATCTAAAATTATTAAAGAAAATGTAATGAGGATTGTGGGATGATAAGTCACAGGAATGAATTACTAATACTTTCCCACCATAGCACATCAAATGCTTCAATGCATATGCACAGTTAATTACAACTTTTAATTTGACGCATGTTTGGAATTATTTTCTAGAAGACAAAGATTCCAGGGGTTCTAGGAGATGTCACTGTGCACATAAACAGTGGGAAGGAAGGGAATCAAATGGAAACTTTCCAGTCCTAAATGAACCTGCTGGATGCCCAGCACTGAGCATGGCCCTGGGACAACTGTGCTGTCCCACCAAAAACCATGGTGGTGGGAACAGTGGGAACAGTGCTGGAGCTCCTGGCACAGACTGGTTTTCCACTGATTGTTTGTTTGTTTGTTTGTTTGGGATGTTGTTGGGGGATTTCAGTGGCTTTCTCTCCAGTTCCAGGCCTGGTCTCACGGTATGGTGCTGCTGGGGAGTGATGCCTGATCAGGGAATGAAGCCAACATTAATTCAGAGCAAAACATCTGTTCTACCAAGCCTACAAAAACCAGGGAATTGAACAGACACCTCCAGGGCTCCCCAGCAGAGCATTCAGTGCTCTGCACTGTCTTTGTGCCTTGCCACCTAGCAGAAAAGGATTATGGCTTCAGAGAAAGCTGCAGAGTCACAAACAGCTGCTGGGTGGCTGCTGCAGAGCAGGAGGGACTCCTGCCAGGCACAGGCTCACGTGTGACAGACCCCTCACACCTCCTGGGAAAGGGGAATGAGCTCTGCCCGTTCCTTGGGAACCCAGTTCTGATGCCATAGGGACCTTTTTGGAGGTTTTATTCTGCTATCAAGAAATAAAGTCCCTTCTAGCTGGTTTTGTTACCCTGCTGTCTGTGCTCGTCAGGGCTGTGGAGGGGTTCAGTATTTCTCCATTACATTTTCTGTGCTATTTTCTCTAAGTCTGAGATGATAAAAGTGGCCGTAGTGAAATATTCCTTCTGACTTCTTTCCTTGTATTAAACTCCACAGTTTCCTGTATCCCATGGCTCCTGGATATAAATTGTATTTTCACTGGATGAGAAAACACAGAGAAAACCCACTTTGGCTGAGCACGCTGCAGGGATGATTCAATTGCCTTTCTTTTCATTTTCATGTATCAGGACAGAAGCACTCCCCAATAATGCCAGAGCATTTTGTCTCCTCAGTGTTCCTGCCAGGACATTTTGTTCCTGAAAATTTGGAGGCTGATCTATGATCTGCCTCTGGCAGAGCATCCTTATGCTAATGGTGAGCCCGGTGGAAATTTGCCATCCCTCCAAACGGCAGACACTGAAAATAATGCCTGGGACAGCCCTGAGCCACCTCACATGGGAGAAAATCTTTGCTACCTATAGTCAATAATCAATTTAATTTCTTTATCAATGCAGAACCACTGCAGTCTCAGCACACCGAAGTGTTTGGTTGTATCATTGAATCCTGAAATGGGACAAAGCTGTGGTCACAATCTGAGCTTCCTTCCTGCAGCAGCTCATGCACACATCTTACAAATAATGGATTTATTAAAAAACAAACAAACAAAAAAACATTATTTAGGTTCCCCAGCAACCTGAGATTTAGTAGGGAAAACAGGCAGGTACTTAAACATCCTGAATGATCTCTCCTTGTAAATTAGCTCCACAGAATATCATTCCACAAATGCTGGCTTTAGGAAATAACTACTGGTCACTGAATTATCCTGGGCTCAGAAAACACCTATTCCTGATGTCGAGACTTTGCAGGCAATGTTGGAAAGGAAAAGAGAACCTTTTGCAATGGTAGCAGCTTTAGAAAATACTGCTTTTTCTCCTGAGGCTGCAACTGAATGGTGTCAGAATGGCAGAAAAATCCAAATACTGAAACACTGATCGAGTAATTGATCACAGGAAAAAAAAGCCCATTCTTTAAAGACAACTGTAGGTGACACCCTTCAAAAATGTTTTCAAGACTTGAGTAGGTAAAGCTCAATTCCGGGCTAAGCCAAAAAGCTCAGCAAGCATTTGAAATCTTGTGGTGAGGGGACTGCTGGGCAGACAAAGGGAACAGCAGGTGCCAAAAGGGAATCTCTAAAAGGCACCAGAAATTGTGATATATTTAAGCAATTAAATCTCAACCTCGGAGCTACCCCATTTCTGCTGCTACCTGTGACAGATTTATCTGATTTGCATCTCTAAGGAGCATCAAACCCAGGGCAATTAAATTCAGGCTGAGAGGCTGCAGCAGGTGAGGGCTGTGATTCCCTGGAGCTGCTCATGGCTGTGAGCTCCTGGAGCTGCCCAGGGCTGTGATTGATTCCCTGGAGCTGCCCATGGCTGTGAGCTCCTGGAGCTGCCCAGGGCTGTGATTGATTCCCTGGAGCTGCCCATGGCTCTGATTCCCTGGAGCTGCCCAGGGCTGTGATTGATTCCCTGGAGCTGCCCATGGCTGTGAGCTCCTGGAGCTGCTCAGGGCTGTGATTGATTCCCTGGAGCTGCCCAGGGCTGTGATTGCCTGGAGCTGCTCAGGGCTGTGATTCCCTGGAGCTGCTCAGGGCTGTGAGCTCCTGGAGCTGCCCAGGGCTGTGATTCCCTGGAGCTGCTCAGGGCTGTGAGCTCCTGGAGCTGCCCAGGGCTGTGATTCCCTGGAGCTGCTCAGGGCTGTGATTCCCTGGAGCTGCTCAGGGCTGTGAGCTCCTGGAGCTGCCCAGGGCTGTGATTCCCTGGAGCTGCCCATGGCTGTGAGCTCCTGGAGCTGCTCAGGGCTGTGATTGATTCCCTGGAGCTGCTCAGGGCTGTGATTGATTCCCTGGAGCTGCCCATGGCTGTGAGCTCCTGGAGCTGCTCAGGGCTGTGATTGATTCCCTGGAGCTGCTCAGGGCTGTGATTGATTCCCTAGAGCTGCTCATGGCTGTGATTGATTCCCTGGAGCTGCCCATGGCTGTGATTGATTCCCTGGAGCTGCTCAGGGCTGTGATTGATTCCCTGGAGCTGCTCAGGGCTGTGATTCCCTGGAGCTGCTCAGGGCTGTGATTCCCTGGAGCTGCCCATGGCTGTGAGCTCCTGGAGCTGCCCAGGGCTGTGATTGAGTCCCTGGAGCTTCCCATGGCTGTGATTGATTCCCTGGAGCTGCCCATGGTTGTGATTCCCTGGAGCTGCCCATGGTTGTGATTCCCTGGAGCTGCCCATGGCTGTGATTGATTCCCTGGAGCTGCCCATGGCTGTGATTGATTCCCTGGAGCTGCCCATGGCTGTGATTGATTCCCTGGAGCTGCTCAGGGCTGTGATTCCCTGGAGCTGCTCAGGGCTGTGATTGATTCCCTGGAGCTGCTCAGGGCTGTGAGCTCCTGGAGCTGCTCAGGGCTGTGATTCCCTGGAGCTGCCCATGGTTGTGATTTCCTGGAGCTGCTCAGGGCTGTGATTGATTCCCTGGAGCTGCTCAGGGCTGTGATTCCCTGGAGCTGCTCAGGGCTGTGATTGATTCCCTGGAGCTGCTCAGGGCTGTGAGCTCCTGGAGCTGCTCAGGGCTGTGATTCCCTGGAGCTGCCCATGGTTGTGATTTCCTGGAGCTGCTCAGGGCTGTGATTGATTCCCTGGAGCTGCTCAGGGCTGTGATTCCCTGGAGCTGCCCATGGTTGTGATTCCCTGGAGCTGCCCATGGCTGTGAGCTCCTGGAGCTGCTCAGGGCTGTGATTCCCTGGAGCTGCTCAGGGCTGTGATTCCCTGGAGCTGCCCATGGTTGTGATTCCCTGGAGCTGCCCATGGCTGTGAGCTCCTGGAGCTGCCCATGGCTGTGAGCTCCTGGAGCTGCCCATGGCTGTGAGCTCCTGGAGCTGCTCAGGGCTGTGAGCTCCTGGAGCTGCAGGGAAGGGAAGCTCTGCTCTGGGAGAGGCTGCAGCAGCTCAGCCTGGATTGCTGAAAGTGAAGTGAAGGGTGAAGGGAGGGAACATTTCATTTCTTGGGGAGCTCAGGGGACTGATTCCTTCCTGATCAGCTGTTGTGTCCTGCAGGGTGTTGCTAATGGAGTTTGGGGGGAATATTGAGGGTTGTGTGCTGCATCCCCCTCTCACCCTGCTGGGATTTATAACCTGGCACATCCTTGCTCTTCTTCTTTTTTTTGTTTTACTTTTTTCCTTTTATTCTGCTGTTTGCTGTTAGAAACTTCGAGAAACTTCCTGGTAAAATTTTGGCTTTTATGGGTCAGAACAATACAGCAAAGCCCCAGTGAGGAAATCCTGCTTTTCCTCTCTCATCCCAAAACCATGATAACCCTTGATTGCAATGAGACGTGTTTGCAACCTGGTAGTCTGGATCCTCAATTATTATTTCAGTTCTTTGGAATATTATTCCAGTTATTGATGTTGTTTTTTGCTTCTAATTGGCTGGTTTGAAATTGCACTAGAGACCTATAATTGAAATAATTTCCATAAACCATGAAAAATTCCAGTGTTCCAAAGTTAATGCATTGCTCTGTAGCTTTTGAGATCTCAGTTAATCTTTGTTTCAGCTGACAGAGCACAGGCATCTTTGAATTCAGGAGTCACCTCTTCCCTGCTGGGAGTTCCCCCAAGTTTTCCTAATTATCATCCTTAATTTCCCATCAGTGTCCATGGCTGTTGTGTAATAGAAAACAAGGCCAGGGAAGGGTGCACAGGAACTGTGGATTTGCACTTTCATTTTGTAGTTGTTTGGTGTTTTAGGATCTCTCCACTGATGGGAAGCTGTGGTCAGGGATTAAATACAATCCTGGAGTATAAACAAGGCATAAATTAACATTAATGATTTATTGCTGTCTAAACAGGGAGGCAGAATTCAGACAAGAATTCCCTACAGTGGAAATCAATATCAGATTTCAAAGATTCTTCTGATACATCTTAAAATTCACTGAAAAAACTGATCTCATCAGACTCATTGCTCATTCTTGTGCTTAATCTGTCACTGACAATGCAAGCAGTAGGTGTCTTTTAAAGATTGATGTTAAATATTTTCAAATCAGTTCATGCAGAGAAGGGACATTCATGTGTTGGTTTAGATTTAAGGGAGGTTTGGGCGGGAGTTGGTTTATTTTAGAACCTCCTCATAGTGGATTTCTCATTGCAGTGATACTTTTTAATGACGGTGTCTTGTTTTATTCTATCTTGGAGTAATGGATGTGTCAGGTTTTCCAATGTGTTCCTCAGACTATGATACTGAAAGAAAGAAAGTATGCAACTCATTTTTATCTGCTTCTTGGGGCATTAAAGACTGAGATGATGCCATAGAAATGCAACAAATTGTTGGCACAAGGTTTGTATGTTTTGGATTCAGACCCAGCGAAGTGCCAGGACCAGGTTTCTGAGTGAAAAGCAGCTGATTTCCAGCCAGAGTACACAGATGTGCTGTTTGATATGGAAAGCTGAACAAAAAATAAATAGCAATGTCACATTTCAGAAACGATGGTGATCTGTTCATGTCCCGCCAATCTCTGACAAACCCTCAGAGGCTCTGGATTGGAAAAACTGATCTTGTACATGAGCAGTGTGACACAGAGGCTTGTAAAGCTGTCAGTTTTGTGGCATGGCCATTAACCTCGGTGGCACATCTTTGCACAGAAACATTCGCTGCAGAGGGATGACAGGAGGGGCACTGGGCAGAATTTGAATCAGAGCAGCATCCTTCAGACACAAAATTTGGAGAGTTCCTGTTCCTAACGTCACAGAGAGGCTGTGTTTGGATCTGAGAGTCACAGGAGGGAAATGCTCTGCAGCAGTGCCAGAGTGAGGGAATTTTAACCATCAGAGCTGCTCTTGTTTGAATCCTGCCCAGCAGAGGCTGAGTGCTGCAGGGTGTGTGTGTGATGGTCACTCTGGTGATTCCTCAGGCTCGCTTCATGCTGCAGGTGCAGCCCCAGGTATGTCCCCAGTGAGGGGACAGGGAATTTGTCACTGTGCCAGCGGTCCAGGCTGAGAGAAATTCTCCTTCAAATGGAGCCAAGACATCCCAGGTTGGAAGAACGTGTTAAGAGTGAAAACAGAAGGCAAAAGTGTGAAATCAGTGGGGCTCCCTTTGTCTTTTGGGGCTACTTAAATTAAGTAATAGACAGAATTAAGGGAATAAAAACCAGTTTCTATTCATTGAAGGGTCTCCAGGTACATTTCAGGCAGACAAAGGCCCCCAGGGGCTGCACCCAAAAATGGCCAATGGGTCCCAGGTCTCACACTTTTCTAAGCTGGGTCCATTTGCACATTGGGGTTCATCTCCCAATTGCAGCTGCAGGGAATGAAGTCATTTAGGGCAGCTTTGCTGCCCCCAAGTCCCTTTTGTTTCCATCTCTCAGGCCTGGGGCAGTGAGGTGTCCTTGGTTGCAGGCCTGGGGAGGAATTGCTGTGTCTGAGCAGGATGGGGAAGCAGCAGCTGAGCCTGCACATGGAGTTTGGAGTCAGGCACTAAAGAACTGCAGCACTACAAATGGATGAAAAATACAAAAGCTGAAATCCTAAGGCATCATTCAATTCCCCAGCACCCCAGCCCATATTGCACAGCTCTGTCACCAAAGTGCCAGCACTGTGTCCCTCTGAGGGGTTAATGAGCACCCTGACATCCCATTCCTGCTCCTTCCCCCACAGCAGCACTTCTGTGCAGAGAAGAAATGCACAAATTATCTAAAGCTCATCTTCAAACTGAATTTTTATTTCTCTGGAATAGCAATGCTGATCATTCACCCATCCTGGGTGCCCTCAGCAGAGATTAAAATGCAGCTATGAAAGACCTGTGACATTAGAACTGAATCTCATTAAGTCCATTTTGTGCAGCCCACACCACGAAAAGAGCAGATTATCACTTGAAACACTCTCCTCAAGCTTCAATAATTCCCAGAAAACTGCTGAGCTTTGAAGCAGTCTCTTCCATGTGAAGTTATTCTGATCAAAAGGAGGAGCTGTTTCTAAGGCTTGCTTTTGCTTTCTGATCAGTTTTCCTTCTTTTCTTTTCCTTTCACCTCTTTTTGTTTGTTGGAGTGGTTTTTGGGTATTTTTCTTGGGGTTTTTTTTTTGTTGTTTTTATTATTTTTTTTTAATTGCTGTGGGTGGAATATTGATTTTGGTTTATCAAAATCATATCAGTAGATTATGGTCTTATTCAGGAGGGTTTTTTTAAAGTACCCAAACCATGGTAAATAGCAATGCATGTGGTGATCCAAATTATTTGATTTTGTTTCTTTTTTGAGGTTCCTCTTTTCCACTTGGCTTCAGTATGGCTGCAGAAAAATTTGATGATAGTCTAATGACAGAGTAATAAAATTTTAAATCTTTAAGAAATAATGCTTAAAACTTCTCCTCACAAAGATTAATTAAATCATTCAGGATAACAAAGGTGAAAAATGTTCATCCAATCATTTTTCTTTTTCCACTGAGCAGAAGGAGGAGGCTTTTCCAGATCCAGCAACCCCTGTGTGGAATTCCCAGCATTGTTCAGGAGCACTGGATCTGCTGGAAGCAGAGAAAAACATCCCACACATCACCAACCCCACTCCAGAGGGGGAATTCTGTCACTCCCCTGCTCAATTCACAGGCCACAAGAGCACTCAGAGGACAAAGAGGGTGGACCAAGGAGTTTGGGGAGCTGCAAGTGGAGAATTCTTTATGGGCTTGCAGAGTGTGCAGGAATTCAAACTCTAAATAGGGTTTTTTAACCAGAGCTCTGTGCCCCAGGTACAAGAACTCAATTCTCCACATATTTTATAAATGCAGGGCTAAACTCAGACTGGGAGCTCTTCTGAGCCCTTTTCAAGCAGGGGAACAGCACCTTCCAGCAGGTCTGAATTAATTTCTAATCATTTAAACAGATTAAATCCCTTCTGAGCTTTTTAAATTATATTTTCTTATCACAGTTTTAAATGCAGACTTTCAAATCTACCCACAATTTATGCAGACCAGCACAGCTTTGTTTAACACCACACTTCTGATTTCACACCTCTAAAGAGGCCATCAGGCTGCTCTGTTTGCTGAAACCACCATGACAAGGAAACAGAGGGACACTGCAGCATCCTGCCAGTGCAAAACCCACTGGGACACGTGGTGGTAAAATCCATGAAGGGATTTAGGAAAATTAATGGGTTAGTGTTAAAATTCAAGTGAGGGAAAACCAAAATCATCAGGTTGGTTTTCACAGTGTAATAAATGCAAGGAAAGGTGTCCAGCAAAGTAACTGTAGAAATTCCCTTTGAAGAAAGAAACTGTTTGGGAAAGGACAGCCCTTCTGTAAAAATTATCTCTTGGGATAGAAATTCCAAGAGCAGCAGCAATAGCTCAGGGTGGGGCTGAAATCTGCTCTGAGCACTGATGGTCCTTAACCAGCAAAACTTCCATGGCTCTGCAGGAGGGATGGATGGATGGATGGATGGATGGATGGGTGGATGGGTGGATGGATGGATGGATGGATGGATGGATGGATGGATGGATGGATGGATGGATGGACTGGGGGAATTGTTGACCCCAAACTGCTCCAGTGGTTGTGGCAAAGGTTGGAATACAAAACAGCTCTGAAGGGACACCAAAGGAGGGCCTTTCCCAGAAGTACCATTAGATGTGTTCCTGCTGGGGGTTTCAGTGTGGCACCAGCAGAGCAGCAGAGGAGAAAATCTGCTTGAGGATGGTCCCTAAATCCAGGCTAAATCCAATCCTAAATCACAGCAGCTCTGAGGGAAACACTGCTGCAAACTGGGATGAAGGCAGGGCAGGCCTTTGGAAGAATGTCAGTGTAAACACTGCTAAAATAGCCTCACACTTTGCTTAGGTCAAGAGAAGAGCAGAATCTAATTTTGTGGAGTTTCTCCATAAGTGCTTGAACTAATTATGAGGGCCCTGGCTCATTGCTGCAGTAGGTGAGGCCTGCACGTTGTAACAGCCTCAAACTCTTTCCTACCCTAAATCTTACAAGTGGGTACCTGAAGGAGAATAAAAATGCTCTCAAAGCACAGTAATGCAGCTCAGAGTGGTGGTTTCTGTCGGGCTGAGCCCCTCAGAGGGAGGGCGATGCACAAGGTCTCACACTGGGGCTGTTTGTCCCAGCTGGGTGCACACTGGAAAATTCAAACAGGAACTGGTGTATTTGCAGCATTAAAAGTTGTGGCTGCACCCACCACTGACTCCTAGAAATATTCAATATCCTTGGATAAGTTCATGTTGATGACTTTGAACTGTTAAGGGGCAGAACTGGGGAAGCTGTGTTGAAGTTTGTGGAATTCTGAGCTACATTTCCTTTAAAATGTGTGGGCTGAAATAAACTGTCCCCCAAACCTGTGTGAGGCCAGCCATGAACTGCAGGGATAAAGGAGAATCCATGGAAATTGGGAGGTCTGGGGTTATTTTCACAATGAACTGCACATCCATGTGGGTGGGTGAGACAAGAGCAGTGATGGGGCAAGAGGAGGGGTGGCCAGCAACAAGGAGATTAAAATGAACTCCAAGCTAACAGGAAAGATCCAGGTGATGGACTGGGAGCACTGCCTGCTCTTTGCTCCCTGCCACCCAAAGGAAAACACAGCTGATGTCACATAAGGAGGATGCTGATAAAGAAATTCCATCAATCATTTTTCCCTTTCTATCCCATAGCCAAACCCTCGTGTTTTAAGGCAGAGTAAAGCACTGCCAGTGTGCTCATTCCCTTGTTGCAGCTGTTTCTCTCAGGTGATGCTCTGTGCAGCTTGAAGCTGAGAACAGCAGCTCAGACGTGCTCACCATTCTGTGTGACACTCTCCAAAAACCTGAGAAGCTCCAAAGTTGCCTGCTCAGGATCTTCATCAGGAGGTGAGATCAGTTCCTCCCCAGATTATTCCAAGAGCTGATTTGCAGTGGATATTTCAGTGCTCGGATTAGCCACATAGTGTCACCCTAGACCATCACAAAGCCTAATGAGAGGCGCTCAACCGAGTCCCCAGCTTTGCAAAGTCTTGCTGGGAATAAACTGGAAAAAGCTTTCTGCTTCTAAATAAATCACAAGCTTCTCAGGTGAATGTGTTTCATCCAGGATAACATTCCTGAAACCAGTCTTGCTGCCCAGGTGTTGCTGCAGTTGTGTCCAGGAGCCACCTCAATGATTGGTGCTAATGTGCAGCAGCAAAGGGCTCTGTGCAAGTTCCTTTCTGCCCCAGAGCTTGGCCTCTGCACTCTCCAGATTTCAAGAGAATGCTCTAAATCTGCTCTTCGTGATTCCTGGAGATTTCATGCCAAAATCAGGGTTTTCCAAACTTCAAAAATATAATTTTGGGTTTGAAGGCATGCATAGGGATCAGAAAAAGCACAACCCTTCAGCTTTACTCCAATAAATTACTCCAGAGATGCTTCAGAAGTGATCCCAATAAAAACCTCCTGACCTCCTTCTCCTTGGTTTCTGAAATTATTTGGAATACAAATTGATTTATATTCCTGGGCTTTCCTCATAGAGCTTTCATTTAAAATGAAGCTGGTTGTGTCCAGATTTAGATCTAGATGATACAAAAGTCTTGAAAGAATGATCATTTTTAAGTCTGGAAAAATGAGGGTTTGGCTTTTTGAGCTTTGAATGGTACAAGTAGAATAGAGAATACATTAAGAAAAGAAAAAGTTTGAAATGTTTACAAACAGGAAAATATTGTAAGGAAGACAAAAAGGGAATTATTTTCTAAGGCATTCACGTTCAAGAAAACAGAATTGGCCACACAGAGAAATGGTTTAGCAGCTTTCAGGCAAAACCAATGCCCAAAAAATGTGAATTTTTAAAAGGAAAATTGCTTTGCAGCATTATTTTCTTGCCAGTTTTTCCATAATCTGCACTTTAAAATTGACTCAGGTTCAGTTCCCAGTATTCTAGAGATCAAGGCCCACTCGGGATAACAGTCAAAAGGAGAATACTTTTGACAGAGGGGTTTTGTCCTTCTAAATTTAAGTACACTTGGATATCGGAAGGTGGAAGCCCAAACAAAATCCATGTCCCAGGAGGAAGAGATTTTTAATTTCTCAAGTTTTCTTTTTACTGTGTTACATCCATGCATGAGATCTTCTAAAGGAAATAAATAATTAAATTTTTTTTAATATTAAACTGTGCAGGAACAGATAAAGAAATGTTTACAATTTTCCCCCCAAAATCAGTTTTGAGCAGAAACACTTTATCCTAAACCCCCTGAGGTTCCCTGTGGAGGTTTCAGCTTGTAAGTATCAGTTTTTGAATTCTTAAGCAGAAAAAAAAGCTGGAGAAGAGTTTCAAACTTTGAAGATATTTCTGCTTTTCATACTGCTGCATAAAAAAATTTTCCTCTTTCAAACTCAATTTCCATATGTGTGATATAAATGTAAATAGTGATTCTGGTCCCTTTTTATTCTATTTTAATAGAGAATTGCATAGGAAAGAATTCAGAGTAAAAGCTCATCAACACTCTTTTCTAACAGAGTGATCAGTGAAGAGTCTGGAACTCCCCATGGCCTTGGGTTTTGCCTTCAAATGTCCTTAATTTCTGAAAAAAACACAGAAATTCCACCTGTTTGCTTTCTAATCTGGAGCCTGATCAAACAATCTGTTGACAATTTCAAGTTGAAAAAATGCTCTTAATTTTCATTTCCATTCATGAGGATTTTTTTCAAGTATTTTGCAGCTAAATTGAATTTCAGGGAGCCCCTACTGCTAAGGCTTTTTTTTGTGGTTCACTTCCAACCTCCAGTAAAACCAGTTGATTTAAACTGGAATGATATTTTTGCCTGGAAACCTCCACAGAGATGTTTTCCAAGAGGAATATAAAGGATATATATTCCTTTTGAGGAATATGTGGATATTTCTGTGCTTTTGAACAGAATACAGTAAAGAAAGAGGTTTTTCTGGGAAAGATTTTGTAACTCATCACAAAGGCTGTAAATAGGCAATGGCCTTGTTGAGGGATTCTTTGCTCAGGATAGAAGGATTTAAGTAAATTGCCTACTTGAATGCTGGTTCTCTTCACTCAGCAAGACAAATTAAGTGTGTTTAGATTAAATTACCTGCTTAAGGCCCTTTTTTTTGCTAAGGATCTTTATTTTTTTTTTGAGGCTCATTTCCCACCTCCAGTAAAAGCAGTTGATTGAAGCTGGAGTAATATTTTTGTCTGGAAACCTCCATGGAGCTACTTCCCTTCTGTGAATATTTCTGTGCTTTTGAATAGAACACAGTAAAGAAAGAAGTTTTTCTGGGAAAGATTTTATAACTCATCACAAAGGCTGTAAATAGGCAATGGCCTTGTTGAGGGTCAGGATAGAAGGACTGAAGTCCTTTTTGAACGCTGATTCTCTTTACTCAGCATGACAAATGAAGTGTGTTTAGATTAAATGACCTGCTTAAATCACCTAAGTGTCCCTTCCTAAAGCACAAACCCAGGTCTCTTTTTCCCTGCCTGTTGATAGGGGACAGCTCATATTGGCCACGTTATCAGCTTTCCCACTGGAGATAAGGCAGAAAGCACTTGCAGCCCAAATTCTGCTGCTCCAATAACCTGGGAATTCTCTCAGAGGCCTGGCAGATATTGACAGAGCCCTACAAACCCTGCACTGCCTTGCTTGATTTTCAGCATGGCAGAGGAAATGATGTTCTTTTCATTAAGTGTCCAAACAGAACCAGCTTAGCCTCTTAAAATCCCTGGAATTTCTGCCTGCCTTGGCACAGAAAAATTCCTGGCGGCTTGGCTGCTTTCTTGGTGCTTTGGTGATCTCCTGAATATTTGTTTTCATTAAAAAGAATTAATGTCTGTGTACCTCAGAGCCCTCTTACAAATGCTCCCAATAATAGACATTAGAAATTACCTAAATTTGTATCATTTCAGATTTATCGATTTAATAAGGGTTATTTGCACTTCCTAGTTCTCTTTCTGTGGATTTCTTCACTTTAATTAGAATTTAATTTGATACTCTGTGGGGGATTTAATAATGTCATTTATTGTACAGTGCTGTCCACACAAAGAAACAAAGAAATGAAAACTCACAGTCCATAACTTAAAATGTGGATTCAAGTTGGAAACCAAATTACTGCAACTCTAGAGTCGTATTTAACAAGTTTTGATGCCTTTAAAACTATTATGGGTGCTAAAGTCCAGGTCTCCAATAAGAGGGGAAAGAGCATCCTTCAAGAATCCCTTATCATTGTACTGAAGGATTTTCTGTAACTCCTGCAAATCTGTAAATTCTTTTTTCTTTATTTTAGCAACTCACACTGATAGGCAGAAGCACTGTTTCCCTCAGGTGTGCCACACTTTCAGATTTGTTCCCATTTTTTCCCCATTTCCTCCTTGTTTTCCTCAGTGTTTTCCGTGTGCTCTGGACACGATCACTGGAAGCAGCTGCTCTGTCCATCTCTGACTTTATTTTATTTTTTAAATGACAAATGAGCCATAATGCAAACTCTGCCTCCATAGAATCAAAGTAAAAGCCCCATCAAGGGATCACAATTGTGTGACATCTTCATTCCCTTGTAAACTGCAGCAATCCCATCCCAAATATAATTAAATTAATTTTCCCACGCCACGTATTTCCTGCGGTTCATTTCAGCGTAGATTTAGATCACCTCCTCTACTCTTGGGAAGAATTACATATTTGTAAATAGAAATCAATGCCAATCAAGCACAGCAAATAATTTCAGATTGATGCCTTCAAATAATTCTCAGAGGGGGAAAATAAAACCCCAATTCCTCCTGCAGCTCATGATAGCTCAGCATCACAGTTGTTTCCTCGGAAACCAGGAACCACATGATGCCCGGTGCTGGAGGAGCATGCTCAGTGCAGAAATAAATCAGAAATCAAATATTTTTGCTTCTTTTGTTCTGCAAGGCAGCCCAGGTTTGCTGCTGGGAGAGGGCCTGGGTTGGCCTGGTGCGCGAGCTGGGGAGCGCGGGCGGGGAAGCATCGATTATCGCGGGGTGAAATAACGCACGCTTGGTCCTGTGGGGAAACTCAGCCTCCCTGCACTCAGAGTTTCAAAGGAAATCGCAGCAAAATGAATTTCAGTTCCCAGTTTGAAGGGGAAAATTACCCAAATGACAGATCACAGCGGCGAGCTCTTATCTGCCAAAACAGATAAACTCCAATTTTTCTCCCCCATTTCAGTTCTGCTCTTGAACCGCTGATTTCCTTGTTTACAGCCTCACATTTGGACAGCGTTTGAATTGAAATCAGAAAAAAAAACAACACCCCAACATTAGATGAGGAAAAATTCCCCAAAGAGAGCACTCTCTCCTCAGAGGATTTTTGAGGGTGTTTTCAGCAAGGAAATCGTTGCTTTAAGATGGAGAAGGAGGCTGATCTGTGTGGTGCAGCTCTGGTGCTTGGCATTTGTAGCTCACAGTGTGTCTGGAATACAAAATGAGCCATTCACAGACACCCACAGGCTGCTGGAGCTGCAACCTGAATTTATTCCAGTCCATACTCAATCTGATTTCCCTAAAGAATAAGACCTCTGTTGGAGCTCTCTTGAATCACACTTGTTTTTCATTGCTGAACAGAGGTAGATGGGCTTTTAAAAATAGCCCAAACAGGCTAATTTATATAAAATTATAATATTATAATACTAATATAATAAGTAACATTGTACATCATATAATAAAAATAATAATATGATTATAAATATATAAAATAGAATTTCTATTGTTTATAAATCATATAAAATAAATATATGCTTTTATGTAAACAATGCACAGGTAAAAAAAATACATCAAAAAAAATGAAAAAGATGGAGGTCAGGGTTTCTTTGCCCCTGGTTCATGGTGGTGTTGCTGTTGTTGTTACTCTCTCCTAACTCTTAAAATTGCTATTTCATCTGCTTGGATCATAATAAAGAAATTAAGAAGGAACTCCTGAAAAAGCTTTGTTTTACTAGACAGAAAATTCATATTTTTCTTGATTTTTCTTTTCTTGTTCATCTCCTCCTTGGGCCTTAGAATATTTTCTTTCCAGCTGGATGCAAAGCAGGAATTTTATAGATACAATAGAGACCAGAATGAAAGTAATTGAGAAAAATTCTGAGTGTTTTTCTTCCTGTTCCCAGTAACCAACAGAGACAATGGGAACATTTGTAAGAAAATAAGATTTATTCTAATACTCTTTCCAAACTTAAATTTCCTAATAAATTTCAGCTAAAACAGTGGGCTGTACAAATCCACCCCAAAACAAAATCCCAGAATTCCCGACTGAGAGAGGATAATAATCATAAATATGGATGCTGCAACTCTCCCACCATGGGATCCTCCTGCAGGTGCTGAATTCCCGTTTTTCCTGGTCCTGGAGAAGGCTCTGAACCCTGCTGGAGTGGTCCCACCTTGCAGGAACATTTAGCCCTGTCCTGGACACAGTAGATGCAGAAAGTCCTCGCTGCATTTCTGGCCAGGCTTTCTCCTGGGAGGTGAAATTTGTCTGATTTCTGGCCCTAACTGCAGCACCTGTTTGTTTGTACAAAGAGCAGTTCTGTGAATTTATTTCTCCTAGCTTGATTTGATCTCTCCAGGTAGGCGGGTTTGCAACTAGCCTTGGCAAATTCTGTAAGCACTGAGAAATGAGCCCATAACTCCCTTAATGCCCTTATTCCCCATCCTTCAAAAGCATTTTATTGACATCAGCTATCTATGGTCAAACCCCATATTTTTAATATTTTTTTTTTTCCAGTGAGAAACCAAATGGCTTAGTTTTGTTTGTTTTCTGCCTGTTCATTTTCAGAAGTTAAAAAACAATAATTACTGCTCTAGCGTTACAAATCTGTAACTTTAAAAGCAATTACAGATTCTGGTTAAAAAATTTCTGCCTGTAATGGCTCAAAACACTTCCCTACCATATTTATGGATTTGCTCCATGCAGTTTGTAGTGGCCTTTTGTGAATTGATGCAGTAATCCCACAAAACTGATGGTCTGAAGGGCACAGCAGCTGTGTTTAAATAAAAAACCTGATCTATATAACCCTGTTTCCATTAAGCAAAAAGAAAAGGTACATTTTCAGTGTTTTTCTGAGTTTCTCAAACTCCCAAAGCTCCATTTCTAAACTTAAAAGGTCTCCAAACATTTCAGAGGGCTGATAACAACAATGCTGATAATGAATTAGCAATTTGTGATGCCAAAAGTTCAGAGTCTGCCTTTGCTGCTGATTTGCAGTTTCATTTCTTCTCTCTCTTTAATGACTTGCCCTGCAGTTAATTACATTGTTCTGTTCTGTCTGCACTGACACTCGTAATTTTACAAAACCACTTTCAATTTCAACTTGTCATCAGCACTGAAAACTTAAATTGCACATGTTGGAGGGCCGTGATCTCCACTACATCAAATGGAAAGAAAAGGAAAATGAAATGGATTGTTGAGAATAAGTAGCACAACAATTCGGTTAATGGAATGGTCATAGCCTGCTCTCAGGGAGTTTTAGTAATATCTGCAGTTAATTCCAGTCTTCTTATCCAGAGATAATTGATCCAGTTGAATAATCAAATGTTTTCAGTTTTCAAATAACAGTTTGGTCTTCTGGGCTTTTTAAATGGAATGTTCAAGAATATCCAGCAATTAGAGCTGAGTGACTTGTTTTCTCCTAGTCCTACCCAAAGTACCTGGTTTTGCACTAAATAAAGCTGGAATTAGTACTTGCATTTATAAAGGCAATTTAATATATTTTAAAGTAAAGTACGGTTTGTGCAAATCATTTTTGCAATGTAATTTTTTCTCTAAATTATCCCAACCTCCCAATGCTGTGAAGAAAACCTTTCCTAATTCTGATGGGGTTTTATCCCTGTGCACAATGAATATCCAAATAAGCTTTATTGCCTTTTCAAAGTAAAGGGGAGAGAAGTGTTTCCTTGTAAATCACCTTGGAACAGAATAAGAACAAATAAGAAAAAGCCTGATTATTCTGTGATCTTGTGAAAAAACCACAGACACAAGGGACAGAATCAATGTTGCTGTGACAGAAGTTAACTTTGTGGCTGTAATAAAGGAATGTAGCCCCCAAACACTGACATTATCCAGCTGAAAGCCTCGTGCACAAGGGGTTAACAGGGATTTCTTTTAGGGTGAAATTTTATTTTCTGGAAGTATTATCCCAGCCAAAACCCACAGGTCCTTCTGTGATCCAGGAATTCTTGGGACTCACTCTTTAACACCTGTGTGTCCACTTCAGAAAAACCAATTCTTTTCCAATAATTTACAATTTCTTCACTTATTGGGCTGCTCAGTCACCTCAAAGTCCTGCAGAGCACCACTGTGTGAAATGCAGGGCCCACATTAGGACCTCCTCTGAAATGGTACAAATCTGCCTCAGTTATGAGTGTCTTTGGTCCACAAAACTTTCCTTTTGCTCATCATACATCTTACAAAAATATTGGGTAAACATTTCTCTATTTTACTCAGTGATTATTCTGCTGAATGCTCAGAATAAAGTTAATAACTTAGGATCAGGACTAGCAAAAAATAAGCTTGACAAGTCAAGTCATCAAATATTGAAATATAATAAAAATAAAAATATTTTGAAATATTGAAATATAAAAAAAAAATATGCATGTGATTGAAAAAATATTAGCCCTCCTCCAAAATATGGTTTTAAAAATATTTTTATAAATTATTCCCTGTTTACTTCACACAGAGATTAAATCTTTCCCTCCTCCTTGGTTCTTGGAGGCTGGTCAGGTTTTCTGTGCATTCAAAAACATTATACTGGAACTTACTCCTGAAGAAAAGAAATGTATTAACTTATTAATGAAAATCTAAATGTGGGGCTGCAGAAAACCCCAGAGTCAAATAAAAGCACAATTTGCCAGTGACACATTACCCCACCTGTGACAAATTCCAGAAGTTCTACCTCTCTTACACCTCCATTTCTTAACTGCAATAGGAGTTTTTACTGAAAGCTGGTCTAGAACTCAAATAATTACCAGGAAACAAATGCAGGGCTGTGCTACCCACTTAGGTTGTCAAAAGAGATTATCATAGTCTGGCCAAAAATTTTAATTATTTTAACACTTCACTATATAAATAGAGCATTCAAATAACAGACTTGAGAGAAGAATGTTTTCACTCTTGGAAAACTTCCAGGAATGTGTTTGGGAGGAATTATAATTTTGTCTTGGTGGATGCCTGGGCTTGGTCCTGATGGGATTGACTGAGGTGCTGTGCAGATGGTGGAAGCCACAGTCATCCCTCAGAGCACTGAATTTCCCTGCCATGGCCTTATTGTGCCTCGAATTAACGTGCACTTACATTTTTCAAGTATAGTAAAAGAATTTGTAAATCTGAGCTAACACCAGCACCTACAAATGGCTAAAATCGCATTTTTTGTGGTATTCTCATGGCTGGTTCCTGCTGTCATTCCAACACAAATTGAAATAATGAAGATTCAGGCACGTGCCATGAATTGTCTCTGCTCTTTGGCAGGCTGGTGCTGCTGAGCAGCTGCTGCTCCACGATCCCAGCTCGGGAATGCCAGGCTCTGCTTCTCTGGTTTCACACTGCAAGCTGCATTACCTAATGCAAACTAATAAAGGTTCATCCAGTGCTCTTTGGAAATGAGCTCATGAGCATGGAATGCTCATTTATAAATGTTACAGAGTTTTTTATCTGATTATCACATCTTGAAGTGCAAGTGTGAACTATGCTCTCGATACCTTAGGATTTCAGCTTTTGTATTTTTCATCCATTTGTAGTGCTGCAGTTCTTTAGTGCCTGACTCCAAACTCCATGTGCAGGCTCAGCTGCTGCTTCCCCATCCTGCTCAGACACAGCAATTCCTCCCCAGGCCTGCAATCAAGGACACCTCACTGCCCCAGGCCTGAGAGATGGAAACAAAAGGGACTTGGGGGCAGCAAAGCTGCCCTAAATGACTTCATTCCCTGCAGCTGCAATTGGGAGATGAACCCCAATGTGCAAATGGACCCAGCTTAGAAAAGTGTGAGACCTGGGACCCATTGGCCATTTTTGGGTGCAGCCCAAAATGGACCTGGAGACCCTTCAGTAAATAGAAACTGCTTTTTATTCCCTAATTTTGTCTGGCTTCTGATTTAGGTAGCCCAAAAAGGCATCACTAATATTCCTCCATTTCATATTGATTTTAGTAGAATGGGAGCTCTGAAGACCCTCCCAGAACAACCACTGCCACCATTATTTACCCTGCAACATTCCTGACAGTGCTGTTCCCTCATTTATTAGCACGTGCAACTGGTTTCACAGCAAATATCTCTAAAGCCTGACAAATATTCATCTTTTACTTTGCTTTATTTGAGTTTAAGGGAATTAGAGTAATGGCATAGCTGGAAATTCAGGGCTGACAAGTGCAGAAATCTCAACTCTGGGTGACTTCACGTGTCAGCTCCCAAAATTCACTGAGTGGCACCAGTGATGCCCCTGTTTGGAACAAAAGTTTCTGCTCCCGTGGCCTCTTCTTCCACCTGCTGCTGCTTCCCCTGGCTGCTGTGTAGGGCAAGGGCATCTGGAGCAGGAAAACTCAGCCTTGCTGAAATTCCCAATCCCATTCCACTGCAAAACCAATTTTACCAGTGATCACCTCATTTCTGCTTCTGCCCTTACCCTTCTTTCCAGACAGGTGGGACTTATTAACGATAAACCACAAAGTTTCAGCTGCAAGATCTCCTCTGTGGCTCTAAACACCGAGGAATAAAAAGTGAAATCCCAGAAATCCTGGGAGCCAACTGCAGCCCTTTCTGCATGATGTCCTTGGGGTTTTGATTTGGCAGGGTCCCTGCCTTCTGGGTGGTCTGAAGATCTCCAAGTCCTCTGGCAAGTGAATGGCCTTTTTTTCCAAAGCAACTGGCCATAGCCTCTTTTTTTTTCTTTTTTTTTTTTTTTTTAATTAAAAAAAAAGTTATTCAGCCACTTAGTCCTTTCAGTTTCACTCAGGAACTCCATTCTAGAGAGACTTTTGGTGGTTCTTAATTCAGCTAGACAGAAAGTTTCTAGTGACACTGCATTATGCAAAATCCCCAACAAACACAGAGGGGAGGAACAAGTTAAATATGTTGTTAGAGGAAGAAGGATGTTTTTAAAAGTCTCTGGAAGGAGCTCAACGGAAGTTTCATGTCTTACACATTCTGCCTCTTAACTGCCCCTCTGAAATATTTATTTTATATTTTGCTTGCACAGCTCCACCTCCTAAACAAGAGAGCTGTCGAGGTATTAATGCGTTTATTCTGGCTCTGTGGTGTGGTTAGAATGAGAGAACATCCCACGAGTGAGACATTTTAGCAAGGAGGAATTGAGCAACTTGTCCTGTGATGAACCTGCCAGGGGAACTCAGGAGAGGGGTTGGGAGCAGGGGGAAGCAAACCTTGGCAGGTGCTGGGGGTCACAGCAGCCCCAGGGAAGGGCTGAACAGACTCCTCAGTGTGCAGATTTCATCCCTGCTGGAGGTGGACAGGATGTGCAATCCTCATGGAGCAGGGACTGAGGTGACAGCTTGATGGCATTTGCATTTTGCAGCCCTTTTGCATTTTGTTTCAGAGGGAAAAAAAGTGCAGAAAACTCCTGTTTTCTGTACCACAGAAGAAAAAAAGAAACGTTCCATCCCTGAAGAAAAAAACCCTGAAAACACTTCAGTGTTACAGGACTTGTTCAGACCTTTGCAAAGTTCTAATACTAACTTATAAAGAGAATAAAAATGGAATTAATTCCTGCTGGAAACATGAAACACTGAGGTCAGATTAGTATTAATACCTCCTCTGTTTCTACAGATGTCATGGAAATATATTTACTTATATATTTAAGCTATATTTAATAATTTAGCTGCGTTCTGGGGAATGGGAAAGTATCAGCTTAGTAGGAATACCAGAGTTGTCTCTGTCAGAGAATTTTATATTTTTTTAATTATGCTATAAATTCTAAAATCTCAGCAGACATTCTTCCTTCCCCTTGTCACTCTTGAATGTGCAGCACATGACTGGAAGAAGCAAAAATGTTTTATTAGCATCTCTTAAAACATTTCAGCCAATAAAACCCAGATCTCTGCCACTGAAACATTTAAAAATATCACCAAGGAATTGTTTTGCCTCCCATTCTGATTACAGCAGAAAAACTCTTGATAGTGCAGAGTTGTGGGATCACTGTTCCATATTTTGAAGTGGTTGAATGCCTTATTTCTGCACAGGTTGTACACAACAGCAGCTCCTCAGAGAAACCCAAGTTTAACTTTTTGAGCTGAAGTGTGAAGCACCAGACTCTCAACACCCTGGAAATGCCTTTCCTGTGGGAGGATGTACTCACATTATTCACCTGTCAGAGTTCTCTCACCAAGGTGTTTACAACCCTTGGGTTGTGCTTTGAAAGTTAAGTGAGGCTTAATACCTGTGCAGCACATTTTCGGGAAATAAAAAGCCATTCTGAAAAGCTATTTAGGTGCAAATTAGTTCAATTTGTCATTTTCTATTAAGCTCCAATGTGGATTAAGACAATGGCGCAGCCTGGAAATCAAAGGTAGCAGGGAAAATAATCGATGGGAATGATTATCCCTCTGGATATGTGTGACTGCAGCCTGGCTCCCTTAGGGTTCAGTGCCCTCACTAATTACCCTGCTTGGAGAAGATTTAGAGGGTCATTAAAAACTGGAGGAATTTCAACAGGATAAAAAAAAACCCAACAAAAACCAGCAAACACCTTCCCAAGTTATGCTTCCTATTAGGTTTCTAATTTTCTCATTTACACTGAAATGCAAAGTGCTGGATCCTCCCAGACCTTAATTCACTTTTATACACACAACACACCTTTACATTTCACTGTAATCACAATAAAGCTGCAATAGCAGGAATTCAGTTCTGGAGAAGAGATTCACACTATAAATGCTTTTTTTTTTTACCCCAAGACAAGCCTAATTTTGAATTTTTTTTCTACCAAATACAAATTCTTACTAAAAGTTTATCTATGGCCATGCCCACTATATTTTTGCTTTTTTTCTTTTCTCCAGCAGGTTCCTATATGCTTAAATAAAAGCAAATTAATTCGAGTTCATCTTTCAATCTTTTTGAGTGAACAAGAGAGACACCAGTCATTTGAATCTTGAGATTCTTAAATAGAAATAGATATTCTGAAGGAGTACTCCAGCTACCTAACAAATAATTTGAAATTCCTAGAGGCTTAATCAAGTACTAGGATGATTTGAATTATTAATATTAAACCCCCCCCCCCCCCCCCCCAAAATAAAAAATTCTGGCATAAGAAAAGTTTATTTATCCTGTAAAGAATATATATTCTCAAAAGCATGGTCAATGAAACGAGGATAACCACACAAAAATACTAAACAAAGTATTCCAGGAACCAGCATCTTGCACCACATATGCCCCCTTGAAATTAAAAAAAAAAGTGGACATTTTATGCATTTTAGAATAGAAAAATTAAATAAGTTTTGATTTATACCTAATGGTTTCTAAATTGATTTAATATTTTTCCTGAGACTGTTGAGTTCCTGAGGAATGTGACTCTGGGGAAGGGGCAGGGGGTTGGTCCTGAGGGAGCTGGGAAAGGGCTGAGCCTGGAGCAAAGGAGGCTCAGGGGGAATTTGTGCCCTGACAGGAGGGGCAGCCAGGGGGGGATTTGGGATCTAATCCCAGGGAACGGCCTCAGGCTGGGCCAGGTGGGACATCAGCAGGAATTTTCCCATGGAAAGGGTGCTCAGGCTTTGGAATTGCCCAGGGAGTTCTGGAGTGCCCATCCCTGGAGGTGTCCCAGGAATTCCTGGAGGTGGCACCCGGAGCTCTGGGCTGGGGACAGGGTGGGGACAGGCACAGCTGGGCCTCCATGGCCTTGGAGCTCTTTTCCAACCTCAATGGTTTGGGATCCTTGGAGTGCAGGATTCCATGGCTTATTCTGGGATCCTTGGAGTGAGTCCAGGATTCCATGGCTTTTCTGGGATCCTTGGAGTGAGTCCAGGATTCCATGGCTTATTCTGGGATCCTGGGAGTGAGTCCAGGATTCCATGGCTTATTCTGGGATCCTTGGAGTGAGTCCAGGATTCCATGGCTTATTCTGGGATCCTTGGAGTCCAGGATTCCATGGCTTATTCTGGGATCCTTGGAGTCCAGGATTCCATGGCTTTTCTGGGATCCTTGGAGTGAGTCCAGGATTCCATGGCTTATTCTGGGATCCTTGGAGTGAGTCCAGGATTCCATGGCTTATTCTGGGATCCTTGGAGTGAGTCCAGGATTCCATGGCTTATTCTGGGATCCTTGGAGTCCAGGATTCCATGGCTTATTCTGGGATCCTTTGAGTGAGTCCAGGATTCCATGGCTTATTCTGGGATCCTTGGAGTGAGTCCAGGATTCCATGGCTTATTCTGGGATCCTTCGAGTGAGTCCAGGATTCCATGGCTTATTCTGGGATCTTTGGAGTCCAGGATTCCATGGCTTATTCTGGGATCCTTGGAGTCCAGGATTCCATGGCTTTTCTGCAGCCCTGGGTTTCTGGCTGAGCCTGGGACCATCTCTGGGGCTGTTCTTGCCCCCTTGGCTGCTCTGGGCAGGGCTCTGGCTGCTGATGCTCTTTCCTTGGGGGTTTTGCTTCCCATTCCTTAGGGAGCAGTGAGCCCATGGGATGCCCCAGCTCTGCTCTTCTGGAGTTCTTTTAAAAGGACCTGTTAGACCTCAGTAATTCTTAATTCCTACAACTCATTTCCCTTTGTAATTCTTGGGCTTTGTACTATTACAGCCTCTGCATTTTTAATTCAGTAAGCACTGCAGAAACACAACAGTATTACATTTTTTGCCTTTTTTTTTTTTTTAAAGGAGATTTACATTTCCTGATTTGGCAAGTTTGTAATTATCCAAATGTGTTTCCATTCCAATTTGCTGTTTTCTCTCTTTATGCAGCTGCATTCGAATTCTTCCCAATTTGCCATCTCAGATTGTCAATACTCCAGTCCCATTTATGCATGCAAAGATTATACTCTTATTTTTTTTAATTTAAAAAAAACAACCAACAAAAAAACAAACCTGCAAACTCATTCTTGTGATTCACATCAGGGTGAGAGGAAGAGGAAGAAAAATTTGTGGTTTAAAAGGGTCAAAGAGATAAATGAGAAAATACATCAAGGGAAGACTTCTGGTACACATTTTTCTTGTGTGAATTATTATGTATTGACTCAGCTGGAGAAAGGAAACAGTCAAGCCAGAGCAATATAATGACCTCCAGCTCCTTCTGTAAGTAAGGAAGCCCTAACCTTCCATCTGTGACTTCTGTGGCATCACAAGGGCTGCAGAACAAATCCTTGCTGGCGTCAGACATCAGAATGGCAGAGCCATGGGAATTGATTATGAAACTGGCAGCATTCTACCTCACTGGAAGTTTCTAAAGTTCTCACTTGCTGTCCAGAGAAAGGGAATTCTGACAGCTTCTGAGGATGTGAAGAGGCAGAGGTGCCTTTCATTGCCAGGCATCTGCAGAGCAGAGAGCTGTGGCAGGACTGCCCTCCCTCAATCCTGCACCGAGTCCTCCCACCTGGGACTGAGCAAGGAGCACATCCTGCTCCATTCCCATCAAGAATGTTGATCTGTTAAAGCCTAACACACCTCTGCCTTTTGTTTCCTCTTCATATCTCAGGGTAAATATCATGTAGAATCTCTCTGAACCAAAACACCTAAGGTGCCCCAGCTGTGGAGTGCTCCTGAAGATCTCCCATGGACACAGGGGTCGTCCTTCAGGAATTATTCAGGCAAAAAGGGAAGAAGAAAGAGCCATCAAGGCAGATGTGCTTGCTGGCCTACAAATCATAACTGCATCCAAATTCTGGAGGGGCCAGAGCAATGATGGCCCCGTCCTTTGCCTGGATCAATCAAAACCTGCTCAACTGAGTGGAATAGAGAGCCCTGAAAATGATATGCTCTGATAATCCCAACAGCTTTCCATGAGCTCTGCCTCAGAGTTAATGCAGGGAGGGGCAATTGGAGCTCCCTGCTGCAGTGGAGTTGAATATGTAAAATGAGATTTCCTTGAAATAAGCTGGAATTTTACTACACTTAAGATGAAGCAAAATATGCAAGGGTTGATTTCTTGTCAGTGTTTCAATAAATGGTGCATATTTTAGTGAAGGGAAAGAATCTCCATCTTCAGCTTTACTTTTCTTGTGGATTTTTTGCTGCCAAAGCTATAAATGGAGAAAAGTTCAGTGTAACTAAAGTGACATGAGAACTCCACAGCTCTGTCCAAAAGTAAGTCTTTCATTGAAGCCTTAGATTCTGCCTGGTTTTAGGGACTCAGCTCTGCTCAGCTGAGCTCAGTGCATTATGGAATATCTAAAACTCCAAAGTTCCACTGCCAAACAAGGATAGAAATATATAAATTTATAAATAATCATCAATTTTTCTGCAAACAGAAGGAGAAACTTACCATAGAGTTTGTCATATCTTACACTTAATGCAGTGAGGCAATCCCATATGCCTGTGAAATTGGGGTTCTATGACATTCTGCATTCCTTTGTCTCAAAAAGAAGGACCATGAAATTTTGGCAGTTGCTGGAACTGGGTGCTTAACTCAAAAGGTTAGAGATTTTTAATCCTTTTGTTTTATTTCTAGTGCAGCTAATTTGCCTTTTTGCAAGTATCCTAGCAACCTTCTTTTTCCCTCCCCTTTCTCCAGCACTGTAAAGGTTAGGTAAGGATTCTGGAGAGATTGGCCTAAAATATAAAACAAACTGACAGAAGAACATTTCTTAAAGGCACAATTTTCTTTAGTACCATTCTGACAATTCCGACAGGTTTTAAGGGAAAGGGGACAAGAAGCAGAGGAACAATCCCGGAATAACTTCCAAAAGTTTGTAACTATGAAATATTAAACTGAGGAAGGGTTTATGGTTTACAAAGGCTACCTCAGAACTAGGGATCATTCCCTATGGACACAAGGACAAATCCTTCAGAATAATATTTGGTGAGGTGAAAACTTGAAGCAACAAAAATTTGTTGAAGCCTATTCAAACCCAGAGTTTGTTCTGCTGCAGCCAAAACATTTACAGCCAGGATTAGGAACTATCAAAGTTCTCCTGGATTTTGCAGAAGCTCTGATGAGATTTATATCAATAACACAACACTGAGATGGCGTGAACAGAAGCCATTTCCTCCTCACTGAGCTGTCAGACATCACCAGAGTTAAATCCAGTCTGGTGTAAATTGTTCTGGATGTGCTTGGGTTATTCCAGCTCCACTCCTGCTCCTGACCTGCTGGAAGGTTCCAGCCATGCAGCATTTCCTGACTGGCAGGCTATATTTAGCCACGTATGAAATTTTAACTACTTCAGTCAAAATCTGGTAGGTCTTGGGTAGGACCACATGGGATCAAGGCTGAATAGCCGAGTGCAAGTGCTGGAAGCTGTGCAGTGATGTTGATTATACAATCACAGGGCCTTTGGGTTTTAATCTTAAGGTGGGATGTGGTTTTGGCGTGTTTTTTTTAAATTTTGGCATCTTGTTGAGCTAAAAGACTTGTACATGTCCAATATCAGCTCTTCCAAGTGTCTGTGCTTTTGGCTAGTTTCTTTTAAAGACTTTCAATCTTCTATTCTGAGCTTCATTCTATTCCAGTACCTCCAAAAAGTAGCAAATATTGACTTTAAAGTAACCACAAGGACAGTAATTTTTCAAATAAAGCAGGGGTGGAATTAATAATCAGCAACTTTAAGCATTATTAAATAAAATTATACTGTTTCACAGTTAATATACTTGTTTTAAAAGGCTATTATTTTTTTTTAAATGAAGATTTCTCTATGCTTTCACGGCCTGCATAGCAACAACCAAGAGCCTGTACAATCCCCAAGTCTTTACTCATAATAAAAGAATTAATTGTTCAGTGCTTTACAAAAAACCTTAGAGCTTCCTGAACTTACGTGCTCTCAAACAGGTTCCACCTCATCCAGCCAACTCCAATTGGTTGGACTGCAAGGAATGGGGTTTTTTGGGGGGAAAAAAGCTGTCATTTATGGAAAGGAGCCACCAGAGGGAGCCTGTACCTGTGCTGCTACAGATGTGCTCCTCTAGGAACTTCAAACCCAAACAAACAAAAAAAAAACACTCCAAACCAAACAAAAAAAAAACCCAAACAAAAAAAACAAAAAAAAACACCCCAAGCCAAATCAGCTTTGCTCTCAGCTCGATGGATTTCTGTTAAATATGTTTCCATGCTGACTGCACACCCCTGCTACAAACTGATGACTTCAGCAGCTGCCAGTTTTAGGTTTTGGCGGTAAAAAGTTGGATAACTGTCCCTTTTCTATTCCCAGTTTAGACTTCTGCCTCTCTCAGCTGGCAAAACAAGTGTCACCCTCAGGAATGAGCCCCACTCCCTGTTCTTCCCCAGATCTCTATCCCATGTTTCCTGGATGCTCTGGAGCTCTCCTGGAACAGGGTTGTTCCTTAACCAGCAGCTTGGAAGTGGTATGGAAAACTAGCCAGGAACAGCAGCCAGTGCCAGGAGGGGTTTGGGAAACCTCCCCTCCATGTGCTTTTCAAGGCATCTTTTGGATAAAAGGAGAGAATTGCAGGAATTCCCAGGAAGGCCAGGGCATGGGTTGTAGTTATATATTTAATACACAGGTTATATTTCATAAAGACTACATCAAGAAAATGTTGCACTGAGAAACCTTTTTAAAGGTCTTGTTCCATCCACGGTCCATCTGTTCTACAGCTCAAATGTCCTTTGCTGCAAAACTGATTAATCCTAAGAACATAGAGGGAAACATCAAATGGAAGAGACTCCCAAAGTCATACCTGTACAGTATGGCTTCAGAAAAATCATCCCCATCTTTTCCTGGGGTTAACTGGTGTAATTGTACTCAGACACCCGAAAATGGAGCACCAGAGGGGACCACGGGATGGGAACACAGGGACAGCTCCTTGTTATCCTTAGTCCACTTAGCCCACAGCACCTGTGCTTAAAAACCAGTGTAAGGAGCAGATAAAAGCTGGGGTTGGGGTGGTGTCCCTCTCTTTTCAGGCTCACACAAGCCACAGGGAGCAGCTCCCACCCAGCCATGCCCATGGAAATGCTGCCAAGCCCCTCCGAGGTGAGAAGGACTGAAGGAGCCAAGAGAAAACTACCCTAAATAAACACCTGTACCTGCATAGTGGGCACAAGGAAATATTTTGCTCCCCAAGCCCTCTCCCAGGAAATGAGTAGGGATTTGGCACTGGGGAAACATTGCATCCATAGGAAGAATCTCCTCTCATTCCCAGAGATCCAAGGTGAGGATTTTCCTGGCACACTCTCAGCATGATCCAACTTTCCCTTTCTGTCATTTACACCAAATACCTGAACAATGTTTTCCAAAAGTCCTTGTCAGTGCACATTTGTCAAGCAGCTCCTTAGGCACCTGTATCTACAGCAGAAAACAGCTTTTATGAGTTATGTAAGGAAACTCCTTCCTAATCCAGCTACAAAAGACAAATGTGAGTGTCTGGCATGAGTTTGGCTTTCATACGTGTTCCTGTGTGAACAGATGTCCTGCCCCATTTGCTGGCTAGGTTTGGTTGCACTGTGGAGATTAAAGTAAAACTGAGATGAGTCAAATTAGGTCACTTTGGTTGAAGGGAGAGAACTGAATTCCACCGTGGTAACTTTGGGAATTATAATTGATATTCTGTGTGTATCTGCACCAAATAAAGAGAAGAATGGGTGATACTTAATTACCAGCACTTACTGCTGCACAAAAGCTTTTGCCTGTGTTTTCTTATCTATGAACCATCCCCAAATTCTGATTATAGTCATTATGTAATTCATCCAAACCAAACAGGGATCCTGGTCTGACTAGATAAACAATGGGACTCCACTCTCCAACCCCAGAACTGAAAATGCTGAATCTCCCAGGCTGGTTCCCCATGACAAATAACAAAGGATGGATGGAGGTTATTCTGGGTGGTTTTTGTTTCTAAATTTCAGGTAAAATCAGCCTTTTCTAGGAAGACCACTGAGGTTTCACTGCATGAACAAATAAGGCTGAACCCTTCTGTTTTCATAGCAGTTTTAAATAATGCTGGAACTTCTCACTAAATTCAGCACGTGGTTTTCTAAGCATGGCTGCTGGGATTCTACTGCTGCCATAAATGATGGTGAGGACTGCCAAGGGCTGCCTATCTTTCTGTGAGTGAGAGATCTTTTGTTCTCCATAACATTTTTAGAATTTGAGAGACTCTGATCACTCAATTGTGCACAGGACCTCTGACAAATGGTTTGGCCTTGGTTTCTCAGTTATAAATTGGGACATAACTCTGTCCAGCAAAGCTTCATAATCAGTAAGTCATTAATTGAGATTTAAGTATCATAGCCACTTAAAAAAACCCAGGGATTTGGAAATGTAGTGGTTTGTTTGTTCACTTTTAAGTTTGGTTTATTCTTAACACTCCAGCCCCTGGAGTGTTTTTTGCTGGGTGAGCAAGAGACCTGGAGCCAGAAGTGAGCAGAGGAAGTATTTCTACACAGAGTAGACCACCCTAATTTGGAGGGCAGTCAGAAAAGGTATTTTTGTTGAACATTTTGCCTTTGGTAGCTCTAGGAATGGGATAGCACCGCCCTTGTCTGTGGCTCAGCTTCTTAAATGGGTCTGCAATTTACCTTCCTGCTTTTGCTGCTTTGTTAACACCTCATTAATCACCTCTGCTTTGCGTTCAAGGGCAAATATTTCATCTGTTTCAGGGGGGCTGCAATGCTAAAATCGAGGAAAGAGCAGAAAACCCTTTAGTCTGATAATCCTCACAATCTCAGCTCATGCCCTCCGGAGACTTGCTCCTCTCTCATCTCACAGCAGTGCCTGTGCTGGTGTGATTGACAGGAGTCAATCACTGCCCCAGTGGTTTTAAACCAATTTACTGCATTCAAACAAACTCTGAGGTTTAAAAGCTAAAACAGAATGTTTTTATAAATTCCTTGAAAACAAATGGAAGGGCAAATGCTAGAATGTAACAGAACAAATGTTCAAATAGAAAAGCCTTTTTGAGTTTGGAAAGCTCTATTGTGCAGTTCATTAATAGCAAATGCACTTTTTAGTACCAGTTGACTGAAGAATTTAACATATATCAACCAGAATGAAATTCACTATATTAACAAAGCTTTAATTCTTATTAATTGTGAGAATGTGGCCAAAAATTGTTAGGTGGAGCAGAGGATACAGAGGTAATCTGTAATCTTGTGCTTCATTGACATATTTGTACTGAAGATACTTAAGTTTCAAGGCTTAAGAATAGCTGGCTGTGATCTGGAATGGCACTGTGCCTCTTCCCTTGTCCTAATCCTTTTTTGTGGCTATAGCAGTTAATGTAATGTTTGGTGTGAATCATTTCTCCACAAATTCCCCACCACTTCTAGAAGGATTGTTTCCATAAAGAGGCAATTCCAGAGCATCTTATCCAAGACTACCAGTATTGTGGGCAGAACAGGCAGTTGAAAAATTTACCTTCACATTCATTAGTGTTGAGATTAATTTTTGTCAGATATCAAGATGTTATACTAAATTAGACTTCCTTTTGTCTTGCCACAAATGATACGGCTCTGATAACGCTTCCAGTTTGTCTTTTGAAGAGAGTGGCACTGGATGGATGTTCTTAGGATCTTCCACCCTCTAGGACAGGCTGACCTTGTGCTAGGAGAGAGAAGATTCTTCCCCAAAACGCAATTTGTGTCTGGAGGAAAGCCTTCAGCCCAGAGCTTCCAATGGAAGGAAAAGGCTTTGCTCGAAACACAACTGACATCTGAACCAAAAATCCCAAGGATGAGGTAGAAAGGTAATTTAGCAAAGGTCCAGAGGAGAATTAGGAGTAGAAAGGAATGCTTTGGATGGGGTTTGAGGTGTAAATGTTTCTCTTGAGGGTCTAGCAGTGTGTCCTGGCAGGCAGGGGGACATCGGTGTCCTGAGGCACCGGGCCCAGCATGGCCGGCCAGGCCAGGGCTGGGATTGTCCCGCTCTGCTCTGGGCTGGGCCAGCCTCACCTTGAGTACTGTGTGCAGTTTTGGGTGCCAAAATAGAAAAAGAATATTAAACTATTAGGGAGTGTCCAAAGGAGGGACACTAAGAGGGTGGAGGGCTGTGAGGAGAAGCGCATGAGGAGCGGCTGAGGGCGCGTGGGCAGCCCGTGTGGAGATGAGGGGAGGCCTCAGGGACCTGCAGCCTCCTGCTGAGGGGAAGAGGAGCAGACACTGATCACTGTGGCGAGCAGGGATTTGGAATGACCTGAAATCAGCTCAGGAGAGGTTCAGGATGGATCTCAGGAAAGGTTCTACCCCAGAGGGTGCTGGGCAGAGGGCAATGCCCAGGCTCCCTGGGGAATGGGCACAGCCAGAGCCCCAGGAGCATTTGGATAGCACTTGGGTGGGATTGTTGGGGTGTCTGTGCAGGGCCAGGGGCTGGCCTGGAGGATTTTTGTGTGTCCCTTCCCACTCAGGACACCCTGTGGCACAGCACTCTGAGGTGCTTCTGTTGTACTTTAGTTCTGCTCCTTGGGAACCAGGACTTGTACTGTGGGCACCAAAGTGAGTGTCTGACCTGTAACGTGAGTGCAAGGCCTCACAAGTGAATTTTTTTTATTAAGGCTGCCCTCAGGATGAGCACTGCTCTTCCTGCTCAGAGGACAAAGCGTGTGTGAGCTTCTGTTCCTCTAATCAGCCTCATTAACCTTCTCTGCTTTTATCCCAGAGATTCAACTCCTGGTAGTGTGTTCCCATTCTTCCTTTCTCGGTAAGAAGCACAGGGATGGACACAAAGGAAGCCATTCCATCATTTTCCTCTCTCCAGCATGTTTTCTGGCCGCCTGGAGCAATTTCTCAGTGTGTGCTCGGTGTCAGTGTGATCTGCACCGTCACCGTTGGATCCCTGCCCGCAGGCTTCAGGAACGCATCCAGTCTCCGTGTGACACCTGGGCCGGCTCTGGGAATGCAGAACAGATTTTGGTGATGTATTCAGCTTCTAAAAATAACTCCATCAGGTAGCTAGCAGTCCTTTTCCAAGACCTGACTCAAGAACACAGCAGCAGGATGCACTAGATCGCTCTAAATCTGCGCCATTTCTCCTTTTAAGAAAGGAGGAGTGTGGAAGAAAAAAAATTTAAAGATTAATATAGCTCTAACATCTTGACAATGAATATTTTTTTTTTTTTAACTTTAGACCATTTTCTTCAAGGTATTTCTGTTTGTAACAGGTATTTTTGAACTCTGTGACTCAATTAGTTTTTAATTAAATGAGTGCATGTAATATAGATTACTTCATGTGTTTCATGTCTGTAAAACAGACTTGACAAGACTGGGAACAAAAAATTCTGGAAGTTGTGAACAATGTTAATCCTTTTGTTTTTTTTTAAACATTGAATAATTTTGTGTGTGTTTTCCAGACACTGTCTTTGGATTCAATGTGGTTAATACAGGTTTCCACACACATTTTTTTTAATTATGGAGAAGTAACAAAGCTTAATTGATTCACTGGGATTGAATGTTTCTACAGTCTGGTCATGTGTAGCAAGGTTAAGCAATAATTCACTTCTCATACTGAATGTACCCTCTCACAAACTTTTGTGTTTCCCTGATGATTTCTAATTTTAATTTTTTTAAGGCTGCAGCTTTACATTTCCCTGTTTTCCACATTCAAAGATTATTCCACAAGGAATATTGGAAGATATCTCTTTTGTACATGTATTTTTTCCCTAAGGCCACCAGGTTTTGGGTTTCTTCCATAACGTGGGTAACTTTAGTTGTGAATTTTCTCCTGTCCATGGGTGCACTTAAATTGTTTTTCAAATGGTTTCATACTGCTTTGCTCTTCCAGAGAGGATTGATATGAAATGCAACACTTATTTTCACAGTCTATATTCAAAAAGTGATGATTTCTATTTCCATGATAATTTTTACCCTTTATTTTCACTTTTGGAGAATTCCTTTGGTTTGGGGTGCTGGTGCTCAAGGACACAACTGAACCACAAGGAAAATATTAATATATTTGTGTAGTGGCATACCTAATTTCCAAATATTTTTGCAGGAAAAAACTAGAAAATAGATGTTAGATAAATTCTGAGAGCCTTGGTCTGCACACTGACTACTGCCACAAAGTAATTCCTACAAGCCAACCCTGCTCTTCCCTGAGCACAAGGAAAACAACTTAAAAAATAATTAAACAAAATGCTCACAGGCTAAAATCCTGTTAATGAAATCTGAAAAACACTGTATGTTGTTATTGTAACAGTGGACTCTTAAATGACCACTAGCAGGTTCACAGAAAAAGCAGAGAGGGAAGAAGCTCTTTTTAGTCAGGAAAAGCAAAAAATATTTTCTTTTTTTTTTTTTTTTTAGAGGCAATTAAAATACAGAACATGAAAGCTGCTCACACAAACCCAGATTGAGGTCAGGATTATTTGAGATTCACAGAAGCTGCAGGTGAAATCAGAATGTGCTGAATATTTTAGAGCATCATATAGATGCTCAAAAAAAGAGGTGAAGTGAAGCTCCTCCATTGTGCAAACATTTGGCCAGGCTTTGGTTTATAATCTCCTGTGATTTTTGTGGTGGCTATTCTCTTTTATCACAGTTGATATTGCACCTCCACCCACAGATTTTCTGCTGTTACTGCAGTGGAATATGATGGATTTCCAAAGCAATCAATAGTGGAGTGATTTAACTCCTTGAAGCTCAGCAGTGCCACCACATTCTGTGGGTTTTTTTTGAAGCTGGACATGATTTCCTACATCCTTTTTCCCCAGAATTTTTATCTGTGACACGGTGCTGCCTTACCAAGTTATCCTTTCCTAACTTACTCTAACCACTGCCTGAATAATGATATCAATAAATGCAAATAAAACTCTCTCTGTCTTCCCATTACCCACTCCTTATTGCAGCCATTATTTATTGGCTGCAGGGAAAATTACAACCTGCAAAGAACATGATGAGGGTGATTATAACATTTTTCTTTGTGGACAGCATTTAGAAATATTTTTGCAGTGATGTGAAATTACAGATGGATTATTAAAAGTCTCTCCTGCAGTTTGTGTGCAGATCTAGGCTTTAACCTGTTATAGGAGGCCAAGGGTCCTTATCTTTCACAAGGCATTCATCAGCCAAACCATAAAACTTAACTGCCTCTAATGTACCTCAGCTAAACTTTTCTGAGCAGTTTATTTTGCTGTCATTTCTCCACCAAGTGTGTAGAAAAATCTGTGTCCCAGTAGCCACAAAACCCAGTGAATGCTCTCTGAACAATTTGTTGCCTTCAGTAATGTCTAGAAAAGGCAAAAAAAAAAAAAAAGCAAATTCCATTTCTTCTTTAAGTTTTTATTCACATATTGCTATTTATTTTTAATATATATACAAAAATATATTGCATGTAAAAAAAAAACCTGCATGTATTCTTAGATTCTTGTGGATTTCAAATGATTGTGCTGCAAAAAAATAAGTTTTGATAACTCAGAAGACTATTACCAAAATAATTAAACCAATTGCAACAGTCACAAATCATCTCGACTGTGATGTAAGGAGAGAAATGGGGCCATGCAATAAAATTATAAACAGATCAAATTATTTTTATTGACCAAAAATAGTCCCTTATTGTCCTATGGAGAATTGAACTTGATAGAGTTTGGGCCAGGGAATAATTATTTGTAAACCTCAGCAGGCTACTCACATATACAGTAAATGTGTGGATTTAGAGAGAAAATATCCCCCAAGTCTTGCTCAGTATTAGCAGGATTAGCACTCAACATGTTCCAGATGATTACAGGAAATAAAATTCTTCTCTTCTTATTTTGGCAGGGAGAAGCTGACAATTTCTGAAGGATCAATCGAAGTGATTCTGTCACATCATAATTGTCAGTATTTTTTTATTTGTACTGAGAATTACTGCTGTTTTTTCCCCTTTACTGGGCAAACCCCCTATGACAGAGCCCTTTGCAAAGTGGAAAAAGGGACTCCAAAGCACTGACTGCCCAATCTGGTGTGTGGAGCAATAAAAGCAGCCACTTGCCCTGGCTGACGTTATAAAAATTAACATTTTTTTGTATAACAACTTTGATGGTTTTTGTTTTCCAGAGCAAATGAAAACAAGATGCTTCTGCTGAAAGATAAATAGACAAAATTAGTAGAAGATATGAATCCCTATCTTTCCATCAGGTGATATTTATGAGCAATACTTGACATACATATCATGTTTGGAGTGTTGGCTTTGCTTGGCATTTTTGATCTAGCAATTTTCTGCTTGAGGAGTAACTTTGTTCTGCCTGTTTCCTCTTCTGATGGAAAGAATACATTTCAGCCTTCTAGAGGTAGAATAGCTGTACTTTTATTTTTTTTTTCATATCCATAAACCACAGTATCATAAAGTCAGTTTCAATCTGTTCATAAAAATACATTTTCTGAGAGTAGAGGAAACATTTGTGAAGAAACAGATGATTTCTTTGGCATGCAAATGGAGTTTATCAAGGTAATACAGCAATATGCATCTGCCAGCTGGGGTCAGGGCACCACACCCGATTTAAATCACTGAATTAATGCAGGAGGACAGATTTGATGGCCTGTTCTCACCCCTCCCTTTGCAATGAAACCCAGGGATGCCACCAAGACTCAGACTTTGAGAGTGCTGCCAAATTCCTGTCTGTTCTTTCTTCCAGTTTAGTTTAATGCTGGTTTTAGAACTTTCATACCCAAAATCTGGGAGTAGAGTTAAGATCGCTCTAATTATTTTTAAGAACATGCAGGTTCTCATGATTTTGTTTGCTGCTATTGTATTGATATTTTATTGTATTGATATTTTATTGTATTGATATTTTATTGTATTGATATTTTATTGTATTGGTATTGCAGCACTCCACAGCTGGTGTTTTGTGCTGCAGAACTCCCCTTGCATCAGAGATGAGAGTGCTTTAGGAGACTCCAGCTTTACCCAGATGCCCTCTCTCAAATTCATTTTGCAAGGTAAAGTCCAGACCCCAATTCCTAGTTCCTCTTTATATAACTGCATTTGAAATCAATAGCATTGTGGATTTTAAAAAATAAAGAAAGTCTCCTTTTTTTCTCAATGGTATTTGCACAACACAAATTTTCCATAGGTAAATCAATGACTTTAGGCTACTGTAGTGTGATAAATCAGTGTCTCTTACAACTCTAATCTTTGTATCCAAACTATTTTTAACTCCAGGATCCTGTCAATTGTCATTTTTAACTCCAGGATCCTCTCAAGTGTCATTTGAACAGACACTCGTCCAAAACCTTCATTTGTTTTGGTTATGCTGGAAGAAGTTATTCTGAAGTCTTTCTCCAACAGTGTAAATGTTTAATCATTCAGACTTGGTACAGGATGAAAATAATTTCTTCCTCAACTTGAAATGAGATCAAAATGACACAGATTGCTTTAGCAGAGTGGTTTCAGAGGCTAAAGGAGGATGTGATGTCTGTGGGTGGCTAGAGCTGGTCACGTCTGTGCGTAATTGTTGTGTCAAAACAGAATTTTGGATTTTGGTTGTTAAAACATGTTGCTGTTTGGAATTTTGAAATGCTTGAAGCTAAGCATGGGTTAGGCCTTGGAGGCCTGAAGCTGCAACTGCTGATATTTTGGGGAGCACTGATAATGAACAGGCAGAGGAAGGATGGGATTTATACAGAACAAGACCACAGTCATTTGGTTGCTCAAGTCATTGACAAATTCATGATAGTCTCCATGAAAAGCCCTTGGAAAATAATCCAAGAAAGCAGTCAGGATGAAAATAATGTTTTACCCTTTTTTGTTCATGTATCAGTGATGTAGCTGGATGTGCAAATGCTGTGAATGATGTTCTGAACATAATTATTGACATTATTACACTGTAGATAATGGAACCCCCAGATTTGCAGTTGCTCAGTTTACCCTGTTAGCAAGATGAAGGGCAGCAGCAAAATGCGCATTATTGGAGCACGAGCAGAATTATTGCTGGTTTTGTCACTGTCATTTTGTTCACTTGTAAAAGTGATCAACACAGAGGCAGCTTGGCAGCTGGGGAATGCAGCATGAGGGGGGATGTTTGGGCGCAGGGACTGTCTGTGCCCTGGCTCAGACGCCGCCGCATTTCCGAGGCACTGAAGCTCCCGGCAAAGTCTTGGAGAATGTTAATGACTTTTAGCTGGTTTCACTGGAGCCCTGCGTTCTCTGGGCAGCCTGGGCTCTGCTCTCACCCACCTCCCTGCTTATAAACCATGTCACAGCATCCTAGGTGGTCCAGGGCTGTGCTTTGGCTTGGCATTGATACTTTTATCTTCCTAGGAAGTAGAAAAGGTCAAACAGTTAATGAACTTATTTTAAGGAATATCAAGTCCTGTTCCAGGCAGATATTCAGCTCTGACAACATCGGGTGCCTGAGCCAAGGGCCCATTTTGTTGTCAAGCAGCTCCTGCTGAGAAACCCATTTTGTAGATAATAGAGAGCCCACTCCAGGGTGGGAGGCGGTGGAGGAAAGCTGCTCCTTGGAAAGGCCTCTCCTTCAATAGCTGCAAGTTCAGGGGAATTTGTGCATCTCCAGCAGTCTGGGATACCTGGCAGAGCTGCAGCAAGCAGGTTTCAGGGAGACAGGAGCAGGTTTTATAGCTGTGAGCTCCAATTCCCTGCTGCACATCACACCAAAAATCCCTGTACCTTTCTGTTCTGCCAACACAGGACAAGGTGACAACAGCAGGCTTCTCTTTTAAAAATAAGCCATGCCATGAAGATTCAGGTATAAATCATAGATCTCAACCCTCTGGGGGAGTAGCCATCCAAAAAAATTTCTAAGCTGTTCCTAGAGACAGTGGGAGATTGAACCGAGTTTAATAAAACAGGGGTGTAACATTGGGGCACTCATGGTTCACCCAGATAAAAAATTCCTGTGGGATTTCTCTCTCCTCCTTGCTGCTGCCTCTCTCACAAATCTACTGCTGCACATCTTCCCTGATGAATTAAAAATTCTCTGTCTACACTTATTTCTGTCTAGGTGAGGTTTTTAAATCAGTTTATCCACCAGCAGCCAAAGAGTGCTGTGGAAACCTCTCCAGCCGCTGCGGTGAGCCGCTGGTGACCCGGAATGTTCTGCTTGCCGTGATTCCCTCGGGAGTTTATTGGATCACAGCACATCTGGGCAGAGGTCAGAGCTGCTCAGGAAAACAGGCAAGCCTGGCTCGGCTTCTTTTTAAGCACCAAGGTGCTGTTCAGCTCCGTGAATCCATCATTGCAGCGATCAGGCACGGTGCTCCCGAGTTAAGGACAGAAATAAATGGAGGAAATCCATTCCTTAGCAAGGAATTTTTGCTGTTTATGGCATTTTTACAGTCTTTAGAAAGCACCTGTAGAAATGGCATGGGACAATACAGAAAATTAGAAATACTCTGTATGAATAGTTACCTGTTTCATCCAGAGGTAGAGCAAGCACAGCCTGATTGGGAACATGACTTAGAAAATCAGTCAATATTAATAAAAAGGACAGTGGGAATGGGAGGCCCATTTTCTGAGAATTCCAGAATGGCTTGGGTTGGAAATTACCTTAAAAATTACCTTTTTCTCACCCCCTGCCATGGGTAAGAAACTTTAAGTCATTAGTCATGTCTAAACAAAGGGATCTTTAAATATTTTGTTTTGTTTTTGTGAATATATTTTAAGATAATCTAGAGTGAAGGAACGAAATGCAAGATGCAACTTGAACAATAATGTCAAAATTATAATGCTAGAGTTAAAATGGCCTATAAAATAGTTATGGATCACATTTATAAGCAAAGTTATTATCATGTTAAGTAATATGTCAAATAACATTAATTAATATATCAAAAATTAAACACTGCATTAAATAATGCATTAAATAACATTAAATATGTTAAATAATAAATTAAAATAACACTGTAAAACCACAGAGACCTCTTTATGGCCCAGAGACATATTTCAGTTAATGGAAAAGCTGTATCTGATTACATTCAGGTAATTCTGCCTTGCAAACCAATAATAAAAATAGTTTTAGGGAGGCATTATCAAGCATTAACAGAAATAAAGATAAAATGCTGGCAGAGCAATCCAGCTGGACTATTCCATTCAAGTCATTTAGTTCAAAACAGTGAACTGGAGAATCTTGGAAGTTATTACTTTGAAAAAAGCTAAAAGATTTGTGAAAAAATAATTCAAAGCAGAAGAAAAATGAACTTTAATTTGTCAGGAGAGTTTTAGGTGCAAAAGTTTTGATGCCTTGCTGTAGAAAATCCCAGGAAAATAAGGCCTGACTTCTATAATAGGGATTGAAGTACTCTACAAAGTTTTGGGAATATTTTAAAATGTCCAACAACGCTATTTAATTTTCAGTGTCATGTTCAGGGCTGGGCTGGAGTTTGCAGGGACTCATTTTTCCATAGTTTTGGGATACACCGATGAGAGAAGAAAGCCCATTATTGCTATTCAAAGGGAATTTTACCGGGGGCTGCTTTTTAAACACTCCATCCCCCATGTCCTTAAATCAAATAAGATCATTTATTTGCTCTGATTGTGTGGAAATCCTTCCATTTGAGTAGGGCCCTGCAATGAAGGGTTTGCAAGGATGGTATCACAGGGTCAGGAAAAATTGGTGAGGAATCATTTGGGAAAAGGCATTTTAAGATGATCTCAAAACCTGCAAACATAAGAGGAAAGAGGCGAAGAAACCAACTGTAAGCAAAATAGACTATAATGTAGCCCTTTTTAAAACAAACATAGGTGAAAGATGTATTTACTTTTTCTAAAAAATCTAAATTAGAGCTTGGAACATGGAAAGTTTAAATACATTTTTTTTTCCCCAAATATGACAATATATATTTAGCACTATGAATTATTTTAGATTTTTCATACTTGCAGAGGCAGAGCAAGAATTTCTTTTCAGCCTAGAATTGGAATAGGATGATGTTTGTGGATTGAAATGGTAATTTGGGCAGATTTTCAGATATTTTGTTGCACCTGCCAAAGGGAAATAACAACATCTATGTTGGAATAATATCTTGTAAAACAACAATTTTCATTAAGATTAAACTACTTATGGGAAAATGAAATTAATTACAGAACTCAAGTGTGTCTTAAGTTTATTGTATTTAACTACTCCAGTTTTCTCAAAGAAGGTTTCTTCAATATCTCATTTGTTTTAATAGGAAACTGTAATTTACATCTGCTTCAGCTAAGAATAGAGTGGTAAATGCTGAAGGTGGTAAAAAGAGTTCCTGAAAGCTGTTCCACAGATTAGGTGCCATTCACTCTGGTATTTTGACCTTTAACATTGGATTTTGAATGCAGCTCAGGAACTTGCTTTGGCCTCTTCATTTTAATGCAACCCAAACGCTTCCTGAGCAAGCCATTAGGCAGCAGCCAAATTTTGTTTTAATCAAATGGACTCATAGATGGGTTGTTTTCTGTGTCTGGCCAGGATTCTGATTTGCAAATAGAAAAGGAGACTCAGGACTACAGGATGCTGTTAGCAAAAGGGGCACTGAAACAATTCAAGAAATCATGGAGGGCTCCTGGGCTTAAAAAAATTCTGTATGCACAAGAGTATAAAGTGTGAACAAAGAGTTTTAGGGGCTGGAGCTGTTCCAGGGCAGGTTCAGGTTGGATATCAGGGAAAGGTTCTACCCCAGAGGGTGCTGGCACTGCCCAGGCTCCCCAGGGGATGGGCACAGTCCTGAGGCTGCCAGAGCTCCAGGGGCGTTTGGACAGCGCTGCCAGGGATGCTCAGGCTGGGATTGTTGGGGGTCTGGGCAGGGGTAGGATCCAATGACCCCTGTGGGCCCCTTCCAGCTCAGGATATTCCACAGTTCAATGATTCTGCCTCATGAATCAGAGGGAAATCCAACCTGTGTCCTGCTGCCTTCCATGGGTCAGTGTTCTGTGACACAGCCACAGCCCTGCAAAGAGCTCAGTGCACAAAGCCCAGCTCGTATTTTAGTGTGCAGAAACATTTCAGAGTGCAGAAACATTTCAGAATGCAGAATCACTTCAGTGTGCAGAAACATTTCAGTGTGCAGAAACATTTCAGAGTGCAGAAACATTTCAGTGTGCAGAAACATTTCAGTGTGCAGAAACATTTCAGAGTGCAGAAACATTTCAGAGTGCAGAAACATTTCAGTGTGCAGAAACATTTCAGAGTGCAGAAACATTTCAGTGTGCAGAAACATTTCAGAGTGCAGAAACATTTCAGTGTGCAGAATCACTTCAGTGTGCAGAAACATTTCAGTGTGCAGAAACATTTCAGTGTGCAGAAACATTTCAGAGTGCAGAAACATTTCAGAGTGCAGAAACATTTCAGTGTGCAGAAACATTTCAGAGTGCAGAATTTCAGAGTATAGAAATAGTTGGTGGATAATGATTTGTGTTGCAGTTCACAAAATCCACTTTTAACAACTGCAGTCTGTTGCAGATTTATTGGCCATGCAGAAAATGAACATAAATTGTTATTTCTTTGAGTGTACAAGAGCACAGAAGAAAGTTTCCAGAGGAGCTGCTATTTCTGTGTCAGCTCAGGTTTTCACCTGCAAGTTCTGCCTTTGTTGGAAGCAGTTGAACCATCCCTGTGCGCCCAAGGGCTGGAGGAAAGGGACACTTTGCTCTGCTCCTTGCTCAAGGCTCTTGTAAAACCCAAGAAAACTCTTATGAAGCTTAAAGAAACTTAAAATAAGAATCAAGTTAGAATCAAAAATCCATGTAACACAAGCAGCTGCAATGTAATGCTTTCTTATCATCTGAAATTTAATACTTTCTTATCATTACTAGCAAGGACCTGAAATTAATTGCACTAAGAGCTGGCTGCTGCACACACTCCCTGCTTGGTTTAAAAACAAACCTCAGAAGAAAACCTTGGCTGATTTAAAACCTTTATCTCTATGTGGATTACAGCTTTCTGTTCTGTGTATAAAGTTAGTAATGAACTGAGGAAGCTCACAGGTATAAAGCCGTATCTCCTTAGTCTCAGCTGCTTTAACCATCAGAACAATCAATGTTTAAGGTGCACAAACCCCTTTTGAACTGCAAACAATGAATCAAATGCCACATTCTGCCCCTCTTCAGCAGAAAAGGCCACCTCAGTAATTTGGCTCCTGAAAATTTGACCTTTAGGCTCCAAATCTGCAAAATATCTTTAGAAATGAATTTCAGGCTGAATATGGATGAAATTTTTGTAAATGATGCACTGGTGGAAAATGTGGTTGTGTTTATTTGCAGCATATTCTGTAGCCTGTAAGAAGGATACTGTAAGAAGCCTGTATGTCTCTTTATGGAGACCTCAGCTGAGGAAATTTTCCTCTTCTGGGTGCAGTTTTTCTACTCTTACAATGATATTTAGCCTCAGGAGCAGGTGGAGAAGTTGACTGCAAAATACAGAATGATGGTCCCAAAAATTGTATCGTTGTGATAGCAGGGCTGATAAAGATGGGATGTTTGTGGATGTGTCACTGTCACTCATACTCTGACACTTTAGGAGAGCCTTATTTGCCTCGACTCCATCAGCAAAGTCTTCCTTTTCCCAGTGGGACAACTAAAACTGACATAAAATAAGGAGATCTTTATGTGTTCTTCCTGTTTTAGTTAACTACACTCTTCTAGTCATGAGGAAATGATGGCTAGAATAATATTCAGAGAAAGCTAAACTTCTAAAAAAATGGGGATTTTTTAAAAAATTGATGCCTAGCCTTCCTCAGCATAGGGAATTTTTCCTATTAAAAAAAAATTGCAGGTAAATTTTAGAGAAAGAGTTAAAAAATAGGTGCTGCTTTGGGAATTCCATTCACCAGATATTGTATTTAAATTAAAACACGGTGGGAGCACAGAATCTCAACTGATTATTTCTTCTACTGCCTTCCTTTTTACAGACTGCAAAAAGAAACGAGTCCAACTTCTTTTCTGTGCTGTTGTGAAGCCAGACCTCCATGTCCCAGGTAACATGGGATGTCTCCTCTGCCTGATTTATTACCTAGAACTCACCCTACAAACATCAGGGAGTCAAAAACAGGCTTTTGAATAAAATGACCTCCAGCAAAATTTCTTCTCCTCTCCTGAATTCAGTTTTCCATGGATTAGGCTCTGTGTTTCTGGTAGTTTGATGAATCTCCTCAGTGCCAGACACTTGGAAAAGAATTTGAGGCAAGTGTATTTTAAGCTTTTCTTTACAACATAGTCAAACCCTGTAGGATCAGTTTCAGTTTTCCTGTGGATAGGAAAGGAACTGAGATGAGAGGGAGTGAAACAGTCAGAAATATCCTGAAACATAAAAATAATCACAGAATATACCAAGTTGGAAGGGACTCACAAGGATAATCCAGTCCAACTCCTGTCCCTGCACAGACACCCCAACAATCCCACCCTGTGCATGCCTGGGAGTGTTGTCCAAACACTCCTGGAGCTCTGGCAGCCTTGGGAATGTCACCATTCCCTGGGGAGCCTGGGCAGTGCCCAGCACCCTCTGGGGGAAGAGCCTAAAATCAACTCGGGGCTTTCTGAAAATTTCCAGGAACGTTTTTTCCTCCTATAGGAATCTGCTTATTTTGTTCTCTGTGCCTGGATTGTTCATCCATTTCCAGAGCAGCAATTCCCACATCTCCTCCTCCCACCACACCCTTTGTCAGGCTCCTGGAATCTGTGCCAGCAAAGTCAGGATCTCCCTGTTTGCTCCTCCAGGCCCAGCTTTGTGCACCTAAATGTGATATTTGCCTTGTTGCTGGAGGGTTCTTCCCTCATTGAGTTTCTTTGTTCACCTTTAATGAGTCCTTGGGAAAAATAATTGCCCAGCAGAGGTGAAATTCTGGATAATCTGGTGCCTTTGTGTCCTCTCCATTTGCCTTCCCAGTGGATTAGAGTCTACAGTAAAGTATTCCCTCTTTTAGCTGGGAAAGACAAACAAGCCCATGCATTTTTAGTAAGTGGATGTAATAAAATTTGAGAGTATTTTCTCTTTTGGCTCTTGAAGCAGAGATGTTGCTTTTGCTGGGCATAATTGGGTAGGGTTTCAGGATAATTTATTTTCCTGGTCTGCCAGCTAAATTCTATTTTGACCCAATTTTCAGGTTATAAACCTACAGGTGTCAACCAACAATTGATAATTCACAGCTGTAAATAAAGTATTTTAGTAAGAGGAGGTTCAGTACTAAAGTACCTCAACATATTTAAAAAAAAATAACAAAAGGAATATATATCTGATTAAAAATACCATTACAAAAAGTGAAACAATAGAAGAAATCTTTGGGCACTTTGCAAGGCTGCACAGAGACACAAGTTGGCTGAAACATCTGCAGTATCATATCATCTGCTCTGCAGGAGTCTTGTTGAAGGCAATTAATTGTTAATTAGCAATGTGCCAGCAGCCAGCTCAGGAAAGGATTGTTTGCTGAGTTTTAGTCTGAGTTGTCACGTGTAATTTGTGTGGCAGAGCAGTGGCAGTGGCTCAGTGTCTGTGGGGCTGTACTGGGGCTGCTTTAGAGAACTCAACTCACACCACTGAAACTCCTGTGCCAGTGCCCAAACGCTGACACTGCTCAAATGGAAATACAGAATAGCAAAGGGGGTGTTTGACAAGAGCTAATCAATATTTTCCAGGCAATTACTTTGCTTTACTGACATGCAGCTTCAGCCAAAAATACTTCAATAAAGGAAATATTCTGAAAATATGGGACCTCCTTAAATTTTGAAGCAATATATTGCTGCTGCACTCTAGTTCAAATAAAACATGATTGATTGAAATTCTAGGGGGTTATAGATATTTCTTATTATTTTGCATTAGGTAGAAAAATGAATTATCTTCATTCTGGGTTGAGCTGTCTTTTAGAGCTTTTTTCCTATTTCAGGCCTGACACAGAATCAAACCACTCCCTCATTCCCACCCATCATTGTGTTTCTAATGGTAACTTGCTTCTGATTTGAATGTATTTTAAAGCAACCCTTGGCAGAGTCTGCAGTGCTGCTGCCACCCCTCACTGAACCTGAATATTGCACAGGTTCCCATATTGGGAGGGTAGAAGAGGTAGAGAGGGAAAATTGGGAAAACTCATGGGAGGAGAAAGCCCAGGGGATGAGATGGAGACAGTTTAACATGTAAAGCAAAGCTGCACATGCAAACAAAGCCAAAGGAAGAATGAATTCCCTATTTCCTATCAGCAGGTGGATGTTCAGCCATTTCCAGGAGGGCAGGGCTTCATCCCATGGGATATTTGGGAAGACAAATGCTATCACTCAAGTCATCATCCTCCCTCCCTCCCTCTCAGCCCTGTTTTTTACTGCTGAGCATGACATGTGAGAGCATGGAGTGATCATCTTCATCTAGGAGCTGGAATTCCATTTCTGTAATTACTCTGCTATAGACTCAACCTAAAAGGCAACTTGGTTTTGTGAAATTCCAGGATTAACCCAAAGCTTGGCTAAGTGGGCTGCTTGTAGAAACCAAGGGCACTGGACCGCTACCTAAGGGTTGGGGGAGGTGCTTCTTCCTATCAGAGGCGTGAGAGTTACTCAATTCCTTGAAATTTAACTCCTTGTGTAATTCCTAAAATTCCTAATCTTCCCATACCGACCTGGAGCATCCAGTGCACAAAGCAACAACCCCTTACCCTACTTTACACCAGGGAAGAAAGAGTGTCTGGGATAAAAGATTGTACATGCTTGCAGAGAGTTTCTGTAATCTGAATTAAATTCTGATATTGTTCACTCAGTACCTTTAATAATACAAAATATTTTAATATAGTTGAAAATATAACCAGAGGAGCTAAGCATAAACTGCTCAGAGTTCATTCCTTTCCCAGGTTGGAACAAGTCCCACTAACTCTGAGTTAGGCATGTTGATGACACCTATATCTGCATGAAGACTACAAATTCAGGTTCTGGTCTTGGAGATCATGAAAAATGATTGACTGTAGACAGTTTTGGTGCTCTACATAGAGTTCTTCCCAGGTCTCTTTGGTATTTATTTTATTTAGTCTCACTTTTAAGTCCCATTAAAACCTTACAAAATCTCTTCTCACTCAGTGTTATTATTTATTTGCTATTTTCCAGATTTCAGTCCACTAGGATGGGTGACTGCTAACTCTTGGGACTTGTGGATAACCCAGGATTGGAGGTTCTCTCCAAGTGTTGTCTGTGTTAAAAATCCATGTTTAAGAAAGCTGAGTACCATTACCAGTACCAGTACCATTAGCAGAGGGGTGTGTCCCTAAAGCACAGCAGAAATGGATGAATTAACTCAAGGAAACTGCAATTTGTGCCACCTTTTCCAGGGGATCAGCATAAGTGGGCAGCAGAAATCCTCTACTGTGGAATATTATCAGCCACTCCTGTCTAGAAGAGGGGGTGAAAGATAAAATGCAGGTAACAAAATACAGGTCTCAGACTGACAGCAGGGGATGAGGGAAGGGCAACATCAATAGAGGAAAAATGATTTTTGCAGCTCTCCTCAACCTAAAACTCAGGCTCTCACCCATTGGGAGGCAATAAATTGGATGGAATGATATTTACAGTGATAGGGGTCAAGCCTTTCTAAATAAAAGCCAAACAATCAGGTGTTGCTTTACTTAAAATTATCTGCAACAAAGAAATATTTTTTTCCCGTTACAGAAAACTGATTAGGCACAAATCACCCTATTTTTGATTGAAGTCAGCCTCTAATAGAGCAGCTAAATGTGTTGGTCTTGTTCACAAATGGTTTTGTGGTTTTAGGCTTTTGATCCAAAATATTGTCAGATTGTTATCACTGCTGAAGTTCTGATTGTATTTCTTTGCTTTTGTGTAGCTATTTACCCACAAAGAGTCCAGCTTTATGGAATCTTTATAGAAGGCTTGTGCAGATTTTGCTTACAGCAAATTTAAACTGAAGGTTTTAAACCTGGAGAGGATTGTTGTTCCTTCTCCCCCATCCCCCAATTATATTATTATGGGATTTGCTATTGGAGAAACAGCACAGAAATTCAGAGTTACAATAAGGGGAAGAAATGAGCCAAGCCCCAGTTTTTAATTTCCAGTTATATCACATGACTTTAGCAGACATGAATTTTGGCAGCCTGGCAGGATCCTGTGGACATGTGGATTTTCCTTGGAGGTTGTCTTCTCAAGTTACTCTGGGTATGAATGACTTCTCTTGATTAATTTTAGTTTATAAATCTAAATAAGTGTAGCCTGGGAACATTTGGTACTTCACAGCACCATTCTCTGGTGAGCAGAAACATCTGATTTCCACCCCCACCCCTGTACTTTCCACACAGGGTTGTAAAGGATTCCTTGGGAGTGTGGAGATAAATCTGAATAAAGCAGAACTGAATTGCTTTTTAGGGCACATCATTTTAATGTGAGCATGGCCAGGAAAGGCATGGCCAGGAAACTCGTGCAGGGTCTCCCAACAGGCTGAGAGGAACAGGCAGGAATTCTTGATGAGGAGCTCCAGAGACACAGTGAGAACATGAACTGAGACCTGGCCTGTAATCCAGGGAATTTCCCTCATTGCAACAGCAAATGATCCATCAGTATTAAAAAGAAAGGGTTCTCAACCTGCTCTAAAATTTGTCATTTTTTGTTGCAGACACTGTGAAGTGTTCACAAGGATTAGCAGCCAGCAATTACTTCCATAAACACTTCAGCTGGTAGGAGACTGAGTGGGAATTGGTGCAGGAATACAGCAGTGAGTAAAACACTCGACACCAGGAATTAATCATTTCAAATACTGAACAAATCAGCAAATAAACACCTTCAGCATCTGCCTGTAGACTGTCCCTTGCAGCAGCCCCTTCAATTTGGGATCACCAATCCACTTGATGAAGGTTGGTCTCTCCTCTGTACTGAATCATCAAACATTTACTGTCCCTCAGCTTCCCTCCATTTTTAGAATTACTCTCAGGAATAAAATGAGAATTCACTGTCAGCTTTGATGTTCAAGTGTATCCTGTTGAGCCTGCTAGGCCTGGCTGGGAGACAGCAAAACAGGGTCTGTTTTGATCCCTGCTGAAAACAAGATGAAGAAGGAGGTAAAAATAAATCAACAAAAAAGCCCTCCAAGTGGATTTTAAGTTTGTGCTAAGTCAGCTTGGGAAAAACTCATCTACTCCATCCTCAGTTAATGAATACCAGCTGCATTAAAAACAAAAACCACAAATACACCATCCAAAATCAAACCTAACTCTGGTTAACTCCTATGAGGTGAGGATGCTTTAAAAAAAAACAAAAAACAAACCACCATAATTTTGCTTTTATTTTCAGCTTTCCCACTGGCAGATTTCTTTTCCCAAGATAGGTTTGACTAGAACTGTAAATGCTGGCATGAAGAAAAGAGAGAGGCTCATCCTGCACCTGTTAGGTGCAAAGGTTGATGTGACAGAGAGTTGACAGGGTGAGGCCCCAGCACCTACTCTTGTGACAGGCATCACTGAAATGCAAAATCCTGAAAACTTTAACCACAGCAGAAGCTCCAATGTGTAATTCACATGCAGGGTACAAAGTCAGCTCAAGTTAATTTAAAATCTATCCATGGGCATCTTTCCATTGTCTTCCATGAGCACTGCTAACAGGTGGCCAGGCAGTGGGAAAAGGCCTTGGAGGTGGAGGGAGAGAGGATTTCACATGGAAAATCATCTGTGTCTGGGACATTTCCAGCTGAGAATCCTGGATTTGGGAAACTGGGAGTTCCAAAGTGCATCCCCTGGAGCTGCAGAGCAAAGCCTTGCTGATCACAACTGCAGCAGTGTGGAGCTGAGGGAAGATTCAAAGGAGAACCTGGCTTGGGTGCTGCCATTTGCCAAGGAGAAGCTGTAGAGATGAAGAAAGAAGAGGTATTTAATTTGGGTTTGGAAGCAGGGTGAAAATGACTGACCCACAAAAAATTTTAAAAAGGAGAGGGTTAAATGAAAAAAAAAAAAATCTCTATTCAAAATATTTGGTTCAATCTGAAACAAAACCATTTGTAATAATATTTTTCCCTATTCTCGCCTCTCTAACAGCTTGAATTTTAAGCTGTAAAAATTCAAATTTTTACAAAACCCAGCTAGCAATGCCCACACGGGCTGCTTCTGCATTTCCCTGGTGTAACTCGAAAGCGCCCACATTGTTTCCGTGCTTCCCAAATTCTCCCCCTCCGTTTATTTCTCCATCCCGTCTGTCCCCCGGCTCCCCCCGCCGCCCTTTCCAGCTGAAGTTTGTGTCATCTGCTCCAGGAGGGATCCTGGTTTTCACCTGAGGGGCAGGAGAGGGGACAGGAGAGGGGGGCAGGAGAGGGGACAGGAGAGGGGACAGGAGAGGGGGCAGGAGAGGGGGCAGGAGAGGGGACAGGAGAGGGGACAGGAGAGGGGACAGGAGAGGGGACAGGAGAGGGGGCAGGAGAGGGGGCAGGAGAGGGGACAGGAGGGTGACGGAGCAGGTGAGGGGACAGGAGAGGGGCAGGAGGGTGACGGGGCAGGTGAGGGGACAGGAGAGGGGCAGGAGAGGGGCAGGAATGGGGAGGGGGCAGGAGAGGGGGCAGGAGAGGGGGCAGGAGAGGGGACAGGAGAGGGGACAGGAGAGGGGACAGGAGAGGGGCAGGAGAGGGGCAGGAGAGGGGACAGGAGAGGGGACAGGAGAGGGGACAGGAGAGGGGGGCAGGAGAGGGGGGCAGGAGAGGGGACAGGAGAGGGGACAGGAGAGGGGACAGGAGAGGGGACAGGAGAGGGGACAGGAGAGGGGACAGGAGAGGGGGCAGGTGAGGGGGCAGGAGAGGGGGCAGGAGAGGGGGCAGGAGAGGGGGCAGGTGAGGGGACAGGAGAGGGGGCAGGAGAGGGGGCAGGAGAGGGGACAGGAGAGGGGACAGGAGAGGGGACAGGAGAGGGGACAGGAGAGGGGCAGGAGAGGGGACAGGAGAGGGGACAGGAGAGGGGCAGGTGAGGGGACAGGAGAGGGGACAGGAGAGGGGGCAGGTGAGGGGCAGACAGGAGGGGCAGGAGGGTGAGGGGCAGACAGGAGAGGGGGCAGGTGAGGGGGCAGGTGAGGGGACAGGAGAGGGGGCAGGTGAGGGGGCAGGTGAGGGGACAGGAGAGGGGGCAGGTGAGGGGCAGACAGGAGGGGCAGGAGGGTGAGGGGCAGGTGAGGGGGCAGGTGAGGGGGCAGGTGAGGGGCAGACAGGAGGGGCAGGAGTGTGAGGGGCAGGTGAGGGGCAGGAAGGGACAGGAGGGGACAGGAACGGGGCAGGTGAAGGGCAGGAAGGGACAGGAGGGGACAGGAACCGGGCAGTGCCCGCCGTGCCCGCAGCAGGGCCGGAGCCGCGGGGATGCGGAGCTGCCCTGCCCGCCTCGGCCCTGCCCGCGGGGCGGGGAGCGCAGCCCGGGGATGCTCGCTGCTGATGCTCGCTGCTGATGCTGGGTGGAGGAGCAGGAGGAGGAGGAGGAAGAGGAGGAGGGGGGAGCTGGCGGGACAGCCTGAGGTGGGCGGAGGGGGGAGGCGGGTGTTAAACCATCGCTCCGGGGAGGGCTGAGCATTTGCAAATTCCGGCTCCAGAGCGCGGGGAGCATCCTGCGAGGCACGCCGGGCCGCCAGCAGCGGCAGGGCAGGACGAGGCTCTCCGGCTCCCGGGGACCCCGAGCGCTCCTCCCCGGCCGGCCGTGCCCTGCCCGCGCTCCCCAGCCGCAGCATCCGACCGCAGGCAGCGCTCAGCACAGCCCGGCCCCTGTCCCCGGCTCGCAGGCACGGGCAGAGCCCTGGGTGAGTAATCCCGGAGCTCCTCCAGGCAGGCCAGGGCCATTCCAGCCCTGCTGCACGTCCCCGGGCGCTCCCGGGCTCAGGTGAGCGCTGGGGAGGTGCGGCACATCCCTGTCCTCTGGTAGGTCAGGCAGCCTGGCATCCTTGCCTGGGGAGGGATTTTTGAAAGGCTTCCGTCTCTGCTAGCAAGTTACCTGTCTCCACTTGGAATAACTCCTTCCCTTGCACAGAACCTTCACTCTTCCCCCCACCTCTTTCTTTTCCTTTTCCCTTGCTTTACAACTTTCCCAGCCTTGAGGAGTTGCCTCCCTCATTTTCACCCTCAGATTTCCATAAGTGACGAGGAGCCAATGCCACCCTGGGAGGTTTCGGTCGCCCAAGATCAGTGTCTTAACACACCTGTGTGTATTTCTTTTGTTCTCCACTAGGCTGAAAAGTCATGACAGCTGAAAAGACTATTCCTATAATTAATGGAAAGCCAGAAGATGCTTTGGACCCAGAAGCCTCAAGTACCAACCTCGTCCACAGCAATGATAAGAAAGTTCATGAAAGAGGTCACTGGAACAATAAGGTTGAATTTGTGCTTTCTGTGGCAGGGGAGATTATTGGGCTGGGAAACGTCTGGAGATTCCCATATCTTTGCTACAAGAATGGAGGAGGTAAGATGGCACCACGTGTGGATTTACGTGGGAATTAGACACGGGAATTGAACAGTTAAGAATGTCTTGCAGTGATTTATTGCACTAGTAAGAGATACGTGTTCAGGGTTTCAGTGCATGTGCAGCCAAGGAAGCATTAAACATCTTACAACTAAGAAAAATCATTGTGTTCCTCTTTCCTTCTCCCCAAACAGTGTGTGGTTTATTTTTACAAGTTTCTGTTGCGCTAGTAAATTGACATATTTTTTTTAGTAGCATTTTTCTTGCAGGAGAAGCCAGCGTTCTGTTATAGTAGTACACGCTGTCTTCTGCATGTGAATACACACCCAGGCATACTTAACTAAGTTTGTCTGACACAGAAAAGAAGGCAGGGCTTTTTTTGTCACAACAGTGTACTTTGGAGAGGATGAATATTGTTTTTTCTAATCATGCCATAAAGACTGAATTTATTTTCTTTGTCACATGAAATTTTTTATACCTCAGTGTTCTTTTTTTTCCCTCACTACTTCCCCAATTCCTGCAGCAAGGTAGGGGAAGATGTAAAACAGAAGGTTACTCAAAGAAGAGAGCAAGCCTAATAAATATAAAATATAAATGTTAAAAGAGCAGACTCAACTTGTACAGGAGCATAAGATTTGGCATGTATTGGTTATAGCCAACTATAAACTGTGTAAGCTAAACGACAGCTGAGAATAAGCACATCAGCTGTGACTGGGGCAGCAGTGAAGAAAAAAAAGTGAATTACAAACTCAGTTTAGAATTCTGTGGACTGGGTTCAACATTCTCCCCACTTAAGGCCTGAGTCAGTGGCAGTGTAAACACAGAGGCTGGAAGGAAAATAGGATGTGCAGGGCTGATAAGCACTGATCTGCTCTCCGATGGGTTTGTTTGCTGCGCCAAATTTCCATTCCTTGTCCCTCCTTATCCTACCTCAGGGATGGATTTTAGCCTGTTTTTGTGTGCAGTTTCTACAGGACAAATCCTGCTGTGCAAGTTGTGTTTATCGTTGGAAGTTCCTTTTTCACGTCTCTGTATTTTGGCCAAGCTTAGGTAACAAGAGTTCAGCTCTTTAGAGAATGCTGCTACCAAATGCTGAATATTAACATGCTGCATATATACACAAGCCTTTCTTGTTGAAAGTGTTCCCAGAGAACTTTTGGCACAGGAAATGACAGGAATATATATTTTGGTGTGTAATTTTTTGGTTCCTACAGCCACCTTTAGGTGCCCTTTTGTAGGTGTGTGCCAGCTTGTCAAAAGGTGATGCTGTCATTTTTAAGGCTGTAACGTGAGGTAGAAAGAATTTTAATCATTGTTTTGGGTGATTTGATGAAAAAAAAGTAATTACTTAAATATCATATTTAGTCACTGCTGTATTCTTTAAGAATGGAATAAGTGAGTGTGATTTAATTGGTCATGTCCTGGCACCACGGGACATTTGCCATTGACCAGTTTTAGTCAATGAAGGCTCAGTCTATGACCTGTGGCTTTGTAACCCCCTGCTGGAATTAGACCAGGGTTTGTTTTTAGTGCTTAAATCTGATGCATCCAACTCCTTGGTGTGTGCTAGAGGAAGACAGTGGTAAACATCTGAGCTAGTTTTGAAATAAATTGCTTTTTACAGAACAAATCTAGAAGCTGTAGTTTGGAACTTGTGAGGTGTGACCTCCCTGGCACTTACTCCAAGTCATAACAGGGAGGGTAGGAATAATCATCCATAATTTTATGCTGTGGATGTTCCAGGTTTGAGGGAAATTAATTTCTTTGTGTGTTTAGAATTAGGTGTTTCTTGGGATATGATCTTTTTGCAAGCCGGGAATCCTGATATTTTCTGATATTCCTGATGTATGCCTGTTGGAACAGTGTTGGAAAAACAATCCAAGCTGATACTTTGGATTTCCACAAGTTGCAGCGTTAAACTTGCTGTGATTGTGTGTATGAGATTTGATACTGGCCAGTAAATTATCCAGAGAAGCCATGCAAGTATTCATCCTTTGTGGAATCCCTATGGATTGCTTGAGGAGTCTGGGGTTGTTCTCTAGGGAAATTTCCTGGCTGAGGGAAGAGACTCCTGGTGATGAGATGAAAGAAGCTGCCAGTCAGAGCAGGTGGATTTAGTGGTCTCCACTTTCTAACCCAGGTGACTGAAGCCCAGCTGAAGCTGTTGCAGGGTGTGGGCGTGCTGGGTTTGGGTTTTGCTGGGGTTCATTACCTGTGCTGGAGTTTACTGTTGGCATCCAACAAAAATGTTGATGCTTTGTTATTTTCCTAGAATTTCACATCAATATTTCTGGCTGGTAAGGCCAGGCCCTGCTTTCCTGCCCTTGTAAGTGGTTCTGAAGTTTGTTTCCTCGTTCCCTTTTCACAATCCTTATCAGGCTCCTATAAATAACATGAAGAGGATTTCTCAGATTTAATATCTGTAACACTTCCCCAGCCCTGAAAAAAAGCAAGGAGGGTGCTGCAGACTGACTGGTGCAGAACTTTGAGCTGAGCATGGCTGGGATCCTTTCTGTGTTTGAGAGACTCCTGAGCTGATTTTGTGCTGAGGAACTTTGATCTGGTCTGTTTTAGTCTGTGGCCCTGGCTTACAGGTTAACTTTGGATATTTGGGGCAGGGGTAAACCCTTCCTGCACTGCACTGATGGCTCACAGCTGATCCTTCCTTTACTGGGAAATCCCTCTCTGTGCTCATTCTAACCACCACCCCCTCAATATTCACCCACAGGTGCTTTCCTCATCCCCTACGTGGTCTTTTTTATTTGCTGTGGAATACCAGTATTTTTCCTGGAGACAGCCTTGGGACAGTTTACAAGTGAAGGAGGCATCACATGCTGGAGGAAAGTTTGCCCTCTCTTTGAAGGTAACAATTCTGTGTTTTACTGCAAGAGAAAGCATTCAATTTGAAGTAAAATGAAATAAATTGTATCAAAATTGGAATTAAGATACAATTAAGAGTATGTTAATACAATTTGTTTTAAAATAAATACAGCCTGAAAAGTAGTTTTCTTTTGTATCTCACTTTTTATTTTACTCCTCCAGGCATTGGCTATGCTACCCAAGTTATAGAGGCACACCTAAATGTATATTACATCATCATTTTAGCATGGGCTATCTTCTATTTGTTCAACTGCTTTACTACAGAGCTTCCCTGGGCTTCCTGTGGCCACGAATGGAACACAGGTATGACCTCAGCAGAGATTGCCACCATAAAAACCCTCCCAAGAGATTGATTAATGTATTGAAATGTCCTGAACAAAACTATTGGTGTAGCAAAGTCTGTGGAAATGGGCCAATCTCATCCCAGCAAGAGAAAGGAAAACTGGAGTGAAACTGCCTTGGACCTTTTTGGGTTAGGTCACTGAGAAACATTTACTCCTCTAGAATATAATGTCAGCAGAAAAGGACTATGGATTTGTTAATTCTGTAAGATCTGGCTAAATCCCAAGACTCTCATTTGCAATCATATCTATTCTCCCTGAACACACTGAGTGAATTCTGCAGCAGAGAATGACCTGATGACAGGTTGCAATCTTGCTCTTTCACTCTAATGAAATCAGGAGGAGTTTGAATGGAGAGGGAAAAAATATTAAATGTGGATCTTTGGATTTGCTCTTTTAAATGCCAGATGTTGAGGGATAATGTTCATCAAGCCACTTCAGGAAATTTAGTCTCATAAATAATCCTTGCTGCATGTAAAGTAGCATCCTGCATGGAGGATGAGGTGTGTATTCAGAAGGGTTTGCGGGGTAGGGCTCTGCATCTGTCCTCTCATTGATATTTATATCTGGAATTGTCTGTTTATTGAGTCTGTAGATCCCAAACATCCATGAGGAGGATCTCATCCCAGTGCCCTTGTTCCCACATTCCCGAAATTTTACCATTTATCCCGTATATACAATCCAATTTCAAATCAAGTACGCATTAGTCTTTCATAGTTTTCACTAAATGGCCATTTATTGTGTTCTTTGAGCACACCTAAAGCTGTCTGAAATCTTAGTTTCTGTCAGGGAGGAAATTTTGGGCCCAGTGGATGTGGAAGGCTTTGGTATCGATTTTGGCAGCTCGGCCAGCGTTATCCCTGCTCAAATGCTCCACGATGCTGAGCTGCTGTGGCCTTTGTCTTAGAGATAATAATAATAATCATAATGATAATGATAAGCCAGAGGAAATACCCACTTGCCTTCCCAGGAAAAAAGGGGAGTTTGTGGCTGGCCATGTTCCATAAGGTGTTTGTAGCCATAAACCATCGAACCAGCAGCTGGAGTAGGAGCCCACTGTAATTCCCAATCCATTGCCTCAGTTTCTCAATACTTCTTTCTTCTGCCTGAGGTGATTTTTTTGGCCCTGTGCCTTTGGGAAGTGTTGTAGGAGAGTCCTCATGGATGTTTTTCTGGGTTATCATAAGCTGGTGTTGCAGAAGTAGCAGCTGTGGCATTTAGTGTGTGCAGAAACCCTTGAACCCCACCCAGAAAATGTGGTGTAGACCGGGGGCTTTCCAAGGTGCACAAACTGGGACATGAACAAGAACTGTACTTGCATGTCAACATAACAAACTCCTTTTTGTTGTTGTTCTTTTCTAGAAAACTGTGTGGAATTTCAAAAACTTAACATGAGCAACTGCAGTCAAGTCTCTTTACAAAATGCCACTTCTCCAGTGATGGAATTCTGGGAGTAAGTGCACAAAAACTTTATATTTGATCAGACTGTTCCTTACCTGGCAATGTTTTGATCATTTACACCTTGTAACCCTATAGCACTTAGGGTTGTGAGTTCAGCTGAAACTTTCTTATCCAGCCACAGTCAGAATGAGAGTTTTTAACTCTTTTCTTAGAGGATACAAGGAAAGGAATTCCATACCCTGAAAGGACATAGAACAAAGTGTGCCACTTGCTCGGGAGCTTGGCTCCTGCTGCTGGAGGAAAGAGCCTCCAACCCATACTAATGAGGAGGCAAAGGTGAAAAAAAGATGATTTACAATATTCCTTTTTTGCCTTCTCTTTTTTTTTTTTTTTTTTTATTCTTCCCCAAATGTTTCTTCCCTTAGGAGTTTGAGAGTTGCATCTTCATCCTTGTTTCAGCTATTACTCTGGCTTCTGGATCTCATTATATTTTAAAGGACTGTGTAAGTGTTAGTTATTCAGCTAGAATAACAGGAGACTTTAACTCTCTCCTGTCTCCCTGACTCTGATTTCTAGTCCGACTAAGGGAAGAAAATCAGATGTCTGCAAGAGATAATCTGCTTTTGTGGTGACATATTTTTTCTGACTATAAATATTTAAACAGTGCAGTGTAGCCTCCCATTTGTGCCTTGCAGAGTGTAGTGTGTGTAAAGCCAATCAGAGAAATGGAATGTTTGAATTCTGAGTGATTTCACAATTCAAAGCCTGTTACAAAATTCTGGGTTACTACAATTTCTTGAGGACCCATTAATTTTATTTTAAAGATAGAGCCTTATTCTGAGGCTCTTTTGTGTTCAGGACAGCAACAGCTGCACTTTAAAGAATCAGGAATTAAAACTCCTTGAAGGGAGAATTCTACATTGACATAATTTCCTTGAACCTTGGGCCATGCTATTGTCTGCCTGCATCTTTTTCTTGCTACATCAATAAACCTAAACTTCATGAGCTGTTTCAGCAAATAATACTGTTTTATTTAAAAATGAAATACAGCCCCCAAACTAAATTGAACCTGAACAATATGAGAGACATATGCACTCTCTGGGTAAAACTAGAATTTTATTTTCTGTTAAAATTGTCCATATTCTGAACACCTAACATCTTACATCAAAATCTACCTACTTCAATGTTTCAGAGTAAACAAGAGTTTCTCAGGTGTCATCCCTTAATGCTACAACTTCATTTTACTGGAGCTAAAGTCTCTTATGATGCTTTGGGATAATGAGAACTTTAAAGTGAAACTTTAGCAGAATAAATGAGCAATATATTTTCTCAAATATTAGCCAATTAACCCCCTGTATTTATATGTATTTTTCAACAATATTCCCAACTCGGCCATTGGTGGTAACTCCAGTTATCCGGAGAAGAAGGAAATGTTTAGCTCAATTCTATGGAGGGCATAAAGTTTTATGCTCTCATATTTCTATGGTTTTGTGGGGTTTTTGTTAGTGCTCATCCCTGGAGAACCTGAATTCCTGTGTTGGTGTTATTTTGAAACACATACAAATTCATTTTAAGCACGTCCCTTCTCAGGGATCTCTAAACATGAAGATAAACAAGATTCTGTAGCTCAATTTGCAACCAAGTTGCAGTGGGTTTTAAACCCTTCAGTTTTTGGGCATATTTCCCTACCTGATTTTGGCTAAATCAGGAATAAAGTATGAAACTAGAAGGGATAATCAAAATTAGCCTTTTCTCTTTCTGGTTTTACAGTCTTGTCTATAAAAAGTTGAAAATACACATTCCAAACCTTTTACAGTCACAAACACACACACAAAGAAAGAGTGTCAATTAAATAATCTGTTATTTATTTGAAACATCTTTCTTTATTGTGTCACAGACAAGCTTTTTGTAGCACTAACAGTTTGCTGGCCAAAACAACTTAAGATATAAAACTTATCTATTTACTCTGTCCAAGCAAAACTGGAGTTGCATTGTTTTGCACATAGAAAATAAATGTACTCTCTTCCTGCTAAGGAAGGTTTTTGCTTTGTTTGAAATTTAAGTTGTTATGACGTTGCATGGCTTCAAAATTAAAAAAAAAACACCAAAACTGGTTCCAAAGTGGAAGAATGAGCTCTATTAAAAATCAGGATTGATTTTTTCTTGAAATAACTCATTGGAATTAAGATAATAATTAAAGTATATGTCTTAAATATCAGACATAAAAACACAGCAGGGTCTTTCTACATAAAAGGCAGATCACAGAGCAGTTAATACAAAATAAATATTACTAGAAGAGTTCATTTGTCTGGAGAAAAGTGTTACCAGCAATGTTATTCCCCTCAGCCAGAGGTGGTGTTCTCCTGATACTGCTTTATTATTCTGTAAATTCTGCTGCCAGGAGCCATAAACTCATTGTAAACTTGTTGAAACAAATAGTAAAGGGCGAGTTGCTGGAGTAGGGAAGGGGGAGGCTCCAGGTTTCTTCAGAACAACCATTCAGAACCTTCCCACTTTGCTCCCTGCAATGCCAAGGCTGCCATTGAAATCCCTCTAAGTTGTGGTCACATAAAGCCAATTTATTGTGTGAGGAGGAGTTGGCTGTGGGGAAAAAATTGGGGTTTTGTGGGAATTTTTTTTTGTTTTATTTTGGTTTTTTTGTGTGTGGGGTTTCTTTTTTGTTGGGTTTTTTTGTCTGTTGAGTTAATCTGTGGATTAGAGTGGTAATTATTGTGCACAGTGATCCTGTTTGCTTTTTGTGAGTGAGCTTGTTTACATGTGGAACTCAAGGCTGCATTTGTAAAGTGTCAGGCTGATGCTGCAGCTTTCCCTTCACAGCCATATCCCATTGCCACAGCCTTTTAGAGCAACCACAGTATCTTCAGACAGCTTTAATGAAACCCAGCCTACCCAGAAGAGACTCAGTAATTGCCCAGTGTTTTTGCAGTCTCTGTGCTGCTCTCAAGCTCCCAGCCTGAGAGTTCCTCATTCTGGGGAGGTTCAGGATGTTCTGTTTCACACAGGATTTACATTCCCTAAGTGCCAGCAGAGGTTGGGAGCAGGGGGGCGAGTTGGGTTTGGGTTTAAGTGTGTAAATGAATACACCAGGCCCAAAACATCTTTATTTCTGGCTTTGGAAAGGAATTTTTTCTCTTTTACCTGGTGCTGCTAAGTCTTTTCCACCAGCTAGGCTGTAAGGCTCAGCCCTTATTTATTCATGACTGGAAGTAAATCCAAATCCTCAGCTGGCTTGAGGATTGAAAACCAAAACTCCAGCCTTTCTGCTGAAATATTTGAACTTTTGCTGCTTCTGCAGCTCCTAAAGCTGTGGTCAGGTCAGGCAGGGACTCAGCCATGAGCAGAGGTACCAGAGGATACCTGGCAGTGCCACAAAGCTTTTCCAGCTGCCCTTCCCCAGCTGTGCCAGAGGATGCTGTTCCCCTGCTCCCTTTGCAGTCTGACTTCTGATCACTCATCATGCTCTCCCTGCTTTGGTAACCACCTCACAGAGGGTAAAAGTTTAATTTTAGTCTTGTATGGATTGTTTCTTTGTTAAAACAAAGAAACAAACCAGAAAAGAATTCAGAAATCCTGCAGCAGGTCCTAGGTGCTGCTTTCCTTCTGGTACACTCCAAAGAACCTCATTAAACTTCTAAACTTTAAATATTTTTGTGAGACTGTAACTGATAAACACTCCCCTGTAGCTACACAGTGAAAATGGGCTGATCCTGCTGGAGGTGCAGCAAAATCTGGAGGTTGGGCACTCTTTTCTTCTTTTCCTGCTTAGAAATATCTATCCCTGTTAGTGTTTTAAGGCTTCATTTGAGTGAGCAGACACACCTGACAACTCATCAAAATTAGCGAATTAAAGAATTTCTTACTCAAAAAGGCTTTGCAAGCCACAGCCTTGAGAAGTTCCACACTCTGTGTGTACAGTTTCTAAGGGAAGCAGCAAACTGATAAAAATTCACTTTTTATTCCTCAAACTCCCTGCTGCTGTGTTTCAAAGGACAGACAAGAGCCTGAATTTCCACTTTTCCCTTCATATTAGTGCCAGCATTCAGAGACTTGACCTCTTTTCTCCCCTTTATGGCCTTCCCTTCATCCCAATTGTATAGTTTGTCTAAGGATTTTCTAAGAAATAGTAATAATCACAGTTTCAAGGCGTGGCACATAGAATTTTTAGTGTCCAAACTTTAAATAATTAATAGTGGTAGCTGCTAATTACCCATAAATTACCCATAAATTAAAGGAGGATATGAAAAAGAGCTGTGGCTGCAGGTGAGGGTGTGTTTGCAGCCTGGGGAGCAGAGGGGAGATGCTCTGCTCCATCACTTTTCTGCTTTCCTAGGAGAGGAAATTTCCTGGCAGGTGTGGGGGCTGCAGCCATGCCCGTGTGCTCTTTTGGCTGCTGCTGCAGTCTGTCACCACGGGCAGGAATTGGAGCTTTCCAGTGCCTGGGAAGGGAGCTGGAGAGAAAGAGGAGCCACGGTTTTGTGGCTGATTCCACCTCAATAGATTTTTATTGGCTGTGTAGCAACAACTCAGCGCTCTGTTAAAGGAGCTCTGCTTGTTGGCCTGTCACTCTCCGGAGGGGGTGACACATCCTCAGCGTTTCCAAGTAAAGCCTAGTGAGAAGAAACATTGGTTTTGTCTGGGCAAAAAGAAAAGGGGCTGTTCTCAGCAAAAAGGAAAAGGCACAAACCCTTTCCTTGCTAAGTCAAAAAAGAGGATTTTCCTGTTTCATTCAGGCTCCAAAGGAGGGCAGGAGTCACAGCAGGAGTCAGGGCTGAGCTGAGCCTGGTGCTGCAGTGCCCAGGGGATCCAGCAGCACCCCAAACCTGTCCCTTTGGGGTGTCTTGTAGGACACCCAGTCCTGCCAGCCCCTCCTCTTGCTGCCCAGCTCCTGAGGAAGTGTGAAAATGGCTTTTGGGTTGGAGCCTCCTGGGCTCCCCATCTGGGTTTGCCTCGACATCCCTGACTTTGCCTGACTTCAGCTGAGAAAAGCAAATGGGATGGGTGTCAAAATGCTGCCAATTTCTCCTTTTCTGAGGGCTGGGCCCTAAGCCAGGTGGATGAACTTCTGTGGTTTTTGACTTTTCCATTTCCTGTTGTACCTGACGCTTTCGTTATGAACGGGATAAAAAATGACCACCAACTTTACAAATTCTCCTGACTTTCTACTGCTTTGGAATTTTGTAGTATTTGGTTGATTCCTGTGTTAAAATACGGTCAAGTATTAGCTAGCAGTGCTGTCAAAACCAGAAATTAAATTTTTGTAGCAAAGGTCATACATGAGCTACTTAAAATAACCCCTAATTGCACAATTATTGGAATTCTAGAAATGCTATTATTGCTACTAATGGTAGGTAAACATGCACAGAAACTGAGGGAGGTGCTTCAAAACTATGACCTTTAAAAGCTGCTGGCTTAACTATCCAATTTTGCTGAAAAATGGTTAATCTTTTTTATTTCTAACAATAAGGGCATTTTCATTATTCTGGTTACTGTAGGAATGTGTGTTTACAGACTTGTATATAGGCACTTTTTGCTGTTGTAGGGAGACAATTACATGAGAGAAGCACATTTTGCTTGAAGGGCTGAAATGAATATAAAATGAAAGGTCTAAAATAGCAAAACCTCAGTGGTGCCATGATGGGCTTGGCCAAACCAAAATAACCAGGAGTGTTTCTTCTGCCTTTGCCAGAGGCTCATTGGTTTGCTGGGTTTGTTGTCTGGGGTTTTTTAATATATATTTTTTTTTAATTTTATGTACAAAACCACTCCATTGAAAGGCCTTCCTTCAGTTAAATCTGTTTTTATGCACTTGTAAAACCAGCTCATCCCCTTTTTCCTGAGTTATTATGCACAGCCTCCTACAAATATCTACAGAAACTTTTAAATCTTCTAGAAAACTGAAAGTAGGGGGTGTCTACACAAACTTTTAAATCTGGAAAACTGAAAGTAGGATACTTCTGGTGCCATTTGCTGCCTGAAATCAATTAGTCCTCCCCAGTAGGTCCCCATAGGACAAGGCAAAAAGTCCCGTCCATGTTTGACAAAGTTGCCCACTCCAGGAATTATTTTCTTTACTGGTGGAACACAGCAAAGAGATATGTGAGACTGGATGACCCAAAAAATCACATGGAGCTTTTCCAAGGCACATTTTTTCATACTTCTTTTATCCCTTAAATATCCAACTAAATAAGAGACTTTTATTCCAGCTGTCCACAAATGTGTCCATTACACTTATTCCCTGTCTTGGAACTGGGAATGTGAAGGGCTTTGAGAGGGATTTTAGAGATGCACAAGTAACTGAAAACATCATTTAACAGGAATCACATTCCTCTGGTTTTTGGCTATCTCAGCATGGATACTGTGTAAAGGACAGATTTCCATGCAATTCATCAAGCCTCTGCCTATTTTTGGCTCTTGAAAAAATATCATCATATGAAAAATCAAATGTTTAGACACTTTTTAAGAGTATTTCCCAAATATGGCTTTGTAGACTCAGGGTGTTAACAGAAAGGGTGGTTGCTTGGGATTTTAAATTGAATTAAGTGCCCAAAGGAGAGATGTTACTGTGCAAAAATTATAGTGAGCACAGGCTGGAAAAACAAAAGCAAACAACCATGCTTGTTTTAAAAAGATATTTCACTGTTTTGCACTATATTCTTATATGGCAGCAAAATTGCTTTGCTGTGTCAGGAGGACTTCCTGAGGAAACTCATTAAATATTGCACTGGAATTCCTGAAAGGCTCCAGAGCATCGATGAGTGCAGGCCTTGAAACAGCAATATGGGCACTGCTGCTCTCTGGATGCCAAAGGAATAACTGATCCCTCCCCCAAATCCCTTCAACAGCTCTTCTTCAAGTATTTCATATCTGATGTCCCTAGGTTTTAGTTCATAAATGAACAATGGATCCAGTAGAATTAATCTGATTTAATTAATAATTCTGTAATTTGCTAGTGCTACAGCAGACTGATATTTTATGAAGACCCAGGAGCTGAAAATGTGGACAAAGCATTGAGACCTCCCAAAATAAGTCCTGTCCATTTGCAGCTCTCGTTTTTCCCTCTTGGGCTGTAAGTTATTCTTTACTCCTTGTGCTCCTGGTCCTTTTCATGTCTTAGGGGTTTTTTTTGTGGCTAGAGTTTAATCCAGGGCCAGTGAGATAAGAAATATGTTGAAAGAGGAATTTTTTCAATTTTTAAAATGTTTTTGCCAGTCAGGTAATGATTTTCTTTTGGCCTGTTCTGTGAGGAAGAGATAAGAGCTTATCACCATTCATTTGTTACATGAATTTGTAGCCAAAACCTCACTGTTAAGGTTTTACAAGATCATGAAGTAGTTTTCAGTATTTTGTGTTCAGTAGCTCTCTTTTGATGAACATTTAATTAATAGTGAAAAGCTGAGTACAACAGAACAGGTTTTCTAAAAGGCTCCACACAAATTCTGAGAGGCATCAGCTTGACTTGATTTCTTCTGGGTGCTTTCAGTTCACAGCTGGTGCTGCGTGCTGAGCTAATTTATACCACTCAAGGTGAATAAAAAGGGAGATTTTTGTCACTGGATGACTTTTTCAGAGAGGAGAGGAGGGGAAATAACAAAAAAAAAATAAAAGCCTGAAGGAGTCATTGGATATATTGAGAAAAGAAACTGTAGAGCAGAGGTGAGTGGAACAGCACAAAAAGTGATTTAAAAGGATTAAACCCTTGGGGCTGGTTAAGGAGAAGTTGCCATGAATTCAGTGGAAGAGGGGTAAGGAAAATAGGTCAGGAAAGGGATGTTCTGTGGTTATCCCTGATTGCCAAAGTGTGAGAGATACACAGCCACACACACATGTAAAAATGAAAAAATAATACATAAATACACTAACAGTCAAATAACCCATACTGACCTTAATGAGAAAGGGGCTGGCACAAGAAATGTCATTATTTTCATTTTTTGCAAACTGTACTAGAAATGTCAGAGAAAAATCTGCAGAGAAAAGCCTGATTTCACTTTTTAATTGGATGTGTGTAGAAATGGGTAATGAATGGAACAACATTCAAACCTAGCAGGAATTTAAGGAGCAGGAGCTAGGTTGGGTAGCAGGAAATGTGGCTCAGCCAGGAATGATTCATTCTGTTATGTGTAAATCATGCTGGATCTTCTGGAAGGAGTAAATATTTCAGGATAACACTGTAGCTGAGGGATTCTTGCTAATGTGACCACTGGGAATTGTCTGTCTGCTGCTTGGAGAAATAAGCCAAGTATGGAATTAAGTGGATTTCTAGAAATGAAGTCTTACACTTTAAAGAATTTCCAATGAATTTCTCTCAATTTGTAACCCATGGATTATCTTCTAAAAGCTGAACTACTTCTTTCTAATCCTTGAGCACTGATGGTTGGGTAGTACACGTGGGTATCCAGCAATATCTGCCAAGGACCATTTTTAGCTCTTTTAGACACTTGTGGGTGTATTTCCTATTTTAGAGTTTCCATGAAACCTCCAAAAGAGAGGTTTGGGCACTCTGTAGCTCTTGTTATGGATATTCCAGAAAAGCCAAAGTGTCAGCTCATGTTGACTTGCAGAGGGAGTTCGGCATCCAGACTCTCTTGATTTTTAAACACTTTTAGTGCCTAAATCTGCAGAAGATCCACTGGGATTTGTTTAACTTTGCAGTTGCAGCCTTGTTCTGGAGGTGTTTCAGTGATTACCACGCCTCTACCCTGGGAAAACACCTGGCACAACCAGCCATGTTCAGTTTCCCAAATAGCAGACTCTAGAGGGGAAGAAAGAAAGTCTGAAAGGAATCATTTCTTTTTCAGGAGTTTTCTCTGTCAGATATTTGCTGTCTGTAGGGTGTTAGTGCTGTCACTCTTGCCCATGTCACCATCTCGTCACCGAGCTCCTCAGGGCAGCCAGAGAGAGCATGGTCAAGCAGAACCCAGGGTGTCTCTGCTTCTCCTCTCCTGCTGATCCAGATTGGAGAATTTGGGTGGAAGTGAGGTCAGAAGCAGCTGAATGCAGCCTGAGCTGTGTCCTGGTGAATTCTGACATTGATTCAGTGTGGGCTCAGTGCAGTGCAGGAGCTGTGTCCAGCCCTGGGCAGCACAGGAGGGACCTGCAGCTGCTGCAGAGAGCCCAGATAAGACTCCAGGGGGAGCAGAGGGATGGAGCAGCTCTGCTGGGAGAGCTGGGATTGTTCACTTAGAAAAGAGAAGCTTTAGGGTGACCTCAGTGTGGCTGTGCAGGGCCTGAAGTGGCTGCAGGAAAGATGGAGAGGGACTTTGGACAAGAGCATGGAGTGTCAGGAAAAGTGGGAATAGCTTCAGACTGAAAGAGATCAGGATTAGATGAGATATTGGGCAGGAATTGTTCCCTGTGAGGGTGGCAGGCCCTGGCACAGGTGCCCAGAGCAGCTGTGGCTGCCCCTGGATCCCTGGCAGTGCCCAAGGCCAGGCTGGACAGGGCTGGGAGCCCCTGGGACAGTGGGAGGTGTCCCTGCCATGGCAGGGGATTGAACTTGGTGATTTTTAAGGTCCTTTCCAACCCAAACCATTCCATGCTACTTTGGGGCTAAAACTCACAAAGGTTGCCACTGCTCAAATATGAGTTCTCTTCCTGGAAAAGGGAGAGGTCTCCCACACATTTTTGTTCGAGTCCCTCATCAGAGGTATGTGAGCTTCTATCACTTTTTGTTTATGCTACAAAACTAAAAGACTCTAATCTGACAGTTGTCTTTTACAGTCCTGCAATGTATAGAAGAGGATTTTTAAGTGTTAAAACTGAAAAATGTTTCCCAGCTTTGATATTTCCAGGACATAGAACATTCTATACCTGTTCTCTAAGAAAATATTGCACCATTCTTTACATTCTCAGTGTCAAAAGATAACAAACACACAAGATAACACACGAGAGAAATCTTGCAAACCAGTACAAGAAATGCAGTAATGAATTGGCTGAAGAATTACAACACTTGTTTTAGGTTCATTTGATTGAAGGATAGATTTTCTTTTTACCTTGATCTATATAAAATACGTTTATCTTAAGTAAAAAAACCTGAGAATTTCACAAAGTAAGCTGCCAGCCTTTTGGTTTCACAGTTTTATATTTAGCATTCAGCACAGATTTTTTTTTTTAAGTTTATCAGTATCATTTTCCAAAGTTATCATATAAGTAGATAAGGCAGAGGAGAGTATCTCAAATCTTTAATATCTTGTGTACTCTGGTTCTTCCAAAACAACTTGTTCCTTCTCAGCTTTTCTTTTCCACCTCAGAGTTATGAAATCTGGATCTGCCTCTCCCAAATTAGACAGCAATTAACTCAGATTAGGCAGCCACAGGGAAAAGCTTCACCTTCCTGACAGGTATTTTGGCATGGGAAAGCTCCTGGCACATCAAGCATCCACAGAGGATTCTGGTGCATGCAATTGGAATAGTGAATTTTCAGAATTCAGTAGCATCTGCTCAAGTTTCTGAGCAGAAACTGGATTTTTACACAGCATACCTGAATGCATTTGGGTATGAGATATTCAAACCAGTAAATTTTCACAGAAACAAATGAATATTGATTGCATAAAGTGCAATGAGAGAAAGAAAGATGTGAGTTAAGGAAATATCTTTAGATAAAACTTAACTTTGCTTTCTCACAGAAATAGAGGATGTCTAAAAGATCTCAATCCTTTTCTCCTAAACTGGTGGGGAATCTGTGCAGCACTGGCCCCAGGGTGTGTTCAGGTTTTTAAAGAGTTCAGTGACGAGGTTCACAAGGTAAATGTGGGCTGGGTTTGCCAACTGCAGGGATAAAAGTGCACCAAAATATAAAATAAGAAGGTCTCTGTACAAGGGCACTGCTCAGTGGCGTGATTTTGTTGTCCTTTCAGCCCCTCAGAATGCTCTGAGGGCAGAGTCTGGCCCAGGGGAAGAGGGAACTTTGCTCCCTGGGTTCCTGGCTGGACACATCCCCACGGACAAGGCTCCTCCAAAGGCTCCTCTGTTTGGGTGCTGTTTGTTGCTGGGTTTTTTAAAGCCAAGTGTCTTGGAAACTGCTCCAAATCAAGGTGGGAACATGAAGGGACCTTTCTCAATAGATTGGAGCTGTTCTTCACCTTCCCAGATCATGAAATAACACAAGAAGTACCCCAGGACATTCCTTTCGACAATGTGTGGGCAACTGTTAATTCTCTTTCTATCCAAGAGCCTGGTCCAGCTCCTCACATTTTATTAAAGACGCTCTTTCCCAGGAAAATCCAGTGTTGCCATGGCCAATAAATAGTGTGTGAGCTTTCAGAATGTTTGTTTTCAAATTTGGGTGGAAAGGTTGCTTTTCAGTTATCTCATAACACCCCCCTCTCTGGCAATTCCAACAATTCCTCGCAGATGCACCAGATTGAAATGTGTTTCAGTACTTTCTCAAAAAACTGAGTCCCATCTTCAGGGACATCCTGCCAAAATCATCTCTCAGTGGGATTTTATCTGTGTGAATTTTGCACGTGCACTGATGTGATTTGAGAGAACAGAGGTAACCCCTGGGTGTCCCTGGCATGTGGGGAGCACAAGGTCCTTGCATGAGGTCTAATTTCTTCCTGGATTTATTATTTCATGTGGGCTGAAAATATGCTGAAATTTTTTCTTTATAGGTTCCTGACTATCCATTTTTATTTTCTTTTTAATCCACGTTTATATTTGGATTCAAGTGAGATTTAAGCCAGGTTTACAATATTTGTTACTCGAAGTAGAATCCATCTACACTGCAGTAATTTTGTCATGATTTTGTTCAGCCCAACTGCACAGACCCTTGTGACCAAACCTCAGCATTTCTGACAGCCACCCTTTGGAGATGTGCCCTATTATTCCACCCAAATTTATCTTTTATTCATTAGATTCCTGGAACTTTCACCACTTTTATTCTGTGTTACTTACAGGAAGAAATGTAAGAATCTTCACTAACATTTAGCCAATTTAAATGTGTGTGATCAGAGGCTTCAAGCACAGTGTGAGACACCACAAACCCACTCTGGCTGGGGTTTAATATTCTACTTACAAGCAAGTAATGTGATGTGGAGAATTAATATTTTGCTATTTGGAGAATTAAAACCTTGCCCTGGCTTGAATTAACCTTTGATTCCAAACTCCCGCCCATGGCAGTGGAGTTTGTTTCCCTCAATATCTCTCAATATCTCAATATCCCTCAAGAAGCCCAAATGCCACCAGTCCCTTGGCTTCTCTCCCAGGCTCTGGGTGGGTTCAAGGGGCTGAAGTGCTGAGTATTTTTATACAACAAAACACCAACCCCCTCAAAAAGCTACAACAGCAAAACAAGCTCAGTACCTACAATAAATACTTTCAAACTCTCATCAATTTCTGTTTTCAATGAGATCCAACAGTAATTAATGATTTGTGTCTTCAGGACAAATCTTTCTCACAGCAAAGGTTTGCACAGCCTGAAGTTGTTGCCAGCAAATTTTCCTTAAACTGGCTTGTACCAAGCAGGGATTTGATGTTCTGGAGTTATTCTAAAGGTTACCTGCAGTTGTACTGCCAACTACAATGGTCTCCCAGCTTCTTGGGCTTTTATCTATCAAGGAATGTCTTTGATAATGATTCCTTCAAATAAAGAAGTGGCAGCAGTGAATGCTAGTGAGACCTTTCAATGAAATATCTGTTATTTCTCATTTGATTTCAAGGGGTTTTAAAGATGCTGAGCTTTAGCAAGTCTTGATATGCAGGATAAAAATATTTATTTCTTTTCACCCAAGTGTGATGTAAAGCAGCTGAGCTATAGGTTCACTATAGAGCTTTTCTTCAAATGTTTCCTCCTTCAAACCAGAGAGGAGCACATTCAGTGCTGATTTTACTGTTTGTTTCTGTATTCTGTGCATGAAGAGTTGAGGAGAACAAGGCAGTGCAGGCTCTTGAAGGTAAGAGAAGAGGAGGAAGGTCTAGAGGAAGCTACACAACCTTCTTTTGTTGTTGTTTTCAGTCATTTATGGCAGCTTTTAGGTAGAAGCTGCACTGCTGAGGAGCAAGGAGCTGTGATCTGACCCCTAAATATCAACCTCGATTCTCAGACACAGGGTACAATCTTATATTTTCAAAACACTTCCCCTTTTCCTATTATTTCAGTTGAATAATAAAAGAATAGGGGTAGACAGGACTGACCTGAGACTTTGTGAGAAGAATTTCATATTCTGATTGCTCCCTCCCTTCAAAACTTCACCCACTGCTGCTGTTCCAGATGGTTCCAGCAGCAGAATTGAGGTCTGGCTTTAGGGAGAGCTGTGAGGGATTTCCCCTCCTTGGATCCACCCTTTGCACACATTTTATGTTATAGTTTAATTATCATTTCTGGACTTGTGGCTGCTCCCTTTCTGAGGGAAACACCAGCCCTTTGTTCTGCTGGAACAAAGGAACTCCAAACTGATTTTGGGGTAATTAAATCCTCATTATGGTGCTGACAGTTCCCGTTGATTGGCACCACGTGTCTGTTCCAAGCAGGACCCGCAGGGATAATTAATTGTGGCGAGCCCATTAATTTGCCATTTGCTTTGTATGACATTTTACAGAAGTATCAGGCCAAGAGCCCTGCCTGGGCACAGGAGGTGTCTCTGCTCCTTGGGATTTCCCAGAGCATCCAGGGAACTCTGAGCTCTGACTTGCTGCTCCCAGGAATTGGTTGCTTTTAAAAATCTTCATCTCAAGCCTCCATTAAAAATGATGTTCTTAAGGCAAAGGCATCTTTGGGTGTGTGAAATATTTCAATCAGGAGAGATAACAATTATTTATGAAGTTGTTTTGCAGATAGAGAGGAACAGTGTAGGATTCAAAGTGACCTGCACACCCATTTGGAAAAGGAGCCTTACTCACATTTAGGTTCACGTGTACAGAAATAAATCCAAATAACTGTAAAAACCCAGTTTGATTAAAACATAAGGAATTTTTTCATTTTTATCTTACAGTGAAAATACAGCTAAATAAAAAGGTTTCAATTTCACTATTACTGTGGCTCAAATGTAAATATTTTGTCTCAGTTTCATCTTAAAAATATACTGTTTTAAAAAGCCTTTATTTATTCATTGCCCTATATTTTTTATTCCTTTTTTAAATCATATTATGCCAATTTTTGTCCTGGTTCTCTTGCAATTAATTCCTCTTTGGGGTGATCTAAGAATTCAATGATTTCATTTGGGTTTTGAATGAGAATTTCTAAGGAGGGTGGAATTCATCCTAGGTAAAATTCCACGTTCATCTGTCAGAGAGCTTAGAGGAACTTGAATTTTAAGGATGTATTTCATCACCTCTCTGTGTAATTATGTCTCAGTGATGTTTTTTGCAGGCATCAATTATGTCCTTCCTCTTCTTGATTAAAATAACCCTTCATTAAAAGCCACCTCTCTTCATTTGGATGTGTTTTGATGACAGAACTTGAGGCACTTTGCAGGTCTTGGCTAGCTGAGGGTGCTCCTTGCTGGATCACTTCTCTCCCAAATTAGCTGCTGGTAGATTTGAAGGATAAAGATTTGAAGAATTCAGATTTGAAGGATACAGATATGAGGAATAAAGATTTGAAGAATTAAGATTTGAAGAACAAAACCTATTCCTAGATGGGGAGGAAACATGGATGAGGTGGCAGCAATTTTACATTTAATCAGATAATACTCAAAGAGTTTCTATTGACTTCCTGCCCCTTTTTTTAAATTTCTTTGACTGGGAAGATCTATCTGCATTAATTGAGAAATATGGAGATAAATTCTGGGGTTTGGGGTTTTAATTGTTTAATTTACCCTGTTAATTCTGCCATTCCCCAGCTAAAGAGGGAATTTTAAACACACATTTTCTGCGTGGCTGCCTCCATCAGGAGCAGCAGCTGCAGCTCTGGAGCTGAAACCTGCCCAGGTGCTGCAGGATCTGTGCAGGCACCTGGAAAACCTGGCCATGGTTCAATATTTTCATTTTCCCTCTGTGGTTCCAGCTGTTGGCATCTCCATCCTCCCACTCCATCACTACAGGAATTTCCCTTCATCCTCAGCTGCTGTGGGAATCTGCTGCTCAGCAGAGACAGAGCAGATTCCTCCTTTTTTTTCATTTTTAAATTTCATTTTATTTCATTCAAATGTTTATATTTAATATAAATATTATATTTTTTTCATAGATATATTCTGTATCATTTATCTACTATATTTTATTGGCTGGAATTACAGGATCAGACTTTATGTCCCTGAATTTATTGCCATGGACAATAACTGAACCAAATACAACAGGAAGAATTATTTTATATATTTAACTGTAATTTGCTTGGTTTAAATTTAATACTAAACCTTTCTACTAAATTATAATTAAACTATGTGTATACCTATGTATATTCATTATATAATCAATTGAAACCAGTGAAAATCAATTAATTCATTGTCACCCACAATGTGGAGGGAGAGGAGCATAAATCTGAGGTTGTAATAATTTATAATTTATATGAACTTGAAATATAGATTTCAAAGAAATCTCCGCTCAGGGTGTTGAGTGTTAAAATCTTTTATGTGAATGTCTTTATGTGTGCATCTGTTGCTTTAAGTTGCTTCAAAATGTTGAGGTTTTGAAAATAAATATTTTAATGTTATAGTTCCAATTCCAAAAGGAAATTCCCGAAAATTAAGGTTAACAGGTAAAAATAAAGGTTAGAATTTTTTTCAGGAAAATCCAAGCAAATTGAAAAAACCCATTTATTTAGGAATTGTTTTATTTTTGGCTCACGTGTGTTGGTAACTAATTCAAATAATTTCTTCACCTTTGACTTTAAGGAAAAGTTGTTCTAAAATGAAAATTCTATTGCTGACCTGAAAAAGTGAAACATTTGTTCATTTATAACAGATCCAAAATACTGGGAATATTCTGTTTTTTTCTTTTGACTTTCTTTCTACCTTAGCATGGGGTATTTTCAGGAGTGAGTAATGGGGAGTCTTTGAATCAAATTAATTTGGTTTTAACCCATTGTTTCACCAGTAATACTGGTTTTCTCCAATATTTTCTTTATTTTTTGTAATTAATTCAGTTTTATCCCAGTATTTCATATGTAGTCCTGGTTTTCTTCAATATTCCAATTTTTTTTGTAATTAATTCAGTTTGATCCTGGTGTTTCATAGGTAATGCTGTTTTTTTTTTCAATACCACCACCCTTTTATTTTTTATAATTAATTTAATTTTATTCCAGTGCTTCATATGTAATGCTGTTTTTTTCCATATTAACATCTTTTCTTTTTGTATTGAATTCAGTTTTATCCCAGTATTACACATGTAGTGCTGTTTTAGCTCAATTTTTGTTTGGAATTAATTCAGCTTTATCCCAATATTTCATATGCAATGTTGATTTCTTCAATATCATAACCTATCTTTAAAATTAATCTAGTTTTATCCCAGTATATCACATGTAGCGATATTTTAGCTCAATATTATATTTTTTTTGTAATTAATTAAATTTTATTCTGTTTTTTTATATGTAATGCTGTTTTCTTCAATATTATCATCCTTTTGTTGTAATTATTCAGTTTTATCCCAGTATTTCAGATGTAGTGTTGTTTTAGCTCAATATTGTAATTTTTTTTGGAGATTGACTCAGCTTTATCCCCGTATTTTATATGCAACATTGTTCACTTCAACACCATCATCTTCTTTTAAAATTAATTCACTTTTATCCCAGTATTTCATACTCAAAGTTATTTTCTTAAATATTTTCCTTTATAATTTTTTTTTTTTTGTAATTAACTCAGTTTTATCCCAATATTTCACATGCAGTGCCTTTTTAGCTCAATATTATAATTTTTTCCCTTCTGTTTTTTCCATGAAAGACGAAGGGTGCTGGCAATTTCCGATGGGATTGAGCACATTGGGAATCTGCGCTGGGAGCTCGCCCTGTGCCTCCTGGCTGCTTGGACAATTTGCTATTTCTGCATCTGGAAAGGAACCAAATCCACTGGAAAGGTGAGGCTGAAATTCTCTGCAGCAGCTGGAATGAGTGCTCCAAATTATTTATATTTATATTTATTTATATTTATATTTATTTATATTTATATTTATATTTATATTTATATTTATATTTATATTTATATTTATATTTATATTTATATTTATATCTGTATTTGTTTTTATTTTTATTTTATATTTATGTTTATTTTCTATTTATATTTGTTTTTATATTTATATTCTATTTCCTATTTCCTTTTTATTTTCTATTTCTGTTTATTTTATATTTACATTAATTTTATATTTATTTTATATATTTATATTTATACTTATATTTATATTTATATTTTTATATTTATGCTTTTGTTTATATTTATAATTTATATTTATATTGATTTCCATCAGAATATATGAATTTCACACTTGGGAAGTATATAAATAGCAAAATTAATTGTAATTAAGAATTGTTTACTTTTTTTTTTCTTTGTTCTTTTTTGGGTTTTTGATGTGATTTTTTCCTAATTCTGTTAGGCTGGGTGGTTTTGGTTGATGTTTATTAATTTAGCAAAGAGCTTTATTGGCCAGTCCTTGAACTCTGAAATCAGATTGTGTTGATTTCTGTGCACAAATTCTGCAAAATTTGGATTTTGCCCTGAACTGTCAGGAGGCAAAACTCTCAGTCCCACAAGAGACTCTGAGAGTTTTGATGTGCATGAAAAGAGAATTTAGAGATACAGATTGAACAGCAAGAGGAGAAATAATGAAAGCACTCAGAGAGGGCTTTATTTCTTTATTTATTTGATATATTTATTAATATTTAATGATTTAAATTTTATTTATTTATTTATTATCAAGATGGGAATATTATGGGGAAAATTACAAATATTTAGCACTTTTTTGAGTGGATTCCAGTCAGTCCTGGGAGCAGGGAGAGGGAGCCATGGGGTGAGGGAGAGGCTGCCCTGGTATCAGCCACAGCTCTGAGTAGAATCTATGAATTATCAACTGAGAGAGGAAAGGAGCCACAGACCTGCAGGGAGGATCTTAAAAAAGCCCTGGTTTCTCATGTTGGAACTGAAGGAAACCACAAACAACATTGGTGCATTCAAACATTTCATTTTCAAATGTTTCTTATGTAGTTTGGGTTGTGGTTGGGTTTTTATTCTTTTTGTTGTTGTTTCTGTTTTAGTGACCTCTGTTTATAAATGAAATATTTGAAATGCAATGGATTTTTTGGTATTTAAAAAACGCTGGGGTGAAATTTTTCACCCGTGTCACCTGCACACGTCTTTTATCCTCTCACCATTTTGGGCTGCTCCTAATTTCTGGGTTTTGTGTGTTTGCCAAGCTCAGTCTGGCGCCGCGTTTCCCACGGAGGCATCGCCACGCGCACCGAGATCCCTGCAGCCCATCGAGGCACCGCAGGGAAAGTGCAGAAACCCTGCCCAGGGCTGAGGAGGGATGGTTTAGAGGAGGGGAAAATCCTAAAGAGGGGAATCTGGAGAAGCCAAAGGGATCCATAGGAACGAGGGGACAAATGTCCTCGCCTCTTTGTCGCGGGCGCTCCGGAGAGATCCACGAGCGCTTTGGAGCCCTCTGAAGGGCTGCAGCTGGCGGGGGAGAAATGAAACTGAGCAAAAGTGGGTGTTTTTAATCCATCAGAAGGGATGTGTGAGGATGGGAATGTATTCTGGCGTGGTGGAATCTGCCCCAGGAGAGCAGGGAAGAGCGCGTGTGCGCACGCACGCGAGGCTGGGCCGAACGCGCTCCCACGAACAGCAGCGGGAGCAATCCTGGCCCAGGAGGGGCTGAAGTGGCTTCAGAAGGGATTTATTTCACATTCCTGGAGTTTACATCCAGGGTTTTATTGTTCTTCCATTCTTTCAGTTTATACCATTTCCCCAGAACCAGATCTTGAGTTTTAAAGGGGATAACCTGTCTGACCTTTATTTTTTTTAATTCTTCTGATAGCTTAGCTAAACCCCCAGCTTTAGGTAGGTGGAATAAATTGATTTTATTCCAGTGGGATTTTGATAACCACCTCTCTGATGAGGGCAGTCTGAGATAGAACAGCTTGTCTTGGGCATGTAAAATGGGATAATAAACTTTTCAAGAAGCAGAAATAACTTTTAGTCTTGCAACAGAAGTGCAAAGAAAAGGGAATCATTACCCAATATTCAGCTTTATAGGTCTCAAGCTTAAAACATTTAGATCAGGGTTCTGTAAGAGGCAGACTCATTGTATATTTGCACCATTTAAATCAGTTTGCCATGAGCAGCAGCTCTGTTTCCAGAATCCTGAGGAATTCCTCAGGCCTGATAAATTCCCACATTTCTCAGGGGACCCTGTGCTATCCATGAATCTGCCTTTCCAGAGGCTCCATGGCTCTCAGTAAGGATCTGTCCTAGCCAATATTATTTCTTTTTCCAGCTCTGTTTCTGCGGGGCAGGTTTTTTACCTGGGCAAACATTTAGTGTTTATTAATTTATTCATTTCCTGTTTATTCAATATTCTTCCACTTGCCACTTTTTCCAGCCTAATCTCTGGAAATCTGAGAATTTCCAGAGTCCCTGGAATTTCCAGAATCTCTGGAAATCTGGGCCGTGGCACTGCCTTCCCAGAGCAGCAATCCTCCCAGCTTAGAAAACAAAGGCAGCACTCAGGTGTTGGGGATGCTGCAAAGGGATTAAATGTTCTGAAATATTAATGATGTAGCAGATTTCTGGGCTGAGGTTTGCATCTCAAATCTATTGCCATTTCTAAAATTCATATTTAAGCTCATCCATAAGCCTTCCCACTAAATTGAATTTATTACATGCTCATTTCCAGGAAACATTTAAAATTTACTTCTGGGTTTTTTTATTATAATAATATACCAGTGTGCTAAATTTATGATATACTTTAATTGGATGGAATAATTTCAATGAATAAATACCCTTATTCGAAGCAAAAAACTTCTCAAAGTTTTATCACCTTTGGAACTTTTTTAAAAGGAGGTGTCTGGGGGACAGGATCATGGAGAGAAAGAGGACAGGGGAAACAGAGCTGAGATTGAGAAGGTGAGGAGAGACTTCCTCTGCACACCCTTGTGCTTTGTGAAATATTCAGGAGGTTGGTTCACCCTTTTCCTCTTTTTTACTCTGCATTCTAATGCACAGTGAAAAAAGAATCCAAGCCTTAAAAGCTGTTATAAAATAACCCAGTCATTCTCCAACCAGCACTACCACAGATCATCAATATTTAATATTTCAGGATATTAAATATATTAAGACTAACATAAAGTTTAACTCCAGAGGAAGTGCTTATTACACTGTTAACAGGATGTTCCAAACTTTTCCATTACTCTTCTTGAAATTCATCACTTTCTCACAAAGCATTTCCATTTCCCATTCCAACGGATGTGAAATAGCAGAATAAATCCAGGTGATTCTGGCAGCTTCCAGTTGAAATAGATTTGTGCCCTTTCAGAGGTTCTTGTCCTTAATTATTCAAGCTTTTCTTGCCCTGAATTATCCAATCTTAGATCTGAAGATATCTGTGTGCCAGCTTTCACATTTTAAATGTTGCAAATATGCAAAATGCAGGATCTTTCAAGAGAAACTCAAAACCAGAAGGAGAAAAATATGCCAATGCAGTGTTACCTTGATTTGATGTGGATTGTGAAACTTGCTTGATAATATCCCATCTCCATCTCATGGAGAAGAGTTTTCAGTAGCTGAGATCAAATGCTTCCAAAAATGAGGAAAGAACTCTCTAGAAGATTGAAGAAAGTTAATTTTTATAAAATTTAAATTATCATTCCAGATCATTAGGTTTGGTTCAGTATCTGATTTTTCCAAAATTCTTTTGATTTCTGGTTACGACAATTCTGAGATTTTCTATAATGTACATAGAGCTGCTGAGTTTTCCTAATTTTTTGATCTTCCTATTTCATTAATGAAATCTACAGGTAGAAGGGAACCCGTTCTTTTATGGATCTTGATTGTCCATTCATTAATTTAACTAAATGCTCTCGTGCTTTAAACTTTGAGAGAGCAACACCAGTGGTTGCCAATGTATTTTTCCTAAACTACATGCTGAAGGGAGTAACCCTAATGTTTTCCTTTTTATTTATTTATTTTTAATTTATTTTCATGGGAGTTTTGGCAAACAAAGCATTCCACTGAGCTCAGCCGTGTCCCGCTGCAACTTCTGCCTGATTCCTTTTAAAGGAGGAGCCTGCTGGACTCAAAGTTATAGAAAAGCATTTTAAGATTTCTTTCCTGCTCTTTCTGAATTTTTGGGTGCATCACCACATCCCTGTCTTGTGCTGACATCCCTAGACTGAAACCCTGGCAGGGACCTGGATCTGTAAAACTGTAAAGGTTGGGATGTCTCTGGTGAAACTTTTTGGTTTTAAAGGAAGTTCAGCACTGAATTTGGAACTGTTGTCTTGGTGTTTGGCTGCATCTTAAAAACCTCCAGGGATTGCTCAGGTCCTGGGAAAACCTCTTCCAGTGCTTAATTTCCCTCGTGATGAGTCATTAATCAATTATTCCCTACATGGAGGTTCATGACAACATTTAATTTTGTAACAAATGATTTAATTTTTATCACCTTGTTACATTTCTGTTATCCAGACCAGAGCAAAGCCCATTTTTTGTATCATTTGTGTCACAAATGTGTCACAGAGCGTGGGTTTGAGCATCTCCAGCTATTGATTTGCAAAGATTTCTGTATTAACAGTATAAATTAATAGACTCAAGTTAAAAACCAATCCAGCTTTCCTGCCTGGGCATCTTGAGTGGGAATGAGAGTTAATCAGCATTGATGTGCTTCAGAATTTTGTGCTGTAGATGAGGAAAAGTTGAATCTAAAGTATTAAAAACCCCCACAATCTTGCTATCATTTTAATTTATTGATATTAGAACATTTTACCCCACCCACAGCACATTAATTAAACTGTAGATGAGATTTTTGTCATGTTATGACTCAACACCAAGCCAGAATTTTCTGATGTGAAGAAATATAAAAGAATATCCTTCCTCCAGGATTTTATTGAGTATTAGAATATCACACTGATTGTATGAACACTGAGACCAATTCTCATAAATTTTGGGTCTTTTTGAAGGGGTTCTTGTTGACATCATGAAAATATTCCTTTGCCAGAGCTAAACTCAAACAGTTCTCGTGCAGTGATTTTTACTTCTCCACTTGTTACTGGTTAATAAGTGATGAGAAATCCTCCTCATTGTGCAGAACCAGCTGCAAGAGAGAAAAACCCCACAGGAATCCATTCTTCAACATTTTCTGGAACTGTTCTACAGACCATAATCACTGAATATTATTCTGTCTGATTCTGACTTCTGAATATTTTGATACTTTCCTCCTCTTGGTGCTCAGTTCCCTGAATTTCCACTTCATGCTGATGTTGGAAGGTGTTGAATTTAAGCTGCCTCTCGATGTGATTTATTTCAGAGCTGCCCCAGAGCAGAGGCTCGTTCATCCCAAGGTGATCGTGAGAGCTGGGAGCAGGGATGTTCTAGACCCAGAGCCAGGGATGTTACACCTAAAAGCTGTTGCTCTAAAATAAAATCTCCTTGGTTTCTCAGGTCACAATCAAATTTGCAAATGTCTTGCATGCTCTCATCAAGCTTTTGATAATATTGTGACTGTCTGTCACTTTTTAGCCCTTTGCACTCCACAGATGCTCTGGTAACCACAGCCCAGAGAGCTCTGCTGGGAGGGTTTATTGTGAGATTTTTTACATGAGAAAAAGCTCTGATGTGGCTCCTCTCTCTACATAAACATGAGCTAAGATGCTTGATTAAATAATCCTGTGAGTCAAAAACCTAAAATATCAGATTTATGATTACACAGATCTCCATTATGACTTTTCACCTGATTTATCACTGGATATCCACTGCATCTCTAACAGGGAGATGTTCAGCTGGGTTGTAAACCCTTAGAAATGTCCTGGCAAGATTTCTTGGTGGTGAAGAGGTTGAATATAAACATAAAAAGGTGAGGGTGAGGGTCTCTGATATTGTCCTTGCCACCTTCATTATTCATTCAAGTGTTTCACTTTCTGCCACAGCCCCACTGGAAAAGTTACAAACACCAGAGCAAAGCAGAGAACTTTTTTTTTTTTTGTCTCAAATTAGCAGCTCTGCTGCTGTAGCTACCACAAAAAGCAGGATTTGGGGTTGAATATGTGCAAATGAGGGCATCATTTCTCTTTTACACTTCTGCTCTTGATTTTTTTTCCCTTTTTCCTGTGATTGTGCCTATTACCTGAAGCTGTAAAGTTCTCTAAAAGTTACATTTAGGACAATTAGTTAGATTCCATTCACACCCCCAGAGATTTCCTGCTCTGAGCATCTAATTTAACTTTTAAGTACAAAGCTTAGACCAGAGTCCTGCAAAGGCTGCTGAGTGCTTTTAAAGCTGGGCTCAGTCTGAAGGGTTTAAGATGAATTTCATGAGGGATCTGGGGATGTCCAGCCTGGAGGAGGCTCAAGGAGAACCTTTTTGCTCTCTAAAGTGAACTGGCAGGAGGGTGCAGCCAGGTGGGGCCAGGCTCTGCTCCAGGGAACAAGGGATGGGTCTAGAGGAGATGGCCTCAGCTTGCAGCAGGTTTAGGTTAAATACCAGGAACAATTTCTTCCCTGAAAAGGTGCTCAGGCACAGGAAGAGGCTCCCAGGGCAGTGGTTTAATCACCATCCCTGGGAGTGTTCAAGGGACACGTGGATGTGGCACCTGGGGACAGCTCTGGCAGAGCTGGGTTAAGGCTTGGTCTTTTCCAACCCTAATTCTTCTGAGATTCATTTTCTACCTGCACAGCTGCTGTCCTTTGCAATGCTGCACTGCTCCTCACGTGTTAATTTGTGCCATTGATCACTTGGATTTGCTGAGCTGAAGGCAGTGAGGGGCCAGTTAAGCATCAGGAAATTTTGGGAAGTCTCTATTAATTATATCTATCAAAAAAAACCAGAGGTGAAAAAGACCAGGTTCAGCCTGTTTGCTGGGACATCTTGACACAGAATCCTATTAACAATAACAGAAAAATGTCCTGAAAAGGGATTTTGACATTATTGCTAATCTGTGAATGTGATGGGCAGGAAACACTGAAAACTGGACCATTTATAATGAATAAATGAGATGGCCAAGGAGATGTACTAAAATATCCTTAATTCCCAGTCACATCTTAACAAGGTGTGAATAAAGAGAGAGAGCCCTGGGGTTTGTTTTTTATTTTATGATGCTTTTGAGGACCGCTTGTCCCAGGCTGCAATTGTGAATAATTCAGCATAAAATAGACATCTCACCTGTTGGGAGCTTATTCCAACAAATTAAACTCTACACTATGCACTACTAAAATAAATATATAAAATAAAGCTGCATCTGTAGTTAACTTTTGGCTACAATTTTTTTTTTTTTTTTTTCATTTTGCTATTGAGGAAAATGCCCAGAATTTTTGTGAACAATTTAAAATGCTGAATGGGAGCTCCCAGGTCCTGCTGGCTGAGTGTGGCATCACCTCTCACTATTGAACTCCAAATATTCCCCCCTTAGCTCTGTTTTTATAGTTCTGCTCCCTCCTCCACCTGCATTTTCAGGGCAGGGGAGCAGAGGATGGCTCATGGATGTTTCACATGCCCAAAAAATTTCATTATCCAGATATAATAAATTATTTTTTCACCCCCCCACACTTCCTGCTCCTATTTCTTCTTTATATTTTGTGAATTATTTATGTCACTCTCAGAACTTTGAAAGTTTCATCCTTTCTTCACAAGGTTTTTTTTTTACCTGGTTCTGAGGTGAATTTAATGTCTCTTGATGGCTTTGAAATAATCTACCCCACCATGAGCAGGCCTGGCCAGTGCTTACATTTCTGGGTAATTTTGTGTTAATTGAGGACCTCTCTCTTCTCTTGAGGTCAGAGGCCTCTCTTGAAACCTTGGAATTTCCAGTTGTGCAAAAATCACTGGCATATGGACCTAAAATAAGAGAATATATTGATCTGCTGGGAAACACAAGCAGAAAGAGAACTCAATGTGTCAAGATTGATCCACGAGGGAAGTGGGAAAATCTCTGGGATTAGGTTATTCCTTTTCCTTGAGGAGCAAGACATTGCAAGGTATCCAGTGTGCTTGAAGAGCCCAGGCTCAGAGATGGATTTTTCATATATTTTAACCATCATTTTCCCTCCCCTCAGGAGTTAAGCCTTGCTTGCCAGCAGTTAAAACTCAGTCACTAGTCCCAAAGAAAATTTATTTCTCAATAGCAGGCCATCTAAAGGCTTTAATGGATTCAATGAGGCAGAAAGAAGGAGCAAAAGGACAGAAACAAAAAATAAATAAATAAGAGAAAGATGTGTGGAAGGAGAAAAAAAAAAAAAAAAAGGAAAAAAAGAAAGAACTAGGGCCCATTGTAGGAGCCCAGGAAAAGGAACTGGGCAGCAAGGATTGTATCTCCTGAAGTGTCTTTTGTTTTAGGCTGAAGTAACAGCAAAGAATGGCCCTTCATGGTGAGGCTTTAACTCTGGCCAAGGCTGATCTCTGTATTCAAAAGGGGAAAGTAGAACATTCATGAGATGCATGCAGAGTTCCTGCTCTCCGCCTCCTCTGTGTGAGGTTTCAAAACTATTTTTTTTTTTTCCACTCTCCTGTGCTCTGAGCATTTAAGGACACCTCGAGTTTGTTAAAAAAAAAAAAAAATAGATTTTTGTGCTTCTCAAAGGCTTCCCCGACCTTCTGTTTGACACTGGGGAAGGCATCACATAGGAAACTTCAATCAAAATCGTGTCTTCGTGATTTCTGTCCCTCCCAGCTGCACCTCAGCGGGGAAAATCCACTTTTGGATGAATATTTAGGGTGGATCTAAGCCCTGGTCAGCAGCTGAAGCGAGTAAAAAGTGTTTCAGTGCACGAGGGATGGCTCAGGGCACATGGAGGTGTGAGAGGTTTTGGGCAGAGAAATCACCTGCTCTGTGAACAGAAAGTACCAAAGAGCTGAAGGGGTAGGGAGGAGCAGAGGGTGGAAGGCCAGCTGTGATATCTGCTGTGGCAATGCAGGGAAAGTTGCTGCAAAATTAAAGGGAAAGCCCAAAGGCACAGATGAACACAGCAATCCCTGCAGGAAAAATGAACTGATTGGCTAAAGGTAACAAATAAAGGTTATTTTTGCCATTGAGGTTACTTTGAGGAACTTTTAACTCATTATCAAAATTACACTGCAGCCAACAGGAGGCAAAATATTAAAAATTTCCTGTTTATTATCATTGGCAATGCACATGTCAGGGCTAAAACAGCATTCCTTCAGGTGCAGGGCGCTGCTGCTGGCTGGGATCTAAAGCTGCATTTCCCGAAACTCTGTGGTTGCCACGTCCTGGCCTCTGTGTGTGCACAGAATTTCTGCACAGAAATTGCAGTGAATATTGCTTTTCTTAAGTCTTGTTTCCTGAATTTGGGATATTATTTGCACCTTTCCTTCTTCAGGAACACACAAGGGTCCCTCAATTCACAAACATTGATAGCTCTGACTTTCCTAATGCTGCTCCAGTTTCATATTTCTTCCCATGAAACAGAATAGCTACAATCCCTTATTCTCCCCCAGGCAGTTTGTTAGCTCCTGCCAATCTGTCCAGCCTCAAGACTGGCTCCTTAATTGCAGTTTTAGGTGTCCATCCCCAGCACCCCATATGCCAAGGTTATATTAAACCAAACTCCTGCCAGTGGGAAGGCAGTCCCTGCTTTCTGCAGCCAGCAAAGCCCAGATTTCTGGCTTTATCTACAATGTGAAGATGTCTTTGTAGTACAAGTTTTGTTGACAAGGCTGTTCTTGTGAGATTTACAAACTTGAGTCCTGTATCCCACCCCAGTGTCAGCTCCCGTGGCTCAGCTCCAAACTCCCTCCCAAGAAAGGCAAAGCTTAATGAAATAAATTGCCTCGCAGCAGCACAGGCAGCTTGGGGCTGGTAACTAAAACACAGCCCCAGGAGGGAGCTGGCTGCTGTGCACCTGCTATTCTCTCCTTGGAAAAAACTTGTGTGCTTCAAAAAAGCAAGGAGAAAACTCCAAACATCCCGTGCAAGCTTGATTGTGCCATGGAAATTCGGCATTTCAGACAATCAGTAGATGGTTGTGCTGTAGAAAGTGTGAGGCACTGCTCTTAATTAACTGCAATAAAAAATTGTGGGTTCTTTCCTGTGGGTGTAAAATATATTTGGGAGAATTACAGTGGCCGAGGTCAGTGAGGATTTTTGTGCTTTGGTTTGTGTGTCCCCCTGTTCCTGGAGTGCCTTGCTGAGGTTGGATCTCAGTGTTCCAAGAGTGGGATGAGCACAGGGAGAGGTCTCTGCTCCCCAGGGAGAGACCCTTTACATCCACAGAGCAGCCACTCAGGGATCTCTGCTGAGCTGAGGGGATGAAGGGAGAGCTGAGAGATCAAAGCACTTCCCAAAGAGAGAGAAATAAATCTGTGGCAGTCACGTACTCCTCAGTCACCCTGTCTTCCAGGTTTTTATCCTGTGAAACCTCTCTTTTTTTCTATGCATCACGTCACCTTTTCTTCTCCTGATGAAAATCTGCTCAAAGCCACAAATTAATTGCAGCAGTGTCAGATTGGTGTCCTACAAGTTGGCCTTGAGGTGATTTAGCAGCTACATTTAGAGGGGAACTTAGAGAGGAATAAACCCTCAGCCAAGGTGTGACTAACTGCATTAGGAGGGATGGAGTAGCCACAGGGAAGGGAAATGTGGAGAATCAGGGTCAGAATGATAAGGATGCTTGTTAATTTGGGTGGTTTATACTTTTGTTATTATACTTAAGGCACCGGTAGTATTGAAGCAGATGCCTCATGGTGAATCCATCTCCCAGCTGTCACCATGGAGATAAGAGCTCGTGCTCCTCAGTGCTGACAGGAATTGGGCTGTCATCCTGGGCCACACAAACACACCTTTTCCCATAGAAACATGAGCTCTTTATTCTCCTACAAAACTCCTGAACTTCCCAGTAGAATCACAGAATGATTTGTGTTGGAAGGGACAAGACAGCTCATGGAATCAGGGAATATCCTGAGTTAGGAGAGACACACAAGAATCATCGAGTCCAACCCCTGGCCCTGCCCAGACACCCCAAAATCCCACCCTGGGTATCCCTGGGAGCTCCTGGAGCTCTGGCAGCCTCGGGGGTGTGCTCATTCCCTGGGGAGCCTGGGCAGTGCCAGCACCCTCTGGGGTGGAACCTTTCCCTGATCTCCAGCCTGAACCTGCCCTGGAACAGCTCCAGCCTTTCCCTGGCTCCTGTCCCAGGGAGCAGAGACCGGAGCTGCCCCCGTCCTGCCCCTCCCGAGGAAGCTGCAGCCCCAGACCCAGTGAGGTCTGACCATTTCCTTCAGTTTCATGCCTACAAAAATCATCCAAATTAAAAAAAAAAAAGGTGTGGGTGTGCTATAGGATATCTTTGCCTGCCAGTTTGCAAATACTTTTATTTTTTTCCCCAGCATTTGCTGCACGAGATTAAATAGTGCTGTGGTGGCCAGAAAACTGCAGAAGGGACTGATAGATTTAGAGATGGCCACTAACAAACCTGCTGGAGTGCTTGGAGGATTGGCAGAACAACTTTCCAAGAAAGTCTCACATATGCTTAGTTTTGGTGTAAAATTCTAGGGAAAATTCTCATTGCCACTGAATTAATGTTTTGTATTTTTGATATTTGCCATTATTTGAAATGTTATACATTTATTTGGTGATTTCTCAAATGCTGGCTACAGTTCCTAATTCTCTCCTTGCCTCTTTGTCAGGCAAGGTGACAGCAGAGTGTGCCTGACACATTAATCTTTCCCAACTGGAACCTTTTACCTGAATAGAGCTGTGGCTGGAAAACATCTCCTGTAATCCTTTTTGTCACAGCATTGCTTCCACTTCCCATTGAAGATCTCACACATTTTGGAGTGACAGGAAAAATCACTTCCTGCCCTGTTCTGACCTTTGCATCTCTATCTGCTTGAAGGGGAAACATTTTTAGGATGGCTCAGGACCTAAGGAGTGAGAACTGGAAGGTCTGTCTAGAATGAGTAATAATTCCAATTCATGCAGTGCCTTATTGAACCCCTATTTCTGCCTGTGTAAAATCAATGACACAACTGGAAATTCAGGTGCTACTCTGGGATAATTCAGAATTATTTTCTCAGAAATGGGGTTGCTATGAGGAATGCTCATCCCATAATATCCCGTTTCTCTTAAGCAAAATGCAAACTTCTGGGTCTGTGTGCAGCTCCCAGTATCTGGTTTGTCTGTGAAGGTAAATTAGATGGCATTGAGAGGTCTGAAAATCCTAGAAGGTTCTGGAAAGGAACACCTTTGTTTTATAAAAGCTTGTACATTTTAAAGACCTTTGCAAAATGGAAAAAAACCACCCAACTCTCAGTTGATTAATTAGTCCTAATTTATATTTAAAATTCTTCCTGATTGGTTTTTAAAGTTGACTTTTACTTGATTAAATAGCAGTCTTTAATTCTGAGATATTTGTGGCTCTGCAAACTCCCTCCTTGATGGGAGCTCTACATAAACACTTGGCTTGCAGTGATGAGCTCAGCCAAGATGCTGAAATCTCCTTCCTCCCATCAGTCTTCCTCTCCCTGCCCACAGCCAGAGGGCAGCTCTTCCTTTTCCTGCCCTGGAATCCTAAACAAAAAAATCACATTACATTTACAGGATGCTGTTTTTTCACTGGTTTATCAGCACCATTCATGGTGGAGATAAAATAATAAACCTCAATCAAGAATTTTTTCTGGGTAAAAACCCCTCCAACCCCAAAACATCCACTGCTTTTAAAGAAAAAACCTCCAACAAACACATTCCAGGTGCCAGGGATGATACCACCATGATTTTAGCATTGGGAATCTGCTATTGTATTTCCACTGGGAGAGCCGTGTCTGCTTGCCAAACTTTACTGCTCATTTTGCTCGAGCTTTTCTGCAACTTTCTGCCTTTGAAAAATCCCACCACAGCTCTTCCCCACAGCCAGAGGGCAGCTCATCCTCTTTGTGCCCTTGAACGTTACACAAAAACTCAAATTATAGTTATGGGATGCTGTTATTCCACCGGTTTATCACTCCCATAATGGTGGAGATAAAATAATAAACTCCAATCAAGAATTTTACCAAACTTCAGCGTTCACTTTGCTCAAGGTTTTCTGCAACTTTCTGCCTTTGAGAAACTCCAGCACAGCCCTTCCCCTGCTGCCTGGAGTTATTTTGGGCACTCTGTGTTTACATTGGGATTTTTGTGAGAGCAGTGTGGTGACAGCACACGAACGACGTGAGGAGAGCACTTCCCAACAAATGGAGAGCACGTTTTTGGGCAAGTTGGTGCTGAGGGTTGTTGCAGCCCTCACTTTTTTCATCAACAAAACTCCTCTAAGAACAGTTGGCGAGTGGAGGATTAATGTCAAGTGTGGAAAATAGAATTTTGGAGACTGTGGAAGAGCTGGGAGGAGGCACTGAGCTCCTGAGTTGTATTTACTATAGATACTGATCTATGAAACAGATAAATGCTTTTCTTTTTGGCATTTAATGACAGCAAAAATGCAATAACGTTAATGAAACATTTCCAACAGAGACTCAGTTTTTAGTTCAGGTTGACCCTTGTTTAGTGTGGATTCACTTGTGAACATTTAAAAACACTCCAGAGCAGTCCCCAGAACACAAACTGATTTGTACAATGTGTAAATTTTACTGTGAATTTGGTGCTATGAACTTGACCGAAGCCTATTCAGCCTGGAATGAATCCTTGAAATCAAAGGAACTGTGACTTAAAGTAATTTTTTCAGGATCCAGCCCATTATTTATGACCACTTTCCCTTTTTCAGAGGCTGTTGGCACATTATTTGTCACTGATAAGGTCATTATTAGACTGTGCATGTATCTAGAATTAATCTGGTTATCTGCATTTGCCTTTATTTATTTTTAATAATTTATTAATGATAAATTTATTTTTCATTATGATTTATTTAAAATTTATTTATTACAGTGCTTAAATGCAGGTGCTCACATAAATGATTGCAACGATGGGATAAAATTCAGTTTCTATTTTTGATATGGGCATGTTCTGGTCTCCATGATAGGGATTTTTGGATATGTCTGCATATTCTGTTGTTGGCAGTGAATGTTTTGGGGCAGGATCTGTTGATTAGAGAAATTTTACTCAAATACAAGGAAATCTATCTTTACACTAGCTCTAAGACAGTACACTGATTTTCCTTTTTTCTTTTAAATTAAGTAGAAAGTCTGTAGACCTCATCAAAAGAACCACCAAGCTTGAAGAGCAATTTTAGCAGAAAGAAGACAGATCTTGATTTTAATGCTCCTGGGCGAGCTGGAAACAAACCCAGCTGTTGGAATTAGCTGGGAAATAACACATATTTAGAAAAGTTGCTGCTGCTTAAGGAATATTTATGGGGAGAAGTAGCTCATGATGGAAGTGGATAGTTCCCTCAATTCAGCTGGGAAAATGAGTGGCTGCTGTGCAAGGATCTTCTCTGCCCTTGGTGCTCTCTCATTGTTTTCCAATTTTAGCTGCATCCTTGGCTTTCTGATAGAGCACTTTGGATTCAGCCTTCTGCCATAACTTCTCTTTCTTTTGTGACTTTGAACTACAGGCAGGCAGTTTTTTCAACACAGAATGTTTGGAATGGAATTTGGGAAGTGCTGAAAAGTGTGTGAAGTCAGACCCAATGTAAAGAATAAGTCGTGCTGCAAAAAAAATATGGAAAATAAATTTTTTCACCCATTTTTAACGTGGGATTAAGGCTTCTGGATAACAACTTTGGCTTGTTAAAGCATTTTCCATTCAAGAGACATCTTCCTTCCACCCATTCAGGTAAAAGAATGCCAAACCAAAATGAAACAGAACATTTTGGGTTTGTTTTTTTGGTTTTTTTTCAAATTGACTCAATGAATTTTGGAGTGAGGTTTTCATTTCATTGTGAAGGAAACCATTCCAGCAGGGCTCAGACTTTCATTTATTTATTTATTGCCTTCACCACCACCAGGTGGAAAAAACCTGGGACTTGCAGAGCTCTGCCAGGTAGGGATTTTTCCATGTCCCAGGCACTGAGCTCAGTGTGATGTGGTGCTGGAATTAATCCTTTCTGCAGTTGTTATTTCATGTGGAATCTTTTACTTCCTGTGATCACTCAGGTTCTTGCATCCCTTCACTGAGTGTCCTCTCCTGGCCCCACTTTTCTGGCTCATCTCACTGAATTTTCACTCCCAATGAATTTTTCCTCTTTGATACTTATTTCTCAGTCCTCAAATCTCATTAAATTCTCTTTAGCTGTTGGGCTTTGAATTTATTCCTGCTTGGAGTGAGGCTGTGATCACTCACACATGATTCAGTTGCAATTTAGAAGGAATTCTGTAGTTCATAGACAATCTGGTTAAGGATGGTTTACCAGAATTATTCTGGAGCAAGATTCCCTCTGCGGATAAACAGAAAATGCTGAATAAATCCATGAAACACACAGAGAAAACAGAAAAATCAGCCATTTTGCTGATTCTAACCACCTCCCCTCATCCCAATTATACAAATCCACTTACCTGGTGTTCTGTTGGGATGTTGTTCTCATTTCTTTTTCAGCATATGAAATTTAACTTTAAAATGTAGGTGGACCTGGAATGTTTTCCCCCTTTTGACATGCTTTTAAAAACCTTGTGAATCAGCTGTCATTCCTTTATACCATTTTATACTATTTTTCTTGTAAATCAAATTAATGTGGAAAATCTCCCTTTTCAGTTGTCACTTGTAGCTCCATAGATGGTGTAGAGTCAGATGAAAAAAAGCTTGTTTTCTAAACGATGCTGCATGGAATATTTGGAAAAGAAAATCATTTATCATGTTTATCATCTGCTGGTATCACCTAGGAAGTCAGAATTTTTGAAACTTGCAAATATTAGCAAGGCAAAGGCTGGTTTGACTGTGGCTGGTGGGACAATTTAAAAAATTTTGATGGAAATCTTGCCCAAATTGGTGGTTCCTGGGTGTGCCTCCTCAGCAGAGCTGCCAGGCAGGGGTATGATAGTTATATTTCTATATTTGTGCCAATATGTTCTCCTGGATAAAAATTCCTCTTTTCCCTCTCATGTCACTCGGTGAAATTTTGTTTCCTGAGCAGTTTCTCCACACAGGAGTGTAGTGCAGTGTGGGCACAGCTGGGGGATTCACTCTGCTTCTCCAAGATCATGCTTTCAAATAAATAAAAAAATAAGTTAAAGGGCACCAGGATGAAAACAGCCCATGAAAAATAAGGATGAGCAGGGCATGGGGGCAGGTCTGACTTTCCACAAACACTTTAATAGTGAATTCTGGCAAATCTCTGGCAATGTCTGCATCAATATTCCTCGTGTTTACAGCCCCATGGAGCAACAGAGGATTTTAGGGAACAGGGCTTGGCAAGCCAGTAATTTTCTGAAGCATCAAGAGAAGTTTTATGCCATTTATAAAATACAGTTGGTTCATTATGATGCAAACAAGATTGAACACTGCAATTTGCAGGAAAGAATCCCATCAGCTTTCTGAGCCATATTTTGCTCAGGAATTCTGGTTGTGTCTCTCTTAGCAAGAGCCAAACAAAGGAGGAAGGTTCTCTGCTTCGTGCTGCTGTGAGGAAGCGTGTGGAGCTCAGGCTGATGTGCTCTGCAGGAGCTTTGGCCAAAGAAATCTGATTTGGGGCTTTGAGGTTTCCATGGGCTGGGGCTCAGCTCACTGCATGGAAATCTTCCTCTTTATTCTCAGTGGGGTTATCCTAAATTTCTTCTTCTCCCACGCCAGATCCCCCTCACCCACCCTGCAGCATGATCTGGTCAGAAAAACACCTTTTCACTTAGGACAAGAAGTTCCCAAGGGACAAACTGGAACACAGACACATATTTGTGCTGTTAAGATATTTAGGCATGAAAAGATGAAACTGAAATCTAGATCAGCTCCCAAAATCTTTATGGTGCTTCACTCATTAAATCATTTCACAGGTACCTCAATATCTATATATTAACCTTGAGTGACATCTAAGTCTGTTTAAAATTTTGGTATTTAAATTTCCTGTACTTGGTACTCAACTTATTTCCTATTCTTTGATACTTAAAGCTCGTGGCAGTCAATAAAATATCCATTCTCAGGATCTTTGGTTCCAATGGACTTTCAGTTAAGCACCCAAAGATAGCTCAGGGATGTTGGGTGCATTTTCACCTACTTGTATGTCTAAATATCACTGTAAATTTTTCTTTCAACCACATTGTAAGAGGAGAACTTAGTGCAAAAACTCGCCTGCCAGAAATTTTTATTTTGTTTCCAACTGCTTAAACATTGGCATGGCTCTGACAAGGGTTTAAAAAAAGCATTTTGAGCATTGGGATGCAAATTAACATACCAAGCAATTAAAGTCAATTAAAACAGGATGTGGTGTAATTAGAAACAGTTGTGTTCACATTGATATTCAGAGAGGTTCGATGTGTTGAAAGAAAAGAAAACAATTCAGGAAACTTTTAATGCCCGACAGATGCAGTGGTGATGATGATGCTAATAATGGCACCGATTCCTAAATTCCCCATCCTGCCTCACCTCAGGAACTCTTGGGGAGGGGGAGAAAATGGGAATTAATGGCTCTCCCCCAGCACAGTGCACTCACCTGTTGAAGAGAAGCTGGAGCTTTTCATCCTCAGGGGTTGTGTGAGCAATAATCAGCAGTGCCTGTGGCTCGGGAAGAAGGCACCTGTCCACCTTCCCCATTCCTGCTGCGTTGTGGTGCTGGATGTCTGTATTGATACTTATTGCCAGAAATGCAATGGTGCTTGATTTTTCTCCCCTTTCTGCATGGCAGCCAGAGAGCAGGGAGAGCCCTCATCCCTCTAAAGCTGGGGCAGAGCTGCCCTGATGGCCAAAAAATTCCTTCCAGCTTGTGGATGCAGCCCTTGCTGCTGTGGGATTGCACAGGTCCTTTACTCCTGGCTGCAGAGGTGAATTGTGCTGGTTTTTCCTCGATGGAGTGAGAGAGGAGATCCTCCCAACACAAGCTGGGGAGGAATCTGCCTCTGCCTGGTGCTGGTGTTTGCTCAGGTGGGATGTGCAGGGAGCAGGGGATGAGCTGCACAGCAGTGCAGAGAAGGAAGGAAATGCAAGGAAATGTTACAGATGTTCAGGTGCAAGGCCTTCAGTGCCCTCAAATGGATGTGTCTGCTGACTACCCTCTGTTAAAGACAGCTCTGGATTTAAAGCAAGGAGGAAAAAATAGCTGCCAAAGACTAAATAAATGAAAACCATCAGCTGGCTACTCCTTTCCACCTCACTTAATGCTCAGAGCAGGATTACGCCCATTCCGTGGGTTTATTTTTTATTTGTCATTACCTGCTGATCCTTTTTTATTTGAAACCCAGATGTGGAGAGACAAGGTCTGCTTGAACTCAGCCAGTCATAACAGTTTGCATTCCCACTAATAGTCAACAAATGTAAGCACTGGGATAAAACTTCCCATTTTGTGTTGTATTGACCTAGGAATTCATCAATTCAGGCTTTTGAGACCTATAGGAATAGAATGGTGCTCTCCATTTCCTGGGAAATTCAAATTCCTACCCACCTGATGAGGCACATTGGATCATTTAATGTTTGGAGTTAAAGAATCTGAAAATCCAATTTCAGTGCATTAATTACAAAAGTATGTCTGAGAATCCTTTCACAGGTCCAGTCTTTGATGTATCCCTTTCATTTACATAGGAGACAGACATTGGACTCCTGAGTTTAAAATGAATATATTTTGAGGTTGTATTTTTTACCAAATGATTTTTTTCCATTCTTGCAGCTTAACTAATTTTGACTGGTACAAGGCAAGTGTAAGGGTAACATCTCACAGGTGAAAATGGCCACAGACAATTATAGAGAGTTAAATTTATAGAGTGGTTGTCACAAAGAAAATACTGATAGTGCCATGGAATTTATCATTTAATCCTCCTCTGAGTCTGAGTAGCCATGTGCTGCTCTCTGGCTTGGGATTGTGAAGCAGGACTCTCTGCTCCATTTTGCCTTTGGAAAATGTGACTTCTTGCAGGTTTCCTGTTGTTCCCCACGCAGAGAACAAACTGATTACAGGAAAAAAAATAAGTGTGGCCATGTATGTGAAAGCAGAAATTGCTGGGGTACAGCACATCAGAAATTTCATTTGAAGGTTCTTTGTAAGGGTTCTCTATCAAATCCCAAGGAGATATGGATAGAATTTAACCTTTGGGCTTGGTGAAATGCTTATTCCTGGGTGCCTTGACAAGGCTGACCTAGAACAGAGGCTGGGCAGAGTTAAGAATAAAGCAGGGATTTATTGAAAGGCCTTAAAGGACACACCTTGGGCAGTGCAAGAGCCTGGCCAGGGCTGCACCCAAGATGGACCAGAAATGGTCACAAAATGGACCACTGGTCACAAGGTCTCACATTTTTATAAGTTTAGGTCCATCTGCATATCAGGGTTAATTGTTCAATTACAGCTTTAGATGATGAATTCCCATCCTTCTTGTTTTCTCTCTTCAGCCCACCGTCACTTATGCTCTTGGGCCTGAAATTTGTAATGATTGTCCTTGGTATCAAGCTAGAAAAGGAATTGTTTTGTCTACCTGCTCTGTGAAGAGAGCTCAATAGCACTTAATATGAAGCTTGAAACTACACACCTAGGCACCACAGAATACGAAAAAAATAAAAGCTAAAACTTAAGGCATCACCTGAAACCCAGACATGCAGGCAGTGCAGTCTGAAGAGAAATCAGTTTAATAATTATGGGATACTGAGAATCCATTGCTTGTATAATTAATTACTTGTTATCAGGAGTACCTGTCTTTGGAAATAATGCACTTACAGAGAACTGCCCAAACAAAGAGCTGACCTCTCCCAAAAAACCTAAAGAGTTTAGAAGGGAATACAACTGGAGGACAAAAATCACCTGCACAAAGACATCCAAAAAGCCCTTTTCCTCCAGCAGATGTGAAAGCAGGGTGGTTTTGCTGCAGCTGCAAGAAAATCCTTCTCTGATGTTTCTTTCCTCCCCCAGGTTGTGTATGTAACAGCCACGTTCCCCTACATCATGCTGATGATCCTCCTGATCCGGGGGGTGACGTTACCCGGCGCTTCCGAGGGCATCAAGTTCTACCTTTACCCCGACATCTCCCGCCTCTCTGACCCACAGGTAGGACCAGGGGCTGCACCTTTGGGAAAAACTGCAGGAGCTCCTTGGGTTGGAGTCTGAACACTGCTGGTGACTGCTGGGGAGCTGCTCCTCAGTGGGGATGTGGGATTTGGGATAGGGCTGTAAAGCCATGGTGTGTGTTGGGATAGATCATTTTTAAATTGGAAAGTACCTCGGTTGATAAATGAGGATTTTCAGAGCCAGTTGCAGTTGGTGCTTCTGCCACTGAGGGACAAGAGCGCTGCCACCGGTTCAATGGGTACAGATTTCACTGGGATTTAGCCATTGTTCCAAATCTAAATCTCAGGCAGAATTAACAGAGAAATTATTCATTCAAATAATTGCTGTCTTTATAGCAGAATATGCAGCCGAAGAGGAATGAAGGGCTCAAACCAGGAAATCTGCCTGTTTTGCTATTTCCAGTGTAGAGTAGGACATGGAAACAATGGATTAAGTTGTTTGCTTTTTTCTTTTATTTCCAGAGGATTACAATAAAACAGTTATTGTCCATAATATGCGTGATATTGAAGGTGGAAAATGAGACAATCTCTATAGCACCTGACAGGTTGCAGTCAGCATTTTATTGATCTGCTTTGGCACTGTAAAAGACATTACACAGTGTTTCTCCTGAGGCTATTACATTATTAAATGGATCCTGAGAAGCAGACAGAAAGGAATTTGGGAATATTTGTCAAAATGAATTTTTTTAATCTGCTTACTGAAGATGTGTCAGCATAGTTTTTTTTTTTAATCACTGCTTACTTTAAACATGTATTTTGTTGCAAAAGACAATAGAGGGGCTCCTTTGGGTAATTTCCCTGGAGCATCTGAAATATCTGTAATGTTTGCTTTAAACGAGTAATATTTCTACAGAAAAAAATAATAAAAAAATGAACCAAAAAACTAACAACAACCAAAAAAATCCCAAAACAAAACAAAACCCCCAACCAACCAGAAAAAAAAAAAAAAAAACCCAAAAAAACCCCCAGAAAAACAGAAAGAAAAAGACTGAAAATTTTGTATGAAAACTTGGTCACGTTGTGTCTTTTGGACTTGACAATGTTTGTGTTGTGTGTCAGCATGGGTGGGAAATGGCTCTGGAAGTGGTGTCGGTGCTGGCTGTGGAATCCCAGCTTCACCTTCAGCAGAAGCAGCCCCAGGTCACCTGAAAAATGGGTCCTGGAGCAGAGGGCAGCCCAGGATTCTCTGGAACACTCAGATATTGGTTTGCAGCTCCTGAGAGGCTCAGTCTGCAGCAATCCAGCCTGGTCCCAGCTGAGCCCCAGACTCCTTTCAGGCAGGCCAGGGAATTGTGTGTGCTGTGTTTACCTGAGGCTGGAACTGGTTTGTTGTGCCCAGCTGGAGCTGCTGTTCCAGCCCTGGCTCTGGGGCTGGAGCTCCAGGTGCCCCCTGCCCTCCCCAGCAGCGCTCTGGGTGCCCTGATCTTGTGCCACAGCCTGGGCTTTTCTCCACTTGTGATGCCTGTGAGGAGTCATGGCGGGGTTGGGGTTGGGAGGGACCCTACAATCACCCAGTGCCACCCCTGCCATGGCAGGGACACCTCCCACTGTCCCAGGTGCTCCCAGCCCTGTCCAGCCTGGCCTTGGGCACTGCCAGGGATCCAGGGGCAGCCACAGCTGCTCTGGGCACCTGTGCCAGGGCCTCAGCACCCTCACAGGGAACAATTCCTGCCCAAATCCCATCCAATCCTGCCCAAATCCCATCCAACCCTGCCCCCTGTCAATGTGAAACCATTTCCTCTTGTCCTGTCCCTCCATCCCTTGTAAAAACTCTCTCCAGCTCTCCCGTAGCTCTCTCAGGCACTGCAAGGCTGCAGTTTGGTCACCCCAAAGCTTCTCCTCTGCAGGGTGGACAGCCCCAGCTCTGCCAGCCTTCCCTCCCAGGAGAACTGAACCCCTCTATGAACAGGGGGCACTCCTGCTGCCTCCTTCCCTTGCCCAGTGCTCTTCTAGAGGCTCTTCACAGGATTTTGACCTGCCTGTGGATTTCCCATGTGCCACTGACACCCTTGCTGGTGTTTGTCACTGAGGTAGGGCACGCCAGCCTAAGGGACATTATTGCCAGCCTAAGGGACATTATTGCCAGCCTAATGAACATTATTGCCAGCCTAAGGGACATTATTGCCAGCCTAAGGGACATTATTGCCAGCCTAAGGGACATTATTGCCAGCTGCAAGGATGGTTTATGTGCCCATTTACTATCCTGGTGCCACTTGTAAAGAAATCCATGTTGCCATGACAATTTGCCAAGCCCATGGCTGGTGGGAAGCACAAAGCCCTGGAGACATGTGGGGTGTGTGTTTGTCCCACACATGTGGGGCTGGAATTCCTCTTGGGAATGCTTTTAGGAGCCAGCTCCTCCTTTGGTTCAGGGAGACTTTCACTGACAAGTTCTTGTCCTTCAGTTGTGTGTAAAACACTTTTCAGTAGAAAGAAGCTGGAGTAAAATGTGCCATAACAAAGATGGTGAACACCAACGCAGGTAATTGAATTGTAGCATTCATTGGTTCTAGAGAATTATTTTTGTGTTGAAAAAAACCTGTCATTCTGCCAAAATTGATATATGTGGTTGAGAATAATTAATTCAATACTTGAAGAAAGCTTTCAGACTAATGGGTGCTATCTCTAGTCACTTCTCAAAAAACGGAGGAAGCTTAGTTCTTCAGACTTAAAACTAGAATTTCTCATAGCTGGTTTTATTTTTAAAATAGCCTTTGGTTCAGTTTTAGTGCAACTTCTAATGGTAATAAAATGGATGCATAGGCATTCTTCTTTTTATGAAAATCTAGAATTTAAAGTTCAAGCCCACAAATATTAGGATAATATTTCCAATAATATTCCCCCACTGCACAAACCCCTTGTCAATTGGTTCTGGAGCTTTTTGCCAAGGAGCACAACTGAAACTACCTGGAGATCTGTGCTTCCAGTTTCTGTGTTCACTCATTTCAGTGGATTTATTCTCTAATGCCAAAGCAGAAATCATCTGCACCAGCAGAATTTGTTTTCCTCTTCAGTTGCAGGCCTGTTTCAATAATATTTCAGGGAGGGTGCTGGGTCTGCATTGGAAGAGAGATATTTGAGCCCCACAGCCAGCTGTGTTTACTGGGGATTAAATAAACCAATTTCTCTTCAAGACTCACTTCAGTTTGAAGTTCTCGACTCTTTTGTCTTTGTGCAATTTGCATTCCATGGTGGGTTAAAGCTTTGTGAGCAGCTATTCATCTGCAGCTCCTCAGCTTCCAAGGGCTGTGGTCTCCATTTCATTTTTATGTTCTGTCTCTCCAGCAGACCCAGTCCTCTCACTCTGAAAATGCCATTTTCTGTCCTGAGTGTGTGTAGAGCTCATACCAATCACTTTGTGTTGCATCAGTGGAAGCTGGAACAGTCTGGAGCTCTATTTAAGCCTCAAAAGTGTTTTTTCTTTCATCAACAAAAAGGTCTCAATAATCTTCATGCTCAAATTGGCTTGAAATGTATCCCTGTGCCCTAATCTGGGAGATACAGGTGCCATTTATGGCTTAAATAAGGGATCTTTGCTGAGTTATAACTCCCACAAAAGCAGTGCTTCAGCAAGTTAATGGGATTGTTATGGGGTTTGTGTGCAAGCCTGACTCAGAATATGGTTCTGCTTGTCCCTGGACAGATTTAAGGCACTCAATATGTGATTGTACTTGTGTGTGGTGCTCACTGAGCCTTTCTGGGCAAAACATTTGGTTCTTTGTAAGAGGATTTTGCAAACATTCTTGCCTGGAAGAAGTTTAGGGAGTGGCAGATGTAGCAGTTTGATGGGTCAGGAAGTAACAGTATGGATAATTGTAGGGAAAATCACATCAATTTAACCCCTGCTGTAACAGCAGGTTGTTGGAAAGGGGAGGAAAATAAGAAAAAAGCTTTCTTGTTTACTGTTTGTACGCTAAAAACTGGCCAAGTTGCTGGGTTGTCTTTTGGTTTTTTTTTTTAATTGTAAAGTTGTGAATGGTTTTAATGAACATATTCACAAGAGAATCTCTCAACACAGCCACAATTGCACACTCCTCTGAACAGCAGATTGCCAAAATCTTGGACAAATTTCCATTTCTCTGTTGCCAGAATACAGGTTGTACCTCATCTCTGCTAAACTCACATGTGATTGCTGAGCTTGAACGAAGCCAAATTAATCAGGTACAGGAAAATCAGAGCCATGACAGGGAAATTGATTTTAGGTTTCCCAGCTCTTTTATTTGCAATGGGAAAACATTAAAATTGCAATAAGATTTGTGGTGGCAGAAACATTTCTGCAATTCCTTGGTAGCTCAGCCAGGAGAATTCACTTTTAGGCAGCTGGGATGTGCAGGTGACAACAGGAGGACTTTTTCCATGAATTTCCTTGGCATTGTGATTTGGCTGACTGGCTTGAAACCCACTGGATTTTCCTTCTTGAAAATGACTTCCAAAACATGAGTGCACAGCAGTGAGCATCAGCCTAGCCTGAAAACTCACTTACTCTGGACAGATTTGGTGCTACTGAGATCCCTCTCTTCCTTACATTGCCCTCTGGATCAAAAATTGCTTTATCCTGTGTGGCATTTAGGCTGTTTTCATGAGTGGTTGTAGAAAAAAAAAGCATTTTAGTACATCTCTTTCAGAAAAAACACTTTTTCCTGGTAGAAAGTCGCTCTAAAATAAATGCACATCAGTTCTTTTCCCTCTGGAAATTGTAATTTTTCATTACATTTCCTAAGTTTTTGTATAAGCATGAGCTTATTGTGATGGTTTTACCCTCTTTAACATATTATTCATCTGTTTCAGCACATAAATAACAATATTCTTTTTAAAAAATTCTGCTCACCAAAACTGCCAACAATTGCTTTCCCGTTAGTCTAATTCAAATATACATATTGCTGAGAGAAATTTGGGAATGCTGGATCAACGTGGAGGTGATATTTCCTTAAATCCTGATCTGAAAACCCAAACTGCAAAAACATTTGAGAATATCTCTTCCCTTAACTTTTTATTTCCAAAATTGAGGGAGGCTGAGTTGCTCTAGGAAGAAGAAATAATGCAGATTGATTCAATTTTAGGATTTGCAGCCCTGGAATCCACAATCCTATCGCCACCTCGAGGCCAGTGAAGCCTTTTTCCAAGGCTGAGGAAAATCCTCTTTTCTGCCTCTGAGATTGGAGCAAACTGCTGCATTCAAACATAAACTTTAGGGCTCTGCTTTCTCTAAAAAAAAAATAAATAAAAAAGGTTGTAAAAGAAATTTAGGTTTCATTTTTGGGTGCTTTCATGCTTAGATAATCCAGGTTTCAGACCTGACCTGCATTTAAATCTGCTGATCCTTACAATGGAAACCTTAGAATTTTCAGATGTTGGCAATGAAATTATCTCTCATTGCTGGAAAATTTTTGGATGCTTTTATTGTTTTGAAATATAACAGGTAACGACCTTAGAGCTCTTTCCCAACCCTCATCTTTCCACAATTCCCTAATTGCAGTGGAATGAGAAACTGCTCCATAGGCTATCTTCAATACTGGATGGTGAGGTTTTAAGGATAGTACTTGGAAAAATGGTTCAGGGATAGGTCAAACATCCTGAATCTTACCAGAATTTTGGAACAAGTAAGTTAGTAAAGCCTTCAGTGATTTACTGCATTTTTGACTTTTAGAAGAGTTTGGACAGCAATTTAATAAAAAATAAATTGCCTGGGAAAAAATAGTAGCGATGAGAGGAGGAATATGTCCAGCTCCTACCAGACTTGTGCAGTTCTGCTAAGGGAATGGAATTTACTCTTTTCCCTCCCACTTTCTTTCCATTCTCTGGATTGTTTTCCTCAGCAGGGATTGACAGTCTGAACCAGGCACGAGTTGCAGTGAATTAAAACAAGAGTGGAAGTCAGAAATCCATACAAAGGCTGCAAGGATGAAAATCCTCAGCTGAATTTATTACCTGTATAACTACAGCTCCCCCTCTGCCTGGACCTTTGAACAAGCAATTATCTAAATTTCAATCTGTTCTCTCAGTGAAAGGAAAAATTCTTGCTGCTGGAGGTGAGGCTCTTGTGCTTCTGTCAGGTAGGAATCCCCTAGCAAACCTTTTCAAATTTAAACTGGGAAAAGGATTAATTCTTCTCCAGGTCTGCTGTTTGCACCATCATTACAAATGACTGAGGTTTGAAATTGTAAGAAATTCAATTCAAGGATACAGCCCAGTGTGATGCTGAAGAGATGCAGTTTATAAACTCCCCAATAAGGAATTATTTCATTTAATATCTCTTGCAGATTTTGCATTACAGATTATGTGGATTTAAAGAGTAGGGAGAGCAACAAATCCCAAATGCAGTGGGAGGGCAGAGGTGTGGAACAAGCCAGAAATCCCTCCTGGGATGGATTCCCCGTTTGCCCTAAATCCACCCTGAAGGACCAGCTGGGAGCACATTGCATTTTCCCTGCTCCAAGGCAGCTGCATCCCATTCTCTGGAAGAAATCTGGTTGGGAACACACATTCCAAAAGAGAGAGACACCCAGAGGCTTCTCCTGGGGCAAAAAATCACCCTCGGTGGTGCCTGGAGCAGCTCAGAATTTGCTCACCACATCGGATTTTATCTTGCACAAATGTTTTGGGGATATCCAAACGCAAAAATTTTGTGTACATTTAAGTGGGAAAGTTTGGTGTACATTTAAGTGGGAAAGTTTGGTGTACATTTAAGTGGGAAAGTTTGGTGTACATTTAAGTGGAAAGGTTTTGAGTAAATTGAGTATTCTGTGGGAAAGGCTCAATCTAAATCCACACCCAGAGTTCTGGGGTGTGTACATAACTCACCTTTTCATGGCTCACCAGACAACTCTGGTTTATTCCACAGCCTCAGCCATGTTGGGACTGTTAATTTTATGTGGCAAATGTGATTTCTGAACTCCTGTTATGGCTCTGGGCTGTTGTTTCAAGCCCTGGACAAATCATTTGCCTCCTTCTCCCCATGGATTCTCCCTGTGTTTCCTGCTCTTGCTACACAAGCAGCACAAGCTGAGCAGTTTGGGCACTGAGAAGAGACTTGTTGAAAGAATGGGCTCATTTTGGAATTTCTCTGGGATTTCTGGGCCACATGGAATCTCCTCCAGCTGCCCCTGCAACCCCTGAGCAACCTTGGCAGTGGAGAGGCATCATCTGATTTTCAGAGAGGCTTTAATTGCACTTTAATATCAGATTTTATGGCTGGTGCAGTTGCCACTGGAGGGAGACAGGATCCACACATTCCCTCGAAGTATGGGCATGACAGGCAGAGATTTCCCACTGCTTTCATGACGGAACCTGAAAAAAAATACAGGAGAAACTTGAAGAGTGTATTTTGCCTAAATTGGAACATTTAAAGGAATACAAATATTATCAATGACTTTGCTCTGTCAGCTACTTTAGAAGTCCAGTCTTCTAGCAGAGAAAAGCTGTTGTTAAAAGTACATATTTCAGAAGAAATTCAGAATAGCTAAAATAAAATGCTGAGTGACAGATGGACATTAATGAGGAAATAATAATAATAATAAGGGAGCTTGCACACAGTGGAGGGAGTCAGGACATGAAGCAAATGAATATTCCATGTTATTTCTCTGATACAAGTGGGTTTATGATACCATATAAATAGAGGCACTGGAAATATTGAGCTATTTTAATATTGCTAGTAGGATTCTTCTTAATCCCATTATTCCAGAGGAATGAGAGAAAAAAAGAGAAGATAAGATTGCTACACTGGTGGAATGACATGCTGCTTGCAGAAAATCTGGAATTTAAAAAATTGTGTGCTCCTAAAGATTATTCTTTCAAGACCTGTACAAAAAAAAATGCTTTCTAATCCCTTTGGCATTTCTGAAACTCTTTTTGTTTCCACCCCAGAACTGAAGTAACAGTTGAGCTCTCAAAATAACCCAACAAAAAGAAGTCTGGGATGAAAAGCAGAGCCCCAAACATGCCCTGGGAGAGGTGCCACGCTCTGGGGCTGCTGTGAGGCTGGAAACTCTCTTCCCTTGGGATTTACTGCCATGATTTTGGCATCCACTAAAATTTATGTGGATAAATATGGGATTTATCCCATTGCTGCCTTTATGGATAAAGTAACTCCATTGTGTTGGTGTAGGTTTGGCTTAGGATATTGAATTATTTGTTGGATTATTGTCCCAATTTCAGTTCTTTCCCTCCTGTTGCAGTTGTTTCTCCCTTCTGCTTGGTACAACACACCCCCACATATTCACACTGGTGTTACATCCCCAGGACTGCCCGTGAGGATAAATGACAGCATGGGAAATCAACATTTCCCTAATTTCACATTCTGCTCTGGTGCATTGTGTGACTTCATATTCTTCCCTCTGAAACGAGTCTTTAAAGAGATAAATTTTCATGTGTTAACATTAAATCCCAGAAAACTTTGTAATACAGTAATTCCTATAGAGATCATTGATATTTTAGGGAAAGCTTTACTCAGCTGTGTGCAGAGTCTCAGTTTTCACCTGCAAAGGGATTTTCCCATATGGATTTTTATAGGCAACTGCTTTAAAATCTGAGGCTCAATAATCTGAGTTTTCCCCAGAATTTTCCCCAGAATCCTGGCTGCAGGAACAGCTTTTGATGCCACTGAGGAACAGAGATAATAAAATGGGCTTTGTCCCACCAGGGCCAACCCCACACTGCTGCTGATATTTAGGGCTGGAAATAAGGAAAAGAAAAGAAAATTTTGGGGTGTCAGAACCAAAGAGGGAATGAAATGCATTGAGAAAATGTGTTACAAATTTGGCAGGAAATCTGCAGATATTGGTGCAGTTTGGGGTAAGGATTCACTGATTTCTCACTTGTTTGTGGTCAATTCCAGAGAATATTTGAATCAAGAAGTGCAGACGATCCCCTAAAAAATTTGAAATGGGATCTGGTTCTTGGTGATTCTGCACTCAAGTTGTGTTTGCACACTGATATTTTAGCAGAACAAACAGAAAACATTTCACACAGTCCAGAGCTTTAAAAAGCATTTTTATTTTAAACATTTGAATTCTTTATTTTTACTTATTATTATATTTTGAAACAAATTCTTGTTTAGGAATTGAAAAGCAAATGCTTCACTTAAAAAACGGAGCAACAACATTTGGCTTCTCAAAATAACCTTCCAGTTTTTGGCCAAATGCTTTTATGTTTCACATAAATTTGCAAATAAAGTGAAACTGAAGTTTCATTCTTCTGCAAAATTAAACATTTCATCAATGTCAGTACTTTCAGTAGGCCCAAATGTCAAGAAGTGAGGTCCTGAATACGGTTTCTAAATGGCATTTTTTTAATCCTAGACTTTTTTTTGTCTTGATCTCAGTTTTGCTTTACGTTTCTGCCAGCTCTGTGGCATAAATGCAAGGTTTTCCAGCTCTCTTGAAAAAGGCCCAGGCTCACAGCAGAATTCCAGTGAATGGTGAGTGGCTTGTTTACTAAAATTCACTGGTTGGGTACACAGCTCCTGCCACTCCAAAAACAACTCAGGCTTTTAAAATGCTCTAAATCCCTCTGTGTAAAATAATAAAGCAACATGGGCGCTCTGGGGGATGCTCACAAAAAGCTCCTGGTACTTTCCCAGCCTGGGGGGCTCAGGGAATTTGTTTATCCAGCCATGAAGAGGAGCACAAAAGAGGTGGGAAATGATGGCAGCACCAAAACATCTACTGGGGAGAAGCAGCCCCCAGTGGGTTACTGGTTCTGAAGGCAGAAAATGTGGCAGAGGAGGAGGGATTAGAGATTGGAATGATCTGGTTGGTAACTGGATCTTCACAACAGAGAAGGTGAAGTGGTCCAGGGTCGTTGTGTTGAACAGAGCTTGTTCTTCCAGCGTGGGGAGGGAAATGTGTCTTGGAAGTGGGGTTTGGTTCCTATAAATCATCACTCCTAGAAATTCCTCATTGCCCTGGTCCTGTGGAGCACCTGGAATGCCCAAGAGCCAGAGCAGAGACACCTCAGCTTGAGTGAGTCAGGCAGAAATGAAATAACACAGGGCTTTATTGACTTGCTTGTGCGTTTTGACACTGAGCAGACAATGATTTTCAGAACAGGTACGTTGCTGGTAAATGTATTTTTGTGCTTCTATCACTCCATTTACCTGCAGATTTTTAAGTTGTTTGGTTTTTAAGTAGTTTAGGTGGGGCTTTCTTGTTGTTTTTATTTGTTTGCTTGGTTTGGATTTTTTTGTTTCTTTGTTTTTTGTTTGTTTTTGGCTTAATTTTTTACTTTAGATCCATGGTACTACATATGCAAGTAAAAGTAATAGATGAGTGCATATTTCCAAAATATAGAGTTGAAGAAGGCAACAGTAAGTGAGCTGGCAGAAATAGTGAGAAAGGGAAAGAAATAAAGCAAACCAAGGTCCCTTTTTGTCTTTTTCCACTCTGTACAGGGAGTGCTGTAGGTTGGAGGGATCAGACAGAAACCAAAGGTCCTTCACATGGAGGGAGAACATCCAAGGAGGGATTCTGGGGGACAGACACCACACCAAGGATGGTTTGGGGTTGGAACCACCCCTAAAGCAGCTCTTTGAACACAAAGATAAGCCTTTAAAACAAGCCCAGGAGATCAGCAGTGCTTTGTTTGTTTTCCTAATTAACTTCATCCAGACAAATCTGTCACAGGGAAGAGAACACAGCCTTGTGCCTGAAGGTCTAAACCAAATTTGCTTTATTGCTTTGTCTTTTTTGATCCCTCCCTATATTTATTTATAAAAATTATCTGGGGAGCTCATTTTGACTTTTCTGCCTGGGTGCTGTCAGTAGCTCCTCACCCATGAATGTGAAATTCCCTAAACCATCAGGGAGACTCTCAGTGCCTGGAAACTGAGAAAAACCACAATTCCCAAACTCCTCTTCAAAAAAATAATAAAAAAAAATCTTAAAATCAGAGCTTGATGGGACAAATTGTTGCTCTGAGCTTGCTGGAGTAATCTCAGAGATTCTTGGCACATAATCCTGGCTGGGTGCCAAGCTCTGCGTTTGGTTCCAAGCAAATTCCAGCCAGCATTCAGCAGCAATTAACTCTGGGGCAGAGGCAGCTGGGCCAGCCCGAGTTATCATCTCTGCAGGGCTGCCCTGGCACTCCGAGCTGGCCTCGTGTTCCTCCCGCCACAGAATCCCTGGTTCTCCACAGGTGCCACCCCAAATTCCTTCCTGGGCCTTGTGGTCCCACACCCTCGGTGGCTGTGCTTGTGGAACTCCTGCCACATGAGCTGGGAGGATGGGGAGAAATGGATTTAAAGCTAATTGAATTATTCTACACTTCTGTGCAATGCCAAAGTTAGTGATCGCTGCTTGCTCGATACTTTATCATTGGTGGAATTCTAGGAAGAGGCTAAGAAAAAAAAGGAGTTTGTGCTTGTGATTTTGGAGTCTTTGAGGCTGCAGTAAATAAATTTATAAGGTTTTGTGACCTACATTTCAATGGATTCTGGAACAACTCACTGCTTGTGCTGCTGCAGAATCGATCTGCTGAGGGTTTAGTGGTGAGGTGGCCTGGGTGGATTCCTACTGCTCTCCCTGGAATTGTTCTGACTGAGGGAGATGAGTGATGGTGGAGCTCGTTTGGGTTTGCTGCGCTCAGGGGTGACACATCCATCCACCCCTACGTGGTGTTTGCACACATTTATTGGTTTCCCATCCCTGGCTGCTCCTCCAGGTGTCCTTGACCCGTTGTGACCCCAGGCAGGGCGTGTGGCAGGGGAGGAGAGGTGCTGGGACTCTGGGAAGAGAAGGCACCTTTGGGGAGCATTCCCATGGCACTGTGCTCCAGCCACTCGGATTGGGATGCATTTGAACTGCCTAGATTAAAGCTGGGATGTGTTGCTGTAATCCTTCCCCAAACATCTGGTCTTGGCAATAATTTATTTATAATAATAATTGATTTATATAATAATTTAATATCACAGTGTGTGACATGCACTGGAGCATGTTTTTGCTGTGTATTTATAGCTAAATAAGTATCCCTCGTAGCTAAACTGAAAAAACTGTTTTAGTCCTTTTCTTGATAGTAATTTCAATCCTTTCCATTCTGTTAAATCTTATCAAGCAGAAAAAGCAGGTTCTCAAATGAAAAAGGATGTTTTAATAAGGTGGTTAATGCTCTGAGTTAACTTTATGGGTTTTCATCGTTTTCTGGGCCCCTTTTTGCTGAGTTAGCATGGGATTATCCACATCAGTGGCTTGGAGGAAGGCTGAGTGACTGAAATGGGATTAAATTAGAATAAAATGAAATACTTCCTTGTCTGTCCTTTTGAATTGTTGACCCATATTGTTGCTACTAATATTTGAAGCAATGTGTTGCCCCAGATTTCATTTCTCTATTTTGAGGTTACTTTAGGAAAGATAATTAACTTTTAATTGTGTCCTCAGTATTCATTCTGCCTAAGCACTCAGTTTTTATTCTGCTTGTGAAGGGCAATGTTTAGACTGTTCTGTGGGCAGCATGAAATCAGTGCTGCCTTCAATTAAATTTTTCTTTGTGTGACACAATGGTGGGTCAGAAGTTGTCACTTGGCCTCTTTAATGGGTTTATTAAACATTGGGTTTAGTTGACAGATTTTTTAGAGGCGTTTATGTTGGATTAAAAACATTTTCCCTTTTTTCCTCTTGGTCTTTAGGCAATAAATTGAGTTTTTTAAATAAATCAAATAGAGTTACTTAGTGGTTAATAACTGGAAGCTGGGCCACGGTTTTGGTGATATTGTAGAAAATTGAGTATTTGGAGTGGCTGTTCAATGATTTGTATTTATTTGTGATGCCCATTAAATAGCAGTGTAGGGCACTATACACCCAAAAGTCACTGTGGGGTTTTTTCTGGCAAAAAAAGGCAAAAAAAAAAAAAAATAGAAAAAAAGCTTTTACACACTGTCAAACCTGGAACTGGAGCTCAGCCCTCCTGATTCCACTGACTCCATTCCCTGTTTGGGTGGCACTCAGCCAGGAACTCAGGAGGTCCTCCTGGAACCCTGCCTTGGCTTTGGCAAAAGTCTATAAAAATGGAGATGTAGTGGGTTTAGAAAAATACAAAAGAATGTGCTTTTTCACACAATGAATGACTAAATGGTGGAGCTCGCTGCTGGAGGATGTGGGAGGCTGAAAGTATCAATTAATTCAATTAATTACGGATGGGCCAATTGTGAAGTGCTAAACACAAGAGTCCAGATTTAACTTGGGGTTCTGGCTGGTTTCTGTCCAGCTTTCACTGGGGGGTTCCCTGTCCTGGGGTGTCCACCCTGCTGGGGCAGTCTCTGTGTCCCTGCTGTAAATTAAAATGTAAATTAAAGCAAAGCCAGTGACAGCGGGTCAGAAAAATCCTGTTTGAATAGAACCCCCCAAAGCAGGTTCAGTCAGAACAACCCCAGCATCACTTGGGTTGGAAAAGACCTTTAAAATCTTTGAGTCCAACCATAAAGCCAGCACTGCAAAGCCCACCAAAGACCACGTCCAGTCAGCTTCTCAGCTCTCCAAGGAAGGTGGCTCCATGAGCTCTCTCTGGGCAGCCTGTTCCAGGGTTTTATTACTCTCTCCATAAGATTTTCTTCAATTTAAATGAGATTTGCTGTGCTTCAGTTTGGGCCTCTGTCTTTCTATCAGCACCTCTGAGAAGGCAGTGATTCCCTGTGCTTTACTGCCTCCCCTCAGGTATTTATTTATACACATTTATTTACATTCAATAATCCCAAGTCTTCCCTCCTCTAACCTGTGCAGTCCCAGCTCGCTCAGCCTCTCAAACCTTTCACATTTCTCAAGATGAGCTGGGATCCCAGCACTGAATTTGTGGTGTTTGGCAGAGGAAAGGGATGCCCCACCTCCCTCAGGGTGCTGGTAACTCATCCTCATCCTCATCCTCAGCCCGGGAGCTGCTGCTCTTTGCTCCAGGGCACACTGTTGGCTCATGGTCAGCCAGTCCCCATGGACCTTCCAGGAGGTCGTTCCCTGGAGATTTTTCCAGCAGTGACTTTCTTAAACCACAATTGCTCAAGTTTCTAAAGAGCTTTTGGTGACAGATTTTTCCGAAGTGTTTTTGAATATAAAGCCAGACTTCCTTCACCTTCTACCACGTGGCTGCTGACCACTTAAAAAAACCCTTAGGAACAAGAATCTCTCTTGGGGGGGGGTTATCTTTTTTTGTTTGCAGTTTCTAAGCTTTACCAGCAGCTTTTGTCCTGGTTCCAATTCCAAGTCTAGAAGGCACAGAAGGCACAGGCTGTGGAGAGAGAGAGAGGTGAATTCTGCACTGGTAGCACTATAGAAACTCCATTGGTTTCTTAATTTTCGGGATGCAGCTGCCAGTGGCACCGTTCCAGCAGCTGGGCCAGGCTCCAGTGTGGAGGTGCCCACCCAGGGCACTGTGCCAGGGTAGCTGAGAAGGGAAATCTGTTCCTGCCCTCCAGGCAGGGCCAAATCCAGCTCCGATCGCCTTCGGGCTTGGGTTGTTTGTGGTGGCAGCTGGAGCTGGGAGCTGCGCTCTGGGGAGTGTTTCCTCAGTGTTCCTCTGCTTTCCATGGAGGCAGGAGACACAGAGATCTCCTCAGCATCACCTGCTGCCTGCAGGCTCTGACAGCAGAGGTGTGTGAGCACAAACTGCAGGCAGGAAAAACAACTCAGCATCAATGACATCTTCCCCAGCACGGAGGAACCACAGAATCACAGAATTCACAGAATCACAGAATCACAGAATTCACAGAATTCACAGAATCACAGAATTCACAGAATCACAGAATTCACAGAATCACAGAATCACAGAATTCACAGAATCACATAATCACAGAATCACAGAATCACAGAATCACAGAATCACAGAATCACAGAATTCACAGAATTCACAGAATCACAGAATCACAGAATCACAGAATCCCAGAATCACAGAATCACATAATCACAGAGTTCACAGAATCACAGAATCACATAATCACAGAATCCACAGAATTCACAGAATCACAGAATCACAGAATCCACAGAATCACAGAATTCACAGAATCACAGAATCCACAGAATCACAGAATCACAGAATTCACAGAATCACAGAATCACAGAATTCACAGAATCACAGAATCACAGAATCACAGAATCCCAGAATCACAGAATCACATAATCACAGAGTTCACAGAATCACAGAATCACATAATCACAGAATCCACAGAATTCACAGAATCACAGAATCACAGAATCCACAGAATCACAGAATTCACAGAATCACAGAATCACAGAATTCACAGAATCACATAATCACAGAATCACAGAATCCACAGAATCACAGAATCACAGAGATCCCAGAATCACAGAATCACAGAATTCACAGAATCACAGAATCACAGAATTCACAGAATCACAGAATCACAGAATTCACAGAATCACAGAATTCACAGAATCACAGAACCACAAATCACAGAATTCACAGAATCACAGAATTCACAGAATCACAGAATTCACAGAATCACAGAATTCACAGAATCACAGAATCACAGAATCACAGAATCACAGAATTCACAGAATCACAGAATTCACAGAATTAATAGAATTCACAGAATCACTGGGTTGGAAGAGACCTCCAAGACCATCGAGTCCAACCCAGCCCTAACACCTCACCTAAACCATGGCACTGAGTGCCACGTCCAGTCTTTTTTTAACACATCCAGGGATGGTGACTCCACCACCACCACTCTGGGCAGACCATTCCAGTGCTTTATCACCCTTCCTGTGAAAAACTTTTTCCTAATATCCAGCCTATTTTGCCCTTGGTGCAGCTTGAGGCTGTGTCCTCTGGTTCTATCAGTGCTGCTGGAGAAAGAGACCATCCCCACCTGCCCACACCTTCCTTTCAGGGAGCTCTAGAGAGTGCTAAAGTCACCTCTGAGCCTCCTCTTCTCCAGGATAAACAACCCCAGCTCCCCCAAGCCCTATGAGGAATGACTGAGGGAGGGATCTGATCTGAGAAGGTGGGAATGAAATTTTTACTGCCCCAAACAGCCTTTAGTGCAGGAGCTGCTGCTGTAGAAAATGCGAGAACAAACAAACAAGAAAACAAATGTGTAACCATGAAGGGCACGTTTTAGGAGAGCTCTTTCCACCGGGGCTGGTCTCGCCCTGGATTGCTGGGGCCTGACACATCCTCATCCAAGGAATTAAGTGGAGGTGTTAGAGCTCTCTGCACATGCAACATGGGGAAAAATCAGAATTATTGGTATGCAAAACCCAACCCCTCTCAGATATCCCTTGACAAAACCATCCAGTACAGGAATGTTCTTTTTATCAGGAGTTATGAGGTGTTTGTTGCACACCTCGAGTGACCTAAGGTCATGCAGGGATCTTAGCAGGGAAATTCTCTGTCTCTCTGACAGTTTATCCAAGGGGAGAGCCTCTGCAGAAGTTTATTTTTCCATATTTTCTCCATCTGGCCTAATACCCCACTGCCACCTTCAGGGTTCCTTTGCAGTCAGGGAATTGTTTTGTCCTCTAAGGGATTTCTGAGGGGAACAAAGCTCTAATGAACACAGATAAGCTTTGCTGAGACAAACTTTGATTTACTGCTTGGAAAATTTAAATATATTCCTGCAGGCTGTTTTTTATTTAGATGAGTATTTATAGCATACATTTGATTATTCCAACCCAGCTCAATTTTAAGGTCTTTATAATGTAGGAGATGAGTGGGTTTTTTAGTTTTTTTTGGGTTTTTTTCAATTTTTACTCTTCATATTGTATCCTCAAGCCCATAATTTGCCAAATACTACATTAGAGTAGTAGAATATATTTATATATTAACTCTTCATGTATTTGATTTAGCCTAAGAAATATTTCTGCAAGAAAAAGAAGCCAATAAAGCAGCCTTTTAGTTGCATTTCTTGTTTTCATGGATTCCAATTCTGCAAAAATCTAGCAAGGTAAAATCCAGGCTCCTGGAATGGGAAAATCTCCTTTGAATTTTGTGCCCTAACATTGCAGAATCTTCACCTATTTGAAATGCAAAAATGCAAAATTTTTAGGCATTCAGTAGTGAGGCAGCAGATTATTTTCTGAGCATCCTTTTCTCTGTTTTTTAAAAGTGCACAGTGCTAAATGGAAGTTTGCCTTACTCAGAGACATCTGATGAATTGGACATTAAAGATGTTTGAGGTGAAATATGGAGCTCAGCAGCACCTTCAGGACCTGAAGTGATCTGGGATCTTCAGGGCTCGCTGAAAATCACTGGGGATTCCTGAAGAGCAGGAAAAACCCCAATGGAGCTGTTTTCATTCCTCATATGAGACACAGCGAGAAAATAAGTTCCTCTGAAGGGAGGGTGTCTCGTTAAGGACTTTTGGGTTAGGTTCTTTTTCCCTTTGAACTGAAGATTGGTGAGAGGGAGGCAGTTTTCTCTTGTTTGGTCTCAGTTGTTTATTCTTTTCTTATCAGCATTACAAGGTACAAGGAGCTGTGTGCACTATGATAGAAAAGGGTAAAATGACTCACAAAGATCTTTTTCAAGGTCTTTTATATGTCCATTTACCCAATTAACAGATGCCAACTAAATTATTTTTCTTAGTGACCCAATGACCCAACACCTGTGTGCTGCCCTGAGGCATTTTTTACCCAATCCCTTACTACTACCCAAAAACCCCCAGGAGAAGAACATGAAGAAGAAAGAAGAAGGACAAGGGACAACACCCTAAATCCTCCATCTTGTCTCCTGTTCTCTAAACTACTTTTTCACTCAGTGATTTAAGAAACTTTCTAATCTACACACTTACACTTTTTTTATCTAACTTTAACATTTGTTCTCATGTATCACCATGAAAACATGCTCATGAATTTCATATTATATGAAATTCAGTGTTTCTTTGAATCCTAGAACTAAGTATTAGAAACAAGGGCACACAGTCTGTATCTCAGACTCCAACAGGAGGGAACTGCAGTGTTTTGGGGGAAAACGATGCTTTTGGGGTGTGACCTTCTTTGCTGGTGCAGAGGGTTTGTCCTACAGGCAGCAGTCCTGGACTCACTGTGGGAGGAGCTCTTGGTATCAGATATTTATACAAGGTTTAGGCTGTTGTCAATGAAAGGAAGAATTAAAGATCAAACTATCCTCATGCTTCTAGAACTCTATTTTCTTCTGTTTTGAGCTGTTCTTTTTAGATCCTTTATTAGAGATGTAATTTATAGATAAGTATTCTTCAGGTGGCTTAAAACGAATCCTGGAGAATTATTATTATTTTGAAAGAAATTAGATTAAATAACATTTCACCCGGTGTTATATAACCCAAGTACAGCTTCCTCTTCATTTCTGAATGAAATCTTTGAGTAATGATCAAAACCAGGACATTTCCCCTTTGCAAATACTTCAAATGTCAGGGCTGGATGCTGTGTTTGGTGTCTCCAGTGTTCCTCAGGCTTCAGGGATGGGGAAGGAGAAACTGAAGAGAGTAAGAGGAGTTAATTAAAAAGCCACTGGAGAAGGGTTTTTGTCACTGGGATATTACAATTGGGCAGGTCTGTAGTAGAACTTGGATATTTTGAAATGATGGAACCCCACTGCCTTTGCTAAATCTCCTGCATCCCCCCAAAAACCTAAAAGCCAAACCTACCCCAGAGCCCTGCTTTCTGGCAAATGTAACACAAACAGAATATTTGAAGAAAAAAACCCCTAAAACCATCTTGATTTGGATTCAGAGCAGTGCAGAAATTACCCAGGGTCATCCCTCCCATCAATGCCTTCAGCTGAATTAAGTGTAAATATTTTGAAACCCCCGTGAGTGCATTCTGGTTGATGTGGGAGCTGCCAAATGTCTCATCCTGAGAGCACTTGTTGGTAGTGGTTCAGTAAAGTGGAACTCTAATCAACACCCTCATTTTAAAAATCAGGTGACTGCACTTCCTGCATTTATTTTAAAAAATAGAGCATCTTTATTTATCATTTATAGGAAATGACATTAACAGGCTGCCTAAAAGACTTGCTAAATTCTGGTGTCTCTGGGACACTGAAAATATATGAAATATACATAGAAATATATGAAATGTGGAAAGAGGAGGAAAGGCAAGGGTTATTCTTTGTGCTTTTTCCAGACCATACACAGAATGAAAAAGAAAAGTTCTTTTTTTCCAAATGCCTGAAGCTTTATGTAGTGAAAGTGTAGGAGAAGGGAGAAGTTTTGATGTTTTTGAGGCAAGAGGCCTCTCCAGCACGCTGGACCATGGGGATGCTCAGTGGTTTTACCTTCCCAGAGGCTGGCATGATTTTCCACTCCCAAGAACATCCCAGAAGAACAATGCAGAGCATCCTCCTGCCCTGAACTTCTCACTTAAGAGAAATTAATAAGTGCAGAAAAAGGTGCTGCTGCCAAGAGATACTGGGATTTAATGATACTTTGCCTCTTATCAATACCTTTTAAAAGGAGATATTGTGATTAAATATCAATACCTTTCTAAAGATGTCTCCTACCAATCCACTGAAGACAATTTTTCTTTCCTATCACTCAGGCACAAAATTGTTCCAGATGCCTTTTCCCCCCCACCAAATCACATTATCAGAAGGATAGAAATGATTTCATATGGATAATATCTCTGGGATATTCTGTGTACCTTATACCACCAGGTATCTCCTTCCATATGCTCCAGAACTAAATTAATGGAAAGTTGATATATATTCCAAGGGAGTTGAATCCTGCCTTCAGCAAATGCTGACAGGGAGGTGAATTCAAAGCCTCTGGATTTCCCTGTCTCCTGTTGTGCCAGGCTGAGTCAGGTAACTTTGAGGATGAGAACAGATAAGGCCAGAACCAAAGAGAATCGTGAAGAGAATCACAGGCTCAGGAGACTGAAAATGGAAATCCAAGACCCTGCTGGACCTCTCAGAACCCTGCTCTGGCTTTGGTTGCTGCTCTTCCCACAGCCACTCATCCCTGCCCTCTGGAGGAGCATTCCAGCCCCACTTTTCTCTGCAGTGGAGAGGGATATTTGGATAAAGTTTATTGTTTTTTTTAACCTCTGCGCAATCATGGAGTGGTTTGAGTTGGAAAGGATCACCCAGTGCCACCCCTGCCATGAGCAGGACACTTTCCACTGTCCCAGGTTGCTCCAAAATCCCACCCAGCCTGGCCTTGGGCACTGCCAGGGACCCAGGGGCAGCCCCAGATCCCCTGGGAACCTGTGCCAGGATTTTCTGCCCCCTCCTCTCTGTGACCCCTCCTGATTTACTCAGGGAAGTCCAACTGCTCCTTGTGGCTGCTCCTCTTGGAATCACACCAAGGCAACCAAGACAGCCCAGCATTTTGGATTGAGGACTGTAGGAATGTTTCACTCATGGAAAAGCAGTGAGAGGGAGGAAGAGAATTGCTCCTGTAAATCCCAGAAGGATCCTCAGCCCGCTTTGCTCCAGCACTTGATTTTCCACACTGGATGCTGCCACAGGAACATGCAACTGGTGTGGCTCCAGTGTGGAAGAAGGTCCTGTCCCATTTTAACTGGGTGGTACTTGGCTGACAGCAGCCCCTGGGGAAATTAGCATTTCAATACCTGTAAAGTGATCCCAGCTATAGTGCTGGGCTCCAAAGGCACCAATGAATAAACAAAACTCCGAGTATTTAGGTCCTTCTTCTCCCGAGTTTCCATTCTCCCAATGAATTTACTGTATTCAGCCCTCTGGAAGTGACATTAGCAGAAGGTAGCAGAGAGACTGCCTAGCAACCCACAGAAACCCCAAAGAGAGGTGGAAAGGAAGTGATTTTCATGTAATTATTCACCCCTACAAAAGCTGTTGTCAGGTAGACACTAGAAACATAGCTGTTTTATTCTTCCCCTAACCTACTTTGAATCTTTTGAGAATCACTACCATTAAAGAGAGGGAAAAAGAGCTTAATTCAGCCATTTTCTGCCTGGCCGTTTAAGTGGTGTTTTGCTGCTCTAATGAAGGCTCTGCTTTCAGAGGCTGTGTTGTTTAGGGAGCCCTGGGTAGTAAACTTCACACACAAACTCACTCCTGAGTCCAAAACGCACCAGTTCTGTTGCTGCTTCCCCACAATGCACAACTCATATTTTGTTTGGGTTTAGTTCCCCATTTAATGGCATTTCCCACTGAGTTGGGAGAGATAATTTTTTGTTTTGTTTCTTTTTCCAAGAAGGCATTTGGGGACAGGGGCTGAAGAGCTGATTTCTATTAAATAACATGGTTGGTGCCAGCCTGCTTGGATCCAGTGGGTTTTTTTCCTTTATTTTCTCCAGCCAGGCACCCCAGCTTTGCCCTCAGCCACAACTCCTTGGAGCTGAGGCTGCTTGGAGATAAGTGAGGGATATTTTTGTGCTGTTCTTGCCATCTGGAGGAGCCTGGAGCAGCTGAGCTTCGCTTGGCCAACATCACACCAAACACTTTTACATCAATGGCTGTCACAGCGCTGCCACTTCGAGCAGCCCGAGGCACATCCTCAGTGGATAGTCTGATTTATATCCTTATTTTCCTACATTCACCCTCCTAGCAGAGGCTCAATAATGCAGAGAGGATAAAACACTGAAAGCTGACTTTTAAAGGGCTATATTCATTGGAAAATAAATATATCAGAAGTTGTATCAGAGATTGTATCTGTTGAGGCAGCGACATCCAGAGTCACTTATTGTAAAGAACATCCTAAAAATTCTCAGAGCTTTAATCTCTGTCTGTAGCTAAAGTAATATTCTGCTTTAAAATTGTATTATAACAGCCTGTTTTACTCACTGAGCGTTCCAAGATTCCAGTTCCAAAAACTGTAGTTTCTAGTTCCAAAACTGTATTTTCATACTCAGCAAAAAGGTTTTCATTGGGACCCCAGGGATTAACTGATTTAATTTAATGAAAGAACTCCCTTTGTCTGATTTTGAAGCACAAAATATCTTTTAAATTAACTCTGTTTGGAATATGTGTAGTGTTTTTTTTTAAAAAAAAAAGCAAACATATACCAAGATTATTTTATAGTCAAATAATTTTTCATACTTGACTATATTTTAGTCAAATATGAAAAACTACACAGGTAAAAAAACTGTGTTGACAATGTGGGAAAATGAAGATAATAAAGTTTATTGTTCCCTGTTTGATTGTGCCTGCAGGATCAATAGGAATGAGATATAATCAGTGTACTGCTAGTCAGGGAACAGCAGGATGCATGCAAGGAATGGATTTATTCCCTTTGAACGTCTGCATCCTCCAAGTGTTTGGGTTGTTTTGCAAATAGAACAGAACCTTGACCTCTGAATTCCTTATTTTGGCAGCTGCACAGCCCAGACACTCAGCTGATTTCTGTGCTCGCTGCTATTTAAGAAAAAATTTCACTTGATTGCAAGAGAGTGACTGGAGAATAAATGCAAACCGGTTCTCTTTATTTTCCCTGCCTTTGCCCAGGGGTCTGGGTGGCTGGCAGTGATTTTGGGCTTTGTGCAGAATCCGAAGGCGCTGCACCTTCCTGCTCCTCAGCCCCTGCTCCATCCATCTCACCAAACATTCTGCACTGACAGCACCCAAACTGCCCCTCTGCCTGCCCTCCTGGGGGTGTCCTGCCAACACAGAACATTTTGCAGCTTGAGGAACATGGGAAGTTAACAGCAGCAGCCCAGGTGTGGCTCTCCTGCCTCCCTCCCAGTGTGTGCAGCCTGTTTCTCATCCCACACTCCCCACTGCTGCCACAGCAGGCCCAATAGAGGAGGCTGTGATGTGGCTGAACCTTCTTTAGAATGAAAAAGCCAGGAAAAAAATCACTTTATTGGAATAAAATCAGAGGTAAAGTGCTCAGTCCTCCACTACTACCTATTTTATATACCTATATATACATTAATATATATACATAAAGATATACTTGTAGCAGAGGAGTGTAATAAAATGCAACTTAGGGAAAGATTGTTTTCATTGCATATTACAGCAGAACAATTCTTAGTTCCCTGGTGTCACCAAAAGTTCATCTGGGGGATAAAATTGCCCTTTATTAGAGAGACCTGGGATCTAAGACTGGAAGAAGGAGTGCTGTAAATAGAAAATATTAAAGCTCCCTGTGTGGGGAACTTCAGCAAGGTCAGAACACCCTGGTGGGATCTGTTTCTCTGAATTTTTGGGAAGGGTCACAGCACAAGCACTTCATGTTTTCTGTGGGGTGAAAACAGAAATTCCCCCTGGTTTTCAATCCCAGTTCCTCCCAGTCAGGTGCTCCACTGAAAGCAGCTTGAATGATCCACTGACGGGAAAGAACTTCCCAGGATACTGGAGATGAAAGCACAGACTGAAATTGGGACTTTGCCTTCTTCCCAAACCTATTAGAAACTGCATTTTTTTAAATCCTATTTATTTTCTTAGCATTTATTTTGGGGGTTTCCTATAGTTGATGTCAGAAATTATTCTGAGCAGTGCTTGGAGCTGCCAAAGGCTCCCTGAACCTGTCCCACCTCTATCCAGAGGAGAGGAAGGAAGCCTTTGTTAGGGAGAGGTCTGGCAGGTACTTCTGAAACGCTTTGATTCTCCAGGAGCTTCCATTAGTGCTCCTAATTAAACCTGTTGCTAATTGCCCCATGTCTGATGGGCTCACTCCTTAAGTGCAGGTGTTACCTCAAGGTCAAGACCTCACATTTTGATGGTTTCCTGCACTCCTGTCACACCTAAACCTATCTGGCAACAGCTCATTTTATTCAGGCATTTGTGATAAAATTCTGCAGTTATTCTATGCCCTAACCTTGAAATTTCATTTATTATCTCCCAACAGCCACGGCTTTATTTTTAAAATTCTCATTTGAAACCGAAGGCAAACTTCTCTTTAAAATACAAACACTGCTGAGATTCATCAAAAAGTAATGAATAATTTAAATTAAAAGAAAACCTGGAGTGATTGCTCGTTCTCTGATAACAAAATGGGAAATAAATGACTGTCAACATTTGGAACATCATGTTTTAAAGAGCAAGCACAGGTTGTAACTGGTCTCCCATATTCTCAGGCAGTGCTTCATGATGGGATTGTCATTAACACTCTGGAATTAAGGATGCTTTGAGCTTTGGTGCTCAACCTCACCCTTAAGAATGAGAAAAAAAAAGTGGATATTTATGATGCCAAACCCCTGGGATGCAGATTCCAGCAAGTGCTTGGGCTTCAATCTCAAATTAATGCCTTTGATTTTGACAGGAGTTCTCCAGGAAGCAAACACAGCTGTAGGAAAGGCCAGGGACAGACAGAAAACCAATATTTCATTTTATTTCCCTGAGAAACCTGTGAAATGGGATTTAGAATGCTGCAATAAGGGAAGGGGGGATGTGTGTGCTGCTTTACCCACACGAGGGGTGCTGCTCATCAGCCCCTGGGCTGCAAAATGAACCTCCTCAGGTGCCAACAGAATATATTTTTCTTTTTGTAAAAAGCCCTGCCTATCTTTTGGAAGGATCAGAGTGAAAATAGCTGCCTGATTTTCCTGTGTTGCCCAGACATGGAACAATTTTACACCATGTTGTGGTTTTTTTTTACACAGCTACAAAAAATGTTTGAGTTATTCATTCTTGGAGGAAGTGCCAGTTAAAGTCAGAGTGTCCTGGGAGATGCTTCCTGCATCCACAGAGAGATTTCATAACAGCTGCACTGTAGCTTGTTCAAAAGACATCCAGAGAGCACAGAAAGTACAGGGAAGGTACAAAGTTAGAGAAACCCCTGGAATTTGAGATATTCCTACAGGTGAGCATTGTTGTTTTTTATTCCATCCATGATGGAAATAATCAACATCAGCACATCACAGGTTGTCCCCGAGGTCTCTGCTTTGATCAGAGCTCAGCTCAGGACAGTTATGCAATATTTTGTTTTATCCCTCCTTGCTTGGCCCTCTAAATTCACTGCAGAAGGCTTGATCATCACAAAAATAAATAACTCAGCCTTGCCAAGAGACTTATTTCTGCACTGGCCATGTGCTTCAGACACCTCATTTATTTTATTTTCAGTGTATGGCATGACCCCATCTTACTTCCAGAAAGACATTTATAATGAAACTAAAACAAGGGGCTGTCACTCTTCTGGGGATTTTCAATTTGAAGTTGGTTTGTTAGAGTGTGGTTTTTTTCAGTTGTTCAAGAAGTGACTTTAATTCACTTTTTCTGCAGCAGTGAGTGCTCAGTAACTTTGTCCTTTGCTTTGGACACTCATTAGGGGACAGCCAAGTCAAGGAACATGTGAGAAAAGGTTGCTTGGAGTGATTTATGGACATAACATCCCATAGAAACTTTATGGCAGGGACATGAAAAGAACCTAATTCTCCAGAGCAGGGTTCTGTTGTCTGCACTACAGCACATCCCTCTTCTTTCTTCCTTATCCTGCTTTCATTGCATGAGCCACAAAGGAGGCAAGGCATCCTCCAGACAGCAGCATCCTGTGTTTGGCCAGCTCAATTCATCTCCCTGGGCTGAGAAAACACTCATGGGAATGGGGATTGTGTCCCAGACCTGCCACAAGAAGGCCAAATTGAGGTTACCCAGACAGACATAAAACGGGGGCATTGCCAGGCTTGAGAGCTGGGTGTTGCAAAGCAGCACTTTCCATTTTTAATAGAAAATGCTCCTTTTGCTGTTTTATAAGGTTCTGTCCTTTGAAAAATGTGATTTTTCAAATATTAGGGTTAATTATCAATGTTTTGTGCTTTAATTTTAATCTTGTTTCGGCATGGCAACGTTTTCTATGAGATGAAAAAAGAGAAAAAAGTCTGGTTCCATCCTTTAAGGTAGGAGCTGACAGAAACTATAAAACAGTTCCAATCCTAAGTTTGAGTGCTAAATGTAATTAATTATCACTGACCTAAGGGTTTTCAAGGTCCAAAGTTCATAAAGCACCAACAGGGTGCTCTGTGGTGCAGGTCCTGTCCTCTGGACTTCACTCATGGCAGGAAAATGTTGAGTTGTGTCACCTTTCAGACAAATGTCCTCTTTTGTCCCAGCTGCTGCCCCAGGTGTCCCTGCTCTTCAGAATGTCATTGTTCTGCACGGAAAGGGCAACAACTTCTGCTTAAAGCCAGACTCAGCACTCTCAGAAATAATCCCAGAGTGGTTTTGTGGTGTGGGCAGGGTGGGTGGCACCTGGATTTGGGATTGGTGTCTACAGGAGCCCACCTGTACCCTTTAGAAGCTGGAATGGGAACAACTTCCCCTGAGTGCCCTTTGTGAGTGACCAAATTGAGGTGACACCGACTAATGAACAATTTGAGACTTCACCAAATTCTCCAGCCACGAACTGAGTGCTGCAGTCTGAGGCTAAATGTCAGATGGTCCCTGGCTGTTGGGGTGAGGAGATGGAAAATGAGCTGAAATGTCACCTTCAAGGCTTTAAAGTGTTGGCATGGCTGGCAGGATGCACCAGGGTTAGTCCAGCTCTGGCATTTTTTCAGCCACAGAAAATCTACCTGGGGTTTCTAAATTTGTGTTCCTGTTTGCCACTTTGCTGATTGCTTTTTGCCATTTTAGAAACCTGGACAAATTAAATGTCACTTGTGCTCTGATTATACAAGCCAAAAGAAGCTATACAGACTGTGTAATTCCATATATAATACAGATTGTATTATTCCATTCAGCAAATAAAATTGCTTCTCCATTCCTATCTAAACATCAACCCTAAGTTCTGAGGGAATTTCTAGACTGATGTCACAGAGTGCAACAAAAACACTCTTCAGTCTGGTTCCAGTTTTAGAGAATCTGTCAATGTTTCCTTGCAGAAGTGTTCTCATAGAGTGCTTGCCACATTTTAGTCTGAATCCCTGTGGGATGTCACAGCCTTTGTTTCCTTTGAAGGAAAGAGCATCTCTTGTGGCCGGGGTTTGCTGTTCTGTCTGGGCACAGGAGCTCCAGAGGGATGTGCTCTCTGCTCTCTGCTCCAGCAGCTCTGGAGCTGCTCCCTTCCAGCACAGCTCCCATTTCCAGCAGGACTGGTGTTCCAGGGATGATCAGAGCTGTGGCCAGCAGGAAGGGCAGCTGCTCCTCTGGCTTCCCTGCAGCTCTGGGAGGCCGGGAAGGGAAGGATCCGTGCGCTGATCCAGTTTCCCAGCTTTTGTCAGGGCCCCAGCAGACGGGGTGTTCTCAGCTGAGCCACGCTCCTCACAGCTTTTTGGGAGCTTCCAGTCTTGTTAAACAGCCTGTCTGTCAAAAACCTCTCTGTGTGCAGCCTTTCCTCAGCAGTGCTGAAGCTCTGGGATGTAACCAGCTGTGTCTTATTCGGGGTGACAGCAACGAAACCCTTTAAGGCTCTGATGTAAATCAAATGTGATCCTAATGTTATTTCTAAACAGAAACACTCAACAACTCCAGAGAGCAAGGTCTCACTTGATCAGATGTAAAACAAACACATCCCCCTTGCATGTTTAGGAGGATTTGATGGTTGTTATTAGTCCTGAGATTGTTCTCTTCCCTGGCTCCAGCTCCAGCAGGGAATGGCTGCACAGTCACTGCCTCTGATTATCACTCAGGGTTTGGTGTTTTGGTCACTCTGCTTTAACAAAGGACTTCAAGAGATCATTTATCCCAGGAAAACAGGAACAGGATTTTACTGGATTGCAGCTGTGTGGGTTTGGGTACTCCACATCATCCTCAGGTTAAAACCAGGACATCAAGGGGTACCTTCAGCTCCAGTGGGAACACACCCACACTGGTCAAGTGAAATAAATTGCTTTAAAGGAAAAGGAACCTGCTCATTAGTGTTCTGAGGTTGCTCTGAGGAGATGAATCTCACTGTGTCAACTCATGCTTCCTTTTCCTTTCCTCTGATTTAAAATCCTTTGCATCACTTTAGGATATAAATGTTCCCACAATGACATTATAAAGCTACTGACTCGTTAAACTCTACCAACCTTGTTAATTGTACAGAGACCAGAACTATAACTTTGTGCCTGTTGGATCCATTAAATTTTGCTAAAAACATCCTTTCCTTGGATAAGTTATCCCTCCTTTCCCCAGCTTAGTTTATGTACTATCAAGGAATGGCACATTTTGTCTTTAGAGCATTTATTCACACTAAATTTTTAAATTTGAATAAGTAACTGTCCAATGGGAGTGAGATAAATGCAGGTGATCCTATTTAGGCTGCAATTAGCAAAACTATACAAAAACAATTAATGAATGTAATGGGTGAGGTTCTTCTCTAGGAATTCTGTCTCCCTTTCTACATCAGGCTGAGCCTGTAAAGACCAGCTGGGATGGGGAGGGGAATTTCCCTCTCAGAGAGATTTTTTTTTAAGGTTGTGATTTGTATAAGCTTTGCCAGACCCTCTTAACCTGCAGAGCTTCCTGTGCAGGTTTGCAGCCAATATTTTGCAGGAGGGTGATTTCTCCTGGCTGGTTTCCTGAGCTCTCCCTGTTCTCTGTCTCCAGGTGTGGGTGGATGCTGGCACACAGATCTTTTTCTCCTACGCCATCTGCTTGGGGTGCCTGACAGCCCTGGGGAGTTACAACAACTACAACAACAACTGCTACAGGTAACACCTTCCACACTGCAATTCTGCTCTTGGGGTGGAATTTGGAATCACTTCCCTTTCTCTTTTCCCATGGATAACCAGAAGCACACACAGGTGTTTTAGTGGGACAGAGATCTGTAATGTTTCTCGGAACTGCTTCAGAGGAAGTCTGCTCCAAAATGTGGTGTTTTCATCTCTTTTGGTCAAATCTGAGTCTTCCACAGCCCCTCAGTACACACAGAACTGCATGGAAAAATACAGGATTTCAGGCTGGTATAATTGAATGTGTGTGCATTACTTAAGCTGCTTTTTAAAAAGTACTACCAAAAATTGTTATTACACATCACCCCAGTTTGGTGTGTGCTCTGACTGCCACTTCTCCCCATTTTTTTTGGGAAGTTTGCAGGCCCCAACCCAGAGGGAATGGGCAGCATTTCATGGCTTATCTCCATATCCCCAAGGAGGGAATTGCCAATGACTTCAGGAGGTTTTAATCTCTCCTGAGTCAATGGGATAGGAGAGACATGATTTGCACAAAACCCCCTTTCCACATTACTGGTATATGAACCCTACTCTTTTCTTCTGGAATCCACAGTTATTGAATTAATTTCCCTAAAATTCCTACAAGGACAGTTTGGTTGTAGTGACTCCATTAAGATCTCCAGACAGAGAACTAAAGTTTCATTTTCCTCTAAAGGAAATAACACAATCCAAAAGCAAAAGAATATCAAAAACAAACAACCCCAAACCCCCAAAATTTATTTAAATTCTAAATTGCAGTTTTACTTGGAGAGTTCAGGAGGCAGTTTGAGGAAATGCTCCTTCTTTCCATGTCTTAGCAAGACAAAATGTTTTGCTGCAGAAGGTGGTGTGAGTCCCCTACGGCCCTCAGAGCTGCTGGTAATGAACCTTTCCCCTAATTAGCACAGGTGACACTTTAGCAAAGCCTCCCCTCCTTTCCTCCCTTCTTCAGTTTTATTTCTATTTCTTCCCAGTTGTATCCCAGCTAGAAGCTGTCAGTGCCACAAGGAGCCCAGGAATGCTTTTCCTGAGGTTTTGTAACCCACTACAAAAAGCAGGAATTTGCATTTATGGATTTTTTTCCTTCCCCCTGACCCCAGAGCTCAGCTGGTAAAACTCTGCTCTGAAGGTGCTGAGGAGGAGGCTGCAGCCAAACACCTTTTACTCCATCCAAACTCCACAATTCCCCTCACAAAATGTTTCCCAAAGTTCCCAGCTAGGACAGAGATGTCACTGTGTCCTGAGGTGTGATTTTTAACAAGTCTGAGGGAAGGGGCAGGACAGCAGTGGAGTGCAGAATGTGGCAAAGCTGGGCAGAGCTCTGATGTGAAAACCACAATTCTATATTCTAACCAGCACTTTTAAAAAAATTAAATCAAGCTGGGGGTTTTCCTCCTGCAATCCCCACAGTCTGATCATAACATCGACATCTTCTGCTCTGTTTTACTCCAGTTTTTCTTCCCTAAGGGAAAATTGCAGTTGAAAATAATGGCAAGAGGTATTTCAGTGGGAAATGGGAAAGTCTGAGCTGCACGTGGGCCTGGTGAATTTAAGATTTAAACCTGATTTAATTCATTAATGTGGTAAATGAATTGCAAAAGTGACTTTATGTCCTTGAATAGGAATTTTTTATCATCCTTATGTATCTTTCATTGGAAAACAAAAGCAGCTCCTCCCTGGATGTGCTGAGTTTGTGTCCCAAGTGACTCCTCTGAGAAGCTGGAAGCCCTGGCAGTGTTTCCCCACAGGGATAACACACAGGTGTACTGATGTTTCCTGGGCTTTTTATCCAGCTCAGAATCCCAAATCCATTCCCAGGTACAAGCTCAGCGTCAGCTCCCCTGTTCCCACTGTGGAGCAGGAGATAAAGGAGTGATTTCACACATGGACAAAACTTTCAAGACCTGAAGATTTGTCCTTTGCCAAGTTTCGAGTCTAGTAGGAGAAGAGAAATGGGAATTTCTCAATTGGGTCTTGAGGAATCCATAAAGGCAGGGAAGGTCCTGGAGGGATGCCAGGGGCTCTGTGGGCTCAGAGAAGCTCCTCAAGGAAGGCAGCATGAATCTTCAGAAGTGTCCTGCCTGACAGGCAGGGAGAGAAGTGATGCACATCTTGAATTATTCAGGTGATTGGCAGGAGTTTAATTTGGAAGAATGTGAAGTTTTCATAAAAATTTGAAGTTTTCCTTTCACTTGAAATCAGTCTGGGCTTCAGTCAGGCTCTGATGTCCTCCTGCCAAGGGTGCACATAAAAAATTCACGTTGTCCTTTCGATGGTTCCTGAGCACTTGTGTTTAAAACTCATTGGTTTCACAATCAATAGATCCAGATCCACTTTCCAGTTTCTCTTCCCATAGCAGAAAAACCCCCCTGAGCTACAGGTTACTTCTGCCTGTGGGATAAAAGCCAGGAGCTGGGGGTTTGGTAGAATTCCTGCAAGGCCAAGGGAAGGGAAATTGGAGGTTATATTTTCATGAGGGTCCTCAGAGAAGCTGTGTTCAGTCTCTGCCTGCCTGGGTGTGAAATGATTCAGCTGGGGTGGTGTTATCTGAAAAGAACAGGGACCTCAGTGGCTGGAGGGGGTGAAAATCCCCCTTTTCCCCTTTCCTTGGAGAAATGTGTACTTATCCTGCAGATGGTTTGGACCATGGTGCTGTGACTTCCCTGAGAGGGGAGATCCTCTTGTTGTGTGGGATTCTCCAGCTGGGCTCTGTCCCTGCTTCAGGAGGGAGCAGCAAACCCTGCCAGGGGCTCCAGCCCTTATCTCCCCCTCAGGAACCAGCAGATCTCAAATATCCTGTGCCACAGCATTCCTCAGAAGGAAACATCATCTTCAGACTGCATCTGAAGCAGGGAATTACCTAAACCAAATCTTCCCTGAAGAGACCAGCCTGTGCCCAGTGGAGGCATCATCTGGCTGCATCCACCCCTGCAGGATCTCCCTTTTTCCCCCAGAGGACTGGAAAATTCATCTTTGTGACCTCTCTTATCCACAGGGTTTCATCACACTCCATTTTAATTTCTCACTATTGACTCACCACTTCCTGAGGTGAGAGAGGTGGGGTGAGAGTCCCCCCAGAGCTCTTTAGAGCTGAAATTCACTGGGAAGGTCAGGAAGGGGCTGATATTTCATTCTTTTGTATCTCTGCAAAGCACAAAGGCCTCTGTGCTCCTCAGTCCTTTATTTTGGATTGCCATTTTGATTTAAGGTGTCCAAAGTGTAGAACTGGCCTGGGCTGGGATAATTTAACATGAAAAGCAAATAAATAAAGGTTGGAATTTATATTTTCAGCAAGTATTTCACTGCAAATGAACAGTGTTAGAGAGAGTCCAGGCATGGAAGAAGTGTGGACATCACTGCACTTGTCCGAGTCTCCACTACAAATGGGAACATTAATTTTTCATAGCTGGGCACATCTTAGCAATTCATAGATGTTGTGCCACAGAGATTATTTTTACTCTGCAATTGTGATAAAACTTTCCCAAATTAATATTTGAAATGAAGCTGAGGTGATGAGGGGGAGCCAAAGCCTCCCATGGCCCAGAGGCTGAGCTGAGCCTGGGTTTTGCAGCTGAGGAATGTCAGGGTGCTCCCTGCCAGGGGAATGTGCTCAGGTGAGTCCCAGGGCTGGCAGAAGAGCTTTGGACACCTGGAGGAGACACTGCAGAGCTCATCAGTGAAGGAACGAGGTGCTGGAACTGCTCACCTCACTTTGAGCTCCAAAAACTGATGGGATGACGTCACAGGATAAAAGTATTAAACAGCAAAGCAGGGAGATTAGCAGAGAAATTTTGAGGGAATAATTGCCAAGACTTTGAAGTAGGAATTGTCTCACAAATCTGTGACAAAGATGTGATCCTCTACTGAATAACTGAAGCTGTGAATTCAGAACCTGCTGGATTTTACAGGGTGCTTTCTTCTTATTGGTTGCTTCAGAGCCACAGTGAGATGGGGATAAAGCAGATTAAGGGATGGGCTCGAGGCAGGCTTGCCCTGTGTTTCAGTGGGTTAGAACCCTAATTTACCTCAAACATCTGGGTTAGATTATTGCTTTCTCAAGTACACAGCTGTCTCTGTGGCAAACACTCTTCAAGGAGTGACTGTCAGCACAAACCATCAGTGCCTCATCATCTGTCACGCCTGGAGAGCTGTCAGAGCAGCAGGAACAGCAATATTTCCCTGGGCTCTGGGGGAAATCACACCTTGCTGCAAGAGGACCTTCCCTTTCTTTAAACTGATTCTCTTATGACATTTCCATTCTGGGAAGAGAAATCTTTCTTCACCTTGGCCTTGTCCTTGCCTTGGTTTAGGTGTGGGATGTGTCTGCCTGAGAGATCTCTGTCCCTGCACTGCCTTGGCCTCTTTTCAGACACTTTTTTAGCCATGCACACACTTCCAGACTATGTACAATGCTTTTCATTCCCACAGCCTCTCAAACATGTCTAGAAACCAAACTGCAGCTGTATTTTGCATGGATATATTTTACCAATGTTCTCTAACAGGGATAGAAGGAGATAAGATGCGACAACAGGATTTATTTTTTTTCTTCCCCCAGGAAAAAAAATGTTACCATTTTTATAGAGTTTATTAATAAGTTCATATCCTCTGGAATCTAATAGCACATATATAATTATATACATATATATGTATATAATATTATATATTATATGTATATATGTATATAATATTATATACATATATATACATATATGTGTGTGTGTATTGTTCTTAACGATTATTACATGCTTTACATAGTTTTACATGTTTTTTAAAGATTTTATTGGAAAACAGCAAGTGACTTGCACCAGCTTTGCAACTCCAGCAGTTAAAAGACAAGCAAGGATATTCTGCTGGTGTCCTCCTGCACGTGCTAATTCCTGGTGGCTCTCAGGAATAATTAATAATGAGTTGGGACCTTACTGCTAATGAAAAACTTGCTCTCCATTCCTGCAGCCCAGGGTTCTGTCAATCCTCTGGCTCAATGGATGAAAGAAAGCCCAGCTCTGGAGATCAACTGCAGTGTTTTTTATTTATATTTTCAGAGACTGCATCATGCTCTGCTGCTTGAACAGTGGCACAAGCTTTGTTGCTGGTTTTGCTATCTTTTCAGTTCTTGGATTTATGGCTTATGAACAAGGCGTGCCCATTGCAGAAGTTGCAGAATCGGGTAAGTTCCAAAAGCAGATTTCTGAGTTAACAAAAAGTGCCCAGATGATGTGGGCAGGGTTCACAGTCTGTGCCATGGCCTGTGGATGGGATGACTCAATGGAATAACTGCTGCAGGAAGAGTTCTGAACTATTTTTGTGGCCACACATTTGTGTGTGAAAATTATCAATGCTGCTGTGCATAGAAGCAAGTATATGAATTCCAAGAGCCCCTGCAACACAAATTTACTCCAGCTGAGCCTCCAGAATGTTGTTTAGCAGATAAACTGAGTTGTGAGTGTTAATCCTCACCTGCACCCCACCTTCTTTCAATGAGACAGACTGAAATCCACAAATATTTGTTCCTTCTGGAAAAAACAAAATAAATGAGAAAGGATATTAAAGAAAAAAAGCTGCAGCTGTTAAAATGAGAAACCAGGCAGGCACACAGGCTCAGATTTATGAAAAATGAACCATCCACAAACACCATTGGAGCTGGGCATCCAATGGAAGTTACTCCACACCTTTGTGGCTGTAACATCCTCAAGCAGAAGAAAAAAGAACAGGAGGCTGCCCAGAAAAAAAGCCCAATGCAATGGTGAGCTGTTGAGGAGCAGAAATTACTGTTGTGGAGTTAATCCCAGGAAAACTGCAACACAAGCAGGGTTTCACTGATGCTCTCATGGAAAATATTTATCTTTTCTTAAATCCCTCAATACAACGGGGTTGCACTTCATTATAGGAGCTTGTAAATGCTGTTCTAAACAAAGAAAGAAGCAGCAGTGTGTGACACTGAAATTATTGCAGCAGGAGCACAGGGTTCTTCTTTATTGCCTGGGAGAGGGCCTTTGTGCCCCTGCTTTGAAAGCTGGCTGGCTTCATAAAAAGCAGCTGATAAATAAAACCAGAAAGACATGAGCAAGGTGAGAAGATTTCTTAGCAGATTTGAGAAGTTATCAGTGCTGTTACAAAAATGTTCTATTTTGAAGATTTCTCTAAATATGTAGCCAATGTCACACAGGAGCAGCAGCAGCACCCAAAACCACAGAGCAGGATGGGAACCAGCATCTGCCTTGCACCAGGTTAGAGAAAAAATAAAGATTCCAGGATATGTTTCTAAATGATATAAGGCAATCACAGGAGCAGCTGCTATGATTTATTCAGGGATGTTTGCAGTGCTGCACATCCACACAAAACAAGGGGAACATAAAGCACTGGGAGGTCTGAACAGAAGTTGAGCATCCTTTGGCCAGGATGCAGGCAGGGCTGTGCCATTTCTGATCAGCCTCATCACCAGCTGTTAGACTGTGAGAGAGGTAGAGTTTGTCAAGGTGCTCAGTCTCAGGTTTAGTTCCTCTTCTGTGTCGTGACAGAAGAATCAGGTTGTGGTGGGCTGACCCTGAGCAGCAGCTGAGCATCCACACTCTGCTCACTCACCCAGTTTCCACGGTGGGCTGGGGAAGGGAGCAGGAGAGGAAAAGTGAGAAAATGGGTGTGTCCAGATAAAACATCTGGTAAGTGATGCTGAGTGAGCCCTGCTCAGCCACAGGCACAGTTTGGTGTCAGCAATGCTGTTCTCCCACAGCTCAGGCTGCTCTGGAGGAGCTGAGCTCCATCTCAAACTCCCACACAAATATAAACTTTGCATTTCTTTATTCCTTTCCAGGACCAGGACTTGCATTCATTGCTTACCCTAAAGCTGTCACCATGATGCCTCTGTCTCCTCTGTGGGCAGCTCTGTTCTTCATGATGCTCATCTTCCTGGGCTTGGACAGTCAGGTAGGGAACAAAACCCATTTCAGTGATATTTTCTAGCTCCCCAACAGGTGGAAATCACACCTAAACAGCCTGGTGAAAGACTGAACCCTAACTTAATTCTTTGCTATTTTAAATCTTAGTTGTGATGCTGGATATCCCTTCATGATTCACTGCAAGGGCTGGTTCAGCCCAACTCCAGCTTTCATTATTAACACGGAAATCAGTCTGAACTTCAGCAGGGCTGATTAAAATCCACACTTCAGTAAAATACCAGCCTGTTTTTAAAGCACTTTGCACTGAATTTTGAAGCTGAATATCAGATAGTGATAATGTAATTTCCTATGGTGTATTTTTACTGCAAGATACCATAGCAAGGAATGTGCAGCCATAGCCTGCAGCAAAGGGGCAGCACAAAAGTCGTTGTCCCCGTGTGACTGTAAAAATTGCAAAAGCTGCTTGAAGAGGAATGTGACGTGCCTGGGTGTTTTAGCATGCAGCTCAGCCCTTGGCATGACTGGGTTCAGAAAATTTATGATTCTAAAGCTCAGCAGTGCTTGTTCTGCATGACATTTCCAATCATTAAACTTAATGTTTTAATAACCACTCTTTTTAATGATCTAACAGGTTCTTAAGTCTTTTTTTTTTTTTTTTTTTTTTTTAAGTGAGCAGTTCCTGGATTTTGCTCTTGACTATTCCAATGTCTATTTTGGGCCCTGTTTTAGAAACTTTGCTGCAGAGCCCTGAGTCAGAAGCTCAGGCTTTTTGATTTTTTTTGATGTTTAAAGATGCTGAACATGTTCCTGCCCTCCTTTCTTAGAATTCCTGGCTTGGGCACTCAACAGCTCTGGGGAACTTCTCTCTTCATGGAGAGAACTTCCCCCAAAGCCTGCTGCTCCTGTAGCAGGTTGGAGGATGCATGGAAAAATTGGCAAAAGTGCCTGCAGTGACATGATCCCACGAAGGTTTTGTACGTTATTTAACTCTCATTCCAGCCACATTTGAAAGGTTTCCTTTTCATTTAATCCACCTGCTACAGGGCAAATGCAATCTGGGATGATATCAGAGAATCCAACTGTTTGGGTTTGGTGGAAATCCATAACTTTGGACTTTTCCACTGGGAGATTTTCCTTTCAGTTTGAGTTTCTGCTTACGGGGCGTCCCCGGGGATCACCGACCCTCTGTGATGAGAACACAGGAGGAAATTCAGTCTTAGGTGGCAAATCCCAATCCCAGCAGCAGATTTCAGTGGATCTTTGCTGTCCTCTGTTGCAGTTTGTGTGTGTGGAGAGCATCGTGACAGCTGTGGTGGACATGTACCCCAAGGTGTTCCGCAGGGGCTACAGGAGGGAGCTGCTCATCCTCGGCCTCTCCATCGTGTCCTACTTCCTCGGCCTCATCATGTTAACTGAGGTGAGAGCTGCCTGGCTCAGAGGAAAAGAGTTTGTGCTTGAAATCACAACAGATAAAGCACAAGAATCTTTGCCACAGACAAATTTCCCTGTCAGGAACGTGACAACAAAATACTCGAGAGACTGTTGTCAGCTTCTGTCTGAAATGGGAAAAGCGGCCTCGTTTTATCGGCTGAGCTCAGGAAATGTCAAAAATACACAAATAAAATAATCAAAAATACACAGCACAGCCAAGGAAATTCCAGCTACTCTGCACCAGCCAACCACACACACTGATTGTGGTTTTTGGATGGAAAAAACAATAAGGATGAAGTGAAAAGAGAAAATTAAACCATCTTTGGTTTTGAGCAAAAGTTTTTGTGTCCCCTCCAATTTGGAATAATCTAGAAAGTGGACCATTAATATTTAATTACACTAATCAAATCTCCCTCTCTGATAGGAGATTCGATGCTCTGTGTGAAAAAATGCATCAAACAGATTTTTTTATACTTATATACTTTATATTTACCTGCAACCATTCTTATTCTCAGTGAAATAAATCATCTTTGCTATGTAAAATGGGAAATCTTGGAATAACCCCTCCACAGAGCTTGTGTTGAGCAGAATACTGAGAAGATTATCTCTTATTATCAAGATATACAGGCTAAAAGAAATATAAATCTGAAGAGTGAAGGGGAAACAAGTTCTTCAAACTGCAGGAATATCCTTGCAGGAGTTTTGTTGTCCTTACCTTTTCCTGTCTAGGTTGATTTCTAAATCTGCACTTTGCTCAGGTATTTGCTGAGCCTCACCATGATGACTTTGCAGTAGAAATTTAGGTTTCTTCCTATTTTTGGATTGTCTTCCATCTGCAGAAAGTTGTCTGAGATGTAATGGATCTCATGAGCTCCCCAAAAAACATTAAATTCCAACCGAGGGCTCATCTCAAGCCCCTCTTTCCTTCTTTAGAATCCCTTTTCATTGAAATGCTCACTTGTGAACTCCTCCTCCTCCTCATTCTTTCAATATTAATGTGATGTGATAAATGATTGTCTCACATAAAAAGTTTAATATTATCCATATAATTTTAATTATTTTACCCACAATGTTATTGATTGGATGATTCTTATTTCCTTTTCTTTGTGAGAAATAAGAAAGACTTGTTTCAGTCATGTGGCTTAAACTCTGTGAGTTGAATTCACACTTTTTAGGTCACTTTATCCATTTTGTAGTCCCTGCACCATCACAGAGGGATTTCAGTAGCTACAGATTTTACCTCCTTTCCCCACAGTTGAATTAATTATTTTACATATTAATAACACAGACACAGAGCCAGGATCTGGAGGTCAGAAACTCCTGGGAATATCTGCAGCTCGATGTGATAACAAACCAAGGGAAAAGCAGGGAGGTGGGACAGCATTTTTGCAAATAAAACCAAATTTACTTCACTCCAGATTTACCACCCTAAAGGAAGTGCAGAGTTAAAAAAAACAAAACAAGAAATGAATATTCTCTGTTCAAGAAGGAACCAACTTGAGTAGGAAGACTGCCAGGGAGCCAACAGCTTGACAATGTAATTAAAACAGATTTGCTATGAAATATTGCCGCCAGTGCCAACCCAATATTTTTTTTCCCTTTCCTATTTTCTCCTGCAGGGTGGGATGTATGTCTTTCAGCTCTTTGACTCCTATGCAGCCAGTGGGATGTGCCTGCTCTTTGTTGCCATATTTGAGTGTGTCTGCATAGGCTGGGTGTACGGTGAGTGATAAAAATTGCTCTGTTTTTCTTATCCAAGTTTCCTGTTTGCATAAAGGCAAAGTGAGAACCTTGTGCTCGTATGGAATGGGACCCTCCACGTTCCCATGCCCCAAAAAAGCCATGAATGCCTTTTTCTCCACAAAGATAATTTCACTTTGTTAAACAACACAGAAGTGCAGATCACATGTGAGCAACTATCCTTGGCTTCACACATGAGCTCATAGCATCTAAATATATTTATCTATAAAATAGATACTCTTTGACTGGGGTTGTTTACAACCTGATTCTACAAGAAAGAGAATAAATCAACTAAGCAGAGTATATTAGATTGACTCATGCTATGAAGGAAAGCAAACCTTAAGGTGTGGAGGAAAAAGGAGAGTAGGACTAAAGGAAATGTTAATCTTTTTGTGACAGCTTGTACCACACTAATGAAATCTCCATCTCTGATAAGAGATACAATGATCTGTATGAAATAAATATTTTATAGCACCAGAAGTTTTCTAGCAGCAGGAATTTTATATAAACCCCTGCCATGAGCACAGGGCAGATGGCAGGGAGGAGTTTTCCAGGGAAAGAGGCAGCAGCTTCAGCCTTCCCAGTTCTGTCTGTGCTTTCTCTTCCCTGCTTTAAATCCTGACCTGGACAACCCCTTCCATGTGCACTCTTCATCTGCTTTTCCTTTGCTTTTTGGGCAGGCAGCAATCGCTTTTATGAGAACATTGAAGACATGATTGGGTACAAACCTGTGTCGTTGATTAAATGGTGCTGGATGGTCCTAACTCCAGGTATTTGTGCAGTAAGTACAGAATGTCCAAATAACTTCTTTTAGATATAAAGAAGGGTTTCTGTATATGTTTTTTAATAATTTTCTGTGGCTAATAGTTGAGAAAAAAGCCTATTGATTTGTAGCATGTATTTAAAATAAAAAAACATTCTGTAGGATCTGTAAAAGTTGTCAAATAGTCTATGAAAAATCTTAGTAGGTACAGTCATAGGAACAAAAATAATGCCAGGGCCCTAAAAGAACATTTGCCAGAATGAGAGAGATGTTTTTCCCTGTGGTTAGTGCACCTTGTGTGCCAACACACGGCTCGAGCTCCTCCAGACTTGTGCTGGGTCCTCTGCTGCTTTCTCCCCCTTTCTCCTCTCTCTTTGAGGTATGGACATTTCCCAAAGGAGACAAGATGTATTTCACTTTTAAACGTAGTAGGAGAGGCCAAGAGTCCATCCCACGGGCATGAGGGAGGGGAAGGAAGCTGTGCCAGCTCAGCAGATCTGTGGCAGTGTCACAGGGACAAAGTTCCAAAAGCAACATGATCTGATTGCCCTTAAAACTGAGGATTAGATGCCAACCCCCCTTCCAGCTGTGTAATACTCCAATGATGGCAGCTGCAAACTACAGGAGCTGGGCTACCTCAAAATCCAGGTTCTCATTTGCAAACTTAGCAAAATTTCTGACTCATTTGCACCAATTCTGAAATGACCTCTCCACCATTTGCTCTTGTGCACTCGTTTCACCATGTTGGACAAAATGACGCAGTAGCTTTTCTCTGTTTCATGCATCCAAATGGTCCAAGCTGCCTGATTAGAAATTTAAACAGATTTTTTTTTTAGGGTTTTTGGCAGGATGAAAGCATTAGCCTGCAAAACTGCAGGTACACACAGTGAATTAAAGTAACTTCAAAAATTTTGGCTTTCCTTTTTCATCCTGACAGGTTGGAGAAAACCCAGCTCATGTTACTTAATCACAGCTGGTTCACTGTAGCTGTAGCAAGACTTAATCTTTCCTGCCCAGGTGCTGCTTGCCATCAAAGTGCAGGGTTTATTGTCACCAAGTGGTAAATAGGATTAAACTTGAAAGGTTGCTCATTTCTGCAGGAGCCTCTGAGATGTGTTATTTAAGCTGTACAGGAGAGAGGATGTTGCTGGTGGGTTTTTTTTCTCTGAGTGAAGAGCTTCCCTCTGCTTTTCCTCCTCAGAGAGCCTGGCCTGGCCTAAACCTTCAACCAAATCCTTGTTACACGTGCAGGGTTTGCCCATAAATACCTCTGACAGCATCTCTGCTTGTTTCAGGGAATCTTCATCTTTTTCCTGGTGAAATACAAACCGCTAAAATACAACAATGTGTACATCTACCCTGACTGGGGCTACGGCATCGGGTGGATGATGGCGCTCTCCTCCATGGTCTGCATCCCACTGTGGATCTGCATCAAGCTCTGGAAGACAGAAGGCACCTTCATGGAGGTGAGAGATATCCAGTGATGCTGGAAAAAGAGCTGGGAAAGGGCTGGGAGTCCTCACCTGCATCCCCCAGTTAGGGCTCTCAGTCACCGCTGGAAAGAGAATTCTGAACTTTCTCTGGTTTATTCTCAATTCCTGTTGGGTTTTGTGCTGCCAGTGGTAAACTAAACAAAACTATTGATTTAAGGTGCTCTGTTCCCAGCACAATTTGTAGCTTAAAATGTCTGTAACATCACTCAAATCCCTCAAAGTTTGTATCAGCCATTTCCTCAGCTCAGCTGCCTTTTCCCATGGTTTTTGTTTGTGCTGACAGGATTTTCTCCAGGAGCTGGGTTGCCCACATTCCCATTTTCTGAACAGTTTTCTTAATTTCAGTTCTCTAAATGAGAAACTCAGTCAAATAAAGAGATTCAGGGCACTTTTCTGACATTTGGTGTCAGGTTAGGTCTAGACTGAGGTTATTATCAAATTCAAGCTTGGAAGGTTTCTCCTTGCTGTGGGAGCTCCAAAGTAAGGCAGTGAAGGAAACAATAGCAGTAGAAATAAAAATACAAACCTTATTCAGCCATTTGGGATTTCAGCATTGCAGAAAAGCCTCGATTTGTCCACATTGCACAGACTCCATTCAGCTGATTAAACACAGCCTGGGGGCTGCCTAGGAAATCTTTACTGTGTATATCAACTAAAAGTGAATCACCCATGATTTAGTTGTCTCAGAGAGTCAAAAGAGGAAATCTACACAAATCTAAACATTCAGTATTTCCTCAGTGCAGCAGCCCCACCTGTCCCTGCAGGTGAGCAGACTTTGCTGGAGCTGCAGCACTGCAGACAGGTCGTTATCTTTTCCCTGCCAGGATGACAAGAGGATTGTTTAAATCACAGCTGGGAGCTTCTTGGGGAGCCAACTTCCTGCTGTGAGCAGCAACCTTGCTGTGGATGTCATTGCTCAAAGAAAAGTGGAAGGATATTTTTCTTTATCACACCTTAATACACCTTGGCTGTCACTGGTTTATTTGCTTTTTCCAGTGAACATCATTGATGATAAAATGAGAAACAAAATGTACCTGTAGAACAGACATTGTGATGAGTGTCTTCATGAAAGGGGGTGATTAAATCAGCATAAAAATTCACTTGGTTTTTGGAAATAAAAATTTCACTCTGCCTTCTTTGGTCCAGTGGGATTTACCCAGAATGGTGCAGCCTGCAGGTCTGAGGATGTTTCCACAACAGGGGAATAAATGAGAAGGAGACGTGCAGGAGAAAAGCCTTTTATAATCGATCTGTTAAAGAGAGGTGTGTCTGTGACCAAGAAAAACGTAATGATTTCCAATTTCTCCCATTTTCTAGAAATTCAGGAAGTTGATTACACCTAGCTCAGACCTGAAAATGCGGGGCAAGCTCGGAGGAGGAGCCTACATTGCAGCAATAAATGACTGCGATGCCAAACTGAAAGGAGATGGCACCATTTCCACCATCACAGAAAAGGAAACACATTTCTGAAAGAACTTTTTTTGTTGTTGTTTTATTTTTTTTTTTTGTATAAAGAAATAAATAAATTCACTTAATTATAGAGGCTGGCTTGTTTTGCACAGAATTTTATTAACCAGTTAATTTTAAAGTGAAAATTGTATACTTGTTTAAAAAGTGATTTTTTTAAATTACTCTATCTGTAATGATTCTGTAAAAGAAAAAGAAATAGTATTATATCGTCTGTTAGTGATGACTTCTTGTAATATGGTGATTCCAGTCAATGTTTGTTTTTTTTTAGACTTTAGAGGGACCTGTATAATGTGCTGTAAAACTTTTCTACTTTGATTTGTGGCAGGTGTAATGTTGTATAGACCTTCTAACCTGTAAGCATTTCAGACCATTTCAGCTGTCCCTGTGTGTATATAAAAGGCACCAGCCTGTCCTGTGGTTTGCTTGGGAAGAATTCTCCTTTCAGGGTGAGTTTGGTGATGCTGACGGCGCCTCAGCTGCTCCCACCTCCTTCTCTCCACCCTCCACTGGCTTCATCAGGGTTGGAAATGTGGAATGAGCCCATCCCGAGCCACTGTTTTCCTGGAGATTGGACAGAGGCTGGTTCTGAAGGGCTCTGAATTTTGCTGCTGTAAGTTCCTGGTCTCTGACAGGATGTGCTCCTCAGGAGACCTCCCAAACCTTTGCATCCTCCTCCCTGGGCGGCTGCTCCTGAATTTTGGCTGGCACTTCCCACCCCCAGGAGTGACCCATGTTTGTCTGTGCTCCTCCACCAGGAGACCAAGGTTATTTCACAGAGCTGGAGATGTTCTGAGGGGAAAAGTTTAGGGCTCTCTGTGTCTGTAAAACAACTCATTCCCCTCCAAAGGAGTCCAGGATCCTACAATGCTGATGTGTAGCACTACACAGCTCCTCTGCTGGCACAGGGTGGGGTTTTGGGCTGTCCTGTGCAGGGCCAGGAGTTGGACTGGATGATCCTTCCAACTCAGGGTGTTCTGATTCCTCTTCAAGGTCCTTTCCAGGTCCCCTCAGATCAGGCACTGATTTTTGTGCCCTGGATGGGATTGAGGCTTGGACTGAAGTCATTGGAGGAATTTCTTTAGCAGAAGGTTGGGGTAATGTCCTTTCTCTCTGCAGGAGTCCCAGGAGGTCATTTCTGTGTGGTGCAGGGCAAGGGATTCACGCAGGGCTGCTGTGACCTCGGTGTCACAGAGGCAGCAGCGCTGGTTCTGTCCTGTCAGGCCTTGGTCTGGACTGACTGCCGGGCTTTAAAGCTGATTTTGTACGTGGATCCAGCTGCTGGATGCTTGTTCCAGGAGGTGTGCAGATGGCCCAGTAGCAAAACCCCTAAACTGTGTCCTTAGGATGTGGTTTTGGTTTTTTTTTACCTGATAATATTCCAAACACTATTATTTGTTCTGGGCAATTTTTTTCCTTGGCTTGTTTTTGTTATTTGATGGTTGTGTGAGGAACCTGTGGAGAAACATCATCCTGCACTGCACAGGATTTTTGGGGAGAGACAAGAGACAGCCCAGAAGAAATGTCATAATACCTGCTGCCTCCTCTGCAACTCCAACCCACCGGAGCTCAGACACAGCACCTGGAGTTGTTAGCAACAGAAACGGCTCCTGACCTTCTCCCAAGGAAATATTTCCCTAGAAATCACTAATTATACTTTAATATTGGCTAGAACTGTACCTGCAGTCAGCACTTCTCTAAGCTCTTGCTGTTACTTCTTAAAAAAAGCATTTTTATGGAACTGCTTTGTCTCGAGTCACTTCATTAAATCTAATAGAGCCATTTCATTTTTACTTTACCTTATTTGTAGGGGTTTATTTTGTGTGTGGCAAGGTGGAAGCCTAGCAGAGGACTTCAAATCCTGTAAATCCTGTTTGCACATCTCCCTTGGGAGGTGCTTGGAGCAGGACATTTAAAAGAAACCTGGATTTAGGAAGGCACAGAACAATCATTCTGTGCCTGCTGGCCTCCCTTGGAGCCAAAACTCAGTCCCATGGGAAAACCATACAGGGGGAGAAATGTTCCCAGAATAGAAACCACAGATTGATTTATATACAATGCAGAAATGGAATTGACATTGACACCCCCAAATCTAGGAATTCACATTTTTGGAAGTCCCAACAAGTCAGGAATGTTTGGGACCCAATGTCCCCTCCTGGGCTTTCTCTCCACCCCACCAGGCCGCAGAAGCAAGGCCCCAGAGCCACACGTGGGCCTTGGCGTGGGCTGTGCTTCCTCCCACGGAGAATGCCAAGATATTTTTGGATCAGTGGAGGGAGATGCAGCTTCAGGTTGTGCTTGGCCTGGATCTCAGGACTCCTGAGAACCTTCAGGTTGCTCTTGGCCTGGATTTCAGTGCCATCCCCTCGGCAGTGAGGATCCTGAGGAAGTGCCATGAGACACAGCCCCAGCTCCTGGAGCCATCCACGGGCACAAAGTGACCCCAGAGGGGCCAGGACAGCCCTCGCTGCTGCCTCGGGGTTTGTGGTGTCCCAGATGGGACAGAAAACGTCCCCTGGAGGGAATAAAGTGGGCATTTATTGAAGGCCTTCCCCAGGCACACCTCGGGCAGCCAAAGCCTCCCAGAGGCTGCAGCCAGCATGGACAATGGGCACCAGTTTCTCACACAATTCCCAGTTTGCTCCAGTTCCATAGCGGGGCTCATCCTCCAATTCCAGCTGCAGGCAATGAAGTCATTCAGCCCCAGTTTGCTCCCCACAACTCACTTTTGGTCAGACTTTTTGGGGCCTGGGGCACTGAGGTGTCCCTGAGATCCAGGCCTAGAGAGGAATTGTATCACTGGGATTGGGATAAACTCTGTTGTAGGAGGAAAATGTGTGTCCTGGGGCTTGGCTGAGTCCTTTGGAGCTCTGTCCTCACCCAAGCCCCTCCAGGAGAGCTGTGCTGTGTCCAGGAGCTGCTGGGAACATTTCACCTGGTCCTGCCATGGTCTAAAGCATCCCCCGTGTTACTGATGTGCTGTGCTCTGTGTGCTCCTGATAGCTGACTTGTTTAACACTTTACTGATTTAAAAAAAAAAACAACACAATTTTTTTGTTGTTTTTTCTTTTCTTTCTATGTGGAGGGAAGTGGGAGGGTAAATTTCCTAGTTGTTCTTGTTTGGTGTTTTTTTTAAATGGTATGAGGGAGAAATGTAAAAAAACCCAGCTCAATGGTGATGATTTTTTTATGCAGTAGGAACAAACTGCCCTTTTCTGAAGTATTTGCAGAATTATTAAAAATAATACAATAAAAATGAGCAACCACTAAGGTTTATGTAACATTTTATGCAAAGAAAGGCTCCCTTTGGTTCTGAAGGGCACAAGATTTTGTCTACTTACTTTGTTCTCAAAAATTAAAGGAAATGGGAAAACCCCATTCTGTGTATTTTAGTTTATATGGATATACTTTACATGACACTCCCCCAATGAATTAAATAATCACAGCTACCCTGGTAGAGCAGACAAGTGTCCCTTGATGTGAAGTGGGGAACTGAAAAACCAGAGGAGGTTTAGAAACTTGTTTGAGGTCATGCAGCAAATCTGTGGCTGAGAGAAACTGAAGTTCCCTGGGGTCACAACTTCACGTCACTCTTATTAAATATAAATATCTAAATATCTATATAAGGTATAGATATAAATAAATATAGATATAAATAGAAAACATAAGTAAATGTAAATATACAATGTAAATAAAGATTATAAATATAAATTATATAAATCCCATAAATAGAAATAAAATGCAGACTAGCCACCACTTTCCTGCTGCTGCCCCTTCCCTCACACCCATGGCTGGTTTTGCTGGTTTTGTGTCAGGGCCATGCAGGGAATGGCTTTGGGAGCTGCTGGGGATGAAAACTCTGCCCAACCCCAGCTCCCAGTGCCTCCAGCTCCCTGCCCAGACAGAAGCTGCTGCTGCAGGGAGATGCCACAGGGAGGGGAATTGCATCTTCAATTCCAGCTTCAATTCCAGCTGCTGAATTGAAATGACCTCCCAGCCATGGTCTTACTCCCAGCCCCCCCAATGATCTTTTGTGCTCTGATTTTTGTGCTTTGATGCTCTTGTGGGTGCCTGGAGCGTTCAGCTCTGGGGCCTGCAGCATAACAAGGATGTGGAGCTGTTGGAATAAGTCAAAAGGAGGCCACGAAAGTAATGAAAGGGCCCGACCCCTCTGCTTTGGAGCCAGGCTGGGGGAGCTCAGCTGGGGAAGGGAAGGCTCCAGGGAGAGCTCAGAGCCCCTTCCAGGGCCTGAAGGGAGAGCTGGAGAGGGACTGGGGACAAGGGATGGAGGGACAGGACACAGGGAATGGCTCCCATGCCCCAGAGGGCAGGGTTAGATGGGGTTTTGGGAAGGAATTCCCTGTGAGGGTGGGAGGCCCTGGCACAGGTGCCCAGAGCAGCTGTGGCTGCCCCTGGATCCCTGGCAGTGCCCAAGGCCAGGCTGGACAGGGCTGGAAGCCCCTGGGACAGTGGGAGGTGTCCCTGCCATGGCAGGGGTGGAGCTGGATGGGCTTTGAGGTCCCTCCCAACCCAAATTTTTCTATGATCCTTTGTAATACCTCTGGCCCATGCAGAGGGAGAAATTCTTGCTTTAATGCACAACACACTCATGAAAAAAATCTGTTCTTTCCCCCTGAGGCACCCTCTTATACAGCAGCCTGCAACACAGGAAATGAAATTCTTTTCTTAAAGGCTTTTTCTCATCTTGACTACCCAAGCCTGGCTCTAATAAGGAAAATGTGCTATGGATTTTGACAAAACCTTTCCACTCCTCTCTGACTGTGCCACTCCTGGGTGCTTCTGTTCTGTTTTACTCTGTGCCAGAAGCCCCAGCCAAACCCCTGTTTCTCCCTAGATGTTGCTGTCAGCTGATGGAGAGGCTCCTTCCTGACTGTGATGAGCTCCATGGCTTTTAGAATTAGGGAGTCCTTGTGGCATTCCAATTAAAAAAGGATAGTCAAGAATTGTCACTCTATTAGGAACGGCGAGAAAGAACGACACAGACTCTCAGGAGTCGATCAGGAGAATTTCTCTTAGTTTATTGCTTCAGGTTTTTTTATAGACCGATACGTGGAAAGTACAGAAAAGAAACTCTTATTAGTTAGTAAACTAACACATCACCATCATTGGTCACTAGAGCACACTACCCCTTGACCTTCTCTTGCCAGAAAACAAGGAACAGACAAACAGCACCTGCAAGGCTGTTTTCTGTCTCTGAGGATTGTTTTAAATCCTCCTTATGAATTCCCAGGCCACTTTCTCAGGCAAGACTGAGAAAGTTATGTGGCCTGAAGTTTCACATGCTCTCTGTTTCAGAGTTAGCATCCATAAAGAATTCCTTGCTACCAATGGTTAATGATAAAATACTGGAGTGTGCTGGTTAATCCAGCCCCTCAATCCCCTCTCCATCCCACTCTGGAAGAGGCACAGCAGCTTTTCTTCAACTCTGTTGTAAAACATCTGAGGAGCTCTGAGATCGGGGGCTGCCAACACCCCCTTCCTTCCCCTTCTCCTCACGGATGAATCATCCCTCCCTCTTCCCAAAGGGCTGGAAGCTGTCTGCAGTGGAGGCATGCCATGCTCAGAAGAGCAAACAGCAGCTATTTGGGCAGGCAGCTCCAGGCCAGGGCTAATTTTGGCAGCAGCAGTGACGTGGGACTGCTGAGCCCTGGTGTCCCAGCCCTGGCACCCACACACCCAGCGGGGCAGGGAGGGGGGCACGGCCAAGCCACGGCCCCTGTGCCCTCACCAGAGCTCACAATGGAAGCCAGGACAGGTTTGTCTTTACAAGCAAACTGGGGGGGTGCTGGTAGATGAAGCTAGGTGCTGAGGGATGGCAGGAGCAATGGGAGGAACCAGAAATTCCATAGGAAAAGAAAAATGGGGGTATGCATTAGAAGGGGTCTGTATTAGGTGGTTTGGGGAGCCTGCACTTCTCAAGCACCTCAGGCAGTGGGGAAAGGGAGAGGGAAATGTGGCTGGGAAATTAGGATAAAAAGGAGGCTGTGTCCTCTAAAAATCTGAGAGACCCCACAGGAAATGTCCCATGGCCTCTCCCTTTATTCAATGAAGAGGACTCCTCTGCCTCCTTTTTGGACATAAACCTCTGGTGTTTGTGGATTGATTTTCCTGACAAGGACAGGCTTTCTGTGCGTTATTCACTCCTGACAGGGGGTAAGGGCTGTGTTTGTGCTCACAGCCCTCTGTGGCTGGAGCAGCAGGAGCTCTGCCTGCTCTGGAGACACCCAGCTCTCCCCCCAGCCTGTCCCCACATCACCTTGGAAGAACAAATGTGCAAACTCCAACAGAAACCTCCCCAGGAATTTTTCTGGGCTTTATCAGCTTGCTGGGTTTTGGTGCTTTGGTTTCCTTTCCCAGCTTTTTTTTGTCAGGGTTGAAATGCAGGCAAAAATCACAAGCCAAAGAACTCAGGAGCAGCTCAGAAAACAGAAATAAGAGCAGAATAGGCCATTAAGATAAAACAGGAACAAGGAACCTCTGTGTGCTGTTTGCAGGGATATGATACAAGTGGCACTTAAATCAGCTTTCAATTTTTCCTGCTTATTTTTAGATCTTATTTCCAGCAAACCAGCCCAGGTTGTGCTTAGAAGTCTCTGCTTGTTTGGCAAGCTCTTTCCTGAGACTTCACAGGAAACTTTTTTGGGTTCCTGGGGCACAGATTCCTCCTCTCCCACCTCCTGTAGGTACCACTTTTGTCCTTGTCCTTCTCTACATCTGAGCCTCCTACAACATGTTCAGCTGCCAGTGCAGCCTCTGCTGCTGGAGCAGAAGGGAAAGGGCTGTTGGAGGCTATTAGCTAATTGCATTCATTAAAATAATTTGGCTGCACACAATGACCATGACTGGGGAAAGAGGATGAAGTGACAGGGAGAGAAAGCAGGAAGAAGTTGGATTTTTAGGAAGAAGCTGGAAGGAGGAACTGTGGGAGAGCTGTGGTCTCTCCTTCCTTTGAGCACACAGCAAGCAGGGGTGGCAGCTTTATTTTTCAGCTCATTTTCTAGTGTTGTTACTTCTGGAGTTTGTGGTTTTGTTCATCAGTTTCTCAGAGAGCTTTTTGTGATTTGAATTGGCAAATTTTTTGTGGGTTTTAGATTCACAGAATGTACAAGTTTTTCCTCAATTATTCCCACGCTTGGCAAGCTCAGCCTCCTCAAACCCCTGTTTTATCCACCCCACCCCTGCAGGTTGAATTGTAAACCTGCTCTGTGTATTACAGTGCTGTTGCTAATTAAGAAAAAAAAATCCTAATTATTTGGCTAATTCAAGTAAAGGGGTTTAAATTTTAAAATTGTTGGAATTAAAGGGTTTTTTTCAGCAGATATTGACAAAGCCAAGTGTGTTTTTGTTGGGAATGTAACACATAGTCTGGACTAACCCTATTGTGCCTCTCTGGCCTGATAAGTGTCCTTTGAGTTGTTGTAGCAAAGTGAAATAAATCTTTATCTATTCAGCTGAAGGAGTTCAATTTACCTGCATTTTTATAGAGGTTGGGGGTTTTGTGTGAAATGATCCAATCCATGGGAAGCTGTGTTGTGAGCCCTGTTTTGGGAAGGAATCTGCAGGCAGGAGGGAGGGAGGAGGCAGCACTGGGGGCAGGAAATGTGGTTCTACTTCTCTGGGTTTGCTACTGAATAAATGTGGATATTTCATGGGCTGATAGGACTGTCTGAGGAACCCTGAGACTCAGGGAACTCTGCACACTGCAATTCTGCTTCCTGCAGCAGCCACCACTCTGCCTTTACGTGGAATTATCCAAGACAGATTATTTCTTTTTATCAAGGATATAGGGAGTGAAATCTGACACAAAAATCAGATTTCTCCCAGCTGCAAGTTCCATTTCAGAACAGAAAGTGTAGGAAGCTTCTCGTGTCCTGTGCAGGGCAGGGGGGCAGCAGCTCCCTGGGGAAGGTTCCTGTGCTGCTGGGGGAGAGGGCAGGAGCAGCCTCAGCCCCAGGCTGCAGGTGCTCCTCACACAACCTTTGCACAGGATTCCTGCATTCTGAAATTCTGCACATTTCTGGTGCTCTGGGGACACCTTTTGGTTAGAAGCAGTCTGAACCTGGCTTTGGATCCAATCCCCACCTCACACCCAGCTCTACACTCAGCTTGTCCCACATGGATTTGTCCTTTCCCCGTTCCGGGCGATAAAATTTATAAATCCCTTCTGCAGCTGGATGGGCTTTTTTTAAATGCAATTCTGAGGTTTTTATTCCAAAGTTTTGGTTTCCATGTCATTAGATGGCAGCACATGCCAACACAAAATCAGTTTGTCCCCACAGCTGGAAGACAGAGGGTCAGGAGAGGTTTCCTTGGATCTGAATCATGATGCAAAGAATGCAGGGAGTCTTTACAAGAGGACATAATGAAATTTCTTTCTTAAATATCCATAAAGCTTCAGGCTGAACTGCCCTGAGCTGCCAGTGAGACTGGTATAGATGTTTAAATTATGGGGAATAACGCGTGGTGTGAGGGAAAACGATGACATCCTGTGGGAAAGGCCACTCCATAAATTTCATGTCTGGGTTTGTTGCTCAGGTCAGATTATATGAACCTGGAAAGTCAAATTCAAATTTGACTTTTTTTTTTTTCCCCCCCCTCACTTTATTCTTGCTCTGTCTGCACCCTGCCCAATATTTATCTCAGAACAGCCAGTCTGCACAACTAAAATGTCCCCACTGTGGGGGGACAGTGGTTGTGAGGTTCCTCATTGAATATCCGGGAATCAGAGCATTAACAGTTTAATATTTAATTTAATTTAACAATATTTAATTAAGAGCAGGTGTAATTAACACCCACAGACAGTTTTGTATCCAGGTGTGAGGTGATGAGGCACAGGTGAAAACCAGCAGGTGAAGGAAAATGGGAACAAAGTGCAATTTGTATTTAATTATGTTCATGCTTGCATTTCCAGCACAACCTTCCCTATCTCTGTGTCTTCTTTGTGACCAGGGCTGAAAATCAGCTTTGTGACAGGAGAAAAGCACCTGAAATGGGCCAGGACATGGCGAAGAGGAGGGAAGCGAGGATTAATTCACACTGAGGCTCCAGCTGAGAGACCATTGTGGTTACTGGCAGGTTTCTCATTCAGGACATGTGCAGCTGGACCTTTGGCAGTCTGTCACGGCCCTTCACCTCTAATTTATGGGAATTCCTTGAAATCCCCAGCTTGGACCCTCAAGGTTTGCCCTGGGAATTCTGGGATCCTGCAAAGGATCTGCATTGCTGAGTTTTTGTCAATATCAGTCAAAATTCTTCTGCTCTCTCAAACCCCTTACCTTGTTAATGCCTCCAAATTTAGTCTTGGATTGGAGCCCTGAACATCCTCAAATAATCTGAATTGTCTTGTCACTTCTGACTAGAGTATTTCTTTTTCAGACAGGAATAAATATGTATCGCTTACGATTTCCCATGGAAAGTAAATGACTTCAGCACAGTTCTGAACAAAGAGCCAGATTTACAATCCTGAGGTGGCCTTGCTTCCATTACTACTAATAAACCCCAGAAGCTGGTGACTATTTCAGGCCCCAAATCGCCCCTGCTTTTCTCCTGACAAGCTTGCACATTGATTCTGACATGCAGACTGACAGCTCTGTGGCATTTTGGAATGTTCCAACTGCACTGAGGATGTGCTACTATTTATTTCAGTGCCCCCATTCCCAGAGCAGCCACTGACTCACAAGAAAAAGCTAAGAGCAATATTTGGCATTTGTTTCCTGTGCAGTACAATTTGCCTGGTTCATTAACCTTCTTTATGTAGATGTAAATTCTGAGTCTGACATGGCTATTTTTGGGGAGCATGTCAGAACCAGATTTGTCTGTCTGAGCAACATTTGCTTCGGAAAAATGTTGGAAATTGCTTCGGCAATTTTGTCTTTTGAAGCAAATTTTGCATTGGTTAAGCTGTGTTTGTGTTGTACTTTTGGCTCTTCAGCACCATTAAACTTGCAGGACAAAGAGTGTCTAAAGCACCAGCTGGAGGACAGTGTCCTGTGTCTGTTAAACCAGAAATATTTCCTTTTCTCGTGCATCCCAGCAGATTGATGGAGGCTGAGCCTAAATTCTGCTGTCACTTTTACCTGGAGTACCAGAACAGTGCTGGCTTAGTGGCTGGGCTCAGTGCTAGGGGGCATTTCCAACCTAAATGGTTCTATGATAATTCTGTCATCCCTCAACACATTTTCTACATTTTTCTCCCTGTTTCACCAAGAACTGTGTGGGAAAGGAAGGAGGGGGACAGGGAAATCCATTGGCCTGTTCTGCTGCTAATTTCATGGTTTTGTCTCACCTCAAGTTTGACTTCAGCTCTGATTCTCCACTCCAGTAGCTCCTTCCTTGGAAAAGATCCTCCCTCTCTGTCCTTCTTGTGCTGTTCTTTGTAGCATCAGATTACACCAAGGAGCTGGGCTCACATGGGAGTGCATTCTCCACATCAGTGCAAAATTGGTTTTAGAAAAATATTTGCTGGATAGAGCTTGGTTCTGCCATCAACAGCGTGAAATGTGCTCTGCTGTTGGAATTGGTTGAGAGATTTGGCCTGTCTATATAAGAAAAAAGAAACAGTGAATTAATCTGGATCCTAAACTAGCAGAAGCAGCAGGCAGTAGACCAGGTTATAATTTATACTGAAATGGCAAAACTTGTCCAAGTTGTTCCAATACCTCCTTTCTGGCCTGTGACATCTGCCTCAAACTGGAGCCTTTCCTGCTTTCAGTGTGTCCTGTGTGGAGAAGTGTTTCATCTCCCTGTTGGTCTTTTGACCATTAAAAATTAATTGATTAATTAATTCCTTTTTGCAAGGCTTGGAGCAAGATGTGTACAGGGATCTGGTTCTGAGGCTCTGCTGCATTTCTGTGTTTTCTGTGTAAAAAGCTGTGCCAGAAGAGAGATTTTCCCAGGTTAAAGCCTGCAGGTCCCAGAAGAGTGTGAGGTTATTGCATTAATGGGCTTTGCTGAGGTGTTTTAAGGGTGTCTTTGAGCCCAGTGAGGTGGGATTTCCAGATCCTGCTCTTGAGAAATTTCCATTAATCCCATAATCAAGTGGAGAGTTCTGCTTTTCCCAACACCAGCAAGTAATTTATATTAATATATTATCACTTTCCATGTCCTACTTTAATCTGGAGAGTTCAGCTGATGCATTTGCTTCTCCTGTTCTGGTCACTGACCTGATCCTGAGCAGAAATGTTTGCACAGCTGCTCCTGCTCAAATAGAGATTTCTCTGCTTTATGCTGCCACAAGCAAGAAAACTTTCAATGCCACTGGATGTCACCCTAACAAAGCTCAGAGTGCTTTGGCAATCCAAATCCTTACACTTCCATTGTAACTCAGGGTGTCTTAAACTCTGGGCTCCTCAGCAAAAGGGGTGAAATAATTCAGAAGTTCCCATGTAGGATGTGGATAGCTCAAACATTCTATCAGGCAAAAACATCCCAGGTTTCATTTTGGGTTTTTGTATCATCTTGGCTGTTTCAGGGGTTCTTTCTAGAGCCTCACTGTGCTGCAGGGGCTGTTTGGGATGTACAAAGAAGGAAAATGTCAACTCTGACTATTTTTCTGTCCCATTTCCTTACCTGTTTGAGAGTTTCTGAGCAGTGTGGAAGTTGGGTGTTCAAATCAAATCCAAAGTCAGTAAAATCTGGCCCTGCCCTCAACTTTCCATTTTCAAAGAAGGCAAAAGTTAATTTAGCTCAGGGACCATGGATGGTGCCATGACGAAACTCAAACATAAAATATCTCTGTAGAGAAGTGACTCTCCTGAGGACCAGCAGCAAGTGATGGGGTTGAGTTGCTGCACAGAGATCTTGAACCACAAATCAGCCAAAAATTATAAATTGAGGGTGGGCTCCTAAAAGAGATAGAGAATCATCTTTTCAGGTGCTTGGGAGGAGGGAGAAGCATTAAGGGCACCAGAGGAGCCCCTCCACTCATGAATTACTGCAGGAATAACTTAGAAAATACGTTTTAAATTATCCAGGTGTGATGTCTTGACCTCTGCTGAGAGTTGCTGTGACTCTCCTACCCTTCCCACCTTGATTAACTTTTACAAACCTCTGGTCCAATTCACTGTCACACAGCCTGGGCTGGTCCTCCCTCCCTCTTCCACCTCCTTTTTACTCCCTGTGTGACAAACGGTGCTGAAAAAATTGCACAGAGGCTGCAGACAGTGCTTAAAATCTAAAGAGACTCACTAATTACTCCTAAAATATGTTTAATAGCAGATAGAGATAGCTGGAAAATCCAGTGAATGCTGTTCAAAATGTAACTTCTGTGGCAAGCTGGGTAATTTCACCATGTATTACAACAGAATGGAATGTCAGGGCACTGTGCAAAAATTTAATTATGTAATTAGTTGACTGAGTCACACAAGTTTCTCTTTTTACTCAAGCCTTGCTGTAGAGGGGTTTGGCAGGCAGGAAGCTCTTTCCTGGTGGATGCTCCTCTGGAATTTTGGTGACAGAAGAAATCTCAGAGGGACCATCCTAGAAATTGTAATCTGGGGCTCCTTTGGGAGAGATGCAAGGTGAGGTGAGATCAGGGGTGTCAGACAGCTCCTGCTGCAAAGGGGTGATTCTCTTGTGTCATTAATGACCTGCAGTTGACTCAGTGACTCCAAGTGAAAATCTCTGAATTCCATTACCCTGCTCATCTCTGGGAAATCGATGAATGCCTCCCCAGGGACACATAAACAGCTCAGCCCTTTAAACAAGTGTCAGGAAAGGGCCTTCATTTCCCCCGTGTGCCTCTTCATCGTTCATTTAAATGGGCAGGAGAACGCAGCCCTTGGATGTTTCCAAAGGCACATTAATACAAAATGCAAGATGCATTTCCAGGGGGAAAAAACCAACCCCAAATCTTCTCTTTTTCTGTTCATGTGTGAGGGCTGCCATCAAAGAGGGGACGTGCCTGCTGCTCTGGAAATATCCCCACAGGTTTTCTTTCTTATTTTGGAGGCTGTGCCAGCTCACGGCTCATGGTGCTCCGTGGGTTGGTGTGGCCACTGCCAAAACCCCATTCCCTGCCTTTCAGAAGGGCTGGATGTGCTCAGCTCAGTTTCAAATCCAGCTTTGTGGTGAGAAAAGGCTGCAGAGACCAGACCAGAGAGGAAATGTGCTCTGGGACTGGGGGCTTTGAGGTGGTTCCACCTTCTGCCCCAAAATTGAGCCTGGAGGGATGAAAGGCTGCTGCAAACTCCTCTGAAAGGAGTCCAACACCAGGGATGCTTTTTGGGGGTTCTCTGATACTCTTTCAAATGTTTAACTGCTGGGGAGCTGGGGGTGGGCAATAAAAGTCCTTGTGAGGCAATGGTGCAGCCATTGGTGCAAAATAAATGCTTGGGTTTTTTTTCTTCTTTTGCTTGGATTCTTGATTGCCTCAATACCACAGAGATGTTTTGTTTTATTCACCAAGCAACGTTGGCCTCAGTTATCCATAAATACATTTATACCTGGCCTTGCTTTGGCAGCTCCCTGTCTGCTTCTGTCTTTCTTTTACTGCACCTCCCCAAGGTTTGAGTTAAACAGCAATAAAAATAAAACAAAAACTGATTTGTAACAGGTAGTTGTGGTGCATTCCAAGCTATTTTGGTTGATTAGGAGCTTGATTACACTGGCTGATTGTTGGTGCATTTTACTGCAAGTTTTACAAACCACTCCAGTGGCCCTAAACATCATTTACGTGCCTGAAGCAGCAATGAAACCCTTTCTGGAAGTCCTTTTAGGAAAGGGATCAACCCCTTGCATTATTTTGGCATTCTGGCCATGCCAAAACCTCACAGGGTGTAGGGGGGTGGTTTTTTATGGGACCTGCTGTGGGTGCAGAAGGAACATGAGAGGCTTTGTCCAAAGCTTGGCCTCCTCAAGTCTGGTCTGTGAATGTCACACCAAACCTTGAATCCTCCCCAGCTCCACCTAAACAGGTCTGCAGTTCATATAAACACCCCTGAGCTGGGATTCTGGACAAAACCAGGATTGGAGCAAGGTTCCCAGCCAGGGGAGGCTCCTTTGTGCTCCGAGGGATGAATCTGGTGACTCTGTAGGCAACACCTGTCCTGCTGCACCTGGGGAGCTTCAGAACCCTCAGAAATCCAGATCAACACGTCCAAAAGGAAATCTGCAGGGTGAGTAGCCTGGAAAAGGCTTTCTGTGCAAAGTTTCTGGTGACTTCAGGAAAATCTGCTTAAGAGATTTCAGGGGAATATTCCTGCTTAATTCAGCAGAGCTCTTCAAGTGGGGAGATGGTGCTTCTGGGCTCAGTTTAATTTTGTATCTGCAGTGGATTGTGGAGGGTTTGTAAGAGCTCTCCTGGATGCAAGTGGAGCTGAAAATTTTGCCCTCAACCTGATGTGGTCAAAAGACTTTTGATTTCTTGTGCCCATTTAAGCTCATGCAGGCTGATTTTTCACCATTAAATTTGCATTATAATGCCAGGAGTCTGAACAGATCCACAGCCCCAGAGCCTGTTGTGCACAGGGAATTCTGGTTTGGGTGGGAAGGGGCTCTAAAGGTCATTTCTGCCATGGGCAGGGACCCTTCCAGCAGAGCAGGCTGCTCAGAGCTCGTCCAGCCTGCTCTGGGGTGTTCCCAGCAATCACAGCCTCTGCCGCCTGTGGGCAATCTGGTGTTACACCACCCTCACGGCAAGAAAAATCCTGCAACGCTTCTGACTTAGTTCCAACCCACCCAGAACAGCCCTGTTGTGTTTGGATGCCCCATTTCCTGTTAAAAGCAGAAAATTATCAGCATTAGGAGCAGAGATATCCTATTTTTAGGTCCTTGACGTGTACACCTATGAAAAACACGTCATCCTTTAAAAACCTTTCTGAATTGCACTCACAGCTGAGGCACAGGTGGAAGGTTTGGGGGTTTTTTTCTTTCTTTTGTGCTTTGCTCACATCTAATTGTGCTGTCACTGATGGGAGACACAGCTCAGTAAACCTGAGGGGTTTTCAGTCTCAACTCAAAGCCAAGCAAGATTCAGCCTTGGCTGCCTGGGTTTTTATTCATTTCTGCATTACAAGTGTCCAGTTATCTGTGGGTTTAGATAAAGATTTCCTGCAGCTCTTATCAGTGAGAGGCTGGCAATAACAGGCAGCACGCCGAGCTCTTGCAGAGCACAAATATTGTTTTTGGGACAGCACTTGGTGGTGTTGGAATCCTGTTGAACACTTCAAATTACAGCAGCTTCTCCTGAGAGGAGGAAGCAGATTGAAGGCACCTCTTGTCCTTTTCTAACACTTCTTAAGTGTAAATCCTCCAAAACTTTGTGCATGGTGGTAAAATGGAGATGCTCAGTTGATTTCTGCTTGGTGTCTGAAGCCCCTACCACCCTGTAATTTGAATTTTTCCTGCTGGTAATTGTTTCTTTAGGCTCTTCTCACTGCCTGAGTGCTGTCCTGGATAAATGTCTGCATGTCTGAGCACACCCAAACATTGAAAGTTGACAACAAATAGTGAAAAATAGTAAATTAATAATAAATAGATAGGAAAAGATTCTTAGCCAGTCTCTTTTCAGACAATGTGTAATTTTTGCTCAGGTAAAAGGGTTTGAATAGTGAAAGGTCACTTGTCTAATGACCCAATGTATTTTGGTTTTTCTCTTGTCTGAACCAGTGTATTGACCAGAGTGACATCAGATCTTTAATATCATTTTATTTGTGTTGCTGCTTAATTTCCAGCTGTTACCTGCAACTTCCACTGGCAATACTTGAGGAGATTCTTCCCTTCTGATAGTAAATATTCCAGCAGCTCCCCATAGAAAACCTGTGCCCACCACAAACCAGGTAATTCCTGCAGTAAATTGAATAATACCTTCAAAGACCGATGCAGAGTGAGCCAATCCTTAAATTAAATCCATGGATATCTAACATGGAGATCCACATAATGTGTGTTTGGGAATAACTTTTGGGACCACTGGGAGTTCCTCAAGTGGGACAAAGCCCTCCCACAGCCAAGTCTGAGCTGTGGAAGCAAGAACTGCTGGCCAAGAGGAGAATTCACTGAAAACTTTTCCCCAAACTGTGTCTCTGACCCAGAAACAGCTCTGGCCTGAGATCAGTTGTTGCATTAAGTATCCAGTGGTTGTGAGGAAAATGATACCCTGAGCATCCCCTAACTATAGATTAGAGAAGTGCAGAAGCAGTTTTATTTCTGGAAATGTATAATCTTCTTACATCAGCCTCGTGCCTTTGTGCAGGGGATTATTTGCACCGAGGGGCTGGGGCTGGGACAGGTTTGCAAGGAGGGAGTGCTGAGGGTGCTGCCTGCTCCCAAATTGCCTCCCCAGCTGCTTGGTTACAGATGCTGAGCTCCCCAGGGACTGGGAGCACTGGGATTGTGTGGCTGTGTCCTTGGACAGCCCTCCTGGAGGCTTTCAGAGCCAGGAAACCAAACCCCTCTTCTCTGGAAATCAGGTGTTTTATGTAGTTGTCAATATTCCAGGTTTTGGGGTTCAGGGGATGCTGCTGGTTGTGGGGTTTGTTCTCTGCAGGCATTTCTTAGGCAATTATGAAAGCTGGGGAGGTGAACTCGGTACTCACTTGTCCCTCAGCTCCCAAACTCCAGTCAGACAAAAAAAAGAGAATCCTTAATTCCTTGTGGGAATTAAACTGTTCTACTTTATACAGAGAAATGTTCACTGGGCCATGGTTAAACAATGGCCACCTCAGAAAACTGAGTCAACCTACAAATCATAACCTTTTGTGTCAGTGATGCTCTTGGTTGGCTTAGATTAAGTATAAATTGTAATAAAAATTGTAATATAAATTGTAATATAAATAGATGAAGTATAAATTGTAACATTCTTGGCCATATTAAAACCAGCACATTGTCCATGATAATGTGGCAGCAGTGACTGAGCTGGAATCTGCCTTTGCAGGACACCTCAGGTCAGCTCTTCCCGAGAATCCCCATTTACAGCAGGAGGAAAATTCCTGGGTTTCTGGCACAGGAATTCAAGAGTCTCTTTGGAAACTATTCCAGTAGGTAGCCACCTTCCAGTATAATCCAGGATAATTTAGATTCCAAGCAGAGCAGCAGCTCACTACCCAGGCGATAAAAGCTTCTCCCTTTCCACTGACTTTGCAGCAAAAGAGAATTAAAGGCTGGGGTTTTGTGAGAAGGAGTGAGATTCATCTAATCCTGTTATCACAGACTGAAATCACCCTGAAACAGCACTCAGGTGAAAAAAGGAGGAATGTGAGGAGCTTTAACTCTGTGCTGGGGAAAAAGAAACACCAAGAGGTTTTCAAGACATGAGAATTTCTGCTCACCAAATAAACCACCAGTGAATGTGGCAGCCCAAGAGCCAGGTGAGCATTCTGCTCTCACCTGCAACCTGGATTCCCAAAGAAATCTCACCTGAGAGAGAGATGGACAAACACATCTTTCAATGAATCCATAAAAAAAAAACATTGGGAAGGATGGAGACAACCAACTTGAGCAAAATGATGGCTCCAGGAAAAACACACAGCCTTCCTCAGTGCTTTTTGATAACATTTGCAAGGGCCTGGAGTGACAGGATAAGGGGATGGCTTCAAGCTGCCAGAGAGTGGTTTCAGATAAAATATTAGGACAAACCTCTTCCCTTTGAGGTTGGGGAGGCACAGGGGGCCCAGAGATGCTGTGGCTGCCCCTGGATCCTGGAAGAGTCCAAGGCCAATCTTTGGCAGTTTATTCTCTACCTTAAAAATGCCTTTTCTTTTTTCTCTAGACAGCTCCTGAGGAATTGCTTCTGGATCCTGGGCATGAAAAATGAAACCCAAACACACGGAATAAGCAAGGTTTTAGTGAGAACACTGAATAAATTATTTGATAGCAAAGATGAAACTCACACATGCTGTGAGATAAGACATCTTGTGGCCATTTTTGTATTGGGTAACTAAGGACCAACATTATTTCACAAAGTTATCTCCAGCTGAGCAAAACACTTGAATGTATTCTTAATTTTTAAGCCCACAAATCAATATATGGCCCTTCACTTTCTGTTCTTTATTGCTGTGTAAAATCCTGAGCTCCTTCCTCAGAGATTTTTTTGCTTCTCCTTTCTTCTAATCAGGCAAAACTCCCAATAATTCTGTAACACTCTTGAGGCATTATGCAGGTTATTTATAGCTGCTTTTAACAGAAATAACTTGGACAGATCCATCGTGCAGAGACTTCCAAGCAGCAGCAGCAGGGTGCAAAGTTCCCTCTGCCTCTTTTCTGTGCATCCACAATAGAAACTGGAAGGGCAAATCAGGTGATTTGGGCCCTGTGAAGGATCCTGTGCAGCTCCAGGATGTGCTGGGGAATGGAGTCATGGAATGGGTACGGGTGGGAAGGACCTTGAGGGCTGAATCCAATCTTTAATCCAGCTAAATCCACACTAAACTGTGGCCACAAGTGCCATGTCCAAGTGTCTTCCGAAAATTCCCAGGGATGGGGATTCCACCAGCCCCTTCCAATGTCTGACCACCCTTTCAGAGAAAAGATTTTCCCCATATCCAACCTCAACCTCCCCTGGTGCAACCTGAGGCCATTTCTTGTCCTGCCCCTTGTTCCCTGAGAGAGGAGATCATCTTCCACTTTACTACATCCCCTCTTCAGGGAGCTGGCCAGAGACAGAAATTTTTCCAAATCTCCGATCTCAATCTGCCCTGGAGCAACTTGAGGCAATTTTTTCTCCTCCTGTTGCTGTTCCCTGGGAGCAGATCCCGACTCCCCGGCTGTCCCCTCCTGGCAGGAGCTGTGCAGAGCCAGAAATTCCCCCTGAGCCTCCTTTGCTCCAGGCTGAGCCCTTTCCCAGCTCCCTCAGCTGCTCCAGCCCCTTCCCAGCTCCGTTCCCTGCCCTGGACACGCTCCAGCCCCTCCAGGTCCTTCTGGTGAGGGTCCAGAGGTGCCCCAGGGTTTGGGGTGGTGGCTCAGCGGTGCCAGCCCAGGGGACAATCCCTGCCCTGCTCCTGTGGCCTCTCTATTCCCAGCCCAGGGGACAATCCCTGCCCTGCTCCTGTGGCCTCTCTATTCCCAGCCCAGGGGACAATCCCTGCCCTGCTCCTGTGGCCTCTCTATTCCCAGCACAGGGGCCAGTGGCCTCTTGCCCACCTGGGCAGCCCTGGGCTGGTGTCCAGCCGCTCTTCCCAGCCCCAGCCCAGCTCCTCATCCCCAGCCTGCAGCAGAGCAAGGGCAGGACCCTCACCAAGGTCCTCAGCCCCTGGATCCAGCCTGTCCCAATCCCTCTGTGAACTGTCAGATCTGCTGGTCCCTGCCTGAGTTGAGGCTTGCATTTGTACAATTTAGCCCAGTTTGGAATGAAAAGGGAAGGTTCACCCACGTGCAAGAACTTCAGAGGATGATGGATGGATTTAGCTGGAACAACCTACTCTAAAAATAGATCTCTGGTTCTTTTATTTTGGCACAGGAACAATGAATGTGGGAAGAGAAGGAGCCTGAGAAACTCCACATCCACTGCTCCCAGCAGAGCTCAGAGGCAAGGCTGGAAAGTCGCATCCTCCCGAATTCTCCAGCCAGGGGTACATCTGAAAATATCTGAGAACTGATTTATCTTCATCTGGGGTTCCAGAGGAAATGCATCTTGGGAGGTTCCTCGAGCATCTTTGCACTCGGTAAAGTTCAAGTGGACAAGAGAAGGGAACAGAGGGCTTGAGACACTGAATTACTGAAAGGCTCCTGGAAATATGTGGCCAAGAAGAGAAGAACCAACCTGTGAAAGGTGCTGCATTTACAGGAATTAAATCTCTTTTCTCACAGAGGGAAAAGCTGCACTGTCATGTTTTGACAGAAGAAAACTGACATGGAAGGAAGGTGTTGAAAACTTCCAGTCAGGGGAAACTCTGGAATCCTTTTGTAGTCTCAAAGCTGGGACAATCCCTTTGGAAATCACAGTCCTAGAATTGCTGTAATCTTTGTCATGGATTTTCTATGATAATTTCCCACTGGTTTCAGTCCATGGAATAGCATTGTAGGAGATTGGGAATATCTGTTCCTCTGAAGAACCTTTCCTTCTTATTCTTCACATAAATAAATCACTTAGAGAAAAAAAAAACAAAAAAAATCTTCAGCATCTCCAGTCCTAATAAAAAAGGGACACACAAAAATGTGAAGTGGGCAATGAATATTTTAATTTGCTTCAGACTATTTTAAACTTTTCCCAACTCCTTTGCCATTAAAGCAATGGAAAATGGAATGAATTTCATACCATTGAACAGTGCTATGAAAAATTCCCTATCCAGCACAGAAACGTGACCGTGGGTTTGCATTTTCAAGCAGTTTGGTTTCCCCTGCCACCACCCTGGGGTGAGACCTGACTGAGGCTTTACTTTGGTTGCCTGGATTAGTCCCAGAGTCAGCGTGAGCTTCGTGCTCAGAGCAAATTTAGACAAGCAAGTAAATCAAAGTTACCTCATGAAGAACTTATAAATCATGAGGAATGCCTAAATTTTATATAAAGCACAATTTGAATCTGAATGAAAGCCCACATGAACGTTAGAGCTCCTTTTTGTACTTCTGTCTCTGTCATAACTAAAGGAAGGTGATGGTACATTTTCTTCCTCCCTTGTTTGTTTGTTTGATTGTAAAAATAGTATTTAAAAAAAAAAAAAAAAAAGAAAGTGTTTGCAAGACATTTCACTAAAAAGAAAACAACCCACTGCTTGTGGGGGGTCTTGTGGCTGTGCTCTTTTCACTAAAAAATAAAGAAGCAGAGGAGGATCTGGGTTTCAAACTCCAGATCAAAACTGGAGCTCTTCCCTGATGAAGGGATCTGATCCCTCCATCCTCGCTCTGCCCAAGGACAGCAGCCTCAGCCCCTGCCTTTTGCATCCCTGTGCATTTTCCAAGCACTGAAGAGGGGCTGGAAGCTCAGAGCAGCTTTTCTCTCTCACCTCCATCGGCAGAGACCCCTGTTCTGTGTGCTCTCCACAAATTATGTGCATTTAAATATGAGATTTTTCAGTTCTTTTATGTATTTTTTAATGCCATGACACAATTCAGCCGCACATGCATGTGTGGAAGCACATGCACACACCCAATCACACCAAGAGCTCCTTTTACTTCCCAAATTTTTTTTAAACACAAAATCAAGCCTACATTTTAGTCTCCACTGTAATTATAATCAACGTCTTCTTCTAGGAAGATAAAAAGAGAAAAGTGGGAATCAGGAAAAGGGAAATGTTACAAGCCTTTTCATTAGGGTTTTATGTATTTAAAGAATTTACATTTTTAACCAGTGGCAAATTTATTTCATACTCCATAAGCTCTGAGGATCCTTTGGGATAAACAGCATGAAAGCTGTCATTTGAGAACAATCATCTATTTTCTGTTTATTGAAAGTTTGCTTTTTTTTGTGCCACGGTGTTTTGCGCGGAGCTGGAAATATTTGTTCAAAATGATAATTGTCAAAGCGCTCGTTCTGTTTGGGATTCACTTGTTAAAGAGAGCTGCCTCTGCCATGAAAATACAGGGAATGGTGCCAGCTGATTGCTGTGGGATGGAGGTTGAAGCCTTCCCCAAAGCCAGTTGAGGTCCCATTGCTGTTTCCTGGCAGCCACGGCAGAGGCAGAGAGGAAAAGTTTAATTTGAGGAGAGTGGCAGAAATCTGTGTGTGGAGAGCTCTGCAGATCCTGAGGGCTGAAATTCAGGTTTAAGGGCATGGACAGACAGTCATTTTCAGTGGGAATTAATCCATTCCTGTGTGGAATTAGTGGAATCTTGCTTCCTATCAAACTTGGGCTGCTTCCATCACTGCTGCTGTGAAGCCAGTCTGGGCTGGATCTCTGGGGGGTTTTGGGGTGGAATACCCTTGAAATTCTACAATCTGACACAGCTTGCACAGGAGCATCTGGGCAAGGTTTAGCCTTTAGTCTGGGCTTTGTTCTGGGGTCAGGAGTGTGGTGTTCCCCCAAGAGCTGCACATGGCAGGAGCACAAATAACGTGAAGGGGACTGGGCTGTGACCCACCGTGCTGGAGGGAGCCATCCTGTCCCTGGCACTCCTCAGATCCATGTCCTGATCCCAGCCCCTCCCTGTCCTTGAATCCCAGTGCCTGCTCAGCCCTGGAGCCATCAACAATCAGGGGCTTCAAAATCCTGTTCGGTGTCGCCCTGAAAACTAAAACCTTCTGATAATGTTTTCTTAGTTTTAGTTACTTTCCCATGAAAGTTCTATAAACGTGGGTTATCACATTCCTTCTAAGAAATGTCCTTTGATGGATGTTTCACATGGCCAGTGCGCTTGGGAAGGTGGTAATTAATTATCCAACCCCTGGTGATTGTTGAGAATCTATAAATACTGGAGTCAGAGAATAAAGGTTCATTCTTTCCTGTTCTAACACTGAGAAGAGTTTGTGTGAATCATTTTGTGTCCTTTAGCAGCAGTTTGGTGTCAGCTGCACATCAGCAGATTTCAACCCTCTGGAAGAAGAAGACTCCTCCAACTCCTGAAACCACCAGAAGATGAAGGAGTAAGAATATCCCAAAACTTTCCCCAAACACAAATGAAAACCCATTTCTAGGTTGTACTTCACACCTTGTTGATTTATTTGAAGATTTTGTAAATTCTCTGTCTCATCGATTCTTACTGTGCTGGCCATGGGATTTAAGAGCCCCGAGATTTTCTTGCCCCAAAAAATTTGGGCATTTTAGTATTAATAGAAGAAAAATATTTATTGTATCAACAGCTATGACTTCTCTGTTCAGATCAGCAGAAACAAAGGGGAATAAAGTCCTGTCCTCAATTTTTGAAGGCCTTTAATTTGTATCTTTGAGCTGCCTTAGGGCTAGGGCAGGATAGAGTAGGAATTCACCACGTAGCCCAAGAATATTACTCTGTTTTCTTAAAGACACAAATTGTTGCTGCCTTTGCCTTTGGTCTGGATTTAAAGTAATCCATTTGTATGTAATAAACAGCTCCTGGGCCTTACACTCCTTGCAAGAACGGAATAGGATTAATTAAAGAGACCTTCGTGGAGTTGAGGTGGTGTTGGAGTCATCTCCTCCACCTGAAATGCTTTTTTCCTGTGGCCTGGGAAGTCACACCCCACAGTAATTCATGGCAAATAGTGACTTTTGTGTGGATTTAGAGCTCTCCAGGTGCTGATGGTTTGAAACCTGTGGTCCTTTTGCTGGACCCAGTGCCATGTGCTGCTCCCAAATTCCCTGAGAGAGCTGACAAATGGTTAGAATGTTTGGAAAGCAACGACATTCACACCAGCAAAAGCATTAATTAAGAAAACGGGGTTATTAGCAGCCTTTATCATTCCAAAGCATCCTTGGGAATCAAAATATCAATGCAGGAATCAGTAGCAGGATGATCCCACCAGGCTCAGTGCTGTCGCTAGGCAACCCTTGGTGTTGGCTTTGAGGCCCTCAAAGGATAGGCTTGGGATGGAAATCAGAGGTGGTGTGTTAAAAACCACACTGACAAACAGGTTTGCTGGTGTTTAGTGGGACAGGAGGCTCAGCATCACATGGCTTTCCATGTTTAATGGAGCTATGGGAGGCTGAAGTTGAAGCTTTTCTTCATCTTTTTAATATCTCACACTTTCTTTTGTCACATCTCATTTATTCTGTGCTCTTAACTGAGTTTTAGAGCCAGGGGTACGTTTTATTGCAGCTGTTAATCCCATAAAAATGTCATTCTCAGCTAGTTAGGAAAGCTCTGGGAAGCCTTGTCTTAGAAGAGTAATAAAATCCCTGCTGCAATACAGAGAAAAAGATTGTGTGCCAGCCTTTGGGTACCTGTGGTGTGGTCTGGGACCCACAGGCAGGACAGAGGATTTGAGTTATAGGTGACAAGAAAGAGCACGTGGGAATACTTGAGATATTTTTCTTCTTCTTCCTTTTAACTCCAGGTCTCTGAAATGAGATTGGAAATCATTGCTCTAGTGAACAGGAGCTGCAATCTCTTCCTCTGCAGAGACAGAGCTTTCCCTGATGGAATAAGGAACCTTTTGTTCCCTGCCTGGCAATCCGTGGAGCCAGCATCCCGGCAGGGCTGGGCACAGAGTCCCCTCTCAAACAGGCACCACCAGCCCAAGGATGAGTTACAGGAGGATTCTGCCTCCCCTCCTGGCTTAGGGAGGGAGGCAGCAGGAGCACCTGGTGCTGTGTTTGCTGGCTCTTTGCAGAGAGGGCTGCAGAGAGCTGTGCCAGGGGCTGTGGCTCCATGGCCAGCTTGCTCCTGGGGTCTCTAATGACACTGCCACCAGCCACCCCAGGAGAACGTGGGACTGCTCCAGCCCCAGCCAGAGCTGTCCCTGGGATCCTGGATCTCTCTGGGAGTCAGATGAGGGGAACATGGCAGAAATGAGCTCCCAGCTTTGTTCCACCAGCCTGCAGCCATCCCATCTCCTGCAGCCTCCGAGCCTCCACCGCCTTTGCTTGGGAGAGGAATAAATAAAGATCCTTCCAGGGGCTGTAAAGCTGTGCTTGGCAGCCTGCTAATGGAGCAGATCCAGCCCTGTGTCCGTGTCACCAGCCTGCCTCTTCTCTAGCACAGCTAAATCACTGATTTCTGCTCTTGCCCTGTCACCTACAAAGAAAGAATCCATTTGGTGAGCCTGGATCTGTGCTGCTCTTCCCAAAACACCCCATTCCTGACCAGAGAAACGTGAGCTTCACCAGCACAGCCGGGAAAAAAATCCTGGGCCAGAAATCGTGGTTTGGTAGCAAGATTCACTGGCTGTTTCCTGACCTTCATCCCTTTTCTTCCTGGCTTTAATTGCCCCAAATAAAATCCCCTTGCAGCACATGAAGCCCAGCAATGCCCTGGGCATTCCCTGTGCCTGGCTGTGCTGTAGCAGGGCACTGACACTGCTTTTGACAGCTTTTCCCTGCAGCTTTTCCTCCCTGTGGACTATATTTGTACACTCCAGCCTGTGAGCCCCGAGAAGCATCCACAATGCAAAATTCTCCTTGACTCTCTCATGGAACAGAAAAATTAGCAGAGGGCTCGGCTCAGTAATTTGAAATAAAAGCTGAGTACCCCATGTTTTACCTCAAGAGGAGGCAGGCAGGCACTCCAACATGGATGTATCCACACAGCCTGGGCTGCAGTTGGTATTTTCACCCCTGCCACGAGAGGAGAGTTCTGCTGGCTCCAGCAATCCTGGGCTGCAAAATGCCCTGGAAAAGCCCAGGAAAAGGTTCAGGGACACATTTCCAATGGGATGCTCTGCTCTGGGGATCAGGCTGTGAATGAGGTGGGATGTGGAAAGTTCTGTGTGGAAATGAAAGAAAAAGCTCTGCCATGCCCTCACATCACCAAAGATATCAGCATAAAATAAAATAAAATAAAATAAAATAAAATAAAATAAAATAAAATAAAATAAAATAAAATAAAATAAAATAAAATAAAATAAAATAAAATAAAATAAAATAAAATAAAATAAAATAAAATCTGAAAGAGTCTCTAGACTTTCCTCTGAGTAAACCTGTTGTTCAGACCAACCTGTAGCTTTTAAGTTGGAATTAGCTCTGAGTATCCCTCTTTATTGAAAGGGATGTGACCAGGGCGGAAAAGAATCAGCTGGACCAAAAAAAAATTAAAAAAAAGCCCAAAATGGAATGCATTAAAGGAAAATCTGTTTTTGCTGAAAATTAGATTGAATTTTCTATCTTATCTGAATATTTATAGAATATGTGCAATGTATGGAATTTACCAGGCCAGGTGTTGAGGTCTGGTCCTGAACTTTTCTCCAGCGAACCGAGGGAGGACGAGGCATTAATTACTGAGCATAATAATGTGCAGCACATAAGATAAGAGCACCAAAATGTGCCTGTATCTCCAAGTATTCCCCTCAGATATCAAAAAGAGAAATAAACCAGTGATTAATGAAGCATTTCCCTCCTTGGCTTGTGCTTGCAGAGGTACCAGCCCAGCCCTGCCCTGGTTTATTCCCCGTGAGGTGCAAAGGGGTGGCAACGCTGTCAGCACCCTCTGCCAGGCTCTGAGCTCACTTGGGGATTAAGAGAAGATCAAGCCAAGCCTCTTCACACAAAACCTCCAGAGCACTGGCATCCTGACTGGCAAATTTAAGAGAAAAGGTTAATATGAAACTCCCAGCTGAGACACTAAAGGATATTCGAGGTGACGTGTTGGCCATGAGCTCTGCTTTGGGCTCTGGGGGAAAAAAAACCAGAACAAGGTTAGTTCTAACCTTCAAATTAACCTTTTTCTATTTTTTTTCTGCAGCCAGAAGAAGACCTACAGGCCAAGATGTCGGCTTGGATATTTTGTGTGTATTTCAAAGCTCTACTTTGACCCCATTTTCATGGTTTAGTCTCTGGACTTACCCAATATCAAGAGGCTCTGTGCTGATTACTCTGTTTTCCTGGGACCAGAGGAAAGATGAAATATTATTTGTGGGCTGCTTTAGAATTCCTGCTTTGTTCCAGCTGAACCTAATTCAGTTGTCTACTCTTCACCATGCTGGGGTTTGTTGTTTTGTTGTTTTTTTTTTTTCCAGTGGCCCTACTATTTTATTTAATTTTTTTTTTCCTGGCTATTTGTTCCTTGTCATTTGCAGTAATCTGATTTCATTTGTTCAGCTCTTGGCATAGTCTCCCAATATAGTCAGCTGCTGCCATGAATATGTGGAATTTCAGCAATCTGACTAAATATCAATAGACTATTGAACTTTTATATTATGCATACTTGTAATCAAGTCAACTGCTTGAGAATTTGCACATCTATGCATTTAGATGTGGAAAAAATAGGCTGTGTTCATGTAATTGAAGTCTATATCATAATACTCGTGCATAAAAGGGCCAAATTAAGGTTTTGCAGGCAAGTTTAATTCTAGCACTTCCTCTTTGTTTGGTGCTTGACTTTGCAACCTGGAAGAGATTTCTAATGTCTTTTCTTTTATTATTATTATTATGATTTTATTAATAAAATCCAAGGAAAATTGAGCTGCTGAATTGTCTGTGGCCACAGCTCCTCACTGTGAGCTATTAGTCATTAATAATGTTTGCAGCTATTAGAGGTGAAATGAGGCAGGGGAAGAAAAAGTTACTGAGTTTTCTCAGCACCAACTTTGTATTGGGATGGAAAGTGGAGAAAAAAACCCCAAAACCAGGGGATTTGTGCATTTTGTGCCTTGGAACCCCAATACAAAAATCACATTTTCTTTAAACAGAGATGCAGGAACATTTTCTATGCAACTCAGCAAGAGAAGGGCAGGGTGAGACAGCTGTGACTGAAAAAATGAAATGGGTCTGTTCTCAAATTTTTCATAACCTGTGGAGTTTTGAGCCCAGGATGTTTGGTTTGGGTGCTTTTGTGGTACCAGAAATTCACAGGCCAGCTTCAAATTGTACAATTCCACCAGCTTGGTATCATTTGGGTGCAAAGACAGGAATTAAATTGTGAGATAAAAACTAAATTGTCTCCTTTGGGTTGGAATTGAGTGAAAGGAAGGAGCTGGAGCAGTGATGATGTCTCCATGTAGAGCATGAATCAAAGAGAAGATGATGTTTGTCAAGGCTTGGTCAACACGGGGCCAGAGGAAATCCAAAAAAGCTGGAATGACAATTGTCTTCTGCCAAGAAATTCAAGGTAACTAATCAGAATAATGGCAGCAGCTGCTGCAACTTCTCATGGAGTTAGAAACTTCCAACCCCACAGAAATCATTGTCTTCAAGAGAAAAAATTCAGGCCAATAAATCACCTCAATGGGCCCTACAGTCTTTGCCACCTGGAGGGAGATGCAGAGGAGTTGCTCATCATAACAAAGGACATTTGGTTTAAAAATTATTCTTAATTTATTGTAAATTTATTGTAAACTTATTTTATATTTATCATAAATTTATATTAATTTTATTAATTTATTATAATTACTCATTATTGATTTGTTATAAACTTTATTCTAAAATATCTAATATTTTTGCCTGCTGTCTGTAGCTTTTGCACTAAAATCCTTCCAGCAGTGTGCTCTGTCCTGTGCTGGATGGCTCCAGCAGCTCCCACCCTCCCAAAAAAGCAGGCAAAGTTTCCAGCCAGATTGCTTTCATCACCAGGAGGACCAAACTTATTTAGGGCACACGTGAAAAGCTACAGAGGATCAGTTTTCTAACTGGAATAGCTGGTAGGGAAGGTAGGAATGGAAGGAGAAAAAGAAAAAAAAATTAAAAATACTGAATTTGGTAACAGCAGTGCCTTTGAAATGGCTTTAAAAGTGGAATTTATGTGGGCAGCATCACCAGAGAAATGTACCCTCAAACTTAAGAGGACTTTTTTGTGCCTAGATCTTGGACTTTGCTTAGGTTTAAGCTTTCAGATAGCCTATCCCCACTGGCCACAGCAAGAACCCCAAAGCCTGCAGCCCCAAGTACAAGAATTCAGCCAGAAAATTGCTCAGGAAGTTTTCCCATCATCATCATCAGAGCTGCAGAATTCCTGCTCTGCTGTGTGGCAGAATATCCTCTCTGAATGCTCTCATGGGGCTCCTTTCCATGGATGTCAGGAACAGGGATATTCTGCTTTTTTGCTTTTTTTGAGTGTTCCAAGGTGTCTCTAATTTACATCCCTGGATTATCTGCTGGTCCAGCACAGGCTCTCTCCTGAACACACACAAATAGAGCCATTTCCCTCCTTGCTGGAGGCTCAGCTGAGAATTCCTTCTGCATGGCCCTGAGATGATGATTTTTCTCTGAAATCCTCCATGAGGCTGTTTGCAGTGTAAACACTCTGTCTTTAGCTGGAGGTACACACAAAAATGCTTTGAGGAAGTTCCTACTGATCCTGCAGCACCACACTGGGAATATTTTGTGCTGTTCCCAGCAGATCCTTCTATTATTTCTGTAAATATTTGCTCAGAGGAACAGCAAACAAAATTTTGGAAGACTGTAAAGACATTATTCAAAATGATGGTTAATATTCAAGGAATGTTCTCTTGAGTCACTATCTGCTCTCTCCTGGCTGCCTCTTTTTATTTCTTGTGTGTGAATCTGAATTCAGGTTCTGTATCTGAGAAATCCCAGGATTTCTGTATCTGGATATTGTGTAAGGGAAAAAGAAAATAATTCAATGCATTCTTTGCAGCCACTCTGTCACACATTGCATAAGAGATCCTAATAGATAAAAGTGGCTCTGACTTATATTTAGCTTTAAGATCATATTTTAAAGTATCATGGGTACACTTAAAAGCGTGAAACTCTTTGCAAAATTAAAAGAAATTCTGTAATCTCTATTTTATTGTTCAAATTAAAATTTAGAACGAAAGACAGAAATAAAAATAGGTTGTGTCAGGTGGGGTGATCCAGCAGAAGAGCATCACTGTTTGAATTTCAAAATTGTGAATTCTCAAAATGGGCATCTTAAAAATTAGATGTTCATAATTTTAAACATACTACTGGGTTTGTCAGGGACACCATTTTTAAAGATGTTGCTTTCACGCCTTTTAAATCGCAATTAGCATGGGTAGAAGTGAGGATCAGGTCTGTGATGGGAGCTGGGGTTCACTCAGCTCCTGCAGATGGGCTGTCAGGTTTGGGAGTGATCCAGGAGATCCCGGATTCTGCTGGACCCCAGCATCTTCACCTCTTTGCTGGCAAAAACTCAGCCCCAGAGGGAGGGCAGAAGAAACTTCATGGAATTCTTCCTCCTTCCATGAAAACCGACACAGAGCTCTGCCTCTGCCGGCTTTCTCCTTGAAACAGGTGGGGATCCATCTAAATTCCCGAATATTCCCTTTCCCCAGGCCTCTCCTGCTCCTTCCTGGCCACTCTGCTCCTGCTCGCTCAGTTGGGAGAAAGAACTGGGGACAGACCTGGGGACCCTAAATGGGCTTTCCCCCCACCCCCAGCTGTGATTCCCATTCTGTTGTCTCTCCCAAACTGCAGCCCCGCTGTTGGGATGAATTTTCCTGAGTGTTCTGACACCTTCCCCAGCCTGGTGAATAGATTCAATAATTAGACAATGGGATTTTTCTGTTCCTGCCCACCCTCGCTGAGTGTTGCTTGCGATTCTATTCTTGTCTGGCATATTCCAGCAATGTCCCTGCTTTCAAAGGGTTTTGGGGAGTGCAAGAAGAGGAATAATTCAGCAAAATATCAGAGGAATAATTCAGCTAAAGTTGGAGAGAAAGGACAATGGGCCTTGTGTGCATTTCAGCACATCAACAACCCCACAGGGGTTTCTGTTCCACCAGCCCATTCTCGGGTAGCACAATCATTTTCCATGTCCATACTCACATGGAATGAAGTTCTCTCTCTTCTTTGTTGTTATTCTTGCTCAGACATTAAATGGGAATAATTTCTGGGGGTAAATAAGTGCTGTGAGTGATTTCAAATTATTTTCTTCCTCAGTGCAGTGTGGATGCCACTGATTTGACTTCTCTGCTGTTTTCAGAGCTTATCTGAAGAGTTTCCATCCCACAATCACCAGTTTTCCAGACTGGTAAAAAGAACAAAATCCATGTGCTAAATAAATATTAAACATCAATACCTGTGGTGCACATTTTATTTGAGGAGGAGGTAGCTTGGGAGACCTTTGTAAAGGAAGCAAAGCCCTTAAACTCTATTTGTTAATGTTGTTCCTGCTATGGAAAGTTTGTTTTCCTCTATAAAATATTTCTGAGGTGAAGCAGAGGGACAGAAATGAGTTGGTTTACACACTGCTCTTGTCCTCAGCACTGTCACTTGCCATCAGCTGTGTCACCTCTGGATGTGCCCTCAGCCACAGATAAAGCTCTGTAATTCCTCCTCACATCAGTGTGGGAGGGAAATTAAGTAAATTCCAAAAGTAGGAGTATTTCTTGTTTCTGGTGTACTTATAGCTAAATATATCCTGCAGTAGAACTTGGAAACTGGAGAAAACCCTCTGGTGCAGAAAACACAACTGCAGCCTCTCCCCCTTCCTTGTGCAACAGTCTGAGCTGGCTAAAATATTATTATTATGTAAGGAAGAGAGGCAAGGTTTCCTGAATCCAGGCTCATCCTTGTGTCAAAGCTACACAATTCTGCCCTAATTCCACAGAATCAAAGTTATGGTAAAGGTCAGAGATCAATAGAAAAATTTACTTTTCTCCAAACCAAAGATCTGACTCACATCAGTGTCTTTTCTTTTTTGGTGCTATTTTCACCAAACTTGGAATTAAAAACCAGGTTTGGGGGAGGATCCAAATATGAAAAAGAAAAGCCTTTCTATTCCATATACAACTCAAAGATATTATTTTGAGCTACAATGAAAGAGACTTTCCTTTCTAAGTGATGCAATTAACTTCTAACAACATTTGTTAGAGCCTGGGCTGCCTCTGAGCCCACTCCTTGTCAAGGACAGAGGATCCTGCTGTGGGTTTTGTTTTGTTTATGGGGACATGAATCTACGAGCAGGAGGAATTTTCTCCATCCTGACAAAATTTTGGGCCTGAAAAAGTTCTCTGGGCTCGTGACTGGTTGCCAGATGAGAATAAGCAAATCCAATTGCTCTTCCCATCAGTTTTGCATCCAGCTTTCAGCAGGAGCTGAGCAGTTCCTGGGGTTTGAATTGCTCTGGTTTAGGGATCATCCACAGAAATTTCACTTTGAGAGGGGAAATTGCAGCAAACACCACACGAGGTTGGCTCCCTTTGGTAGAGAATAACTAAAAAAGGGACATTCCCCTGAGAAATTATTGCTCAGTGGAGATGAAGGCCCTGGTCAATCTCTCAGTGAAATCACCAGTGTGAGATTTTTTTGAAAAGCTGAGAGGAGACAGGCACAGAGAAGTTTCTTTGTGATTTTTGCAGCTCACTTGCTGGCTCCCAGATGTGTGCTCAACGTGCTAATTAATCCTCATCCCAAAAGCTTTTCAACCACGGCAGATGAAGGCTATCACTTTGTGTTCCACATGGCACACACCACCCCTCAGAAGAGGGGCAGAATTCACCAAATGGATTCTTCAGGGGTTAATATACAGCAGCTTGGGGTGTTTGTTGTGTTAAATCCTGCTCCAAACAGCTTTTGTGGGGAAAAACAAATAAAAGCAGGCCTTTTGCTAGCCTGGAGGTAAAATATCTGTGTGGTGCTGGTGAGAGGAGATCCAGAACCACTGGAATTCCACACTGATCCCACATGAATGGGTTCACAAGGAACTGGGGGTACAGCCAGGCTGTTAAACAGGGAATTCTGTGCTCCTGTGCTTTGGGGTGGAGGAGCTGCCCAGAGCAGGAGGAAAAGGAAAAGAGTTTGATTTTGGGAGTCAAACAGCTCTCTGGAAAGGGTTCTGTTGGTTTTTCCCCAAGAACACCATGTCCTGAGACATCAGCCTGAGCTCTTGGAGATACATGTGTGAAAACCATGCCTGTGCTCCTGAAGGGGAAACTGGGACAACTTTTCTGCAGGTGGATTTTCTCTCAAATAGAAAAAATGCTGCTGGGCTTCCCAGAGCCATATTCAGACCCAGCATTCCCTATTTGACCTTCCTTTGCTGCTTTTCAGGTTATCTTTGGAAGATAATTTGGCATTTTGTTGCTAAATACCGCAGCACTGAGCAGGGAATTCTTATTTTGCAGAGGCTTTGAAGGGTCTTGGTGGTTCAGCTGCTCTGGGGTGGTCACTGGAATTTGATTCTGTGTCCCACACTCTTCCAGGGCTTTCTGCTTTGGGATTTCAGCTTGGGCTGCCCCAAAAGGGTGGCTCTTCTTGCTCTGATCATGTTGTGGAGGTTGTGTAGCTTCTACCCCTCCTTTCCAGGAGAACTCAGCAAAATCCCCTCTCTGTTCTTCTCTTTCATGCTCTGCCTTTGTAATTAAAACCTTTTCTGAGGCTGTTCTCTGGTCATGCTTGCTTCACCCCGAAACATCCCAGAGAACTGCCAGTGCACTCAGATTTGTATCTAATAATGAAATTAAAACCTTTCTGCTGTGGTGGCCTTCAGATCTGGAATTTTTACCTTTATTAGGAGAGCTAAGCTACACGTCTGAGGTATTGTTTCTCCTCAGATAACTGCCCAGCAGAACTGCAAATGAAATTAAACTCTCTAGTGGAGTTTTTCTGTAAAATGTCTCAATTTTACATCCCAAAAATAACACTAAGAAGTTATTAAGCTATCATCTTGGGCCTCCTTTATGGACTATTTCTTTATTGCTTTGGATTTAAGAATGTAAAAGGGTTTTCTAGGCATTACCCAGCTGCTGCTTGCAGTTTTTAAAGGTTTTAAAGTGAATAAATGCATGTTTCTTGTGCTGTCTCTGCCCTCCCTTGAGCATGTGTACATCCACAAAATGTACACTTTAACAGCAATTCTCCAAGGGACTAAAAATAAACATAAAAATAAACATAAAAAAATACAAATAAATAAAAATAAAAATAGTCTCATGAGTTTGGGATTTTTTTGCCCAGGTTTTGCTTCCAATGTGATTTCTGCAATACTTTATTTTTTTTTGTTCTTTTTTTTCTATTACCTAAATATATCTGAACCAAAATTCATTCAAAGAGCAATATGGTTTGAAAGAAAACCCAAACACCTCAGAGCTCTCACTTTCTCATCAATATTTCCATAACTTTTATGTAGGTTCATTTATACAGGAATTATGTGTGAGAAATAAATTGCTGGGGCGGTGCAATGAAATTTTCTGTGTAAATACAGTGCTAGATAGTATCCTGTAAATAACATTTTTTTATCTCAGTGCACTGTCTGAGGCAGGGACCACTGAAAAAGATGTCCTTCAGTTCAGAAAACTTCTCTTGGAGCATTTGATTCAATTCTGTGCCTTTTGTGGAGATATTTTCCGGTTGTGGTGTATGATCTGGGTTGCCAGTGTTCATTCTTGTAATTCCCTTCCAGTTTACTGGGAAATGTGATACCAAAATGTCCTGAATAGGTTTTGGATGGCAGAAATCTCCATGGTGCTCAGTTTATTGCACAATACCACATCCAATGCCATCTGCCATGGCTGCACCTGTCGATGGAAATCCATGGAAATCCAGATACTGCCCCAAAGTGAACGGAAAAATCATCAGAGCTGTTCTGCCATGGAGAGATCAGAGCCCTGTCCAGGGAAACCATTCCAGAGAGATGATTTTACAGAGGAAAAACCAGAGAAAACTTGGAAGCGTGGTCCTGAGAGGAGCAATGAAAATCCTTCAGGGATGTGTTTGAGCAGTGGAATTCCCTGTGGACCATTCCAGCAGCACCTTTTCACTGCCCACACTCTCCCAGCCCCAAATAAATCTGAGCATAAATCTGGGACGGCTCTAAGGGCTCGTGAGCTGGTGAGAGGTGCAGCCACCCTGGAATTTGGTTCTCAGATGTGTTTTCTCTTTGTGACCGGGCCAAAAGGAGGGATTGTGTCACTGCATGAGCGTCTTGGCTGCCCCAAACCCTCAAGAGCCCTACTAAGCTTGGTGTCTGGCTTTGCAAAGAGCAGGGTCGGTGCTCTCCTGCCAAAAAACACATTTAGCCAGAGTTCTGCCTGGTGAGAGGCTGCTGCAGATAAGGCAGTAAAATCTCCTGGGCTGACTGGCTCTGGAATGGATGAGGTGCAGCACAAAGGAGCCTTCTTGTGGCTGGCTCTTTTATTTCCTTCTCCCCTTGGACATCTTCCCGTGCTGCTCCACTCCAGGGAAAGGTTTGCCCTTGGGCGGAATCAGGATGTTTTTCATATTCTGCACTTTGCTGTGTGTCTCTTCCAAAAAGAAAGAAATCAATCAAAACTTATTCCTTCAGCTCATGGCTCCCAATAAATTAGTTTTTGGCTGGGCTAGTTATTTCTACGATGCCACCAGCTCTGAAGTTTGACTTCTCTTACCCTTCAGCAGTAACTTCCACAAAGAAGGATGGCTTGGTTTCTGTAGAGGATGGAAGAGACATAATATTCACATAATATTCACATAATAGTCACATAATATTCACATAATATTCACATATAAATATTTACTTTTCCTTTAATTTATTTAATATTTACTATTTATTTAATATCTTTTTAATAGGTAACTATTTAAAAAGGTTTTATGGCCCCTGACAAAAAAATCATTTGAAAATGCTCTTCTCTCCCATATGATCTGGAGGTGGAATTAATATTTCCTCTCAAAGCAGTAATTACTGGGTCAAAACTGGGATGCAGGACAACCTGATTAAATCAGCAGAAAGTATAGTGAAGGAAAAAGAAATTCAGATACACCTGCACTGTAATGTGAAAGCCTTAAGCTTTTATCTGTGGCAGCTTTCTGGTCACCTGGGCTGAGAGCAATGGATATGAAGCCATTCCCCACTTAGATTTAAATGAATGAAGAAGGAAAACTCTGCTTTGTCAGCTGGGAAAAACTTCCAGTTTCATTTTGCTTTTCAGGGTTTTTGTGTAATTTTTTACCTGCCAAGAATGAAAATATTTGCCTGTGCATTAATCTTCAATATCCTCTTTGTGCTGAGGTTTTGAAGCAGACACAAGCAGAAATGCCACTGGATATGTCCCAGAGTGAACAATCTCATAACGGGATGTGACACTGCTGAAAGATTTCCCGGTGTTTGAGGGAGGTGTTGAGGTCAGAAAGGAAACACATCCCTGTTCTTTCACATCCTGTGTTTCCAGATTCCATGTCCAGGACACACCTTGGCTGTTCCACGCTCACCTGGCCTGGCACAGGGTGCGTGCACAGGAACTCACCTGCCTGGGGGAGGATTCATTCCCTCCCAAATTCCCTCAGAACAAGACCTGAGCCAGCAGTGCCACAGGAAGGTGCCAGGGAATTCTGCACATCCCGATTTAGCACCCTCCTCATCAGCTGTATCACTGACTTTATTGACACCCCTGAACACTCAGACTCACTCCCACCCAAACAAACCCCTGAGCAGCTCCATCTTCTTCCTGCACACAGTTATTTCATTATGTTTGACTAATTATCCCTTGCTGGAAATCCCAGTTCCAGCTGTTTGCTGCTTAATTTCTCCCTAAAATATAAATCAAATAAATATAATATATAATATATAATATATAATATATAATATATAATATATAATATATAATATATAATATATAATATATAATATATAATATATAATATATAATATATATTATATAATATATAATATATAATATATAATATATAATATATAATATGTAATATATAATATGTAATATGTAATATATTATATATTATATAATATATATTATATAATATATATAAAATATAATATAGAATATATAATATAGAATATAGAATATAGAATATAGAATATAGAATATAGAATATAGAATATAAAATATAGAATACAGAATATATATATAATAATATAATATATATAATATATAATAATATAGTATATAATATATAATATAGAATATAATATTATAGTATATTAATATAAAATTATATTATATTATGTTAATATGAAATTATATTATATTATATTATAATAATATAATGTATAATATTTTATAATATATTACAATATAGATTATATATAATAATATATATAATGATATAATACTATATTATATATAATGTAATATATATTATATATAATATATATTTTTATAGATATATATATATAATATAAATATAAAATAAAAAAGGGTGGGGCCCTTGTGCTTCAGAGAAGGGAGCAAACACTGTTTCCTGCTGTGTCTCCTAAATGGTTAATCTCAAGTTTTTATGAGGTAACTCCACACAACAGAACCCAAAAAACCTTTGTGATAACACCAAACAAAGAGGTGAGAGAGAAACATCGGTGTGTGCTCAGTTTAGCACTAAACCAGCACCAGGGAAAATTCACTTCATTCACTTCATCTGAAATCCCAGCTGGAAATTCCAAGTGCAAAAAGGCAGTGTGCTTGTGCTGTCTGTTGTTCCCAGGAGTATAAATTGATGTGCTCAGAGGTTTAAGTGAGGTATTGAATTCCTGCTTTCTCTTTGCCAAACACGGACGTGGAAATTAATGGGGAGGAAAATTATCCACCACCCTTTGTCATCAGCAGGCGCTCTCAGGTATACAAATACAGATTGTGTGCCCTTGTTTCTAATACTTAGTTCTAGGATTCACAAAAAACACTGAATTTCATATAATATGAAATTCATGAGCATGTTTTCATGGTGATACATGAGAACAAATGTTAAAGTTGGAAAGAAAAAGCTAAAAGTGTGTGTAGAAAGAACTCTCTTTCAACTTTGCTTGAGTACTGTTAGAACAATACCTGATAATTGATGGAATTGGCTTTGTAACAGACTTGTTTTAAAAAGACTGTTCAGGAATTATTTGCCATAGATAAAAGATATTTACACTTTTCCCAAAAATTTAAGATATATAAGGTTTTTATACTTCTGAGGCATAGCCTTGGTTCCCCCCCTTTTTTTTTGTAATTAAGTAAGGTATTTGGTTTTTTTGTTATGACAATGAAAAACCATCAAAGTAAAACACTTGCACATGTATACACATATAGGAAATATCACTTTTACAGAAATAAAAAAGTTATTAAAAAGATGCATAATTAATATTATATGATATTAAACTTATCTAAATAATCTGTAGTATGAATTTCTAAATGTACTAAATATATACTCTCATCCCAGAGTCTGCCACAGCCGGTAAATCAAGAGAAGATTGGAAAATCATGTCCAGATAACAATTTTCCAAGCCCACTGTAAAAATCCAGCTGCTATATTAATTCACTAATTGCCAAGTCAAATTGACCTGAATATTGTTTTGATGCAGAAAACTTCTGGGTTTATTGGTAAATTCTCCATCCAGGTAAAGTCAAGGCTTGGATGCCTTTGGAGACGCTGTTTGTTTGAGGTTTGGGTGTGAGCCTGGTGAAATCGATGCTGTTTGGGTTTTTTGCCTTTTTTGTTTTTATTTGTTCCCTGTATTCCTCTCATACATCTATTTGTAGCTCTGTAGCCTATTGTGTTAGGAGCTAATTTTCCCAGTAATTTTCCAAGGCCTTTCTCTAAGAAAAAAAAACAAAAAACCCAAAACAAATTCCAGACCTCCAAGGCCTGAGAAATACAAAGCCCCTATACTATCTTGGGAACCAGGGCCAAAAACAACTCTTCAAAATACATTTTCATAAACAAAGTACAGCTAATACCAAGAAAGAAAACTCCAGAGAAGGGTCTTAACATGGGGAGAAATTAAATCACCACTTGTCCTCCTAATTGGTGCTTTTTATCAATTATGCTAATTTCCTAAAACTTTGGAATACGTACAAAATGGCTTTTGTATCTTTCCATAACTGCCCCTGAAAGCCTTCAGATAAAGATCCACTCTTTTATTACCTCTTTACTAAAATTATCTCCAGTTTCACTTCCAGGATGGGGAAAAAGGCAACAGAATGACCCAAAACCAGCTGAGCTCACCTCACTGGGGCCCTGCTGCAGTTTTGCAGGCACTGGGACCAGGTCAGATGGAGGATAAAGGGATCTCAGTGCTCAGAGGCAGCTGCAGAAAATGCCAGGAAATAGAAACCCAGGTCATTTAACCCCCAATTTTCTGCAGAAAATGCCAGGAAATAGAAACCCAGGTCATTTAACCCCCAATTTTCTGCAGAAAATGCCAGGAAATAGAAACCCAGGTCATTTAGCACCCAACTCTCTGCAGCTCCACAAAACCTCACTGAGACAATAAGATGGTGGTGGTGGTTGAGGATTTTTTATTTCATAATATTCACAGATAAGGAAATCAACTTGCTCAGTGTACCTGTTCCTGTGCTTGAGCTCCACAGTGATTCCACAAGGCTGGGGCCTTCTCTGGACGCTCATTTTAAGCCATAAAATCTGATTTAAATATGTATCTTCTGTGTGTTCTTCTCTGCAGAGCAGGTTTGAGTCGTCTTCTGGAGCAGGGGAGGACATTTCACTGCTTGTTTTCCTGTCAATCCATTCCAGATGCAGGTCTGCATCTCACGGGAGTCCTGGAGTGACTGCCAAGATGAAATGAAGAGAATTAGGGAATTATAGAGCTGGCAGTAGATTGAGAAGGATAGAAATATCTTTGAGCACAGAAATAATCCACCAAGACCAAGCTAAGAATCTGGCTCAGAGTTCAATAAAGCTTGACCAGGAAAATGTCATTTTTGATACTTTCAAAGTGATTTTGTGGATGTGAAACCTTGAAAAATGCTTCTTGTGGGAGTGTATTGGACAATAAAGGGAATACAAGGGAGAGAAATTGAGCTCGAGGGAGATTTGGTTGCTAAATGTGATTTTGCTCCATTAATTTCTGGAAAATAATTAAAAGTGCAGTGCAATTCCTTCGTCCTCCTTCTCCTGAAGTTGTTTTTCCTTGCACTCAGGCTGTGATCCTTGGGGATAACCAGTGGCCCCTCCAGTCCTGGGAGGATTCATCTGTTCAGCTTCAGGAAAAAAATCCATTTTCCTCACTATTTCTAAACTACTCAAACCAAACTGAGAGCCCCAATCTGGACTGGCTGCCCCTTTCCCTGGTGGATTTTTGTTCTTTCTTTGCTTTTCATTTCTTCTTCTTTCTTGTTTTGTTTTTTTTTTTTCTCCTTTTTCTGACTGTGGCAACATCATTAAATCTGCTCCTTGCCTAGATCTTGATTTTTTCCCCCAATTATTTGCCCTTGACCCTTTGTATGCTGACCTATGGACATTCTATTTTATCTATGAGTTGAAACATTATAAACCCACTAAATTCCTACTTTTGCCTTCAATGAGAAAAGAATTAAATTAAATTGTGCTCACACTGGATGGAGTTTAAATTTTTATTTTTATTTTTTAAAGTCTATCAGTGTTCTTCAGACAAGCCAAGTGTCACATTGAGGCACCACTTGCATATTTATGAAATGATTTGTATTCAGAGGCATTGTCTGATGTTTTCTGGACAGTTTTCCACACTAATAAGTGTTTAACTCAAGAGACTATGCAGGTAACCTGAGAAACCAAAGCCTACCGTAATTTTTTGCAAAACTGCTTCTTGTAAGTCCAAAATAAATAAATAAGTGAGCGCTGAATGATTGCATTTCTTTGTTTTATTGAACATGTTGCTTGCACAGCACTGAAATACACTTCTTACAAGAAAATAATTAGGGCTGTCCCGATTCCTCAGAGGCACATTTATTTCCTTCTGCTCCTTGCCTGTAGATCAAAGAGATATTGGACAGTTATTTTCAAGTAATAGCAGGGTTCAGTTCTAAGTTTGATTTATATCAGCGTTTCTCATGCATTGAAAATGTGCACTTGGTGCTCCTCTGGCTAAATTAAATCTTGATTTTCAATTTATATATTTGTCAATCAATAAATATGTTTGATGGGAGCAGATAGACTCCCTCTCCTTTTTCTGTAGTAAATAGACTTTCTATCATTTTTGGATGTTAAATACAAATAGAGAGCTCAGCTGGCAGTGAAGTCTTTGCTCTCCTCCAGGGAATGGTAAGGAGTTAAGGGATACTGCAGAACCCACCAGACCCAGAGTATTCCATGGTTATCATCCCTGGGGGATTTTCTGGGAATGTGGTGGAGGCAGTGCTGCCAGAGTGGACTGGAGGAACTTTGCTTTTATTCATTTCCCACTCTGGTGGCTCAGTCAAACCCACAATCTGAGCCCTAAAATCAAAGTTCACCCCCGTCTCAAGTGAGTCCAGCCTTCCTCTGGGCCTGTCACACAGCCATGAGCAGTAGAAAAAACGTCCTATAGAGACTTTTTAAGCATTTCTAGTTATAAATCTAGGCAGGAATGTGAGCACATCCATGCAAAACCTGTGTGAGGACGACAGCGAGCCCAGGAATGAGCCCCTGAGCAAAGCCTACACCTGCAGTAAATGGCTCTACAAGCTTAGAATTAATATTTGTGAACCCCAGAGGAGCACAATCAGATAAATGCCTGTTTTAAGTTCTGGGTGACAGTAAAAGATTTTAAAATCATAGAAAATTCGAGGATTTAGAAACAAAGTTAGGCTTGGCAAGCCCTGGGAAATGTTCAGCCTTGTGCTTGCTAAGATCAGGTGAAACTGCACCTGTGTAGTCAGTATATGATAAATGATACAATTGTTAGATGTGATTAGATATAATTATTGTTTAAAGAACATGAGGAACAATGTTAGGGGATTGAGAGGGGACCACAAGAAATCCATGCTTGGGTAAAATCAATGCATACAATAGAACAATGTAAGTTTAATAATGAATATGTAAGTTGTATAATGATAGAGTATAAAACATGTTCAACTCACAACCAAATCGGGTCAGATTTGGGTATGAGTACCCCTGACACCCAGTGCTCTTCAATAAAGCACCTTCATATAATCATGAATATGAATATGAATAGAGTTCCTGAACTCTAACATGGGGAGCTGCTGCTGCAGGAACCTGTTTGTGTTTTCCTTTCAGCAGAGTTCCCAAAATGACCGTGGGCAGCTTCCACCCCCCTGTCAGTGGAACCTTCTCAGCAATGTGTGAGCCCAGTCCTGAGCATCAATTCCCTCCTTTGGACTGCAGTGTAGGAACTCTGACAAATTGTTTGCAACTCCAGCTGAAAAACTGGGATAAGGCTGACCTCTGCAACTGCATGATGTCTTTTTTCTAAAAAAACTCTTCAAATTAACTAGGGGCAAACACAGAGCAAAATCAGGGCTGTTTTGCCCCAATTCTCTCTTGAATGGCTCTTCATCCTCAGCTTTAGGCACAACATAACCACAGACCCAAAACTGCAAAGTAATGCACGATTTTCCTTATTTTTAATTGATTTGAGAGTTACAGCTATAATTTCATAAATAATAGGTCTTAATTACATCAATTTTTCCCTTAAAAACAGAGGGAAAGAGGGGTAGAAAGGTGAAACATTTCCTATGGAAGACAAGGAAAATATCTCAAGAAGGTTCAGGAGGAGTGCTGCAGTGCTCTGTCCATTGCACCCAAAGGAATTTTTGGAGCACAATCCACTTCAAAGAAAAAAAACAAAACAAAACAGGAAAACCAAAGTATTTAAAACATTAAAACCTACAGATTTTCTATGAGCTGCCTAAAGGCATCCCCACTCTGCATTCCTGTGTGTTATGGCTGCATCCTCTGGCACGAGCTCTGCTCTCATGTGGGATCAGGGGTGCAGGGAAGTTTTTTGCTTGGCTCTGACTTTGCACAACATTTGAGGAGCCCCATCAGAAGCAGAATGAACATTTTCCAGTACTGAAGCTGAGCAGCAGCTTATTCCCACTCTGACTGGTGGACAGAGTTGTCTTCTCTCTTTGATGGCGCAGATCTTGCTGCTCGGTGGTGATTAATTCCTACCACGGTTTATGGTTAAATATAAAATTACAGAAAAGCTAAAACACCTCTGCTGTTCACTACAGAGGCACCTCCTGTTGTTCCCTAAGTCCTTCTTACAGGGCTTGTAGGGAATTGTTTTGTTTAAGGAGTTATCTTCCACTGGAGGGTTCTTAGAGCAGTGATCAGTGAAATGTGTTCACCTTGAACAGCCAGGATGGCTTTTGATGGTACAGCTGAGTAACTGTTCCAAGGCTGGAAAGTGGCAACTGGGACAGAAAAAGGGGTGAGAACTCACAATTCATAACCCTGCAATAGCATTTGTGCTGTGGAAAGATGAAGCTGGGCAGAATTCCTTATGGATCCATAAATGAGCTGTGAGAATTCACAGAATTCACAGAATTTCATTAAAGATGACCTTTGATCAGTGTGGGTTCAGAAAACCTTCAGTTCAAGGTACCTAAAATCAAGATACTTAAAATCTGTACAGTTTGGCACATCTGTGTGAAGTACCCATAGGACTGGAGGGATCTTTGGTGTGACACGTGAGGATATTTGGGGTGTGCAGTGGTTTGTGTGCCTGTGTTTAGGTCTGACACAAGCTGCTGTTCACAAATGGGCTTTTGATAAATTGCAGAGGTCAGGCTGAGCCCTGGGTAGATTTTTCCCGTATTTCTGCATGTGTGCACACAGTTAAACTCAGCTACCTTCAGCAGCAGCGATTCCATTTGCAATTAGATTGCTGCTGCATGGAAATGAGCTACCTGCTTTGCACAGAACACTCACAGCCCTATTTTTTTCCTGGTGATTGACAGAAAGTGGGGGCCTCCTTTCAGCAGCAGGTTAGTGTTAGAGGAGGGAAATGCCAAAAGTAAAACCTCTGAAAAGCCTTTCCTTTGGTTGCCTTCCAAGCCCCAGCAGCTGCAGAGGGCGATTAGCTCTGTGTGGTGTCATTGCACTTTTCCCCAGCTTTATTCTCTGTTTGTTTTCTCTTACAGACATTTGTCCTTGCTGAGGCTCCAGCTGTGCGTGCCCCACGCGGACACAACCCCACAGGCCCTTTCCCTGCGGATGGAGAGGATCCAGCCCCCAGGAAAGGTGTCCCCAAGGGAAGGGTGACCTCCCTGCCCTGCTCTGTCCCCTCTCCCCCGGGAGGTCACTGAGCTTTGCTCGGCAGAAATCACAGCTAAACGGGGCCGTGCCCGTGTCACTGCAGCCAGGGGACAGCCCTGGCTGTGTTTGGTGGCACCAGCAAGGCTGTGCCTCTCAGGGTGCTGCAGGCACTGGGCCCAAGGGACAGGGCTCAGTCACTTGTTCCATGTGGCCAAAGTGATGCCATCACCTCAGAGCAGAGCTTAGAGCAGTTCCCCTCTCCTCAATTCTCGTTTTCCATCCTGAGTTTCTACCTCCACATCCATTCCGTTCTTCAGGCCAAACCCCATTCCATGGTTCTTGCAGGACTCTGATATTTCATGGAATATAGCTTTAGGGTAGATATTAGGGAGAAATACTTCACATGAGGGTGGGAGGCCCTGGCACAGGTGCCCAGAGCAGCTGTGGCTGCCCCTGGATCCCTGGCAGTGCCCAAGGCCAGGCTGGAAAAAGCCTGGAGCAGCCTGGGACAGTGGAAGGTGTCCCTGGGTGGAACTGGATGTGTTTTAATGTCCCTTTCAACCCAAACCATTCTATAATTTTATTATAATCTCCCTTAAGAATGAGCTTCGAAAAGGTGCAGGGAGGCTTTTTCCTGGGCTGGTTTTGGGCTGGGAAGGTCACACTGCCCATTAAGAGCTCTCTACCTCTGAAAAGGAAACCAAGGCAGAACCTGCCCAGGTTGTTTTGAGCACTTTAAATCTTTGAGAATATCAGAGTCAGACTGAAACAGATAAAGAAGCAGCAATCCCAGGGTGCCACCAGGCCCCAGATGTGAGGAGCATCTTGTCCCCGTCACCAAAGTCTCCCCACAAGAGCTCTAAGAGATAAAACTTCCCCCTGCTTTTTGTACCCAAAGTATTCCTCATGTCAGCTTCCTCTGTGGCAGTGTGGGGCCTGCTAAAGTGACAGTGCCCATGGAGTTACCCAATTTTCTCATGGACTGATGGAACTTGTGCACTTTGATGTCCAGGCCTTGCAGCAGTTGCAAGAAGTGAGCTTGTCAGTCAGGTCCTGTAGTTTTTTCCAGGGGTAACTCTCTGTCTCTCTCAGAAGCTGTGCTTTTCAGTTCTTTCCACATTTAATGAAGTGATAGCTGCTTTAAAAAGTGCTGTGATGTTCTGGTATATTCTGCTGCCCCACTCTGTCTTTTAGAGCCACACTTGCACTTTGTTCACCCCACCCTCTGTGCCTGTGAAATCCTGGCAGTGCAGAGCACAGAGCAGGGCTCCATTCTTCCCAGCCAGCCTGTATCAGAAATTATGATTATTTAATGATGCTCTCATCGCTGAGCAAAAATTTTTATTTCAACTTCTGCTTCAGCTCAGAGCACTCCACGTTTTTACAGCTCTTTTGTCAAGTGAACTGCTGAGCTCAACCCCCGCTGCACTGACACTGGAATTCACCCACTGCTCCATTACCATCTCCTTAATCTGCACCCAACAGCCTTTCTGCTCACTGCTGGAAGGACGAGCCTCTGGAGAAGGGATTTGCACAGCTGCACTTGTGCAGTCCTCCTGGGTAAGAACAGTTCAGAACACCGGCACATCTCCCCAGCCCAGCCTGGGTGGCAGCACAAAACCAGGCAGGGACAATTCAGGGGTGGTCAGAGATTCACTCAGAGCCTGACATTAATAATTACTGAAAAAAAAATATTAAAAAAAAGCCACTTTTAGGTTTCTAAAGGCATCTTACTACATCTAAATGATCACCTTTCCTTCCACATTTCAGCTTCTCCTAGCTTTGCTTTGACCTAGGAAATGTTTGCTGGATTCCTTCTAAATGCCCTGGTGTTTCAGGCTATTAACCAAGAGCTTGCCCTGGCATTTCCAGCTGCTCCCATCATTCCAGGACTTCCAGGACTCTGCCAAGCAGAGCAGGAGCAGTCTGTGGCAAAGCCACCAGAGCCCTGTGGGGACAAATGAGCTCTGCAATCCTGCCTTGCTGTGGACAGACAGGACAGAAAATCTCCAGCGTGGCTGATGTCAATCAGACATTAATTATGCTTTGGGAGACATGGGTGCTGTGACAGCCTCCCCACATGATCCCCAGAACACGGAATTATTCTCCACACAAGAAGATGTCAGCAGAAATCCACTCCTAGGAAGCACTTCCTTTGCTAACTCCACTGATTCCGCTGGAAAAGGGAGCAGGATTTGCATTCCAAGCTCTCTCTTTGCTGCTTCTAAGCTGTTCTGGCTCTGCTTCCAGCTCTCCCCATCTTGCATTTGTAATGTTGAAGCTTTCCTAATTCTTCCCTGTGTTGTTGGGGCTCTCCCATCTGCATGGGAATGGAGATGCCTCAGGGATCACACAGGGCAGGAAACCCTCAAAACACCCAGGTGCTACTGAGGAGACAATTTCTTTGCCAGGGGACAGGAAGGAGAAGTTGCCTTTCCTCTCTGAAATCACCACAAACATGATCAACCCCCCAAAGAAATAAATAAACAGCTCTGCTCGGGGTGTGTGGGATTACTGTGATAAACACCTCCAAAAGACAGATTTGCTGCCTTGGAGGGTGGGTCAATACTTGTTTTCCCCCTCAGCTTGACATTTTTCTACTCCTTGTTAGGTCTCTGTCACTTGCTCCTTCTCCTCAGTCTCTTCAAACTGCTGGAAGGACCAGAGAAGGAAAAAAGCTACCAAAAATGGGATTTCCCATTCCACACCAGATGATTTTCAAATGCTTCGATTTGATTCTTGCAGTAGCAATAGTTTATAACTCTGGGGTTATTTCAGCTGGACATTTCAGTGCTCATTAAACCCTGCAATCTCCTACAGCCCTCAGAGGATGCTGCTCACGAGGTGTTCCGTGGGATGGGGAACTGGAGCTGTGGGGAAGGAAGCCAAGCTGAACATTTTGAGATTATAATGCCAATATTCAATATTTTGAATTCAATATCTTGAATTCCTTTCCAGAGCATGAAATGGATTGAGGAGAAGAGCCTTGCCTTTCCCACCTCCAGAGGTTGTTTGTATTTGTAGCATTAGAGAACAAAAACATAGGGGCAAAATGCAGCAAAGGCACGGGACACTGCCTTAGAAATCCACCTCAGCACCAGAGAGCAGAGGAATGTTTCCCTGCCACTTCACTTTGACTTGATTTGACAACCTCATTTCATCCTAATGTCACAGGAAATCACAGTCTCATTTTCCCGTGGCACAGTGTTAGACGCAAAGAGCCCTGTGTGTGCTCTGCATGTTTTGCTTCAGAACAGAGCAGAGTTAACATTTCCAGGGGCTGCCTGGAGCACCAAAACTGCCTGTTAAGTCCCCTCCCAATTAAAACACAAATGGAGAGGTTTTACTATTCCTGTGTTCTTTTGCCTTTTCACTTGGCTGAGCATTACTGGATGCTGTCTCTCTGTCAGTCACATTTCATCTTATCCCTTTGCCTCCAGCCCTTTCGGTCTGGAATTGATTTTCTCACCACTCTAAGCAGAAACTGTGAGATCTGAGCATTTCTCAGAGCTTTGTGCAGTGGTGGCAGTGGGCTGCATCCTCCATGCAGCTGCTGAATGTCTTTATTCCCCTCTGGAAGGCAAAGGAAGTCGCAGACACTCAGTAATTGTAGCGGATGCTCGGGATTTTGCATACTCAAATCCATTTTGGATGCTCCTGGCAAGTGTTTTGCATGAATGTCTATGGATAAATCCATGTAAATGTGGGCAGGCCTGTGTGCATCTGCATGTATAGATGCACATGTTTTCTGACTGGAAAATTCTGCCTGATAAATAAATTTGTCTCTCAGCCATGGGAAAAAAAATATTAAAAGCTCTCAATGATTTAAACAAAACTCAGCAAAACTGCATTCCAGTCATATGCTGTCAGTTTATTTTCTAAATAACTGAAATAGCCTCTGATTCAATGTGTGATGGGACTGGAATTCTTGGTGATTTCTTCACCAGCCTTGGTGTGAGGGGCTCCAAGGCCCTGCACTGCAGCTGTATCTGAAAACGTGAAAAGCTGTGTCAGGAAAAAGGTGCCTGAGATATTTGGGATGCTCTACGTCCTCCTGGTGACCATTCCCTTCCCCAGGACCAGCAGGGATTAGATTGCTGTGGCTTCCTTTGAGAGAGAAGCTGTGGGATTTTGGGTGGTTTGGGACATGGGCTAATTAATCCAAAATCCTGCTCTTTGTGGCTCTGTGTTTCCATGGGGTTGTTCAGCATCTCAGTTTGCTCATTGGAACCTTCTTCAAAATTCTGACCCCCTGGGAGGGTTTTCTACTTTCCCTCCCTTCACTGTGCACATTAACCTGGCTGGGATTTCTGGGCTCTGCCATACCCAACACTTTTCCATCGTTTGCTTTCTCTGAACAAATAAATATTTGAAGTATTTGAGTTGTTTGTTTGTTTCCACTGGGGGGAAAAAAAAAAAAGTTAAATCAGAAATAACCGGATGGAGTTAATAAAGGAGAGATGAAGGAGAAAATGAAGGCAAAGAATCACCTGAAGGAGTCCCATACCAAATCTGGAACTGTTTATAGAGTCTTACAGAGCAATTCCCAAAGTTTTCTCTCAAGAGAGCTGGTTCAGTGAGCAGATTTATTTTCAGGTGTTTGATGGATGAGATCTGGTGTGGATCAGCAATCCACATGCCCTCACCTCTGGCTGGGCTGCATTTGAAGCCCCAGATGAGTAAAGATGACTCCCCATGGCCACAGCCCTCCAGAGCCTCTCCTGGGAGGCAGCAGCCTCCAAAGCCACCGAGGAGCTTTAAGGAATGGTGATTAATTCATCAAGCCAAGGAAGCAGAAAGCTGGCTCTCCCTGAATGGCTCATTAGCCATCACATGGAGCTGCTAGCGCTGGTTCAGTCACTTCTGATGGCGCTGGCTGGCACCTTCCCTTGGTGCCTGCCACAGACCCCTCAGGATGGGGAAGCAGCCCCAGCTCCCTCCCATCTCTGCAAAGTGCTGATGCCCTGGAGGGGCTGCCCAGAGCAGGGGCCAGGCAAGGGGAAGGGAATAAAGTGGGCATTTATTGAAGGCCTTCCCCAGGCACACCTCGGGCAGCCAAAGCCTCCCAGAGGCTGCAGCCAGCATGGACAATGGGCACCAGTTTCTCACACAATTCCCAGTTTGCTCCAGTTCCATAGCGGGGCTCATCCTCCAATTCCAGCTGCAGGCAATGAAGTCATTCAGCCCCAGTTTGCTCCCCACAACTCACTTTTGGTCAGACTTTTTGGGGCCTGGGGCACTGAGGTGTCCCTGAGATCCAGGCCTAGAGAGGAATTGTGTCTGAATAAAACCTGAGGACAGTGACAAACACTGTCTGTGCAGTTTAGAGTTAGGCACTAGAGCAGTACAGGATCTGAAAAATAGAAAAGCTGAAATCCTGAGGCATCAGTGGAACCATCAGATGTTCTGGGCAGAGTGGGATCACGTATGGAAATAGAAATCAGGACTGGAATCACAATGGCAATCCCCAGAGATCATCCCCCCTCCATGCCAAGCAGGCACACCCCACCCCTGGCACATGGCTGTGTCTAACTCAGCCTCACCCAGGGCTCAAATTAAAAACCTGTGAGACACTCAGGGCATTTCTGTGGCCAGAGCAGGGAGGCAGAGCTGTTTAGCTGCACTAACCAGTGATTATTGCAGTTTCTCTCCATGTCTGTGCTGGCAGATCCACAGCATTGCTCAGGGCACAGCTGCAATTATTTCTTTACCAATCCCGTTTGCAGCTGAGTTGAAACAAGAGTTGACAAGTGGGAGATACTTTGGGTATATAATTGAACTGAAATGCAGTTGAAAAGAAATTCTCCCAGAACGCCTCTTGGAGCAGCTTCTCGAGGTGTTTGGGGGCTGTTTCTGCACAGACCTGGCTCTTTGGGACAGTGGATTTGCTGTGTTTATGTTTGGAATCCTGGAGCTTTGTCTTCTGTGCCTTTGGATGTTGCTTCTGCGTCATGAGGGAAATGTGAAACATTCTGTTTGCCTTTTTCTGCTTCTCTTCTACTTTTTTTTTTTTTTTTTTTTTTTTTTTAATTTTGAATTTTATGGGGAAAACCCAGTTACAACCACTATTCCTTCCTTCAGCTTCACTGGTTCGGTGTGTACAGTACGAGGTGTGAGAGTCCCAGCAGTGCCAACAGAAAATTCACACCTTAAACTCCTTCCTTTCCCACCCAGCTGCAATTTATGCTGCTCTTTTGGTTCCTCCTGCCCATAACATCCTTGTTTTGCTGTTTAGCATTCCAAACCCCAGCTACCTGAAGCTGAGCAGTTTACTTGCCATAGTTAAATCAATTTTACAGCCACACATGCTTGTAGTTAGCTGAACTGCAGGCAGAATTCTGCTATCTTATTTATTTTTTTGACATATTACGCTGCTTACATTAGCAAAATCCCTGCTGTCACAGCACCACTCATTCTTTCTAATACTGATTATTGCCCCCCTTTTTATCTCCTGCTCTCTGTTCTGAATAAAGCAGCTCTTGCCCACCAGCAGAGTGCATTTAAATGGGGAAGATATGTGGTTTGTACATTTTCAGCTAAAATAAACACAAACTGTGAAGTTATTAGCTGGCTGTGAAAGGTTGGGCTTAGTTCTGTGCCATGTCCTGCTTATCAGGGCTGTGCTCACTGCCTTTCCCTGTGAGCACTAATTCACTTGGGAGCAGCATTTCCCTAAATCCATGCCCATTTCTCTAATTTAGCAGCGTAGGAAGTGGCTGGAAGCTTCTCCCCTCTCTCACTGATCCAACACCTCCTTCCTCACACAGCCTGGGTGGGTTTCTTTCCTCCCAGCAATTCCCAGGCGCTGGGCATTCCCAGGAATATCATCCTCAAGATGAATCTCTGGGGGTTCTCGATGCTTTTTAACTGGAATTCTTTGGCCTTTGAGCAAGAGAAGGTGCAGGCTGAACCCCCAAGCTGCGAGGGAAAGGAATTGCATTTTCCCTCTGGTTAATGGCTGCTGAAAGATGAATTTCCCTCTGTCAGTCATCAAAATGCACAGAGCAAAGACTCAAAGGCAAAAGGGATAAACAAAACCAACATCTGGATCTAATTACTCCGTGAAAGCAAGAAGAGTTAAAAAAACAAACTGCACAGGAACATCAGCTCTGCTGCTTTTCTGTCCTTGTTTGCCCTGCACAGAGGCAGTTTCCTGGCTTTGGGGGCACTGGGGGATGGATGCTGCCTGTCTCCAGTGAATGGAAAATGCAAACGTGGCTTTCCATCCTGCTGGACTCCTGAGAGCCATGGGGAGACTCCTGCAGCCCCCACGGAGCAGGGGCCCCTTTGGCAAGAAGGGTTTGGAGGTGTTTTTGGCAGCTTGTCCTCCCTCCAGCGGTGCCTTGTTCTCTGCCGGCTCCAGGTGCGCCTCTGGAAAAGGAAAGTGTGGAATTCACAGGGATCCATTTTCCCCTCTCACTCCCCATCCTTTGCTTCTCTTTCAGTCCAGAGGAAAGTGCAAGACACTGCTCTGCATCACACAGCTCCCAGATCCCAGATGTATTCCCTGGGGAATCCAATTTTCCAATAAAATTCAATCCAGCGCACGCTGAGGGCTCGACGGGACCCTCTGGGGCCATAAATGGGACGTGGGAGGAATAAAAGCTGCAAATCACCTGCACCTTGTGGCAAGACATGTTCAGGTCTGAGGAGAGGGGGGGTGATCACTGTGCAAGGATTTGGGAAGGAAATGTCATCAAGCCACATTCACAGGCAAAATCCAAAAAAAAAAAGAAAAAGGAGAGAGAGAAAAGACTACTGAGCACTGCTGATGGCAGATGCTGGTTGAGCAGGATGCAAATTGCAATCAACCCCTTACAAAAATAACTGGAACAGACTTTGTCTTCTATTTGGAGAATTTTCTTTTTGCTTTTGCTGCCATCTTTCCCCCCCCCCCCCCCCCCCCCCTTCCTAGGAGATTTTTTTTTCAAATTTCTTTTCTTTTCAGGATAATCCATGCTGTCACAGGTCAATTAATAGAGAAATGTAGGCAAAAGTGCAAGTGTGGTGATTTGTCCACTCTTTATATTCACTACAGAGTGAAAAAAGAACCAAACTCCTTTTCTTTCAGCACCTGACCCAATAAATGAATTTAGAATTGCTGAACAAGAACAAACAAGTCCCCAACAGGTGGGCATAGAAAGTGTAATGCTTCCAAAAGAAAGGCATAATTTGAACCTAAGGTCTCATTACTTCAATTAACAGGAGAAAAAAAGGAGTTCTTGACTTTAAATGTTTAAAACTCATGCCTTTATGAATAGAAATGTCTGTAGTTTGCTGACTTGCTAAATGCATCTTGTTTCTTTCTCCCAAAGTATTGATTCAGAGGATAAACAGGCCTGTTAGACTCCTGATTTTAACTGCTGAGCTATTGACAGGCAAGACTTGTTCCATCAGATCTGCCCTGCTCAGTCTAAAGTTGCTTGTAAATTTGGCATCAAATTGGGAAAAGTAGATTATTTTTTTTCTTCCAGGGATCAGAGGAACTGTATTCTGTCAATGTCGTAAAATTTCATTTGGTCTTTTTCTTTAAGTGGTTTGGTTAGAAGCTTTAGTTGGACTTGTAAAGGGTGCCCAAAAAAACCCCCAAACCACCCCCAAAGAAATGATCTGCCCAGAACTAAAAAAAAACAAAACCAGTTTGACCTAATCCAGACTTTGCTGAGTAGGGCAGGTAATAAATCAGAAATCCCTTGCAGACTCTGTGAGCAGACAGGACCTCTTCACATTCTCAGTGCTTCATGCAGCACCTTTACAGAGCAACCATTTTGGGAGACTTTCAATGCTTTTAACAAAAATATTGGTGATGTCAGTGGATGGTAACCAATAGAAAATTATACTGAGTGAAAGCAACTGTCTAGAGAGGAGGGCAGAGCAAAGGGAAACTGAAAATTGAATTCCCTCCCCAACTCCTGTCACACTGAGGCTTCCTGCCAGCCCCTGAACTCTCCATAATAAACTTATGAATGTACAAAAATGTACATTTTTGTGGTTCTATTTCTCCATTCCCTCTTTAATTACCTTGCTTAGATGGTGGTTTCTTATTGAGTTTTTTATATTTATCCATGTTAAAAGCACAGATTGCATTCACTTTAAATAGGAACCACGTGCCATGATACTTCTTGGGCTTTCTGGGAAAACTTCCTCCAACATAACTTCTAAATTAGCATAAAAATTGATAAAAAATAGTAAGAGTTTTGTATTTTCTCCTAATGGGATGTGCAGTTGGCTTGGGACTTGACAATGGGTTGTGACTGCAGGAGGAGTGACAGGCTGAACCCCCTGATATTTGATATTTGATATTTATACAAAGCCTGCTCCCAGTGCCTCCTGCAGCATCCCAGGCTCCCAGCACATCTGACAGGACGTGCAGGGATCACCCTCATGTCTGTGCAGTCATGGCAGGAGAAAACCCAAGTGCCTGGGCTGGCAATTTGTGCCAAGTGCAAACAGGGAGAGCGACCCACAAACTTTATTTATGTGAGTATTTCTAACTGGTCCGGAGCCTCATTTCATGCCTTGCTGCCTTAGTTACAAAATGAGCCTTTCTCTGGGCAGCAAAGCAGCTCCAGAGAGAGAACTGAAACAGAAATCCTGTCTCACAGAAGTCCTGAGAGCCCTCCAAGGGAGGGGGATTGCAGCATCCCTTTCCTCCGCAGCCATTTTGGGACCATCCCTGGTGTTCACTCTTCCAGCAGGGAATGGTTTCTCTCCTGGCCGTTGCTTTTGCTGTGCTTGTGCACGGTTTGTTTCCAAGTGGAGCTCACAACGTGGAATTAAAGCCCAGTGTGTTCAGAATGTAGGGCAGAATGGTAATTTAAAGGCGAGAAAAGGTCTGGAAAGCCTGTAAGGGAATATCAGAGAGGAGAAGTGGTTTCCATGACAACAAATCCACCAAAAATCTTTGCATTCATATTGATTCTAGTGATGGATGAGTCAATTTGGGGGCAGGGAAGGGGAGGGGAGAAAAAAAAAAAAAAAGGAGAAAATTATTAACCCTGATGAAGAATGCAAAATAAATGACAGGAGTTTTTCTTTCTGAAGTCCTTAAGTCAGACCACTGCTAGATGAGCCTGAATGCAAAGCCTGGCTTATTTCCCTGCAGTCTGGCCCACTTTGGAGGGGGTTTTGTTAATTGTGCCCCCCAGCTGTGCTAGAAATGAAATGATGGGGGATTTTTTTTCTCTGGGGGTGGCAGAAGCCAGCCCACAGAGGAGTGAGCAGGGCAGGGATGAGCTGGAGCAGCCTCAGGACACCTCTGTGCTCCTCTCTGCCGCTCACACAGGATTGTGCCCTTCCCTCTGTGCCTGCTGTGCTCAGCTGATGCTCCCTGCACCCAGCTCCAGCATCCGTGTGTCTGTCCTGTCCTGTACCCAGCTCCAGCATCCGTGTGTCTGTCCTGTCCTGTACCCAGCTCCAGCATCCGTGTGTCTGTCCTGTCCTGTACCCAGCTCCAGCATCCGTGTGTCTGTCCTGTCCTGTACCCAGCTCCAGCATCCGTGTGTCTGTCCTGTCCTGCACCCAGCTCCAGCATCCGTGTGTCTGTCCTGTCCTGCACCCAGCTCCAGCATCCGTGTGTCTGTCCTGTACCCAGCTCCAGCATCCGTGTGTCTGTCCTGTCCTGTACCCAGCTCCAGCATCCGTGTGTCTGTCCTGTCCTGCACCCAGCTCCAGCATCCGTGTGTCTGTCCTGTCCTGCACCCAGCTCCAGCATCCGTGTGTCTGTCCTGTCCTGCACCCAGCTCCAGCATCCGTGTGTCTGTCCTGTACCCAGCTCCAGCATCCGTGTGTCTGTCCTGTCCTGTACCCAGCTCCAGCATCCGTGTGTCTGTCCTGTCCTGTCCTGCCCTGTCCTGTCCTGCCCTGTCCTGTCCTGTCCTGTCCTGTACCCAGCTCCAGCATCTGTGTTTCTGTCCTGTCCTGCCCTGTCCTGTCCTGCCCTGCCCTGTCCTGTCCTGTCCTGCCCTGTCCTGTCCTGTCCTGTCCTGTCCTGTCCTGTCCTGTCCCTCTGGGCTCCACACACCCAGCTGCTCCCACAGCTCTGCCCCTCCTCATGGCAGTCACATTGGGGATTTTTACACCTTTTGCTGCTTTTTAAAAACCTTCCCAGCGCTTGCCTTTTACCAAGGAGAGGGAAACAAAGGGGAGGGGATCAGGAGGGCTCCAGCCGTGGGAGAGCATCTTAAGGAAAAGCTTTTTGTGCTGGGTGATGTGCCATGGAGGCCACAGGCCCTCAGGCAGCCCCTGCTCCTCACAGGCCCTGGCACACCGAGCTCCCCCATCCTGCTCCCCATCACCTGCTCCCCGACATTCCACACACCCAAAACTCCTCTGCAGAAATGCCTGGGTCAGGTTTTAAATGTGCTAAATGAAACCAGGCTGGAGCCTCCCTGCAGTCGGGAGCTTCGAGGGAAACTGCCTGCCTCGTCCTTTCCAGGCTTCAGGAAAGAGCTTCATTCTGCTGGGGCTGGAAGCAAAAGCAGAAAATAACGCTGCAATTGCTGCAGGAACCAGCAAGGTTCCCGTGCAGGATTGTTGGGATCACTGCTGGCATCTCTGGCATCTCCTAGAGCAGAAATCAGTGCCCTGCTCTGGTCTTGCCCTGCTCTCCAAGCACTGCCTTTGCTGTCAGAGGCCTGCAGGATCTGGTGAGCCAGGCCCATTTTCCTTCTCAATTCATAACCTCGAGCTTTTCAATTTCCTGGGTGAATTCTTTTCTGTTCTTAAACAAATTATGAGCTGAGATGCTGATATGGCTGATTTAAAAATTATTGCTTTTCCATGTTGGGGAAAAAACAAAATAAGAGGACATGGAAGGTCTTTACTGTGACATTTGTCTTTTTTGTTTTTGCCATAACAGGGAACAACAGAATATTCTGAAGGTCCAGCTTGGTTGGAAGGTCCAGCTCTAAAGTGGCTGGTCCATACAAGGATCAAACCCTCAGGCTGGATTAATCCTGGTTATTGTCTGATGGAAACCTGGAGAATGTTTTTAACAGGCAGCTCTTTGATTTCTTACACTCTTGCCCTCATTGTTTAAAGTCTGCTTAGGTTTTGTGTCTGATTCTCATTATTTGCACCTCTGTATCTTGAAGGTGTGACTGGAAAGTGAAGCTCATTTGCCCATGATGAAACTCATGTATTAATGACAATGAGTGTGACAATAGTGAAAAATATGATTTGGCTCCCACACAGGAATAAGTCATAGACTAAGACCTGGAAAACCTTGGGGAAAAAAGGTGAAAGAGAAGGATGGCACAGCAATAAAACAGCAATAAAATCCCAGTGGGTGTGGATTTGTAGCTGGGGCAGCAAAAAGGCTGAATACAAGAATACAAGCGAGGGGCAACCAAGAGAAACAACGGCAAGCAGATTGAAAAGATGTCAAACAAAATATCTTTGGGTCACAGTCCTTGCCTGGACTTCCAAAGGCCTTGCTGGTGCAAGTTTCAAAACCACAGCTTTAAAAAGAGAAGAATTTGTACTGGCTGGGCACCTCCTGCCCCTGATAATTTTAAACTCAGGGCCAAACGTGTCCTGCTGCTGTGTCCCCCAGTGCTGGCACAGCTTTTAGAGGCAGGAAAAGCCCTGTGGAGAGGAAGAATACCTGGAAACATCCCCTGTCTGTGAAAGGGTTAACTCTGCTCCTTCATTTCCATATTTTGGAGGTCACACTGGCTGGCAGGCTCTGCACTTACACAGCAAAGGAAGCTTCACTTGCAGCTACAAAGGAAAGAACCATCAAATCTCTGATCTCAAATTCACTTAAGATTTATTCCTGTGGTGGGATGAATCTGTGATTTCAATGCAAATGTGCTTTATTTAACTTTTAGGTCCTTTCTGGGATCACGGGAAGGCCTGAATGTGGTGTTAAGTCAGCAGCTGGCATTGTCTCTGCTCCTCACAGCAACTGGGACCATTATTCAGATTTAAGGATAGAATATGTTTTAAGAGGCTGTTTGGAAGGTTCTCCCAAATCTTTAGGCAGAGAAAAAGAAATTCACTTCACTGAAAGAGTTTCACACCACCTCCTGTGATAATAATGGAAAAGAAACTAAGGATGTAGATGAGGGAGCAGAACACCCCAGTGATAGCTGAGTGTCAATGTTTTCACCATTTAGTTCATTTTTAGGAGGAAAATCTTCCTCTTGGAACAGGGAGAGAGAGCTGGGCTGGCAAAGCAGGTCCTAGGGACAAGAATTCAAGCCCTGGACATCCAGTGTCTGAATCAATTTGTCACTAGTTGTGTTTTATTGTCTCCACACAGAGAGCCACGTTCATCTTTAAGCAGCAACTCCTCAGAAAGTTTCTTGTTGAAGGCAGCACAGAGCTCCTCTGCTCTAATTTGACACAGTTTCCTTGAAATCTGTGAATTTGGCTGAGTCTAAACCACAGTCATTAGCAGTGCTTTGATATTCACAAATTCACAAAAACAATCACAAAATTCACAACAAAATTCACAACAAAATTCACAAAAGCTTGGGAGGGAATTACCCAGTGCTGGAGTGCTTCAGCCTGATGTGGAATTCATTCTCAGCCTGCCCTCAGAGGAGCTCCATGGAGAAATGACAGGTTTCTCTCAAAGATAATTGTTCAGCAGGTTGTTTTCCAGCCAGTTGACTCCAGAAAGTGATCCCTGTTCACAGTATATTCTGTTTATTTATTCATCTTCAAATGCAGCACAGGAGGACTAAAGATAGGCAATGTGGGAAAGATTTGGCCCTGGGGGATTCTGTGCTCACAAAGACAATACAGCTGTGTCCCTCACCAGGGCTGTGTGGGAAAGGGGAGGTAAAATAAGACAAAAATACAAACAGGATAATTTTAGACAGCCTTAAACTAGTGGAAAATCAGCCAGCAGAACCAGGAGGAGCTGATCCTCTTCACCAGTGCTGGAATTAATTAGAGATGAGTGTAAATTGTCTCTTTTTAGTGAGGATCCTAAAGCTCTCAGCGGTTTGTTCTCACCTTTCCTTGCCAGTGCGCTCCAGGGAGAACAACCCCAAAGGTAACTGCAAGGAACACCATGGAGAGCCTGGAGATCACAAAATCTTTCATGAAAACATGTAAAATAGCTAAATAAAGGTACAGTTGTGCCAAAAACCTGCATTAAGGGTACAATTGTTGTATTTATAGACATAATGCTGACTGACCACGTGATACTAATGGGAAAATCTTAGATATTGAATTACCAAACTCCATTTCAAAAGCTAAAAGAATTAGCCTGGAAGAACTTTGTGTGTTTGTAATTTAATGTAGACACAAAGTTCCTAACAAACCTATTTGAGGGGATTATTCAGTATTTTTTACTATTCTGCACAAAATATGACAATATAAAAGCAACCAACATCTCCCACAGTAAATCCCAAATACAAACACAATGCCAAGCCAAACCTAATTAAAGCAAATCAGGTATTAAATCACTTTTTTTTTTTTTTTTTTCCAAGCTAAGTGCCAGTGGATTTGGGAGTTTTGTTAGTGGGTAATGCTAAATGGATTTTTGACTGCTGTGCTTATTTTTTGTCATTTCAGCACAGCAACATCTGGCTGAGCCAGGCTTAGCTGGGGTGTGCTCTGTGCACATGAGAGTCCTGCCACACATTGCACACAGAGTGCTGGCAGTTTTTCCTAAATAGTCAGTCCTGAAGCCAGCAGGAATCTTAGGGAATGCCACCAGTGTTGGGAAAAACTAGGAGAAAGAAGCCTGAGCATACTGCATTACCATAAAGGAATGTACTGCATGTAATAAATACAATTTTTGATATGTAAAGTAGCATTTTAAAGTGGGAAATCTATGGAAACAAATGGAATATTGGTAGTGATAATGAGAGGTTGTCAGAGGACAATAGTTTGAAAAAATGTGTCTAGAAATACTTGGCATTTCCTGTAAAAAGTGTGTTGTTTTGGTTTTTTTTGACACATTCCCACTGGTGCATTTCAGAACCCCTCAGTGGGGATGTGTGACCATCCATGATTTCCAGGAGGCACTTTGGAGCAAAGTGCAAGGCCAACAGAGATGATGATTGGATTAGCAGAGAAGATAATGGATTTGTGATTTAAATCATTTTAATGTGGCCCTAAATTCATTACAGAGAAGGAAAGAGCAAATCATGGCATCCCAGGAAGCACCAAAATCTGAATATTTGGATACTCAATTTGGGTAACAATTAGAAAATGGAGGTGTGAGAAATCTAACCAGGATTTAAATTATTTTAATGTGCTCCTAAATTCCTTTTGGTGAAGGGAACAGCAAATCATGGAATCCCAGGGAGCACCAAAATCCAAAGATGGATTTGTGAGAAATCTAACCAGGATTTAAATGATTTGAAGGTGCACTTAAATTCCTTACAGCGAAGGAGAAAGGAGATCAGCAGATCATGGAATCCCAGGGAGCACCAAAATCCAAACGTGGATAATGGATTTTTGAGAAATCTAAGCAGGATTTAAATGATTTTCATGTGCCCCCAAATTCCTTTTGGTGAAGGGAACAGCAAATCACAGAATCCCAGGGAGCATCAAAATTTGAATATTTGGATATTCAGTTTGGGCAACAATTGGATAATGGAGGTGTGAGAAATCTAACCAGGATTTCAATTATTTATCTAACCAGGGTTTAAATTATTTTAACATGCTCCTAAATTCCTTTTGGTGAAGGGAACAGCACATCACGGAATCCCAGAGAGCACCAAAATCCAAATGTGACAAGAGAATCGGGGCTGCTTTTAGGAAAGCTGCTGTTTCCAGCTTTCTGCAATAAAAATAATGCAATTTCTGCAATAAAATAAATTATTTTATTTCTAAAATAAAAACTACCCCCCTGGCAGGGGCTGTAATTGGTGCCTCCTGTGCCCCCCAAGCTGAGCGGCCAAGGAGAGCTCAGGGACCCAAAGTGACACCGCGGGCGTGGGGACACAAATCCACAGCCAAACCCCGGCGGAGCATTTGACTGGAAAGGCGTTCCAGATGGGAATTTAAATGCTACATTTCCTCTCGTGTTGAGGAGCAGGTTACTTTATCCCTCATTTGTTTGCCATCTGTCATTACTGCAGGAAAAATCTGTGTGCAACTCGTCACCTCGCAAACCCAGATAAAATTCCACCGCCAGTCACTGGGAGATGCAGTTTCAGAATAACTGCAAATGATAATGATGCAATTAGGGGGAAATTTCGGGGTTGCAGTTGTTGTTTCATGTAGTAAAATCAGGGCTAACACTCCAGCCCTGATTTTTTTTTTTTTTTATTTTGTTTTATTTGGGTTTTTCTGTTTCTGCACACACAAATGAGTGTGTACATCTGTCTGGTAAATCTGTGATAGGAGCAGCTCATAACCAACAGGCACAAAAATGGACTGAGAATATAAAATTTCCCTCTGTTGGCAAAAAGTGTTCTCAACTACATTTGGGGTTTAATTTCCCTGCAATTTGGGAGTGAAATTCTGCAGGTAAAACCCTAGCACGTGGGGATAAAGGGCAGTTCTTTATCTGCCAAAGAATAATGAGCTGATCTTTGCTCACCTGAATTTCGGTAGGGAGGGGAAATACGGTGACATTTCTGAAGAGAAAAAGAATGGCAAAAGCCCCAAACCTGATATAAAAGAAATGCAATGAAATAATGTAATTTCTGGATTTAGCTATTCCTCTGCCAACAAAAATAAAATGCAGAAAGCTTCAGAAGTCATTGCCTATTTTGAAAATTTGGTTAAATAACATAAGCATTCTTTAATCTCCTTGTTTTTTTATGGAATAGCCATGGAAGAGTGCAGTGTGTCAGACACCGAGGCCAGGACATCTATTCACATCTTTCATTCCACCAATCAAATGTGGGAATCCTGCTGGATTGAATTATGCTTGGTCACAAAATTCTATTAAATTTTATAGGACCAGAGGGACTGTGAGGACAATCTCCTGGGGATTTTTATATTTCATTGAGTTGATTCTCACTATTTCTTGGTCTGTTGGGTTTAAAAGAAAAAATTCTCAACTAGTCCATGGCCAAACTGTTGAAGTCACCAGGCAGCCCCTGTGCTGCCTGACACACAGGGAAATGTTTTGGGCTTTTCTCAGCCACTCGAGTGTGTTCAAAGAGAGGAAATCTCAGAGTCACCAGGAGTAATATTTGATAGCAGTGCCTGTTCTGGCACCGCTGAGCCACCACCCCAAACCCTGGGGCACCTCTGGACCCTCACCAGAAGGACCTGGAGGGGCTGGAGCGTGTCCAGGGCAGGGAACGGAGCTGGGAAGGGGCTGGAGCAGCTGAGGGAGCTGGGAAAGGGCTCAGCCTGGAGCAAAGGAGGCTCAGGGGGAATTTCTGGCTCTGCACAGCTCCTGCCAGGAGGGGACAGCCAGAGGGGCTCCCAGGGAACAAGGGATGGATTAAGAAAGAACAGCCTCCAGTGGCCCCAGGAGAGATTAAATTGGATATTTGGGAAAATTTCTTCAGTGAAAAGATTGTCAAGCACTGGCAGAGGCTGCCCAGGGCAGTATTTGAGTCACCATCCCTGGAGGGGTTTAAAAGACGTGCAGATGTGGCACTTGGGGACAGGGGTTCGTGGACTTGGCAGTGCTGGGTTAATATCTGGACACGACAGTCTTAAAGAGTCTTTTCCACCCTAAATGATTCTGTGATTCTAATTGGGAAAGCACAGTGCAAGTGACAAAAGAGAATTCGGGACTATTCACAAAATGCAGCTGTAGGGGGAGGGAAAAAAAAAAGAAAAGGAGAAAAAGAAAGAAGCAGTGAGATTTCATCAGCTGCATTTGTGGGGGAACATGGGGAGTGGTTTATGCTTTGAAGGGCTCTGTATCTTCAGTGCTCCTGGCTGGGTACAAGGGCTGTGTGCTCATTTTCCCTTGCTCCTGTCTGCCCTGCCTTGCTCTGCCTGCCTCTGGGACAATCCCACTGCCCAGCCTCTGAATCTCTGCCCTGTAATCAGGGGATAATTTAGCCTGGGTTGGAAAGCCTGTGTGGATTCCCCAGTCCCACAAGCAGCTCCTACTCTTCACACCGAGGGCAGTGGGGTGGTGGGGTCAGCACTAAAATCTGGTTTTATGCTCTCTGCAAGGGATGGACACAGGCAACAGAAACCTGGGGGAGGAGCTCAGTCCCAAATCCTTGTCTGCCTCCCACCATTTCAGCAAAGACACAACACAACCCCACAAATCAAAGTTTCACATCTTCCCACTTGACAAAACTGCTTTGCTCTCTGTTTAGAGACATAACCAGGAAGAATTAATATCAGATTTGCTGGAGAGCTCCTGTAAGGAAATGCTGATTCTGCCATTCCTGTCAAACCAGAACTCTAATGTCACCTGACGTCCTTGGGAAATGAGAAGTGGATTTAAGGATCAGAATGTGAACCCCAATAGGGGTGTAGACTTTGCCATGTCTGCTTAACTCCTCAGTACCTCAGTTTCCCAATATGGGCAGTGCAGGGTGACAAAATTTAGCTGGATCAAGCCTAAGGAATGGGATACAGCCAATCCAAAGGAGGCAAAGCAAAAACCCCTTCCTTGAGGCTTCCTGTCCAGCCATATACATTCCAGCAATGTCTAAATTAAGTTCTGGAATAGACAGAAAATAGTTGATAACTGTCAACCCATCCTGCAAATGGCAGGACCCAGTAAAGGAGCAGAGAACCAGGTGGAAGGGGAAGTGCCTGTGGTGTTCTGGGTCCCAGCCACTGCACAGAGGGATGCAGAGCCAGGGTGTTGTGTTATCGTGCAAATAAAAGGGCAAAGAGGGGGGTCTGGCTTGTAATGGAAACTGTGCTCGGGGGCCAGGCACTGCTGGGACTCCAGATGTCAGGAGTTCGCTCAACATACCACAAACCATCATGAAATGTGAAAAATGCAGCTGGAACAAAAGGTTAGGCTGTTTCTCTCCATGCTTCAGCTCCGAGGATGGGAAGAACAACAAAGTCTTCTGGCAGCTGGGGCTGCTCAGAGCCTGCTCTCCCCATGGCCAGGCCCTCGGCTCGCTGCACAAGCAGCACCCTGCCACGAAGCAAACAGGTTTTTTCTCATCCCAGCAGTGCACAAACAGCCCCCTGCCAGGGCAAAAGCATCCTCTGATTTCCCTGCAGCCTGCTCCCTTCCCAGCCCAGCAGCCCTGTCACCCAGCGTGTCCCAGCCCCATGGAGAGGGGATGGAAGCGCTGCTGAGCTGCACAAACAGCCCTGAGAGCTCTGCTTCTCTTCAGCTTGCTCCACCTTTCCTCCATCTTCGTGTTCTCCACCCAAGGGCCAGACTGGCTTTTCATGGACAGAGTTACAGCTGGGTTATTTTGACCAAAATTGGTGGAGAAAACCTGGGGAGAAAACAGCCTGCAGGGCCTGAGTGCCCACCTTGCTGTCCTGGTGCTCTCCTGGGGCTGCTCTGATCCTCCTGGATCATCCCTTCCAGGAGAATGAGGATTATCCCATCTCCCTGCTCCCAGACTCAGCTCTGCTCACAAGGACTGCTCCCTAAAGCCTGGACCATCAGCGTGGTCCTAATTATTGGTAAAGAAGCATAAAAGACAATATTAGGACTTGTCCTAATCAATCAGGTGAAAAGAGCAGGACTTGGATTCTCTGCTCTGAAGGACAGTGAGATTTCAACACCTCAGCTCTGCTTCTAAATGGAAAAAAAATCTTCCAATTTTTAAAATCCTACCCTGAATCTGGCTCTTTAAAAAGCCTGTTCTCTTCTAATTCCAACAAAAAATAATAAAAAATAAAAAATCCAAAGGAGCACATTGAAAACTGTGAAATAAAAAATCAAGGCAGGTAAGGAAGGAGGAAATGGCAACCATTTTAATTGTACCAGCTGCTATTCTTGGTAAACAACAGGGTTTGGGGCATGCAGCTCCTGCTTCAGGGCTGAAACAGAAACAATCTTTGACTCCTTTCCAGATGGATCATCTGGCCTAATAAAAGGTATTAGGTCTCCCAGCAGGCCTTACCTTATTCATGTGCTTAGGCCTCTTCTGCTAAAATAAATAATAAGAATAGGATATTTCTGTAAGAAAATGACATTTCAACAGTGTTAGAACCCTTTTCATCTAAAAATCACTCAGGAAAAGACACCTGGTTTTGTCAAACTCTCTTTTTCAGCAGGCACTGACTTTCATATTCTGAGTAACTATTCAATTTAGGAGAAATCATCAGTGTTCCAAAATAATACATAAGCGTTGGTAAAACCCAGTGATAACAACTTTTATTTGGCAGAAACCAAAACAGGTTGGAAAAGGGTCAGAAAGAAGAATAAAAACAGATCCAGCAGAGGCATCACATAAAGCCTAAGCTCCTATGACAGGCAGGGCTGAGGAAAATGGTATTATAGGAGTCAACTGTCAATTTTTGCATCTACAGCTGAATTTGGAGTCCCATAACTTTGAGCACAATCCTGTCACCAGCTGTGATCAGAGGATGCTCAGAGAATTTGTGACTAAACATTAAAAAAGCCCCAAACTTAGGACACTTCCCACTTTCTGTCAGGTTGCTCTCCACGCTTTGAAAAGATCTATGTTTATTTTGCTAACACACAGCCAGGGCAGGGATCTCTGTTGAGATCTGTTTGCTCTTCCTGACCCTTTTTTATGCTACATCTCAGACATCTCAGCTTTGGACACTCTTCTCTCCACCTGCACCAGAGATCCAGGCAAGTGCCCTGCTCAATTTTAACACTTTAACACTGACTCCAAAAAATCATCAGGGACAAAATGAGCTCTCCTGTCACCTCCTCCTGCTCATCCCATACAGAATCAAATAATTTTAATATTACCCTCAGGTCAGGTAGGCAGCAAATTATTCATTATCTGTGGCAGTCCAAGGAAACTGAAGATGATTAGGTTTATTCATCTAAAATAGGAGTGTGCATTTTGCTGGAGAGCCACAGGACAACACTGACAAGAAGAGGCAACATTTGGAAAAGGAAATGAGTCTGGAGAGACTTGTTCGCTTTGGGAAAGAATTTCCATTCTACCATTGACAGCAGAGTTTTCTCTCACGTGAAGGAGGGTGTCGCTGCCCGCTCGGCCTCTTTTGCCTCGGCTAGCTGTGGCCGATGTCAGCGGCAGGAGTGGGGAACCAGGCAAGCACTGCGAGGCTCAACCTGGAACCTCCAGAGCTCCTCTGCGCTCTGGCGTTGGGGCTCACAGGGCGACACAGGTTGTGACAAAGGGAGAAAGAGTACTCAGGCTCTCCCGATTTCCCAGGAACAAGTTTATTCCAACAGGTGCGGGGCTGGGATCGCAGGGGAGAGGTCTGAGCCGAGACCCTGGGCACCCCCATGCGCCAGGTTTTAAGGACCGTGGGCGGCTCGTATGGTGACCAATGGGACAACAGCAACGGAGGGGTTATGGGTGGGGATTACAATATGCAGGACCAATGGTAGGGACCCGGGGGGGGGGAAAGCAACTGTACAATCAATAGGGCGTCGAGGAAGGGATGATAGGCAGGGAAAGAACTGGAACAAAAGGTGGGGGTTCACATAGATTGACAGGGCTTAGGGGCAGGATTAGGGTGATGGATGGGGAACAATCTGGAAAAATGGGAAGGGTTTACAATGATGGGCAACTGGGGACAAACCATTCTTTATGACAGGGGAGCAACTGGGGTAAACCACCTCTGAACTTAATAAAACCAAGCAAATGGGCGGCAACAGGAGGGCAGAAAATGAAACCCATGTCCATGTTCCAAGACATTTCAGATGAAAATTTTCTGTGTTGCTGTATTTTCTGTGGCTCCTGTGGCTGCAGCGTTGGGAGGGAGGGATGGGGGAAGGACGGGCAGGGGACACAAGGAGGGGGCGTCCCCTCTGTGTCACAGAGCCCACCTGGGGATGGATGAGGAGCCAGCAGGGATCAGGAGTGAGGGACAGCAGGATAAGTGACATCTGGGGTTTGCTCCAGGCTGTCTGCCCAGGGAGACTCTGCAGGAGCAGCCTCACCTTAAACCCTGATCCTTGTGGGGGTTTCAGCCCAGTGTCTCTTGGAGGGACACACAGCAGGGTGGGAACAGCCCAGGAGGTTTCCTGGAATCACTGATGGGAACTCCCTTTCATGTGTTTTCAGGGGCTGCCTAAAAACAGAGGCCAGACAGAATTAAGGGAATAAAAAGCAGTTTCTATTCACTGAAGGGTCTCCAGGTCCAGTTTGGGCTGCACCCAAAAATGGCCAATGGGTCCCAGGTCTCACACTTTTCTAAGCTGGGTCCATTTGCACATTGGGGTTCATCTCCCAATTGCAGCTGCAGGGAATGAAGTCATTTAGGGCAGCTTTGCTGCCCCCAAGTCCCTTTTGTTTCCATCTCTCAGGCCTGGGGCAGTGAGGTGTCCTTGATTGCAGGCCTGGGGAGGAATTGCTGTGTCTGAGCAGGATGGGGAAGCAGCAGCTGAGCCTGCACATGGAGTTTGGAGTCAGGCACTAAAGAACTGCAGCACTACAAATGGATGAAAAATACAAAAGCTGAAATCTCCAGAGGAGGAGAGGAGCTGGGCTGGACCTTGTTCACCAATGGGGGGAAAGTGCAGCCCTGGCTGCCATGCAAAGGGATTCCCAAAAACAACATTAAAGTGGCTTTTCCTTTCCTCTGTCTGCTGAACATCCCTCACCTTGTGCCTGACACACTGAGCAGCCCCACCTGCTTTTCCTTGCAGAGTTCAGTGGGTTTAGCTCCCAACTTTGTTCCTGATTGTTTCAGCTTCCAGTGAGCCTGGAGATGGCTTTGCCTCTCAAATTGCCTCAGTGGCTTTGTAGCAGCCGTCTGTTCAATGGTACCATGGGATTCCTGTTTAATGTTTAACCATAGGGTTCCTAATAGGATTTCTAATATCTCATTACTTAGGGCTTAGAACTGCATTTCCAGCCCCAGTAATGTAGAGACAAGCAATCCTCTTATCCCAAAGCTTATATTACAGGGCTCCAGACTGCACCTATTTCCTCAGGAACAACAATAAGAGGAACTGTTCACTCAAATTTTCTTTCTTTTACACATCAGGACCAATGAGGATGAACATCCAGTTGGAGCAGGTGGGGTTGTGACTTGTTCTGCGTTATCTCAGCTGCAGTTGTTCATCCTGAATCTCACAAGTCTCAAACAGATTCACCCTTAGAGGCTTCAGTGCCTGTGAGAAGCCTCAGCACCTTTCTGCAGGTACAGAACCCACATTCTGATCCCTTGAGACTGGAGAGAAACAAAATCATTTACCTGACAGCTCCAAAAGAGCTTAGGGAAGGTGTTCTTTGGAAAGCAAAACATCCCCAAACCGGCCTTGCCTGAAGTAAAGCCCAAATATTCCCCCTTTGCAAAGGGATCCAGCCCACACTATTGAGGAGTAGTTTACTAGTTAGATTTAAAATGGTATTTTGCAATGAATCTGGGATGACAGACCATTAAATGCTTGATTGCACACTCAAAGAGAAGGATGAAGCACTGCTAACTTTCTTATCTGTGAGATCTAGTGAAAAGCTTCCAAAGCTATATAATCTGCTTTAAATAATTCCATTAATTTGAATAGCAGATGCCTATCTAGCCTTTTAAGACAGCTCTGAAAAATTCCAATTTTGATTTCAGCATTTCAAATTTGTTGCAGTGGGAAATAATTTCACATGTCTCCCCAAACCTAAAGCAGGCTGTCTTCACCAGTTCTGTGAGAATCCAGCTTTAAAAAATATATTTCTATAGCCTGTTATTTGTTATCTAATTTCACTGTTCTGAGTTTTCCCAGGAGATGTTGACTGGGGAATGAACAAGAAGCGTCATTTCCAAAACTCAGAGCAATGAGAACATCATCCTCCCGAATATCTGAGTGCTTCCATGCTCCTGGGCACTTCTCCTGAGCTGCAGGAATGCTGTCAGGGTGCCAGGGGCAGCTTGCAGAGCATCTGTGCAGAGGTGAGGCATGAAGCACCACGAGCACCAACGTGACCTTTCCATCATTAGAACATCTCCACTGGAAAGCTGATGACTGCTATTGTCTCCAGTGCCTGGCAGGACCCCAGAACTGCTCTTTATTATTAAGTCTTGTGATTCTGCCTCTCCTTCTCCACATGGATTTTCTCACTACAGTGATGCTGAATTTAAATATTGCTGTCTTTTTGCTCACAGCCCTCAGATTAGCATTTCTTGGGTTTTTTTTTCCCTGTACTGCTCACGCAGTCTGCTCTTCCAGCCATTTACTCCATACATCCCTTACCTTATTTATGCCATGCCTCCAAGTGCTGAGACATCTGGAGAGGAATTCACAAACTCCTGACATCCAGGAAAAAAATAAAAAAAAAGCCCTCTCAACCTTGACAACAATTTTTTATGTATTTTTTTTTTTCAAACCTACCACGTTCTCACATTTGTTTTTCCATCACACATGCATGTATGAGCGCATTTGTGTGTGCAGCTGCTGAGGTCACCGAAGGGGAAACTGAAATATTTTTAACAGCTGAATCTCTCCAGTTCCAAATTCCTTGACTAAAGAAAAGCAGGCCATATGATGGTAAAATAAAAAGAGGTGATCAGAGCATCAGCATTTCAGGTGATGCTGGTTTAGTGGTGGTATTTCTTTCCACACACAGAGCTCTTGGACAATTTTCCTTAAGGGAAAAACATTCAGCAGCTTTTGTTTAAACTGGGCTATTTCTTTTATCAAATCAAAGTTTCATTACTGAATCTTAGAGTTTCATCTGAAACCACTCCCTAATCTGGGGTGAGCTCAGGATACTTCCTACAAAGTAATTATAGATGGAAATAAATTTTAACAGTGCTTTGATTTTTGCTCTCACCAATCCTGTTGGACACTGGGGGTAGTGTAGCACACAAAAACGTCAAAGCCACGAGCAGGAACACTGGCCAATGACCAGTGATGGCCACCAAGGACTGCTGATATTTGCCAAGGTTTCCAGGGCAGCTTCACCCCTCACCTTCCTCTGGTTCCTCTCCAGAGCTCACAGTTAATAATATAAACCCACATGGAATCAAGGAGCTCCTCACTGGCACCTCTCACAAATAAGAGGAGGATTTGCTGCTTCTTCTTTTTTAAGCGGCTGCCACCACCTCTGTCCTGGCAGAGATTTTCCTCAGAAGCTGCTGGCAGGTAGGGAAGTGTTTCCTTCTCCACAAAAGCCTGGGTGTTCTCCTGGTGACACCTTGGTAAGGCCAAGGCCAGGAGTGAAACGGAGGCAGATGCTGGGTACCATTGCTAAAAGCAGCAAACCCAGCCCAGGACTGGGAATTTGAGCTTTTCCAGCAGAGCTCCAGGGCAGCAGCCACTCACACTTGGAGCAACATTTCCTGGCTGGTGCTGCCACCTCTGAGGCCAGAGGACACTAAAGGGAGCTGAGAAAAATCCTTGTCCAAAGCAGCACTGCCACAGAATCCTCCTGATCCAGGAGTTCTAGGTTCCCAGTTAGCCTCAGGGAAAGGGCAAGCTGGTTAACTCCATTTTAGGGGAGGGGGAATAATATTTATTGTGTTATAGGATGAGATTTCCTGACAGCTGGTGTTAGACATCATCCATCACACACTGAGGAGCATTTCTAGGAGGTGGGAATAAACTCCTGCAGACATTAACCAAGAGGAGCAGGTGCTTGACAACACTGAACCTTCTCAGAAAGCTCATGCACTTGCCAGGCCATTTTTTATGGCTGACGAAGGCAAAGACAAGCAGGAGAATGGAGGAAAGTTCAGCAGAGAATTAAAATACCATCAAAAAAAGAAGATTTGAAAGGAGCCAAAATGATTCTGAACTCCAAACATCACTGGACAGCAGGAGCTGTGGTTCATATATATTAAATAAATATAATTTGTGTTAATTTTGAATCTTTTTTATGAAGCAAGAAGGCATTTGCAGAAACAGCTGTGCTGCCTCCATTCCCTCCCCTCATTCTCCCAAGGAAATCATAAATCTTTTGAAGTTACAGCTTTGGGTTTGCAAGACTTTTGTGTGTTCCTGCCCACTGGTAAGGGAACAAACAATGACAGTGTAAGACAGAGCATGTTTATCTCTCTGAGGAATGGGATCAATCCCAAACTCTTTGACTTTCAAACCCACAATGACATTGTTCATTTTTATCTCAGTTATCAGTCTTCAAACAAAGCAGTCTCATGAGGACTTTATTCCAGCTCAAAAAAAGTGGAAAACGCTTTGGAATCTCAAACATTTTTGTGTTCAGGTTCTGTGTCCTTTTTCTTTATGTGAATAGCTAATTAATGTTATCAGCTTTGGTTTTTTCAACTTATCTCTTACCTACAGGACCTTTAAATGTTCCTATCAGAGCAAGGAAGAAATTATCTTTACACAGCAAACTCTGTAGTGTGGTGAAAACATTTCTGTTTTCCTGCTAAAACCAAATTTTAATAAGGTGTGCTCTGATTTCCTCAAATAATTCCTGACAACCACTTTGCATCTGAACTTTTGGGAAATCCTCATTCAAAAAGACATAAAACAAAGACTGCAAACCTTTTTGGCTCTTTTTAAAATGACATGGGACACCTTTGCAAAAGAGCTTGGTGATTCTGGGTGCTCAGTTTGGGACACTAACCAGGTTTCCAGAGCACTGCTGCTCAGCATTTCCTAGAGAGAAATCCTTCTCCCATTTATTGAGTTCAGGCACTTGAAATCACAAATTTCAGCATTTAGCTTTTCTACCTCACCAATAAATACAGTTTTCATTACAGCCACTGCTCCACTGATGCTTCTCTGGCAAGAATTGGAAAAAATGCCCATTAGTGATTGAAACTGGGTTATGGAATGGAGTAAGGAAAGGCTTTGAAGGGGGAACTCCATCGAGTGTGATTCAAGCAAGTGGAGAAGCTGCTGAGTAAATGGAGCATCCCCAGCATGTCCCATGCCATGGAATTCCCACGAGTTGGAGGAATCTGCATTCCCTGGATTGCCAGGCAGAGAGGGCTGAGGCTGCTGGAAATGCCACCTCTGGAACCTTCCTGGAATGTCCCCCCACAGCTCCTAAATCCCTGCTGTGTCACCCAAGCAATCCAAACCACCCACTCTGGACAGCCCACGGGGCCTGCGGGATGGGGCTCATGAATGTTTGGGCTCCTAGGAAAGAGGTTTGGTGATTTTTAAATGACTTTAAAACTGCTAATGGCACCAGAGGAGGGGTCACAGCTGCTGTGTGAGAAGGGAGAAAGGTGAAACAGGCCTGGGAAGAGCTGGCTGCTTTTTGGTGTTTGTGGTGGAATTCATGGCATCTTTCCATGGCTTCTCTGGTCCTTAGGACATTTCTTTCCCCACACACTCAGCTGCTGGGATACTGCCCACCAAATCTATATTTTAGGGGTTAGAACTCCAGCTGTGGCTGTGGTGGGTGAGCCTAAGGGACTTGAATTGGCAATGAAGGTCAGAGAAAATACTCAAAAACTTCTGGGTGAGTTTGGAAGCATTTTAAGACTGCTTGAACCAGGTTTCCAGGGTTCACACCCTTCAGCAGGGGTTACACCTCGCTGGCACAGGCAGTGTGTGGCTGTCACGCTGTTCATGATCCATGAAGTCTGCACAGGCACAGACACAAACATTCCTGTCTGCAGATTGCAGTCAGAAGTGCTCCTGCCCTGGAACAAGCTCACGGTGCCACTTTGGGAGAGTTCCTCACCCATCTGTGCCACGCTTGCTCTTCCCACACCTCCAGCTTCCATCACTGCTGGGCAATAGAAATTTCCTTTTCCAAACCGCTGCTGCTGCTTTTCCATCTCTGCCACGGGGCTGGAGTGTGTGGAGAGCAGGAAATTACAGGGTAAGGATTGAAGAGACTTTTAAAAATTGATTTTTTTTTTTTATTATTATTTTTTTTTAACCATCCATAGAAAAGCAGTGCTGGCTGTCAGAGTGCTTTTAACATTAACTCCTGCTGGGATATGTATTCCTGAGTGTGTGCACATGTGGTGTTTGTTTGGGGGGTTTCTAACACACAAAATTATTTTTTAATAACTTCATACAGACAGCAAAATATGTGACACTGTGCTAATGGGGCCACACAATCACCATCATCAGAACACAACTCAACAGAGAAATACAGAATACTTGTTTATTCTCCCAGTGAAAATCAATTCTCTTGTAGCTGCTTAATTGCTTTTCCCTTCTCCCTCCTGTTCTTCCAGCTAAAATTGATTTTAGAACAGCTTTTGCAAGGGGACTCCCCTTTATCAGACACCCATGGCCAGAAGAAAAGAAATCATTAGAATGGTCATAAAATGTCTACAGATATCCCATTTTTGGGGTCAGAGTTAGGTCCCAAAATAAACTGCAACTGAAAATCCATTGTGGAGGACTTCAATGTCTTTGCAAGGATACAGCTTGGAAACTTCAGAGCAGGACGAAAAATACTGCACCACGTTTTTGCAAAACGAGAGCGTCTCACCCTCTCCCCAGGAAATTAATCAGAGTGCAATCAAAATATATTTCCAGCTGCTGGAGTTCACTTCCTCCCTTGTAGATGTTGCTCACATAATCCTCAAACTCCAAGTCCTGTAGGCTGAGCAGCCACTCTCAGAAGCTGTGCACAAAGTGGCAGCGCTGGATTTTATCCTTGCTTTGTGTGCTCCTGCTTGCTGGGACTTCCTCACACAGGAATCACACGTGTGGCAGAGGGAAAAACACAGCACAAATCCCCCTTGGAGCTGGTATTTACTCCAAATCAAACAGAGACTTCCTGAGTGTCAGTGGGAGTGATGCCTTAGGATTTCAGCTTTTGTATTTTTCATCCATTTGTAGTGCTGCAGTTCTTTAGTGCCTGACTCCAAACTCCATGTGCAGGCTCAGCTGCTGCTTCCCCATCCTGCTCAGACACAGCAATTCCTCCCCAGGCCTGCAATCAAGGACACCTCACTGCCCCAGGCCTGAGAGATGGAAACAAAAGGGACTTGGGGGCAGCAAAGCTGCCCTAAATGACTTCATTCCCTGCAGCTGCAATTGGGAGATGAACCCCAATGTGCAAATGGACCCAGCTTAGAAAAGTGTGAGACCTGGGACCCATTGGCCATTTTTGGGTGCAGCCCAAAATGGACCTGGAGACCCTTCAGTGAATAGAAACTGCTTTTTATTCCCTTAATTCTGTCTGGACTCTGTTTTTAGGTAGCCCCAAAAGGCATCAGGATGCACAGTCCTCGCTTGGAATTGTGGCTTTGCTGTGGCAATCCCACCCTGCAGACTGGGATCCACGCAGCAGAGTGAGAAAAAAGGTTGAGATAAAGATGGTTTCAGAGGTGAAACAGCAGCTGAGTGCACAAAAAACAGGGCAAGGGGTTAATTCCCTGTATCCCAGATGTTTGGCCATTCCCAGGATCATGGAGCTCCATCTTGTACAGTTTTTATTGGGAATAGAAATACCAGAGCCCTGAACATTTCCCACTCCACCTCCTCCTTTTCTCTGGCCTTTATGGCTGAACATGGTGCCCTAGGACATGGAATATCCCTCTGGATAACTGGGATCAGCTGTCCTGGCTCTGCACCCTCCCAGTTTCTCCTGCACCCCCAGTTTCCTTCCTGGTGGGCTCAGAAGCAGAGAAAGCCTTGATGTGTAAATACAAAAGTGCTGCTCACCCATGATTTGAACATCCCTCTGTTGTCAGAATTTGGCCACAAGTCTGAAAATGAGCCTGATAGCAGGAACTGTGAAGAAAATTAACTCTGCCTCAGCCAAAAGCAGGGAATGGGGAGCAATCCCAGCTGCAGGGAGAGCCCAGGGCAGGCAGAAGGGAGTGAGGCCAGAACATCGGGGCTTAATGTTCTCCCTCTTGTGAAAGGAAGAACAAAAACCACTTTCACCGCAGCTCCAGGGTCTGGTTTGGCTCTTTCTGAAGCACAGCACCTCCCAGGGCACTGCTGCCAGCATTTCAGTAGCCAGAGGCTCCCAGGGAGCTGGTCCCCATTCCTTGCCTGTGTTTATTGCCTTGGGGGAAAAGCCAAATCCATTCAGACACAAACCCCAGGGCACAGAGGTGATTTTAAGGATTGGCTGCCAATCTTTAGAGCACAGCACCACTGGAACAGGGGGCTGCTGGCAATCCAGAGCCTGCAGGTGACTTTAAAAGTTGTTTGTGCATCCTACTGGAGGAAAAAACACACTAGAGAAGGAGCAATAAAAAGAAACATCAAAATATTGGAAATATTGCACTACTGAGCTAGAACTAATGAATTTGCCTAACTATCCTGAACAGACATTGCAAACACACCACTGAAGGCAGTCACAGTGCCAGCAGAAAATACAAAATGCTGGCAGGTTCCTAAAATGGCAATAAGTCCATTAAATGGCTCTGCATACAAAATCATTGTTAACATTTTAATATTTGCATTTTTGAACTGACATTAAGGCTGACACATGGATGAGGGTACCCCATTACCAGAAGATGATGGCAGAACTTCCACTGGGGAAAGGTTTGTCCTGGTAATTCCAACATAAAGCCTGAATTAAATCTCCAGTTGTTGTTAATCTCTTTCCAAACAGATATATTGGTGTGTTGGTTGATAGCTGAGGGTATTTTTAGCATTTTTAGCATTCCTCTGAGTGTCTAGCATTGCTTTGAGTGTTACTCAGCTCTGCACATCCACAAGTTCACACAGCACAGCTCCTGCAGGTTTTGGGGGAAAGGAGATTGGCAGAAATGTGAGGACTCGCTTTTCCAAGGGCTGTTACACATTTGTGATGTGATTATTAAAAGTTGGGAGCTCTTTAGGAGATAAGTGGGGGATGACATCACCTGAATTCTTTGCAGAGGAGGATCCAAGTTTGGTTTGGCTGAATAACACTGACCTCCTTGGGAGTCCATTTATTGTCCTGGTTTCAGTACCCTGGTACTTTCTAGAGATCTCCTCTGCTGTGGTGGCAGAAATGTTCCTTCTCATTTCTCTTTTTCACACAGCTCCCCCAAACAGTGCCTCAGTCCCTTAGATTTAATCCCCAGAAAACCCCTTGTCTCAGAGAATCTGTCCCTGTGTGCAGATCTGTACTTGGGGATACTCCTTTTCTTCCAGCAAACTGGTTGGAAACAAAAACTCTTATATTTCCAGTTTATAATCCTTTGCATCACCTGCCTTACTGTATCTTTTGAAAAAATTATTTAAAATGCATTTATGCTTTGAGAGAAGAACTCAATTTCTTTTTTTTAAAAAAATTTTTTGGTGATACTCAGATCCTCAAGGTGTGAAATCTGGAGCCATGCATTGAACAAACACCACCTTCACCTCCAAGGGGCACCATAAACTTGGATGTAGAGAAGTGTCACAGGAGTGAGGGGAACTTTGCTTTTCAAGCTCCTTGACAGAGGCAATGAAATGTCGTTTCTTGCATCCTGAAACCTGAAATCCTGCAAGTGGAGGATGGATCTGGTGCTTCTGCAGTCATCCTTCCAGGCTTTTAATGCTTTATTTCCCCTCTGTATGAGCAAGAAAGCAAAACTCATTCACACCAGGACAGCAAACCTCGTTCACACCAAGAAATCCATGTGTATATATATAAATTTATAAATAAATATATATACAAAGTTTAAATTGCTCCACACAGCTTGCTATCAGATGCACAACCAGGAGGAAATGCTGATGAGATTCAATTAAGTGGTACAAAAGAACTCACTCAATTGACTCTGTGCATTCCTAAGCCCATTTCCCACAGATGAGATTCAATAAACCCCCAGAGGACGATAATCAATGAATTGATACAAAGCCCTTGGGGTTTCTCCAGTTTTCCGTGTCTGAAACAGTTGTTTCTGAAAGATTTTGGAAAAAACAATAATAAAGAAGGGTCTGCACAAGCCCAAATCCTGGCACAAGCAACCTGCAGTCAGGAAATTGTGTATTTCAGATGATGTGTTTCGTGTGGACAAAGGTCTGAGGTCTCACTGATCCCTTTGTGCTGTTCACTGATAACCTAAGAGGGACTTTCAAGATAAAAAAGCAGCCCTATGTGGAGCTGCCCTCTTCTTCCCATGACTTTGAGGAGAGAGTTATCCCTGTGCTGTATCCATGAAGATTTTCTCTTTTCCTGCTATAAACAAATTTTATGGATTTTAAGATTTTCTCCCCAGAATTTGTGTGGCACTGGGGCCGTGGGACACGTGGCTGTGACCACCTCTGTGTAACATTGTGTGACATCTTCCTAGACAGCAAGGTCCTCTGGCTTCCAAAAAGTGCCCAACACACTGTTCTGGCAGGAGGAAAAAAAGAAAAAGCAAACACAGCTTGTCCCAAATTAATCCGACATGGTTTGCAGGATGAAAATAATGTTAACTGCATTTGAAAAATAATCTCCTCACTCCATCAATAAACTGCAGAACCGGTCTGAATGCAAGGGGCTGCTTTGAAGCAGAGTGTGTTGGAGGAGGAAATTTTGAGAACTTTTTTGGACAACAGGAAAGGCTGGCCCTGGCAGCAGCTTTCACAGCCATTGTCCCTGCTGAAGCTGGCTTTTGCCACTTCCTCAGCCACACAAGGCCTCTTTAGTCCCTTTTCTCTCTTGGCTCAGTGCTGTGATGAGAGGTTCAAGTCTTTTGTCCCTGCTATACTTAGTCCCTCTCCTTGTGTGCAAGTTTTATATCCCTTCCAGATGTTATCAAAGTCCAATGACTGCTCTGTGGAGCCAAGACAGATGTAAGCTATTTTTTAAAACACAATCCAAGCCAACTTTCTTTCTTTGAGATGCAAAAATACAACAAAATCAAATCAAACAAATGAATGCCTTTTAACGCTATAGAAATGCAGAAATAAGTGCTGTAATAACCATTAGATTATTTCTCATCATCTCTCAAGGCCAAATCACAGCTCTAACAGAGTCACCGTGGCTGGGCTCCAGAGCAGTCATCACCAGGGACCTGCTCCAAGGACCATTGTCAAAGTCAACCAGAAACTTTTTCCCACTGAGTTCGGGGTACTTTGGATGAGGCTCCAAACTGCCCAAGCTTGCAGAGGCTGCCTTTGGTCCTCCCAAAGCCAAAATAAACACAGAGGGTGCTGCTGGTGGAGATGTTAGCTACAGGGGTCTCCACAGCACTGCCTGGGGAGGTTTGGGCAGCCTGTTCTAGCAAACAGCTCGGTTCTTTCCTTGTTATCTCCTCTGGCTGTGTCCCTTTCTGCATCCCCACCTCAGCAGCTGCACTTCTTGCTGTATCCCAGCCCCAGCAGGTGAGGTGATGCCAATAAATCTTCATACAAGGGATAAGGAGCATCAATTCCATTGTAACAGCTGAAAGACTTCCACGTGAAACCCAGCTGTCCCAAAGCAGCAGAAAGATTTCCTTGCTGCCTGACCCCGAGAACATGGTGGCACACATTCCTGCTGGCTTTAATCAACAGATAATTACCAGCAAATTACAATCATAATGGCATATTTCATCCCAAGGGCTCCGAGAGCTCTTGGTGAAAAGTTGGCCAAATGCTGGGCTCAGCTCAGTTCAGATGGGTGTGGGTGCTCTTTCACCCCTGCAGTGCAGCCCCTCCCATGAGCTCTGAAGGGAAATGCTCCTGGAGGAAGATGGGAAGGATTGGACCTGTCCTCCTGAACACAGCTCTCTGTGCAAGGAGAAGGGCATGGAAGAAGGACTCTCTGGAAAACTCCACGGGAATATTTGGCAATCATTTCTCAGATGGAAGCTGTGTGAATGGAAGGCTCTACAGACAACATGTACATGAAAAATGATGAGCAGGACCTTGGGATTCACTGGATCCCCCTCCAACCTTCCCTACAAGCACCTCTCTGCTCAGCCAGCAGTGTCACACCTGGGGGTGACATCCCTTACCCACGTCCTGGCTGGCCATGAGCTCACTGAACCCACATCTCAGGACTTGCACCCCACCATGACCACAAGCCTTGACAGGTTAGACAATTATCAGCAGCAAAGGCTGGTTGCTGCTGCTTGAATCTGGTCCATTGTTCAGGACATGATCTTTGTCTGCTCTGAGTAAATTCCTGTCTGATCTCCAGGCATCGAAAGCAGCAATGTCAAAACAACAGGAAGCAAAACCAAGAAGCAACCAACACTGGGCACGAGGATGTGCTTTCCTTTTGGCAGAGAAAGCAGCTACCTTTTGGGATCAAAGGTGACACTCTGGAATTGTTCAAGCAGTTGACAAATGGAATGATCAAAGCACCAGTCTGCTCATGTGTCACCTAGAACAGCATCCCAAGCACAGCACTGGAGCTGGGGGGATTGAGCAGCATTAAAAGTGCTGCAAACACAGAGACAACAATAGTTCTTACACCTGCCAGAGCCAGTGCTGAGGTGCTTTGTGCTTGTCAGTGCCCCTGCTGCCTTTCTTCAGACCTGCAGGGAGCAGCTTCCAGTTTACACTCGTTTTTCAGCTGAAAAGCTGCGCAGGGTTTCAGCCCTCAAACCCTCAATATTCCCTTAGATTGCTCAAACAGTGCCTGGTAACTTTTCTTGCCAAGACTGTGCAGGCACCCCAAAGTGTCCCTGAGGGCAGGCAGCCCCCAGTCACAGCCACAGGAGCCAGGCCTGCCCCACCCAACAGAGTCCCTGAGATTTGTGCCTCTGAGTCTCTGTCTCACCAACACAGCAGGAGAAGCCTGGCACATTTATAAATAACCTGGGGGAAACTCGGGGGAAACCGGAGTTTTCTTCCCTCACAGGAGCTGCTTGCAACAGGAGCTCCTTTTAGATATTTTTAAGGAATTCTGCAGCCCACAAAGGAATTTCAATCAGGATATTCAGGGGACAGAAGAGGTTCCACCTGGAGATACGAGGAGCAGCACAAGCCTGTGCTGAAATCCATGCCTTGATCTCGTGGCTGTTTGTTTAAAGGTAGCTTGGACACTTCTCTGGCCCTTCTAAGCCCCCAAATCTCTGAGTCAGGATGGAAGAGCTGCAGATCTTTCTCAAGTCAATGAACTGCAGCATGACATCCAATTTCAACCAGATCTTTCCACTGGACCATGTCACAGCTCTCCTCACAGGCCAGGCTTAGAGAGAGATTATGGCACTGTCTCCAAAACACAGCACAGGCTTCTTCCTTTCCAAATTCCTCCTGGCACAACTTGGGGCGGTGTTCTCTTCTCCTATCCCTTCTTATTTTGGAAAAAGACTGACTTCCATCTCCCTGTGTCCAGGAAGTTGTAGAGAGAGGTCAGATCTCCCCTGACCTTCCTTTTCTCCAGGCTAAATCACCCCAGCTCCCTCAACTCCTTCTCCTAAGACTTGTTCTCTAATATCAGAGTGTCAGGATTCTTTTAGATTTTCAAATATCTCATGAAGGAGACCAAACTGAATTCAGGTGATCTTGAAATCTACTTCCTTAATAGAGGTGCAGTGGTGAAATGCAGGCACAGCACTGGCCAGGAGAATTTGGGACTCACTGTGTTAGGGTTTGGGGGGTTTTGCTCTGCACCTTGCTGGCTGTTAGTGTGATTTATTTCCTTAATTCCCTCACAGAACTGATCCCCTTGATGTCAATTGCTTCTGCAGAGCTTTCCAGGATAAATACATCCAGGCTCAAGCACTGCATCAAAACCATGAGCAGTGGTCCCACCCATGGCTGCCAGTGCCTAGGTCAGGTGCTTTTGACTCTTTCCAGTAGTTTTGAGCTTTGCACAATAAATTGTCACAGAGGCAGAAGACAGCCAGCCCCACTGCAGTGTCACCAGAGCTCAGGGCATGTCCAAGCCCAGAGAAAGGCACTGCTCCTGCTCCAGCTCCAGCCTCAAGGGAAAATGAAGAGTCAACTCGTGCTGCTTTCAGAGCAGCCCTGAACAACTGAATATATCCTGCCTTTTAAAAAAGCTGAGCCAATCAGCACCAATCCTTAACCAAAGCAAAAGGACAATGGCACTATGATGAGGACAAGGACTAATCAAGTGCTAATCAGTAGCAAAATCTATAACCCTGAGGTAATGATAGGAGTTACTCATTGCTGCTGCAGAAATCAGCTCAAATATCGTTAGCTATTACGTTTCCCAGCCACGTGGGCAAAGAAAATTCCTGATTATTATGGTGGATTACAGGGCAATCCAATTATTATTCTCAGCATAAATCCTCCTTGTAATTAATGGGCAACAGAGTTAAACTCTGCTGACATGTTTTCTCCATTAAAACTTGTGAGCAAGTCATTGAAGATTTTGAGCAATCTGGCAACCTCTGCACAATTAGCTGGGTTTGGAAATGGTAATTAGCCCGTTTTATGGGATGCAACCTCCTGATCTTTATGTCCTGATAAACATCAGTGTTTATGTTCCTACTGCTGTGTGATTAGCACGTGTTAAACATTGGTTCATGTAGCATACTTAAATTGGCACTCAGCAATGGAGACATTGAGAAAATAAATATCTGCCATGGGTTCATGATCCATTGGTGGGGTAAATAAAAGTAAAAAAACCCTTCAGGCCTGTTTGGGATGGAAAGAAGGAGGCCAGATCCCCTTGACTCAACAGGTGTTTGGCCCTGCAGTTCATGTGGCTGGTCTTGTCACTGATTTGGTGCATTTTAACACCAAAATTGTGAGTGTTACCTCACCTTCTGAGCCGTGTTTTCATGCAGTAAGGCACAGGACAAGACAAGATTGGTTCATCCCTGTGATGGTCGCCTTAACACTGCTGCAGGAGAAACCATGGTGCAACAGTCTGCAGCAGGTGTTCCCTGGGGTGTGTCCTGGGCTGCTGTCCCTGCCTGTCACATTCCTGCTCTTCTGGTGTGTGCTCTCCCTGCTCTTCACCTTCCCCGTGTGCCTGGGCTGGGGCTGTCCTTGGGGTGGCTCAGGTGACCCCACCTGTCCCTGCCTGACTTTGATCTTACTGGGGGAGTACCAAACTGAGCAGCACCCCAGAAATGAGACCCTTCTGGACACATTTTGGAGGAGCCTTGGGAACACATCTGTGTCTCCACATGTTCAAAGCACAGTTCTGAGCGTTCCTGTTTGAAATAAATTCCACACTCGTGACCCAGACCCTGGCAGAGAGCTCTCAGCCTCCAGCAGCTCTCCAGATTTGCCATTCTCCACTTCTCTGGTCAGCTCTGGTTCACTGGGGCCAGGGGGAACCAGCTGAGGGCAACAGATCCCTGGATTGGGTCAGCCCAGAACATCCAGAGGAGGATGAGGGGAAAGGGGTGAGCTGCTCACAGGTGTCCCCTCACCCTGCGACACGGGGACTGAGCCTGCCACCAGCCCTGAGGGGGATCTGCTGGTCCCAAAGGATCCACCAGCCCTGAGGGGGATCTGCTGGTCCCAAAGGATCCACCAGCCCTGAGGGGGATCTGCTGGTCCCAAAGGATCCACCAGCCCTGAGGGGGATCTGCTAGCCCCAGGGATCCACCAGCCCTGAGGGGGATCTGCTGGCCCCAAAGGATCCACCAGCCCTGAGGGGGATCTGCTGGCCCCAGGAGGATCCACCAGCCCTGAGGGGGATCTGCTGGCCCCAGGGGGATCCACCAGCCCTGAGGGGGATCTGCTGACCCCAGGGGATCCACCAGCCCTGAGGGGGATCTGCTGACCCCAGGGGATCCACCAGCCCTGAGGGGGATCTGCTGGCCCCAGGGGGATCCACCAGCCCCGGGGGGACCCGGCGGTGCCGAGGGGGCTCTGCCAGCCCCGGGGGGACCCGGCGGTCCCGAGGGGCGGTCCGGGGGCGGGCGGGGGCGGTGCGGGCCCGGCCCCCAGCCCGCTCGGGCGCTGCCGTGCGGGGAGGGCGCGGCGGAGCGGCGGGCGCCGAGCTTTAAATGAACATTAATATCGCTCGGGGAGGGCAGCGCCGGTGGCTCGGGACGGGCGGCGGCGGCAGCGGCACCTCCAGCTCCTCTTCCTCCTCCTCCTCGGCCGCGGCGGCAGGTAGGCTGTGCGCCTTTGGCCGCGGAGCCCTGCCCGTGCCCGAGCCCCGCGGGGAAACGCGCGGTACCCGAGCCCGGGATGCGGGGATGCTGCGGGATGCGGGAATGCTGGGGAATGCAGGAATGCTGTGGGATGCGGGGATGCTGTGGGATGCGGGGATGAGGGGATGCGGAGGTGCTGAGGGATGCTGAGGGTTGCGGGGCTGCTGTGGGATGCGGGGATGCCGCGGGATGCTGCGGGATGCAGGGATGCTGTGGGATGCAGGGATGCGGGGATGCCGCGGGATGCTGTGGGATGCAGGAATGCTGTGGGATGCAGGAAATGCTGCGGGATGTAGGGATGCGGGGATGCTGCCGGGGCTCAGAGGGGGATGAAGCCGCCCCCGGGGGATGGAGGCTGAGCCGGCGGCTCCTCAGCCGCGGGGAGCGGAGCGGCGGTGGCCGGGAGCGGCCGCCTGTTGCCGGCTGTGGGAGCTCGGGGAGGCTCTGATGCTGCGCTCGGGGGCTCGGGCAGCCGTGCCGGGCTCTGCGGAGCCTCCGGCGGTGCCCGTGAGCTCCGTGCGGGCGGCAGAGCCGGCGGTGCGGGGGCCGGGGCTCCGCGGGCTCCACGGGCGCTCCCGGCAGCGCGGGGCTCTCGGAGCCGTGCAAAGCTGGAGCGGGCTCGCCCCGATAATAAAAGTTATTTGCAGAAGGCGGAGTGGTTTATTTTCTTTCGTTTGCTCCTCAAACGCGTCCCGATGCTCCGCTCGCCCCTGGCGGAGCGCGGCTGGGGAAACACGAAGTGTCAGCCCAGCGCTCCTTTCTGGCTTGTTGGTAATGGATTTAAGGCTTTAGTTATAATTTCGGTGCGTCTGAGAGCTTCGCTCGGTTGCTTTAGAGCTCGTTTAAAACTGTATTTTCAACGGAGACGAGTGAACTTTAAAGAAAATCAGGTCAGCCATAGATTCCGGGCATCAAACCCTTTCAGGTCCCAGAAATAGCCACAGAAGTAGCGTGACCAATTCTTTTTTCAAGCACAAAGCTTTTTCTTTTTTATTTTGGTTGAAATTTCTGACGGATACCGGAGCTCATCAGCTGGATATTTTCCAGCTTGCTTTAATGAAATAAGCATGCTTTCTAAGCTTGCATTTTGATGCAATTATATTAGTCTCCCTTGACTATACGAGGTTTGAGTTTCTGATAGAGCTTGTAGTTCTTAAAATAATAAAGTCTGTTTAGCACAGGGGTTTTTTTTGACAGTTTTTAGGGTTTAGATTTATGGGAAGGTGAGGAAGAAGACGTCTGAAAGGGAACATGGATGTGAGCTGTTAGGGGGTAAAGAATATGCTCGGATATTCATGCAAGGTTCAGAAAAGGTTCAGGGGGGAGGTTTGATTTCAAATATTCTGCACACGGAACGAAGCTGTTTGTAAGTTTTTACATCTCTTACAAAGTCTCGAATCCAGGATTGGCAAATATTTATCTTGCAGTAAGTGGGTCAGATGATAACATCTTCCACTGGATCTCTTACTTCTGTATTGGACAGCTTTGGTTGCTAAGTAGCTCTGAATTGCTAATCCCAAAGTCAATGATGTCATAATGACATCATCACATCCTTTCACCTGATTGATTCTCAGAAGAGAACAGTAATGAGATTTGATATACATGTCCCATCTCTTTAATATTCTTCCTCTGCTTCAGGGGATTTCCTGACCTGCCTGGCAAATTCCAATGAATCACACTGAGCTCTAGTAAAAAGACGTTTCTTTTGGAGACGAGGTGGAACATTAAAGGGACAGTGCCTGCTCCTGGTCTTTTCAAAAGCTGAGGAACTTGGCAGCTTGTGTTTCAAATGTGGAGCTCTGGATATGGAGGGCAGTGATTTAAAGCTCGGACTTACCAAATTCGTGTGCAGGTGCGAACGAGGCTCGGGTTTCAAAGAGGATCAAGTCACTTTATGTGTGTGAGTCTGAGTGCTGGAGGTGCTGCAGGGGGCACACAGAAAACAGGAGCTGTTTCAGCTGCCAAAATAAATCTCAGTTCTAATGGTAAATGCATGAAATCTGTCAGGAATTGCCATGTTGAGAATGGTATTGAACGGTACTGAAGACAGCTCAGAAGTTATTTATCTTTCTAATTAGGCGACATAATTGGTAAGTTTGAAGGATTTTAATGGCAACACTGCCATGGCAGGGAACTCCTTGTAAGAGAGTTTTAAACCTTGAGAGTGTGTGGAATGTGTATGGAATCGATGGCTTTGCTTTCTCCCGAGGTTAAAGGCACAAACGGTGTCATTTGCTGACCATCAGCAAGGACTGCTGGTTTTCACATTTGCTTTTTATTGTGTGAGTCCAGATGAGCATGGGCTGCGTGAATTTTAGGTGTTTTCCTCCTCAGTAGCTTTGTGATCATGAATTTCTCCACAGACAGTGGGTCTGAAAGATTCCAGACAGGGCAGTGTATATTTTAGGTGTGCAAACCCTCCTGCTTCACACGTGGGAAAGGGAGAAACAAAGCAATTTCCTTTTGTTTTGTGGAAGGTGCAGCTCTGTTTGGTAAAGAGAAAAGCTGAGCCTGTCTCAGAACATTCAGGGGCTGCACAGACCAGTCTCACTTGCCTGATGAATATGGTGGGTTGCTAAAGCATATTTCAGAAGTAAACAATGATTTGTTAGCGTGGATGAGTTGGTGTTCATGTATTTACTGAAGGCGCTGATTGCTGATTTTATTCCTGCTCAAGAGCTGCAGTGTTGATGGCACTATTAAGTCTAGCAGAGTAGTAATTGAACATGAGGAGTGGGAACGAGTGGGAAGGTGGTGGGGGAGGATGTTTTTGGCTGTGTGTTTGAATCTATTCACCCTGTAAGTGCAATCCAAGCTCCAGATGCAAAAGGGAAATTTCTAAATAAGCTGTAAGAGTTCTGCACTCCTCGTACTACACGCAGTGACAAATTTCCACAAGCTTTAGATTCTGGGATGACTCAACTACGAACAAGTGATTTGGAAAAAAAAAAATAAAAATATTATCTCTGAAGAGAATCCTTGGTGACAATTTCTTTTCAAGTTATCTTAGGATATTCTCCTTTCCCATGATTTCTTCTAACTCGCGCCTGCCTTGAACGTTGGAGAGGAGAAATGAGTTTGGACTTGGGGATAAATCTGTGCCTTGCAAGTGCACGTTGGAGGGTCAGCGGTGCCATTGGCGTGCTTGTGCCTGGGATGAGGTGCCACCTTTGTTACATAAAGCAGAGCAACTCGCAGCTGGCAGGGCAGGGGTGATGCTGCAGCGTCCCTGGGCTCTCTGAGCAGGTGCCAGAGCGGGCCAGGGCCGTGCTCAGAGCTCACACACACACACGGGCTCGGCTCGCGCAGAGCCTCCGCAGAGCCCCGAGCGGGCACTGGGTCTCTGCTTGTGCCAACAGCAACCAGAAACTCAATCCTGAGGTTTGTAAACCACAATGAATCTGCTTCAGAACCTGACTGGGCCGTTTTGCCCCCCTGCTTTCAGTGCTGTGACTGTCAGGGTGAGCAGAGCCAGCGTTTCAGCCCCAACTCCTGCTCCATCCTCAGCTCTGCGTGAGGACAGAACCAGACACCAGCTGCATGACTGCATTGCCTTTCTTTGCTTTGTAAATGTACATCCTGGAGGGGAAAATAATATCTAGAACAGCTCCACAGACCACCTGGGTGAGCCTTTTGTGGGGGCAAGACTGGCAGCTGGATGTTTGAAATGTGTGATAAGTAAATTCATCCACAGCTGGATCTTCTTTATTGATGGAGGAAAATCTGACAGGACATGGGCAGGATTTGTGCCTTCTAAACTAGGAAGAAAAATAATTAATAATCCCAGGGATCTGCACCAATCCCAATAATCTGCAGCAATCCCAGGGATTTGCAGCAATCCCAATGATCTCCACCAATTCCATGGATCTGCAGCAATCCCAGGGATCTGTACCAATAATCTGCAGCAATCCCAAAGATCTGCACCAATCCCATTCCAATAATCCACAGCAATCCCAATAATCCACAGCAATCCCAGGGATCTGCACCAATCTCATCCCAATAATCTGGAGCAATCCCAGGGATCTGCAGCAATCCCAATGAAATAAAACACCCCCTGAAATGAATAAAATCACCACAGATATTGTAGCTAACATTATCCAGTAGCCATGAAAATTCTATTTAAAACTTAAATTAAGCAACCTGAGGTGTCAATTTTTCCATAATTTCTTTTCCACTCAAAGTCGGTTCTGAAAGGATTCGTTGTCCAAAAATAGAAGTTATTCAAAAATGATTCCTACAGTGAATTGTTAAGATGGAAAGTTTTGATTCAGTTCCAGTTTTGATCTTTAAATCATATTTTGGAAGGAAAGTGATGTTAAGAGCAAACTCAGCGCTGATTTTAGTCTGAAGTGCTTAGAGTAAGGTTTGTGTAAATGGAATCTTTCCTGTGCAAAATAACAATAATTTTAATGTTTCACTGGAAAAATGCTACAATGAAAAACATAGAGTGAAAAATCAGTGCTTTCTATGCCAGTTGTATTCAGGAGTTTATCAAGTGATGCCTACAGAGCTGAGATTCGTTCTGTAGCGTTACAAAATTGTATAACAAGGCTAAAATCTAGGATGGAAGAAAAAGTCGTGTTAGTGGGGCCTAAATACATCCCAAAATTTTCTTTTGAAAAATCGATGCTTTCATTTACCAATCAATGTGTTCCTTTTAATACAAACTACAAATTCCTAAGGAAATTCTCCCAGTCTGATCCTGGACTCTGCTTATGAAAGGAATTATGATTTTTTTTTTCTCCCCCTGTCTTTCTGAAGTAAGGCAGACAAAACTCAAACTGCAAACTCTTTTCCCAGAGAGGTTTGCTCTGTGTTTTCATCCCTTCACAGCAGTCAGTGAAAAGTTTGTGGAAACACTTTTCATCTGAATTATGACTCCTAAGATGCTCTGGAAGGCAAAGGGTACCACCAATAATCCAATTAGTTACTCTGAGTTCTGTGATAAAGCCCAGGGAATTGCTTTGCTGTTGGTTGCTTTAGTTTGGGGTTTTTTTTCCTGGCTGGAAAGCAGTGGAGACCCATCTGGAGACTCATTTTTTTTTCCCCTGGATGAGGGGAGACTCATCTGACAACTTTCCAGGTGCCCAAAGAGAAAATCCTCTCTTCTGCCGAGGTGATATTGCTGTTTAACACCTCCCTGAAGTGCAGCCCCCTCTGCCTCCCCCCGGGGTGAAAGGAGCTGGTTAAAACCAGGGATCCCAGGAATAAAACACAGCCTCCAGTGGTGGCCACAACAAGGGGAGCACTGTTTGGTGTTCCTCTCCTCCTGGGCTGTTTTTAGAGGCCAGCAAAGCCTAAGGAGACACTCAGGCAGTCACAGCACACAAATCCCCATTATTGCTCTGCTGCTGCCCAGCCTCGGTGCTGGAAATTTTGCATTCTGCATCTTTGTTGCCTTCTGCAAACGCTACAAATAGCAGGAAGGGATGGATAAAACGACACAGATGCTTTAATTATGATTTGATTACAGAGCAAGCAGAGGAGTCTATTCTGAGGAATATGCAATTAGAGAAAATTCTGAGGACTATCTAACCTTCCGAAATTAAAATTAACTGGGATTATTTGAACAGGGTTTGAACATCTCTGAAAAAATATATCATTCCTCAAGGATCCTGCTGCTCTTGTGTGCTAGATCCTCTCTGGCTTAGCAGATGGGCTTCAGGGTAACACAATGTCATCTCCCTCAGCTGCGTGTGCTGCTTCCTTCACCTCCCAATCCCGTTTTATTCCCATTTTAGCATCCCTGGCTGGTCATGCACAGGAGGCTGCTGGAAGGAAGCAGCCACCCCTGGGTTAGAGCACACAAAAAGGGAGAGCAGTTTAAGCATTCCTGGGTCAATCAAGAGAGTTTCTCCATCCCATGAGCAGGAAAAACGGAGCAAGCTTGTGATGCACGTTCCAAAGGGAAAGTGTGGATGGAAAATTCCATCCTTTTTCCTCTGGCAAATTATTTAATGGAAGCAAGCTATATGATTAAATATGTTAAGCCTCTCTGTGCGCTTAAATGGTACAAATGGCCTGAATTTAATTCCATTGATTTCGCTGGCTGTGGAACATGAGCAGAATTCCCAATCTGTCCCAGGGCTGAGGAGCAGCGTGCCTTCAGAGCTCCAGAGTGAAACCACTGAAATCTTGTGGGAGCCCATCCAGTGCTTGACACAGCCACGAGCCAGTGGTGAAAGGGCTTTTGCTGGGTCTTGTTTCCTGGAGAAGTTTTTTCAGTGTTTGTTGCTTCTGCTTGAAAGTTGTGTTCAGGGTGTGGTGTCAGCTCCCCAGCCTGGGAGAGCAGGACCTGCCAGGACCCCTCTGCTGGGGCTGGAATGTTTGCTTTGGGGCTGGAGAGGGGAGGAGGATGGCTCCCTCCTCAGCCAGCCCTGTTTGAATCCATGAGAAACCAGGAATTTGGGCTTTGGTGCTGCCTGGGTGCTCTGGGGAGGGATGGGGGTGGTGAGAGGGACACAGCTGCTCCATCTCCCTGCTCCCAGTGGGGGTGGCTGACCCTGCTTTTGACCTTGCTCACCTCCAGAAGACCCCAGAGCTGCCCTGACAGGGAACGTGGCTGTCAGAGATGCTGCTCAGGACGCTCAGAGAATTCCAGCTCTTCCCAACAGGTGCTGAGCACATTTAAGCTCAGCTTAATTCAGCAGTCTGTCAGTCTCCTTTGTCACTTGTAAGGACATTTTCTGGCACAGTGCTTTATTTATTTATTTCAACATCTCTTTTTAAGAGCCTCCAAACCCTCCAACTTCAAAGCATTTGTGTGTGTTCCTACTGACCCATGTGTATTTCCTAGGGATAAACCCCGGGCTGGCAACTTAGGGATGATTTGTCAAGGGTCGTTTTAATAATTGAGGTTATTTATTTTCTGCCTGAAATTCCCTGGTTGGTGACTAAGAGAAAGTTTGTATTAAGCTGTGCAGAGCATAATGAGGCTGCTGTAATGCTTTGATGTGGAAATGCTTAAATGCCAAAAAAAAAAAAAAAAAAGAAATGGTGTTATTGATAGAGCTTGCTTAAGGTATCTAGGGACAGTTTATATCAAGCAAATATAGATTATACTATAAAGATTATAGATTTTGATAATAGCCCTTTAAAACTTTAATAGCAGGCATCGTAAAAAGGTCAAAATCAAATTATTTTCCTGGGCCGTGCTGCTGGTGCTTACAGGCTGAGCCCTTTTTCAAGCTAAGGACCTGTGTGATATCAGTTATAGAGGCATTAATGTTCCAATAGATGTGCAGGGAGATTTGATTTCCTAACACCTATTACAAAGCCGTTCCTGGTGAACAAACTGGATGAGCAGGCTGTTCAATTTGTGGAATTAAAAGGCTGGGGTGGATTTGCAGCACGTTAGTCTCGCCTAATGAAGGTGGTTACATAAGAGTCCCTTCCCCTCAGCTGCTGGAACTGTATTTCCCATGCCACTTCTTGCTTTCCACGTTGCTGATAGATTAGAAAAACCAGACTTTGCTGCGTTTTCTTCTTTTCTTCTTGTATCTGCTCTTGAGGCTGATTAGCACAAAGTAGCTCTGAGCCGTGGCTTGGGCACCAGAGATTCTGAGAGCCTCAAACAGCCGAAATAATGGAGCTGGATGAAGGATGCTGGTTGCCATGGGAACGGTGCATGTGCCACACAAGATAATGTAACTGCTGCGGTGCAGGGAGCTGTGCTGAATATTGATTTGAGGGTTCCTGGATTCCTTGGAAGCGCCGGGCTTTGTGCCGGGTGTTCCACCTGGCAAGGCAGAGCAGCTCATCGGCTGGGCTGGGGCCAGGGAGAATTTCCTCCTCTGAGCAGAGCTGGATTTTGCATGGCATGGGAGGAGAAGGGGCAGGAATTCCTGGGGGGAATTATCAGGGTCACAGCCTTTCCTTGTGGAGCTCAGAGAGTCCTGGGTGTTGAACTGCAGTTAATGAGGAGCTGGCACTGAGGAGCTCCAGGGCAGTGCCCTGATCAAAGTGACAATAAAACACCCCAGGAAGATGAACTCTCACCTGGGTGATGTCTACTGGACACCTGCACAGTGTCACAGTTCCCCTCTGTGTCCCTTCATTGCTCCTCTTGGTAGCACTGCAACGTTCATTTTTGTCCCAGCTTGAGTCTAATGAGTGCCAGAGCTGTGCAAAACAATGGGATCAAAAAACATCAGCTCATTGGCAGCCAAACATTATTATTATTATTATTATTATTATTATTATTATTATTATTATTATTATTATTATTATTATTATTATGGCAGTATTGGCCATTTCCCCAAGGTAAAGGTAAAACAGGAAGATTTGCATTTGGAGCAAGGTAAAACATGAAGGTTTGAACTTGAGGGAAAATAAAACATGAAGGTTTTCATTTGGGGCAAGGTAAAACATGAATGTTTGAACTTGGGGGAATTCTCTGTGAGGAAGATCACACTTGGTCCTGTTTTTTAGGTGAGATTCGGATTCTTGCATAAAAATGAACGAAGCAGGACTGGTTCTGCTGAAATTTTGCAGCCTGAAGTTCTGGCTCCTGGAATGACAAAGAAACTCTAATTATTGCTCCTCTAGCCCAGATCCTCAGTGACAAAAACCAGCAAAACTTTCTCAGTGATTTATCTACTTGGCAAGAGGCAGCTGGGGCCACTGTTGCTCGGGAGGATTGTGCAGATGAGGTAATGCAAATTAAATTCCTGTCCTTCTCATGTTTTCCCCCTGGGAAGGGTGATGCCACAAACTCTTGTTTGGCTTCAGCAGGATTGCTGGCAATTGGCCACCTGTTAGAGAAAATGTTGTGTAATTATTGACCTTAGCAGGTTTTGGGAAATTATCTGTATTCTTTCATGCCTGCCTCATGCTGTTTGAACCTCCTGGTGTCATCTGGATCAGCCCTAAAAGTACTGGGCCTTTAGGAAATGTGAATTAGAGAGGTTTTCTGTGGCAGCTCTAATAACATTCTTATCTTGAGGCAGAGATGGTGAACTTAAAAAGTATCTGAGGTGTTACTTGTCAGAAATGTGTCTGGGAGGACAGATTTAGAAATTCTAGGCTGTTGTGCCCTCTGGGCAAGATTTGCAGGTTTGTGTGACTTTGTTCTTCAGGACAGGTCATGCCCAATGTGGTGCTCAGAGCCACCCAGTTTATTCTCTCCTGCTGGTTTGGGGTTTAAATCCTGCCACCACATCCCAGCAGAGTTCCCAGTGTTATTGCCAATTCCAAAATCTGATTGCATGGGATCAACTCCTCTGGACCTCTGGGGATTTTGTACAAACTGAGATCTCATTTAAGACATCTTTTGATAGCCAGGACACCTGCTCTGTAATGTAGAGAAAGTTATATTTTAGAGCACCTAAACACACTAGTGGACTTTGATATGTTTAATTAAGGCCATTAGGGTTTTTTCAGTTGGTTGGGATTTTTGGTTCGTTGGTTTTTTTAATGCTTTAATGTTTTCTGAGTTTATGGAATAATTTTGCTGGTGAAAACCTTAGTGTTTTTTTAAAACCAAAATCTATTTTGGATTTAGGAAGTGAACTAACTAATGAGCTTGGACATTAGGCATGGCTTTAGCTATCAGTAGGATATCTGCTGCCTGAGTGAGAGCTGGTGTGGGGCAGTGCCTCCCGTGTCCTGTGATCCATCCCTCCAGCAGGACTGGGATTTCTGCCAGCTGGCAGGGGTCAACTGGCCAGGTTTGCCTGGAAATGTGCAAATCCTCATCTCACCATCATCTGTGTGTGTGAAATCGTGTGTACTGCCCCTTTCCTGGGCCAGGGAGGCTCCTGCCCTCACCTGGCAGTGTTTAAGATGATTTCTGGGGTTATGAAGTTCTCCAGTTGGGCTCCAAGTGAACAGACTGAATGTCAGCTGTGGCTTTTGCTCTGACCCAGGCTGTGCACCCAGCTGGGAGAGGTTTGTCACCAAAACGAGGTGACAAGGTGGTTCTGAGACACCCTGCAGCAGGAGCACAGCCACTGATTGTCACTCCTTTGTCCTTGGGCTATCCGGGCTGGTCCTGGACTAGCAGCATCTTAAAGAAAGCTCAGCTTTGAGTGTGGGGACAAGCAGAAATGTCTATAACCACACACAGCAGCCTGGCTGAGTGCCTCTGGGGTTTTGTGGGGTTTTGTGGGGTTTTGTGGGGTTTTGTGGGGTTTTATGGGACTGATGTCTGTCAGGCTATTGCTCTGCATCCAGGAATTTTCCATACCAAAGTGGTGCTACATTTGATAAAACAAGGGACTAAGTTTACTCTATGATGTCTTCTCAACTGCCATTTCTCTGAAAAAGCAGACTTTGAGGGGATAAATACCAAAGCCAGGTGGAAGACAGGGAATCTGGTGCTGCTGTTCCATGGAAAACCATCCAGTCACCAAATGCTCCCCTTCCTCCTGACCCCTCTCTTGGCTGAACTCCCATGACCCTGAGAGCTCCTGCTGATTGCTGGGGTGTGATGCACAACATTCTGTAATCCCACCCTGTTCACTGCACTAAAACTGGGATTATAAAGTGAATTATCTCCCTGTGGCTGGCCAAGCTTTAGGAGAGCAGGTGTGAGAAAAAATGTGGCTGCTGCCCCCTCCCCAAACCCACAGAGGCTCTGCTTGCTGGCCTGAACACAATCTTGTGCCAGTGATCAGCCTGTGGTGCTGAGGGGGGAACAAGGAGGGAGATTTTTGGAGAAAACAGCAGGGAAGGGAGCCGAGTGTGTGCCTTGGATAGGCCAAGAGGAGTCTGGTTGTGAATCTGCCCCTGGAGCCCTGGTCCCTCCCCTGAGCAGCACAGGGAGGGTTTTGCTGCATCTCAAACACAGCAAAGGGGGCTGGCTGTGGTTTATCCCTCAGAATTCCCTTCTGAGGTGCTCACAGCAGCCTTCCAGAGGAGGCAGCTTTGCCTGCCAGTGCATGGACACGTGGGAGGATCTCATCTGCACGGCTGGCTGGAGGAGGAGATGGATGGCTGTGCTGCCACAGAGGCAGGGCTGCTCCTGGGGAGGATTGTTCTCCCACATTTGCATCCATCCACTCTGAAGATATCAATTCCCACTGAGCATCGGGATGATTTTGCTTTTACACAACAAGAGTTTCCAGGGAGGCACCAGAGTGACAAAAGCTGTTGCCAGGGGTCTCCAAGGCACTTGACAGGTTTATAGAGTGATGATAAACTGCTGGGGTAGTTCCAGTGGAAATTGGGTTTGATGGAAATAATAAAGAATCGGAGGTGCTCAAGGACATCGTTGGAAAGCAATTTGGAGAGGCCATGGAACATTTGGATTTGTCTCAGTGTGATTCCTCCCACAGGAGGGAGCTGAACTGTGGCTGGTGGGATTTATTACAGCTTTATACCTTTTCATATTGCAAATTGAGCTTCAGCATGATAGCCTGGCTCCTGTCTTTATGCAGATTACATAAAAGTGTATGGGTACCTGATGGAGGTAGTGTCTTGGGGATGGGGGGGTTCAAATGAAAATTCTCCAAGAATGTCCTTTATTTTACCTCTATATCTTAGCCAAAGCAGTTTAGTCATGGACAAATATGCCCCTGGAAAATGCTTAGATGGGCCTTTAAATGTGTCCCAAAATTTCCTAGATAGTTTTTTTAAGTCTATTTAAAAAAAAAAAAGCCACACGTGCTGTTATGTGCAGCTCACATCTGTGCCAGCACTGACAGTGCTAGAAAGGCAACCCCATTTAGTTTCTTTTGTTCTTTATATAAGAACTTGCTGCCTTGTCTTCTGGGCAACACAAAAGCCATTTTATTTCTAAGGAACACACACGTGCTGAGCAAACCCTTCAAGAGATTGTTGTTCCTGTCATGAGATCACTAAATTTCCCTTTGACCACTCTTTTTGAAGTTGTAGAAAACCTCAACAGGATTGCACTGCAAGGACAGAGCTGCTTGTGTCGGGATTTGCTTCAAGAGGTTAAAAAAAGGATTGCTGAGAGGTGCCTGAGGCACAGCAGGTAAATATGTGATTGCCTGGTGGCTAAAATCCACCTGTGTTGTGGCCACAGGTGAATTATTTTCATTTATAGATGTGCTGATGTTTAAGGTGAAATGGAGGGGCAGGGCAATAATCTGCCTTCTTTCAAGGTGGTACAGATGTTGTTTGAAATTCTTTGTATTCAGGCTCCCTCCAAAGCTCATGTAGCTTAATTTTGGCCACAACATATTGTGAGGATCAATCATAGATAATAGAGTTCATGTCAAAATGAGCTGGTCCCTCCATCCATGCAGACAATCCAAAAACCACACTGGTGATGATAAACAGATAGTAAAGCAAGCAGAATAAAAGTGGGCAGGTTTCTGGGCAGGTTTCTGGGCAGGTTCCTGGGCAGGTTTCTGGATAGGTTTCTGGATAGGTTTCTGGATAGGTTTCTGGATAGGTTTCTGGACAGGTTCCTGGGCAGGTTTCTGGACAGGTTTCTGGACAGGTTTCTGGACAGGTTTCTGGATAGGTTTCTGGGCAGGTTTCTGGACAGGTTTCTGGACAGGTTTCTGGACAGGTTTCTGGATAGGTTTCTGGGCAGGTTTCTAGACAGGTTTCTGGACAGGTTCCTGGATAGGTTTCTGGATAGGTTTCTGGGCAGGTTTCTGGGCAGGTTTCTGGACAGGTTTCTGGACAGGTTTCTGGGCAGGTTTCTGGGCAGGTTTCTGGACAGGTTTCTGGACAGGTTCCTGGGCAGGTTTCTGGATAGGTTTCTGGGCAGGTTTCTAGACAGGTTTCTGGGCAGGTTTCTGGATAGGTTTCTGGACAGGTTTCTGGGCAGGTTTCTGGACAGGTTTCTGGGCAGGTTTCTGGACAGGTTTCTGGATAGGTTTCTGGACAGGTTTCTGGGCAGGTTTCTGGGCAGGTTTCTGGGCAGGTTTCTGGACAGGTTTCTCCCTGGGGGTGACTGAGGTGTGCAGACTGAGGGAAAATTGCTGTAAGTGCCCAGAGATGTGCCAGTGGCACTTCCCTGGGGGACAGGAACACAGAAATCATTAACTCTGCAAAGGAATGGCCACAGTGAGGGGAGTTCAGATGGGAAGCAGATGGGAACCATCAAGGCCACCCTCCCTGCCTGCCTTGGCTGCTCACAGGAGTTTTGGCAGCAGTGCAGAAATATTTGCTGCCTGGTCCTGAAGGAGTGGCTGCTCCCTCTTGCATCCTTTGGGATTAAAGAACGGCCAAGGAGCCTAAACCAGGGCATTTTTTTGCCCTCATGCACCATTTTGTTCCACTTGGTGTGCTATTTTTTGGAAACAAGACGTTCTGCTCCACGAAATCCAGCTCTCCCCAGCAGGTGCAGGGTTTGGGAGCCAGGTCCAAGAGAGGAGTTTGCAGCTGAAGAGTTTGAACAGCAGCAGCGAGCAACCTCAGCTTGCAGTACCTCAGTGTTGGGAAGGTAGAATTAGAGAGGAATTATAAATATGACTCTGTAGCCAGAAAGGCTAAGGAAGAAATACGAATGAAAGCATGGTTTGAATAATTCAAAGTAACCGGGCTGGTATGCCAGAACACATTCTGTCCCCCAATAAAACCAATCTGAGACCCCTCTCCCCAGCCTCATAAGGAATGGTCTGAAGGACCCTGAGATAACTAAAAATATGCAAAAGCAGCGATTTCTATAGGTCACACCCAAATGTTACTGTATTAGTATACTTAGAAAGATTGGTTAGTAAAGGAATAGAATATTCAAATGTATAGATTATATAAGTAATTGTAAAAGAGAACTCTCGCTCTTGCTACTCTCTTGCTACGCTCTCTTAGCCCTCTTGCCTCACTCTTTCTACACTTGCTGCTCTTTTTCCCAGCTCTCTCACTTCTGTTCTGTCACTCTCTTAACAATCTTAAGTCTTGAGCTCATGTATTCATATTTTACCCCCTTTTGTATTGTTCCCTCTGAGCCTGCTTTGGGCTCTATCTGCTGGCTCATAGCAGAGCTCTCTCTCTCTCTGTCTCTCTCTCTGTCTCTCTCTGTCTCTCTCTCTGTCTCTCTCTCTCTGTCTCTCTCTCTCTCTCTCTATCCCACGCCCTGAAATAAACTCCTAACACCCAACTTGATTATAGAGGTCTCTGCCGTGTCTCAGACCGTCCACCCTGAAGCGTCTCCTACACCTCAGTCTGCTCACTGCTTGCTTCTGGCTTAGGAGCATAAACAAGCAAAAAACAAACTCCACAGAATGCTTTAACCATCCTAAAAACCCCAAACAAACCAGGCAAAGAGCAAAGCCTCTAAGAACTGTTGCTTCAGAAGCAGCGCTGGGACACGAGAGATTGCTCAGTTTAGCATCTGGCACATGTGGCAGCCTTGTCTCGTGTGTGAGAGCAAAAGGAACATCTGTCTGCAGCTCCTCTCGTCCATCAGGGCTGGACTGGTGTGTTCCTGCAGAGAAAGGCTGCTGGCAGGAGATTTCCATGGCTGTCCTCTGCTCTGCTGGGCTGCTGTTACCTGTGGTTGTGCTGGGATGGCTCCTAGGGAAAGCCAGTCTCTGGATTTGTCACATCCCCTTGGTCTTTTCTGCTGCCTTGGGCTGGTTAAGAGCACACTGCTTTGTCTGTTCTGTTGTTTTTTAAAGGTAATTTGCAGTGTTTGTGCATGAATTGATTGCAAAGGGCTGTTCTAAGCTTTATTCTGAGCTGGAATGTTTGTTGTACAGCAGGTTTTTCTCTATGGTATTCAAGATGGAGGGTTTGCAAACAGCTGCTGGAAATGAGAGGAAGCTCTTGGAGCTGAATTTGGGCAGCTGGAAGAGAGAGGAATGGGGTCTTTGCAGAAAGCCATAGCTCCACTGGCCTGGATACCCTTCCAGCAGTGGACAATGCAGTTCTGTGCTTTTAGATGGCGATGGGGAGCATAAAATGTGGACTGGGTGGCAGCTGGACTGCTGTGATTTTTTGTGTGGGAGGATCCTTATTTTCCCCAGGAAAGCTGAATTGGTCATTGTTCTCTCTGGAGGATGGGAATCACAAAAGAATGCTGCTTCCATTTATTCTCCTTGCAGTTTGAATTCAGCTCCAGCTACTTAATGTCAACGCTGCTTCCACAAAATGTTTCCAGTTCTGGAACAGCAAATTAAAATAAACTCCATCCAATTTAAAACAAGGCTCTAGATTTTGTTTGTGTCATGGTGTCAGCCTCCTTTAAACCAGAGTGAAATTCCATCTCTGGGATCACTCAGAATGAATTGTGTGTGAGGGTGTCTAAACTGCCTTGCAAATAAATCTCTCCAGCAGCAGCAGGGTTTATTTGTAGGAGCTCTGCTCAGCAGGAGCAGGAGTTCTGTGTGCCATGTAGCAGTCAGGATTCACAGCTTTCCTGCGAGATCTACTACTCCAGGAATAAAGAGTTCCTTTGTTTACAGGAGTGGAGGGGGGGAGAGGCACCCTCCAGGCTGTTGTTTCTGGCTCCTGACATGTGATAGAACACGAGCTCGTGGGATCTCAGATTGGCATCTTCACAGGGAGGGGGATCTTCAAGGGGAGCTGGGAGCTGACACTTTGTCATCTCGCCGTGATGAGCCCTAAAAAGAGCTGCTGCAAGCGCTGGAGGACGTGGTGCATGATAGGAACAGAATGCTGGGAGAGTTAAATTCAGGGGTTTGTATTCAGGAGCTGAACTGTGCCAGGTGTGGAGAGCTGCCTTGTGGGGAGCACTCACAGGTAATGGGAATTTCTTGGCTGATAAAAGGCTTCAGGCTCTGGCCTGATGGATCTTAAAAATGGTGCTGCTATTTGTGGGTGTGATTGGCAGCTGTAACCCCTCTCCTGCCCCCATCCACATCTTTCCCTCCCTAGTCTGAGCCAGCCATCAGACCAAAACATAATTAAACCTCGTATTTCTGACCCAAACTAGGCACGAATCCATCAGCATAGGGGGGTTTAATTTTTCTTAGGAGTCTAAGGAAGACAGACGCCTCAATCCCACTGAAATGCACACGTCTGTGCTTCTGACAGTGATCAGCTGAGCAGGGAGATTCCATTGGTGTACAATAAAAATGGTTCCTCATGATAATGCTGGGCTTGGGTTTCTGTTTTTTTAAGTGCTTTTGGTAGCATGATGCATCATTTTCAAGCTGTATGAATTAAATGGAGCCTAAGACATAGGACATTTGATAGACACCTCAATCCCACTGAAATGCACAGGTCTGTGTTTTTGAAACATTCAGCCATACTATTTAATATAATCCAATGGTGAGCTTTTATTAATGCATTCTGAATTACATATAAATATTTGCTATGTCATATTCCCATAGCTATGTCCATTCCATAGAATGTTTTAAAACAATAATCCTCCCACTGCTGTTTTTTTTTCTCTCTGTTTAATTTGACCACTTGATACCCACAAGTGCTTCCAAAGCTCAAGAGAACCCAGCTTTCCTCAGCTTCCTCCTTGTCTCTCATTGAGGCAGGCAGTGAATTACTGTGAATTCCATAAGTTTGCTCATCCTGAACAAACCTGAAGGAACAGAATGCTATAGAAATGTGCAAATAGCATTGGCCCTGCTGAAGTGTGATGAGGTTTTGCCTTCTTAAGTAAGCTTTGCCCTGAGTGTCATTATCCCTTCAGGATTATTGGGAGAGTTTGATACTTGTGCTGGTAACAAAACGTAAATGTCCTGTGGTTTGAAGATGGGAATGATGGAAGTGCAAAATTGGAGATATCTGAATGCAGCCTCCCACTTCAGCCAATGTTTACACCGGGAAGAAACAGTATTTGGAGCCTATATGCCCAATTTAAAAAACAAGCAAACAAATAAATAAATAAGTAAAGGCAGGAGGATTTATTCTGCCTTCCCTGATGGAAATCTTCATCCACAGCAGCTGCCTCCATGAGCCTGGCTCCCCCCAGGATCTGTGGGCCACCTTTAGAGGTGATGGACATCTCTAAAAGTCACAGTGCACCTCGCAGGAGATTTGGGAAGAGCCTCTGGAGCTCATCAGGCTCATACAGGAGCTGTGTGAGCTGGGTTGGGCTGTCTGTCTGCACTTGACTGGCTTACAAACAGCAATAAATCAATAAATTAAGCACATCTCTCACTTGCTCTGCTTCTTCCAAGCACACAAATATTTGTAGCTACAGGGAGATGAAGATTTCTCTCCTTATTGCAATAACATTATACCACAGTGCACCGTTTGTTTGTTTAGGTTAAAACCCTCTCCCTTTAGTGAAATTCCCTTTTCCTTCAAAGTAAGAGAGGCTCCCAGCAGAGGCTGAGGATATTCACAGCTTCCCAGAGCCAAGGGCCCCGTTTGCACCATCCCTGCAGTCTGGCAGGGTGTTTGGAGAAGGTGCATTGCTGCTTCAGATTGCCTTAGAGCTCAGCCACGGGGGAGAACTCCTCACTCAGTCTGTGCCACGCAGGTAAGAACTGAGATTTTTCTGTGGAGAAACCTCATTTTGTATTTTACTGTGTTCAGAGGGTATGGAATTAGCTATAATGGGCATCATTCTTGAGGAGTCCCCGTTGGCTGGTTAATACCTGGAAGATGAAGCTCCAGAGGAGCTGGGGTGTGTTGTTGGAGCTCAATATTGTGCAATTCTGAAAGATTTCCGTTCTTCTGGAGAGCCAAGGAATTGTTTATTGTCTAATAGGCAGAAACCAATTTTTATTTTGATTTCTTTGGGGAAAATGCACTTTGGAAAGGAGGCGATTAGTAAAGAATATGTGGAGTATGATAAAAGATAGTGTTATTATTTCAGTCCAGGGTTATTAGATAAAAGATGTATGTTATTATTTTCAGTCCAGGAACCCAGTGGTGTTGGGCTCTGGTTAAAAAAAAAAAAATAAAGGAAAAATATAAAAAAGAGAGAACTTTGTGCCTTGGTATGAACAGGTGCAGCAATTGCTTTTGAAATGAGTCCAAGCAAGTAACATTAAGTCCTCGTTTTACACCTCAGTGAATGCTGTGCAAAGAGCAGAACTTCCCAGCAGCATAAGCAGGCATAATTCCATCCATGGCTTTGGCCTGTTCACTTGAAGCAGCGCAGTGGGATCTGCTCACGCCTCAGCAAACAAAACCCATTCTATTATATAGGTCAGGATTTGTTTGGGGACAGTCCTGAGCCTTCTGAGTGCCTCCCTTCCCAAGGTTAACGCTGCCTCCCAAAGAGAGCTTCTGTTCCTGGGGCTGGAGGAGCAGCACTGCCTCCCCTCAGCTGGGACCTTTCAGCCCCAACAATGGCAGCAGGATTTGGCTTCCAACCCTTGGGAAGTTCCCTCGCAGAGAGGACAGGGAAGGGCTGAATGCACTCCTGGCACCGGAGCCTGAGGAACAGCTCCTTTAGAAATACGGCAGCTCTGGGAGACCACAGTGTTCCCAGCTTGAAATCCAGGGACAAAAAGGGTCAGGGAACCTTCCAGAGTGCAGGGCTGCTGTGGGGAAACAGCTCTGCTGCTGCTCAGGAGGTGCACCAGCCCCTGCAGAATCCAATTGCTGAATAGAAAAATAACTCTGGAAAGGAGACAGTGAGGGCTGAGCTCGCTGCTGATGGGGCAGGGAGCTGCTTTGGTCTCAAAGCTGTGACAGCCTCTTGTGAATGAGGAGCTGCCTTGGGATTCTCTGTGGCAGGTAAGGAATACATCTAATAGATCTAATTTATCTAATAGATCTAATTTATCTAATAGATCTAATTTATCCAACAGATCTAACACATTTAACATATCTAATATATATATAACATATATAATGGATTTAATATTCTGCCGGCTCCCTTCTTCTCTCCTTCCTTCTCTTCCCAACCAAGAGCCAGGGATAGTGGAGGGAGAAGAAGGGAATTTTCTTCTTTATTTCCTCTTCCTGTAGCTCTCCTCCAGGAGCTCTGCAGTGCTGCCCAGTGCTCTTGCATTAGGCTCAGCATTTTTTTCAGAAATGTTGGTATTGAATATTTTCTTTTTTAGCTTTATTTTAAAAATTCATCGAAGCAAGGTCGTATTTTGAATATTTCTCTCAGTGTTCCCATCACAGGACCCAGAAAAGCTCGGTGCTCACTGGGCTTTTCCCAATTGCTGCAAAACCTTGAACCTGTTGGGAACTACTCAGATTTTTTGGTTTTTTTTTTTATGTTTTGCTTTTTTTAATGGAAGCATTTCTGATGAGGCAAATAAAAAGACATTTCCACCCATCTGCTCCCTGGCATGTTTCTCATGGAAGGATGGCTCAAAGTTTTCCTCCTGCCATTCAGCTATGTTAAAATTCTGGGGTGCTACCTTAATTTCAAGCATCAATCTCACCAGTTTAAAGCAAAACTTATTCATTTTAGTGTAAAGAAAAAAAAAAAAAAAGCCAAACAGCTACATCTAAAGAGGGAAAGCACGTAATTCTCATCAAGTGTTGATTAAAGTCTTGAATAAAATACATTTTTCCTGTGCCATCACTGCTGTAGACTGTTAATAAAAAGAAAAGTAAAGCTCAGCTGTGCTCTCCTGGAGCTGGAGGAGGCAGCAGTTATTTGCTTCCCATTAGGAAGGTGACATTCCCAGATAGATGGCCTAGAAAATTGTTCCCAGAGAGTGAGAAAAATGAATTCAGGAGGGTTCCTGGGCATCCAGCTCTCTGCTTTGAAACAAATTGCTGGGTACCTGCAGCACATGGCACTGTGACAAGTGTTCAGCCTGGGGGGCGCTGGCACAAGAGGAGATGCTCCAAACACCTCCTCTCCTTCACATTCTGGCTGAGCTTGCAGAGCTGGGCTACAAAATTCCCCTGTTTGGGGCTTTTTGTGGACAGTGATCAGCTGAGCAGGGAGATTCCATTGATGTACAATAAAAATGGTGCCTCATGATAATGCTGGGCTTGGGTTTCTGGTTTTTGAAGTGTTTTGGTAGCATGATGCGCTCATTTTCAAACAGTGTGAATTAAATGGAGCCTAAGACAGAGGACATTTGGCATTTGTGGGGATTTCTGTAGCAGTTTTCATGTGTGGTGGGATTTTTTTCTTACCTAGAAGAAGCTGTTTTGCAATTGGCTTTTTTGCAAATCAAATTTTTTTGGCTTGCTTTTGCTCCTAAACATGAAAACACACCTTATAAAACCATAAGTGCAAGGGGAAATAAATCTGAATTCCTTATTCCAAAACACATTTCCCTCCCCTTGAGATCTCTTTGTCGGTGTTTGGCACTGTCACCCGTGTGGCTGTGGGACTGTCCCTTCAGCCAGGGCTTGGAAAGGTTTAAATGAGGAGAAACTGAGCACTCCCAAGCTGCTGCTGAAGGGAGTGAGGAAAATGAGGTTTCGTGTGCCATTTGTATTCCCCCTGGGTTTCTGACCAGCTTCTCAAAGAGAAAGTGAGGAAAAGATTCCCACTGTGGTTCCTGTGGAGCCCAGCTACTGTGAAGGGATTGGGGGAGCTGCAAAAGAGCATCAAAATACCTGTAAGGACAGATCCATGTCCTTATTTTTCCACGAGAAAAATAAGGCTCATCATGATGGTGCTCATTATGAGGTTTGTTCTTTGATTTAACAGCTTCCTGGAACCTGGGACTGACTCCTGGTCACATCTGGGGTGGAATTCATCAGCTGTTTGTTAGGAAAGAGCTACTACAGGGCCACAGAATGCAATTACAAAGCTGACACTTTGCCAGGACTCTGGATTTACCTTTCAGAAAGTGCCAGGGAATCTTTCACAGTCACAGATCATAACTCTCACCTTTTGGACGGGACACGAGGCCGGCTTTATTGGGAAAATACGGTTGCAGAAATAATTTGCCCGGTGTATAAATAGCATCTGCATGTGGTTGTGTTCCTCGGGAGAAGAAGGGGAGCCAGCTGAGCTGCCAAGCAGCACAGATAAATTCTATCTGGAAAAGAAAAGTATTGGTTGCAGGAGGACAGAGGTAATTGGGACCATATGTTGTTCCAAGCTTTTCCTCAACTGAGCAGTCATGTATTACAGTGCAAACAGCTGAAACTGCTCCACACTCATCTCCCAGTTATTTTGTCTGCTCCCTGATGGCCTTGAGTTCTTTGGGGCTGTGAAAACCCAAAAATCTTGGTTGTTGCCCCAGCAGGAGGCAGTGGCTCAGCTGGAGGAGCGAGAGCCAGAGGTGAGCTGGGCTGGTGTGGAGCAGCAGGGAGAAAAGAGTGCCCTGGGTGTTGACATCAAATAGCTGGAGAAGGTTTAGGAGTGATGGGAAAAAGGAGTTTCCTTCAGTCCCATGGGAAGGATCTCTGGAAAGGGAATAGTGTGGAATGGGACCAGAGGCAGAAATGAGGAATGCCAGAGGTGGCACAGAGCGTGTGGTGCGTGTGAGGGACTGTCCAGCTCTGCTGCAGAGACCACTTTTGTTCCAGAAATTACTTGAGGATGCTTTTAGCAGGAAGCAGGGAATGTTCAAATATGAGTGAATATTCAGATTATTCTATGGACATTTGACCTCTGGCTTTCTGAAGGCTGATGGAGCAGGACTTTGCAAGGCCCAGGAGGCACATTAGCAGTGAGCAGCATCCAAATGACATTTCAAACACTAAATACAGCAACTCCCTCTCCTCTCATATCCCATCTGTCATTGTTCTGTCTGTCTGGCTAATTTACTGGAGTCTTGTCACGAGACAGTTTATTTATCCTCATCACAGACTTATTCCATGTATCCAAGATTCCCACTTTGGCTGAGGGAAGGAATATCACTGCGGTGCAATTCCCCACTTGGCTGAGAGATAAGCTACCAAAATCTCAATGTGCTCCCCATGAGCAGTGTGGTAGTGCCCCAAATCAGTTCTTGGCCCTGTGCCTTACCATTGAAAGCCACAAATCACCTGTCTTCCTGTCTTGAAACCTCAGAGTTTGCTCTAGTAGAGGATCAGCGTTGTTAATCCTGCACCTGTCCTGATAAAATGTTGTTCTGTGATGATAATTGCACATGTGGTGCAAATTTACTTTTGCTCCCTTTCCTTACTTCTTTGTTGCTGCTGCTGTTGTCTCATCACTGCTCCTTGTACATTTTTTCCTGCCTGGCTTCATAAAATGAGATTCACAAGGGGCTGGAATGATCCTTCCAGCCTGGAGAGCATGGCCAGGCTGGGAGCTGGCTGGGAGAAGGTGTTTGTGCTGCATTATCCACTCGGTAAAAAATGCAACAGATGCTGCTCCTCTTTGTCTGGAGATCTTCCCAAATCCAGCAACAAATAGGGACAAGGCAGCACACCTGGGACAGAGCCAACAGGTGAATAATTCCTCTATTCAGGCCTGGAAATTCATAATCCAAGGGATTTCCCACACCACAAAACACAAACTCTTAGTCCAGCCCAACGCCACAGCTGGCTGCGCTATCCCAGACAGAGAGGGTATCTCTGGACGTGTCTCTGCCTCCCACTATTGCTCCTGCTCCCCTTTTCCCATCACTTCATTCCCCAACAGCAAGGGAGGTGAGGAATTGCCATCCCAGCTGTCCCAGAGCTCATCCTCTCCTCCCGTGGTGTGTTTAAAATTGTGAAGAGCAAGCAGGGGAGAACAGGAGCAGAGTTTCAGCACTGCCTGTTCTGGAGACTTTTATCAGCAGGGTGAGGTTTTCTCTGATGAGAGACCCCCCTTTCCCTGCCCCAGGCTGCTGGAACTGCTCCCTGCCTGTGGGAATCTTCCTGTGCTCCTCTCCCCGAGCTGATTTTGGTGTTTGCCCTTGCGGGGGTTTCCAAGGGGCTCTCTGATCTCCCACATCACTCGAGTTTGCTGATGGAATCTCCACCTGGGAGCCTTCAAAGTGTGGCTGCCAGTGGCCTTTGCATCATAAATAATGGACATTGCCCAGGATAAAGTTTGGAGAAAGTGGGTGGAGGTGAATTTTTTGATTGAGAGGAGGAGCGTGTGCGGCTTTGAGTTTTTTGGTTTTTTTCCTTCTCTGCTTTTCCAGAGCACTGGAAGATATAATGGCTGTATGAATTGCTATTTAATCAGGGATGCTAATTAAGTCTTAGCTCTTTAATGCTTTCATGGGAGAGCTGTATATGATTTGCAGTGGCTGGAATTGCAGTTGCAGGCAATTAAGCTCCTCTTGGCTTTGTAGGACCTGAAAGTGCAATTTTCTGAGGGATATTCAGGGCTCAGAGAGATCCTGTCACCTTTAACACTTCTCTTGGCCTGAGGGTAGGAGATGTTTGGAAAAGGAAATATTCTAAAGCAGCGAGGCAATGAAGCAATACAATCATTTCAGATTTTAAGCAGCCTTTTTTGGAGTGTGTAATTACAGTAGTACATCCACTTTTATGGCACAGTTAATATAATTGAAGGTTAAATATAAAGCCCATTCGGAGAAAGAAATTTTGCTTGCTTTTTTCACTTGTTTAGTTTTATACTGAAATCGAGAAAGGTTTTGATCTGGGGCTGTCTGCTGCCTTATCAGCAAAGAATTCCCACTTCTGGGTCTGAGCAATCCTTTCCAAACAAGCTGGTCCCACCAGCAAGTGAATGGAGACCTTTAAGAAGTGGGACAAAACGTGTGGAACACTTGTCAGGCTTGTGAAGTACAGTCAAAACCAACCCAGGAGCTAAATCTTCAACAGAGAAGAGCAAGCAGATCTGTTTGTGATTAAGAACAGGCTGGGACTTTTAGGGTTTGAGGGGTTTTAGTTCCCCAAACATTGCATTTTGGTAGCTGAGATCAGTGATACAGAGTGGTGCTCGCCTTAATTGTTGATCCTCTGGGAGCTGGTTCAGTAATCATGTCAGAGCCTGGCATCCACCAACATGCCATTTCTGCATGGTAAAAGTGACAGAAGGGAGAAGAAGAATGAAGAAAAATATTTGTATTTCTCTTTCTTGATCAGAATACTTCTCAGAAAAGAAGCAGTCTGCCCTTGGGAGAAGGATAATTCAGAGACATTTCAGATACTTGAGGCCTGAGAAGGAGAGCACAAGATGGACTTGTTAGATTAAAAGTGTGGTCCATAATCACAGCTGCTGAGGTCAGAGGGGTCCCTTCTCTTTCCCCCTTTGTGCTGCTCAACAGGGCGGATGGAAGTGGGAAGGTGAGGAATGAAATCCTGCTCTTTGCCTGCTGCCCACAGGTTGGGCAGGTTCCCTTTCCCTTGGCCCTTTCCCAGTGCTCCTGCACTGCTCTGTCATTTTCCAGCTGGCTGCCCCCATTCCAGCACTAAATGATTTCACACCACAGCCCCAGCGATGACAAACTGGCAAACGCTGATGGAGGGAGCAGATCCCACAGAGCGTGGCCATGCAAATGGGGCTGAAATTCCCTGTGCCAGCGTAGCCAAGCAAATCCCCGAGCTCAGCAAGTCAGCTGGGCCACTGGAAATGCTCCAGTGGGTAATTTGATGAGCTTATTCAACAGGGCTGTGTGTGGCAGCTGAGCTGGCGTTTTCTGAGCCTTTTTAACTGCCTGGCTGCTGGAATGCTCTGCTTGGTGCTGATCCTGCGCTACCTGGGAGCTTCCCACCAGCACCCAGGGCTTTCCTTGTGAAGAACTTGAAGTGGTGCCATCCTGCCTTCAGTCTGCCCTGAAGTGTTTTCAATCAAATGCATGAAATAAAATGTAGACAAGCAGGAATGGTGGTTGATAAGAAACAGAGGCTCTTCATGCTTTGCATTTCCAACCTGTGTCGGAGCTGGGGTTAGCAAACTTCCAGGTCTGCTCCCTGCAGAGCTTTTCTGTGCACTGGTTTGATTTTTTAGCTGATTTCTAGCCTGCCCCTCTTTTGATCAAGCCCCACAGGTAAAGAGGGAAGTTGTTTATGGCATAGATAGTCAGACTTCAGAGGCTCAAATCTCCCCAAGGATCTGGATACCCAATTGCTGCTGAAACACTCGTTCCAAAACACGGGAATTGCTGAGAAGAGCCCTTTGGATGCTGCAAATTGCACTGTGATTCTGAGAGGGGAGGAGGACAGGCATTCTGTCAGCTGCTCTTTTGAAGCTCATGGTGACCTTTGGAAAGTTGATTGTTCCCCTCCACAGGAGCTCTGTCAGGGAAGGGGCTGCCCTTGGAGGCGTTTGCAGCCACCCCATCCTCCAGAGCCCGTTGGCTTGGGAAAACTTCATGGAAATGTGGAAAACTTTGTGCTCTAGAGCCAAACCTGCTCTTCCTGAAGAGGACCAGGTTCCTGTTCCTGCTTAACAAGCTCCTGTTAGATGGCTGTGGCCATTTCACCTTCCTTTTCTTTTGCTGTAAAACAGACAAATGTTCCTCGATTGATTTTTGCCCTCTGAAAGCTGCTCTGTGTACGGTCCTGGCAGGGAGGAATTGCTGCTGCTGAGAGAACTCACAGGCATCATGCAAGATCAATGCCTCCCTAATTTGTTCCAGTGTGAAAAGACATGTTTTTCTAAGATCTCCTCCATGGATTTACCTGGAAATCCGCTCCTGCTTGGAAAGGTTGTCTGGGCAGCCCTGAGATGCTGATGGAAGTGGAATGCATCGATCCCAAGGAGTCCCTGTGGTGAGATAAAGTGAAATCCATGAAGGGAAAAGCATGGAGTAGAACATGTACTACAGTGTGACAGCAAAGGAATAGTTGCTAATCCATCCCAAATATCACTGGATGCCTGCTGATAAATAACATTCCTCATCTGTTATCCAAAAGCAGCTGAGAAGATACATTTCCCTGATTGTCAAAAAAAAGTACCCATTTTCAGGCTGTTTTCTCAAATAAATTAATTTCTTATTGCATCTGTGATGGCCTGAGGGCTCTCTTCTCACATCCCCCCCTGGAGAAACTCTGGCACAATAATCTAATTTGGACTCGCTGAGATTAGGCATTGTGTGCAACACAACAGGACTGTGCTCCGTGGGGTATTTGTACATTCCTTTTTGCCAGTGAGGATCCTCTCTACCAGCTCAGGGTCACAGGCTCAGATTTTACAAGTGCTTAAAGGTAGGAGCTCCAGATGTGCTTCAGGAAACTGAATTTTTGCTGCTTATCAACTACAGATCTGGCCCAGAGCAATGTGAGTGGAGAGAACTGAATGTCACTGTTGGGTCACACTGGGGTTTTTTGTTTGTTTTTATACAGATGTCCTTTAGGCTGAGTTGGAATTTAGGGAGCTTGAGGAAATTTAAAGAGAGACACTAAGAAATCTCATTTCTTGGGTGAATCTGGAGCACTGATTGAGAAGTAGAGGGTTTATTACCCTTCCTGTTGTTCTGCCTTAACCCAAAAGTCAGTCCAGCTGGAGTTCTTGGAGAAGCCCAGCTGTGGGAGAGGGTTTGATCTGTGTTTTTATTACTGCTAATTTCATTAATAATAGAGCTGCTGTCCAGGAAGAGACTGAATTCCTGAACCAGAAATACACTCAGGCTTTAAATGCTTCAGTTACAAGGTGGTTTTGTTTACTCTGAGAATGTATTCCCCACCGTAGCTGCTGTTTCAGATATTTTAATGTTGCTTTTATATGTGCTCACAGTCATTAGTTTGCAAATGATGATTGAATTAGCAAATTAGATTCCTTCACCCTTGGCAAGTGCCACAAACCTTGCAGTTGGAAGGCTGTGAAAGTCTGAGGGGGTGAAAAAGCAGCTCCTAAAAAAAAAAAAAACCAGGAGTGGGGTGGGGGGAACCAAATTATTTGCTGCAGAAAATAAAGTTTTATCTGATGTAACTAAATGCCTATAACTGGGTTGAGCTTTTTCTTTTCTATAGAGTCAAATGAGATTAAAGTGGTATCAGCATGAATGTTCAAATCCTCAAGTGTGGATCTGGAAAAATGTTTCCTGATATGTTCTATCAGGGCAGGCAGATGAAAATAAAGCTGTCAGTCCTGCAGATTGCTGCAGACTCATCCATTTTGAGAGCAAGGCAAGCACTGTGTGCGCTCTTACCTGAGAGGAAAACACATTTTTCCTCCTTAAACTTCTCGCTGATGAACTGTGTACCTTTGGAAAAAAGGCAAGCTTAACCTAATCTCCTCCAGAGGGGGAAAAAAACCCTCACACCTCCCATGTGTCATATTTTTGCTCAAGTGGTTTCTTTTGCAAACAAATGATGAGGGGAAGGTAACCCTCCCCTCTGCCTCCTGGAGGAAGGTGTTGGCCTCCCAAGGTTTTATACTGAAAAACACACCCCAGAGATCAAGGAAAATGTGTTTGGTCGAGGCTGAGAGCAAATAATTCAATTTCTGCCTTTGAATGAGCAGCTGTCCCCTTGGAGCAGAGATGGTCATTGGGCTCCAAGTGAGGATTTGACACTTTGGACAAGACCTGCCATGTCACCAGCAGGGCTCCCCAGGAACCTCTGCTATCCTCAGAACCCTTGCCTGGCCCTTGTCAGGAGCACAGCTGGCTCTGAACTTACCCAGGTGACCTGTGCCAAGTGGGACCTGCAGCTGTTCTCCTTCTCCTCTTGCTGCCCTGGGCTCCTGATCAATGACCCCAGTTAATTCTGCTCTGCTGTGGCCTCAGCATCCCTGACAGAGGAGCTCCAGAGCTCCAAGCACTTCCTCTGGGGCACAGACCGAGGGGAAAATTGTCCCAGATGTTGGCAGCAGCTCTCAGCTTGCAGAATTAACCTTTGCTTCCAGATTGTCTTGAATTGTCCTCGAAGCCTTGACGTTCACCAGACACCAACTCAGAGCGTTCACTGCTCTGAGCAGTGGCACTGCTGGTGCACAGATGTCTGCTGGTCAGTTCACTGAAAATAAATAAAAAAACCCAAAACCAAACACAAATCAATTCTTCACGAGGCAGGAAATTGTTGCTCTGTGTTTACACTGCAGTCAGGAAAGTGGATATTTTGTCTTATATTTGAAATTACTGGCTTGCAGTGAGAGGCAGATATTTGTAATGGTCCCAAGCAAGGAGAGTTGTTGGTGGATGCTCAAGGCATGCCTGAGGAGATTGTTCAATATATTTATTTTGACCAAAGCAGCAAAGCTTCAAAGCTTCTTTGCAGCTAGAAAGCTCCAGACAGGTTAAACCAAAATTCTAGTGATGGCTTTCCATGCGTGTCCTCCACACTGGAAATCTTTGTACGATACTTCAATAAATTCAAATGAAACCTATTTAAACCATCACTGTAGTCAGGTACAAACCACCCAGGTGCACTTTTAACCTTATAAATAAAATGCCACAGCACAGATATGACTGCCCTGGAGCAAAGGATCCCAAGTCCCCTCACCCTGGGCTTGACATTCCACACAGATGCAGGGAAATGTGAGCAGGGGCTGCACCCAGACCTCAGGTGCCACCTGACAAATCCAAATTTGAGCCCCAAAGCCAAGCAGAGACTTCCTGCCAGGGCCATGTGAGGATTCAGGAGAAGGTTTGCATCTCTTAAAGGCCAATTAGTTCCAGGAAGTTGATCTGAGGTGCTGCTGAGTTGTTGTTTCGGGAATTAGGGCCGGGATTCACGCCTCCAAAATCGCCCCAAACGCATTTGTGTTCCGTTCTGAGCGATGCCAGGGTTTTAGAACAGACTCTGACCCCAATGCTTGTCTTCAAGGGAGGCTGGAAATCCTCTGGGACAGGCGTGAAGCCTTGCCCTGCTGGCATTGTCACGCCATTGAGCCATCAGCCAAAAGCAGCAAGGACTGCTTTTCGTGCACTGACCACTCTCAAAATGCTGAAATTTCTCTTAAGGTTTTTTTTTTACTTTGATTATTTTTATATTTCCCTTTTTTCAACTGGAAAGAAAACAAATTGTTCTATTTATCTCCTACCTTCAGAGTGAGTGCCCTGATTGTTTGTCCTTATCACTTCAAGGCAGAAAGTTTTATAGATTTGCAAAGCATGAAGATATTGCAGCTTCAAATTCCCGATTTGGCAGGAGGGGTGAGGGGGGAAGAATTTCTTGTTTCCATTTAAACTGCTTTTAGTTCAGACTGAAATCCCATTTAAACCTGAAGCTTTGGATTGAAGTTTGAGGATCAAAGAAAACAGAACAGATAGAAAACGTGGCTTTAGCTTGGAGCTATATCTGAAAAGGGTAACCTCAGATTCAGGGCTTTTCTTCTCTCTACTGCACCCCCTCCAAAACAGTCTGATTTCTCCAGTTTCTCCTGCCAAGAGTCTTAACTGCATTAACATGTGCATGTGCCTGCAGCCCTTTTTTGTTTGCTTTGCTCTGTATGATAACTGCATGTAAGAATCACCAATGTAAAGACTTTTCTTATTCAGAAAAGAGGGCTATTTAAAAGAAGCCACAAGCTAAAACGTAGAGGAAGCCCCAAAATTAGAATCCTTTGGATTAGCAGTGCTGGCAGCTGCTGTTGGCAGTTGAGAAGCTTTGTAAACCAGGAAACAGCATCTGCCAGAGCTGCCTCCTCTCCACCAGGCTTGGGGAAGTGCAGGCCTTGAGTTGGGCTAAAATTGGAGAAGGAGTTTTGTGGGAGTGGTGGAGGGAAAAAAAGAAATTACAATAAAATGATAGAAACTGAAAGAAGCTCGACTTGCACAAAGGTGGCACAGCCAAGCCTCTAAAGAAGAAAAAAGGATAATTTAGCTCTGTTTGTCAAAATGTATTTCTAGCCCTCACTCTGATGTTGGAGCTCCTGCCTGGTGGGTGGGTCTGGGAGCTGCAGACATCTTCCCCCTCTGGATGTCACCCAAAGTGACCTGCGCAGCCACACAGACAAAATCTGATCTCAGATGTGCTGAGATGTCATCCCCTGAACAATAATTCAGCCCTGGCACTTTCAGACAGAGTTTTCAGGTTTAAGAGAAACTCAAATATCCCCAAAATCTGAAGCAATCACTGGAGGTGGCAGGAGAAGCACAAGGGAGACATCCAAAACAAAAATGTTGTATTTTTGTGGCCCAAATACTGTTGGCTTTATTAGTGATTTTGAAGCTCTACTTGAGTTTGAATTGATCTTCAAAGCTCTAATTTTTCTTCAGCATTACTTTACAGGAATTGTTTTTCTTCTTCTTGTGGCTTCATTCTTAAGCTTGAAAGTTCAGTAGTATTTTTAAATCTAATAAAGAGAATTGTAAACACAGTTAAAACGTTATTTCTCTATCTCCTCCTCACCCCCACAATGGTGAAGAGGCCCCATTTCAAGCATTAAGAGCCTTTTCAGATTAGAGATCCGTTTTAAGACAGTGTCTGGTTTAAATTTGGCTTAATTGGGCCTTGGGAGCTATGTGGGAAATTAGAGGCTGAGGAGAACCAATCATTTGGTGAAAAGCTGAGTGTTTGGGTCAGATCTGTGAATTTCAGCCTTGGAATCTTGGTCAAAGCATTCAGTGTTGCCTTGGCTGCTGCTCCTCATCAACATTGGGCTCTTGTGTGTGATGTGGGGACTGACCCAAACCAGGAGCCATTCACAGGCTGCTGATCAATGTAGTCACTGTTTCCTTCAAATATGAGGAATTCAGGCTGGAATGATGTTCCTTCTGCTGCATCCTGACACGTGGTTCTACCTGCTCTCACCCAAAACAATAACTCTTCTAAAAAATGGCACAGGAACAGATGGGAGCTGCCTCCAGTCCTCAAACACAGCAAAAATCCTGGGGGACTCGAGCAGCACCTTCAGAAGGCAGGCAGAGAGTTTGGCATCGTGTTTTCACATCATGTTTTCACCAAAGGAAATATTTTACTTCAGGGATGTGGAACCTCCAAATAATTTAGGTGGTGTGGTGGTTCTCATAGGCTTCCAAAACTGGTGGCCCCTCGTGCTGAGTGCCCAGGCCTGGCTCTGGCAGATTTAGGCACTGGCAGAGCAGATTCAGGGCAGCAGGACCACCTTCTCCATCTCTGTTCCCTCATGGAACACTGCCTGCCAGCAAATTTGGTTCTGGCATGCCAGGGAATTCTCTTCTTTGGGAAGAGAAATGGCACAGAGCTTAGAGATTGGTAAAAATTAAATAACAAACATCACCCCCAATTGCTTACACTGAAATTTATTTATTTTTTTCCCCAGAGACCGTGGTCCTTGCTAGAGCTTTTATGTGCTTTTATTTGCCTTTATTTGCTTCCACGAGGCAAAAAGTCTTTCATACTTAGTCATTTGTACATGCTGGAGATGAAAAGAGGCCATCAGGAAAGTGTAGCAGCATTATTATTGAAGGTTAAGGGATTGCACTGGCACGCAAAGAAACTCTGCTCTAAATTCTGCTCCAGCCTCCTGCTTGGGCAAATTACTTTGCCTTTCTGAGTACTTGCTGCTCCCTTTTTCTGTGCTGGCTTCCTGCATTGGTGTGTCTCCAAGGACGGGCTTTGTGCAGCTCCCTGGGCCAGCAGGAGCTCAATGCCCCTGAGGCAGGAAGTCACAACTGCCCAACTCCTGCCCGCAGCAGCATCCCGGGCCACAAACTCCAAAAACATTAAAATAAAGGTGCAAAACAGCAGGAAAAAGGGGTGGGTGGGCTCTTTTAGCACCCTCATCTCCTCCCAGGCAAGGGGATGGGAGAAGGGGAGCAAATATTGTGATTTGTGGTAGCTGTGAGTGAGAGTCTTTAATTTCTGCGGTTCAGCACAGGGAAGTAAATCCATTGCTCCACTAAATTTGGATTTGGCTTTGTTTCTGTGGCCAAGATGGATCAGGAATGTTGGGTTATTTCCTGGGTGTCAGCAGAGGGATAATGGAACCTGTTGTAGCATCAACCCCAATGCTGACTGGCACTGATTGTGTCCTTTTTTGAGCCTCTCCCTGATCCCCAGATATTACATTTTTTGTGTCCCTTTTTTGAGCCTCTCTGTGTTGCATTTTCTACCCTGCAAACCAGTGTGGGCTCCCAGGGAAGGCCTTGGGGTCTGCACAACAACAATTAACAGCAATTAGGGCTAAAGAACGACACCCAATCAATGAAAAGAGCAACGAGCAAACCCATTTTTGAGCAGCAGTGTATCATCACCCTGCTCCATTAAACTTCAGAAGGATGGGAGTACAACCAGGAGTCCAAACAAATATGGGAATGCTGTCCTGGCTTTTCTAAAGCAAATCCTATTTACTGTGTGGGAGCTGGAAGTGAACGTGTGGTTGCAGTAGATAGTGATTTTTATATTTTATTGTATTAACTATTTTTTATTAAATTTATATTTATTTATTTATATATTTATTTATTATATTTAATCAGTCTAGAAGCTAAAAATAGAAATTGTGACAAGGACTTTATTGCAAAGGAATCCAACAGTGCAAGCAGCAAAGGAAGCATCGTTCCAGAAGGTGGGAATCACCAAAGCAAGCAGGTACCCCAGAGCCATTTGGTTCTGTTGTAAATTGCTAAAAATCTATCTGAAGTTGGGCCCAAAATGTTGTGGAGTGTAAATATAAAGTAGTAGGAGCAGATGGTGCTAATGTGGGCTGAGGAAAAATACACTCAGAATAGTTTGTGACCACCCCCAGCCTGGTTAGAGCTACTGGGATTGATTAGGAATTGCTGTTAATCACTGTAAAATCTTTGTAAGGGACTGATTACCAGTTAGTTTGGATATAATTCCATGATGAGTGGAAAAAGCTTCTCCTTCCAGCATCTCTTGTCTGTTTTAAACAAAAATCTTACAAGGTCAAGAAGGGAATATCACTACATGTTTACAAGAAAATGTAGATTTTGCAATGGGCCTCCTGCAGACTCCCAAGACTGTTGGGAAAATTTTGAACTTGTGGTTTAACTGTGTTTTGCTGTATCCTGACCCTGATGTTAACAAAAAGAACAAAATCCATTGTCTTTCAGAAATAACCTTGCTATGGGCTATGTGGCCAGCACTTTTCATGATTTTGCATCTTGCATTTCTTTTTGCTTCTCTTTTCTTTCATTTTACTGTGACTTTTTATTTAATTTTTCTGTGATTTTTTTCTTTAATTTTACTGGGTTTTTTTCTTTAATTTTGCTGTGTTTTTTCCAGACTAATTATGGAACCCCTTATAATTGCACAACTAGTCATTTGCTACTAAATCCTTTAGAAATATGAAAGGATTTTTTTGAAATATGGAAGTTTTTTTGAGGATTAAGTGGTTAATATCTATTTAAGGATCTAACCAGGATATGTCCTTGGTAGCAACACTGTATAAGAGACAAGCTCTCTCTGCAGGTTAAACCTTTGCTATAGCTACAGAAAACTATAAATCTCATGTATGCCACAGAGATTTGGACAGTTCTGCTGGCATTTTGTGGCTTTTGGGTTGAATCTTTATTTCTGGAGGGCTGAGTTATCCTTGCACATGAAGATTGGAAAAGTACAAATCAGCTGCTTCTCCTTCCTGGTGGTGGTGGGCCTGTTTCCAAGCCATAGTTAAATATGAAATCCTTACTCTTTCTCTGGATTCCTGTGGCAATTTGTGCATCCCATGAGAGACACAGAAGTGCTACAGGAGGGTTGGTGCCCCTTAAGGAGGGGCAAGACAGGCTGTTTTTAAGAAACTCTTTTCCTCCTTCCCTTCACGTGCAGGCTCTGCTGTGTGGCTAGAGAGGGAATTTGTTTCCTCAGGAATGGCTAAAACTGGGAGCCAGCAGCTGAGCTTCCCTGGGGGTCTGAGAGCCTGAAGGGAAATTGTCTGGCAGGAAAGGGCCTGGGGGTGCTGGGAACAGCCCAGGGCTGCCCAGGTGGGCAAGAGGCCACTGGCCCCTGGGCTGGGAATAGAGAGGCCACAGGAGCAGGGCAGGGATTGTCCCCTGGGCTGGGAATAGAGAGGCCACAGGAGCAGGGCAGGGATTGTCCCCTGTGCTGGGAATAGAGAGGCCACAGGAGCAGGGCAGGGATTGTCCCCTGGGCTGGGAATAGAGAGGCCACAGGAGCAGGGCAGGGATTGTCCCCTGGGCTGGGAATAGAGAGGCCACAGGAGCAGGGCAGGGATTGTCCCCTGGGCTGGCACCGCTGAGCCACCACCCCAAACCCTGGGGCACCTCTGGACCCTCACCAGAAGGACCTGGAGGGGCTGGAGCGTGTCCAGGGCAGGGAACGGAGCTGGGAAGGGGCTGGAGCAGCTGAGGGAGCTGGGAAAGGGCTCAGCCTGGAGCAAAGGAGGCTCAGGGGGAATTTCTGGCTCTGCACAGCTCCTGCCAGGAGGGGACAGCCGGGGAGTCGGGATCTGCTCCCAGGGAACAGCAACAGGAGGAGAGGGAACAGCCTCAAGTTGCTCCAGGGCAGATTTAGTTTGGAGATCTGGAAAAATTTCTTCAGCAAAAAGTTGTCATGCACTGGCAGAGGCTGCCCAGGACAGTGGCTGAGTCACCATCCCTGGAGGGATTCTAAGGAGGTGCAGATGTGGCACCTGGGGGCAGAGGACTACGGTGGGCCTGGCAGTGCTGGGTTGGTCAGGGATGGACACGGGGATCTGACAGGGCTTTTCCAACCTAAATAATTCCATGACAGTTCTGTCATCTCTCAGCACATTCCTGTACTTCCCCCACATTATGCCAAGCACTGTGTGGGGAGGAAGAGAGGGAAATCCACTGGCCTCTCCTGTTACTCTCCAGGCTTTGTCTCACCCCAAGTTTGACCCCAGCTCTGTCTCCCCACTCCAGTGGCTCTTTTTTTGGAAGAGTTGATGCTCAAAGTCTCGGCATCCTCCTGCCTGACTCCTCTGGCCTGAGGCTCCCCACAGCAGGAATTGCCTCTGGAATTGTCCCCTCAGCGTTGGCTCTGGGCAGGATCAGCCCCTGCTGTGGCAGATGGAGCCTCCAGCTGCTGCCAAGGGCTCCCTGCACTGCTTTCACCTCATTTTCCACCCTGACCTCAAAACTGGCCCCTTGCTCCCAGTCCAGGGCTCCTTTTGGTGTCTCTGGCTGCAGGGTGAAGATGCTGGCTGGAGGATTTAGAGACCAGGCTATAAAGGAAGTTCACCGCATCAGCCTAGGAAGGATGGGATCTGATTTAAGCCCTCCTCAGTGGGAAGCTCAGCCACAAAGATCAAAAAAGTTGGCAATAAGTGAAACCTGAACCTGGGCTTTCCTCTGCCAGGCTTTAAACTGAGCCAGATCCTCCCTCTCTGTCCTTCTTGAGCTGTTCTTTGTAGCATCAGATTACACCGAGGAACTGGGCTCACATGGGAGTGCATTCTCCACATCAGTGCAAATTAAAAAAAGTGGTTTAAATAAAAATATTTGCTGGATAGAGCTTGGTTCTGCCATCCAGCATGAACTTGCATGATCACATAAAATAAATGAAGCAATGAATTAATCTGGATCCTAAGCTAGCAGAAGCAGCAGGCAGTAGACCAGGTTATAATTTATACTGAAATGGCAAAACTTGTTCAAGTTGTTCCAATACCTCCTTTCTGGCCTGTGACATCTGCCTCAAACTGGAGCCTTTCCTGCTTTCAGTGTGTCCTGTGTGGAGAAGGGCAAAGATGCCTTGGAACTGTTGGGGTTTTGATCAGTAGAGAATTAACTGAGAAGAGCTTTCTCTGCTGCTTGAACCACAGGGGTGCCTTCTCCTGATGAATATTTGGCCACCAATCACCAGCATTTTTGTCTGTGACACTGAGCCCTAGCCTTGCCCTGCCCTGCCCTGTTAGGTTCCTTCCTGCAGGGCTTGGGGCACAGATTTGCCCATCTGATTTTGAGGTTTTGATGCCTTTTCTGTCAGCACAGCTGGATTAAAAAGCTGTGCCAGAAGAGAGAAGATTTTCCCATGTTTAACTCTGTAGTTCTGGATGTTTCATAGATTTGTTCCCTTTGGAGTTTGCTGAGGTGATGTCTTAGAGGTGACTTTGAAACAAGTGAGTTGGGATTTCCAGAAGTGGGTACTGGATCCCTGCTCTTCGGAATTTTCAGGCATCCAGAATGGAGAATTCTGCTTTTCTCAATGCTAACATTTATATAGATATGTCAAAAAATTGGCTTCCATGTCCTACTTTAGGGACCACAGTCTGGAGAGTGCATCTGATGCATTTCCTTCTACTGCCCCACTTCCTGGCCTGATCCTGAGCAGAAACGTTTGCACAGCTGGCCATGCACAAATAGAGATTTCTCTGCTTTTTGCTGCCACAAGCAAGAAAACTTGTGAAAGATGACAGCAATATTGCTGTTCACTTTCATGAACTCAACTCCTCCGATCCACTTTTGTGCGGTCCAGGAGGGAGAAAAATGCTTTTGTGTGCTGGCCCTGCCTTTGTTGCAGTTTCCCTGGTAGTGCCCATGCCCTTGGCTGCTATGTGAGCTTGGCTCTCCCAGGCCATTCTTCTCCAGCCTGGTGGTGCTGCGGGACAACCAGCTGGGCTCCAACCCCTGATCCAGAGGGCTTGCAGCCCTTGGCTCAGCAGCCCTAGTAACTGAAGTCAAGGAAGCTCTTTTGTGCCCTGAGGAATGTGGTGGGAAGCTGCTGTGCCCTTCCCAGTGCACTCAGGGTTGGTGTGAAGGGATGGGGGAGCAAAGACAGAGTTGTTTAATGGATTTCTCCATCTCCTTCCCACAAAGCCAGTGCTGGACAACGAGTGCCATACCTGCTCTGCTGCCTGACAGCTGCAATTTGTATTTCCTCCTGCCCAGGCCAGCCCACAGAGCTTACATAAGTGTCTTTCTGTCCCATTCCATGTCAGAGCAATTTGAAATTTAAATCCCAGTGCTGTGGGATAGTGCCTAATCTCATTAAAGAGTGTGTTCCCAGGATCTCTGCTGCTGCACTGCCCGTGCTTCTGGGTTTCTGTAAGTCATAAAGCACTGCAGTGTGTGGAGAGTGTGGACTGGAGGTTAGGCTCCACTTTTGTTGTAATTAATTGTCATCCTTTCTTAGGCTTGGGAAAAGTTACTTTTCATAGTTTGGAAAAGCCCTACTTTCAAAACTGTGGAATTTAGGCATTTGTTCATTGTCTGATGCTGATGTGCTGTATGATCATAAATGCACAAATGTCCATGCATGGATGCCAATGCCAGTAAAACCTGGAACAATGGCACCAGCAGTGGGAGGGCAGCACAGAAACAAACTGCTCAATCCCCACCTGCATCCCCTCCAAAAGAGCCTCGCTGAGTCTCTGGGTTTGCTGCTGGCAAGGTTTGGGATACCTGTGGTGTGTGCAGTGGCTGTGTTGTGTGATACAGTGCAGCACATCCCAGCTGATTGCTTGAACCACTCTTTTCAATATCTTTTAATATAAAAAGTCCCAGCCACCCTTGACACATGTGCTGGGCTGTCTCAGGAAGTCTCAACATTACACAGAGGTGCTGAAACAGGTCTGGGCTCCTTCCTCCAGGAGGTTCCTTGCTTTATTCCTGCAGATTTCCTAACTAACCCTGTGGTTTGTCTTTGTCACAGAGTCTTGCACTGGGCTGAGTTTCTCTCTGCATTCAGCAGAGGCTTTAATCCCACCAGGGATCTGCAGAGCCTGGGAGGGCTGGAGCAACAGGACAGGCTCCATGCTCAGCACTCATCTGCAGAGCCTGTTTGGAGATCTGAGGGGCTCCATCCCTGTTCTTCTCAATCCCTGTTCCCCTTAATCCCTGTTCTTCTGAACCCCTGTTCTTCTCAGTCCCTGTTCCTCTCAATCCCTGTTTCCCTCAGTCCATGTTACCCTCAATCCATGTTCCCTTTAATCCCCGTTCCTCTCAATCCCTGTTCTTTTGAACCCCTGTTCTTCTCAGTCCATGAGAAGTCCATGACATTCTCAATCCCTGCTCATTTCAATCCCCGTTCCCCTCAATCCCCGTTCCCCTCAAATCCCTGTTCTTTTGAACCCCTGTTCTTCTCAGTCCATGTTCTTCTCAATCCCTGTTCCTCTCAGTCCATGTTCCCCTCAATCCCTGCTCCTCTCAATCCCTATTTCTCTCAATCCCTGTTCTTTTGAACCCCTGTTCTTCTCAGTCCATGAGAAGTCCATGACATTCTCAATCCCTGCTCATCTCAATCCCCGTTCCCCTCAATCCCTGTTCCTCCTGCCTTGGTTGCTCAGTCCTGACCCAGCCCAGATCCCTGGGAGCAGGGATTTCTCCCTCATTATGCACCAAACAAGAGATTTACATGTAGATCTCTCCATGTGGTGTTGGGTTATTGGAGGGGGATGTTATGTTGGTTTGGGGTTTTTTTCCACTCATCCTCAACACATTCAGCCTCTTCCAATACTTGGAAACTCTGCTGATGACAAAGCCCAACCCAAACACAAATTTCAACAAAAACAACAAATCTGATCTGGTGCAGGACTGTTTGTAAAGTCCCAGGACACTCTGGTGGGGTTTTTTTCCATGCAGGCTGTGTTGGCTGAAGAGAGCCACGTTCAGTTCTGGCTGCTGAGCAGCAGATGGAGCTGCCAAACTGCACATCTGGGGCTGCACCCTGCAGCTGGCTCCAGCCACCCACAGCCCTTTTGCACCAGGATGATCCCTATTTCCTCCTGCAGCTGGAAATGCATTTCCTGGAACGCTGAGCACAGCTGGGGGTGGTGGGGTTTGGTATGGGAAATTGGACAGGCTTGGGATGTGGAAAAGTGGGGTTTAAAAAAGGGAGGTATCCGCACTCAGGGCTTGTGAGGATGTAGGCAGAGATGGATTTTCCCTCTCTGAGTCCCACCCTGAAGTGGAACATAGAAGAAGGAAGGTTACAAACACCATCCTTGTTCTCACCCCAACCACACCTACAGCTGATTCTCACCTTCCAACCAAAAACTTCCTTTTTAACAGTTGGACGTGGCTTTATAATTGTGCAGTGATCAGAAATGAGAATTCAAAGAAAAACACAACCTTTACCTATTTTTTTTAATGTTCCTTTTACCATAACTGTTAACTAGAAGTGAACAGCTAATAACAGCTAATAACCTCAGTCCCCCCTTACAGAAATCTGTAAATAAAATGACTGTTGATCCCTGCCTGACCTCATACCCGGTGTTACCAGGACAAGGTGCAGCTTCTTCCCCCTGGCCAGTGTTTCACGTGTTGCAGCCTCTGGTTTGAGCATTGGGCTGACACGTGGCTAAAGGAGTTATCAAGAGAAAACAGACAATAAATTGATGATGGATGGGTCAGAGAAGACATGAAAATCATTATTTCAGTGTGTTTCTTCCAGCTGAAGCAGAGCTGGGGAACTTTGTGGGAGCCACAAGCGCTTCAGAGTTGACTAAAATACCCCAGGTCATTTTTCATAATCTATATTTGCTACCTTGATTATTCTTTTATTTAGATTTTGAAAGTGTACCTAGCAGCAGCAATGGTGTTTTAAAAGGTCCACAAATGGTTGGAAAGAGAAATGAGGAGTGATCATTGCAGGCTGTCATCTTACTGTGCTTGTAATTTAAGCTTCATGAAACATTTGTCTTACATTAACATTTAATTATAACCACATGTACAACTTGACATCATTACCCAGGATTAAGTCCCATTGCTTGATCTGGTTTATTGTTTAATTCCTTTGGGAGCATTTTAAGGAAAAGTCTTTTAGATCAGAGAACTTTCTAAATTCACTAGGAATCCACTATTAATGGTGGCAACCGCAATTTCTTGATTTACATTTTTTCATTCTTTCTGTAGATTCATAAGAGATCTATAGAGACAAAATATCATTGCTGTGTCTCAGAGATTGTTTAGGTTAATAGCAAACATTCTAAATTTAGTATTAATCCACTCTTAAAGGTGGGATATGCTATTACTTGGTATTTCTTGAATTCTTTTTTGTGTAGACTCTTACGAGATCTATAGGAAAAAAAGATAATAAGTGGTCTTGGAGATTGTTTTGGATTAATACTGAGCCTTCTAAATTCACCAGTAATCCATTATTAAAGGTGGCAACTGCTGTTACTTGATTTATTAAATTTTTTCTCTAGACTCATAAGAGATCTATAGGAAAAATTATAATAAGCGGGTCTTGGAGATTGTTTTGGTTAATAGTGACCATTCTAAATTCACTATTAATCCACTGTTAAAGATGGTAACTGCTATTAGTTGAAATGTTTTTTAAGTTCTTTCTGTAGACTTGTAAGTGATCTGCAGGGACAAAATATAATCAGTGAGCCTTGAAGATTGTTTTGGATTAATAGTGAACTCTTAAAATTTACTGTTAACCCACTATTAAAGGTGACAAGAGCTACTTTTTAATGCTTTTAAAGTTCTTTCTGTAGACCCATGAGAAATTCATAGGGACAAAATATAAGAAGTGGGTCTTGCAGATTGTTTTGGATTAATTGTGAACGTTCTAAATTCAGTATTAGTCCACTATTAAAGGTGGCAACTGCTATTCCTTGGGTGTTTTTGTTAATTCTTTCTTCTGTTGACTTACAGGAGATCTGTAGGACAAAATATAACATGTGGGTCTTGGAGATTATTTTGGACTAATAGTGAACTTTTAAAATTTACTGTTAACCCATTATGAAAGGTGGCAACTGCTATTTCTTGATTTTATTTTTTTTTTATTTTTAAAAAATTATTTCTGTAGACTAGTGAGTGATCTATGGGGATGAAATATAATCAGTGGGTCTCAGAGATTGTTTTGGATTAATCATGAACATTCTAAATCTTTAAAGGTGGCAACTTCTTGGGTTTGTTTTTTTTTTTAATTCTTTTCTCTGTAGACTCAGAGGAGGTCTATAGGACAAAATATAAAAAGGGGGTCTTGGAGATTGTTTTGGTTAATAGCGAACACTCTAAATCCACTGTTAATGGTGGCAACTGATATTCCTTGATTATTGTTTCTTTTTAATTCCATCTTTCGGCTCGTAAGAGATCTAAAGGGATGAAATATCATCAGTGGGTCTCAGAGATTGTTTTGGCTAATAGTGAACATTCTAAATTTACGATTAAATTCGACAATTTAATTTAATTTAATAATTAATTAAATTTAAAATTAAATTTAATACTATTAAATTCAATAATTCAGTATTAATCCACTATGAAAGATGGCAACTGCTATTCCTTGGGTTTGTTTTTTTTCAAAATTCTTTTCTCTGTAGACTCAGAGGGGGTCTGTAGGACAAAATATAACAAGTGGGTCTTGGAGATTGTTTTGGTTAATAGTGAACACTCTAAATCCACTGTTAATGGTAGTGACTGCTATTCCTTGATTATTGTTTCTTCTTAATTCCATCTTTAGGCTTGTAAGAGAAATATCATCAGTGGGTCTCAGAGATTGTTTTGGCTAATAGTGAACATTCTAAATTTACTATTAAATTCAACAATTCAGTATTAATCCACTATGAAAGATGGCAACTGCTATTCCTTGGGTTTGTTTTTTTTCAAAATTCTTTTCTCTGTAGACTCAGAGGGGGTCTGTAGGACAAAATATAACAAGTGGGTCTTGGAGATTGTTTTGGTTAATAGTGAACACTCTAAATCCACTGTTAATGGTAGTGACTGCTATTCCTTGATTATTTCTTTTTTAAATTCTTCCTGTAGGCTCACAGGAGATCTACAGGAAAAACGATAATCAGTGGATCTTAGAGCTTGTCTTGTAGGGGTCCTCCCGTGCTTCCATTTGAGCACAGAGCAATCCCCTAGGGCAGAGCCCATCCCTTGGTGGCCGTGGGTGTCTGAGGTGTCCCCGTGTCGCGCAGGTGGCTCCGGAGCGCGCTGAGGCTCCGTGTCCCGGCTCCCCGCGCCGTCCCTGCCCACGCCGTCGCTCCCGGGTGGATCGCCACGAGCCGCAAAGCTGCTGTCCACGTGGACTGGTGCTGAAATCTCCCGCCCGGCCGCCAGAGCCTCGCCAGCCAAGCCCAGAGACATGGCCACCAACGGCACCAAAGTGGCGGACGGACAGATCTCCACCGAGGTCGACGCCTCCATCACCAACGACAAGCCCAAAACCTTGGTAGTAAAAGTGCAGAAGAAGAAGACGGACCTTCCAGACCGAGACACTTGGAAAGGGAAATTTGACTTTCTTATGTCCTGTGTAGGTTATGCCATTGGCTTAGGGAATGTGTGGAGATTTCCGTACCTGTGCGGCAAGAACGGTGGAGGTACGTTTGTGCGCTAGGAGTCGCCACCAAATTACCAACAAATCAAACCCTGGCTTCAACAGACTTTTCATACATGTAGATTATTTCACTTGGGGATTTTTTTTGTTGGTTTTTTTCGGGGAACTGCAGCTTTTGAGGTTTTTTTTGGTTGGCTGGTTGGTTTATTGGGGTTGGGGTTGGGGTTGGGATTTTTGGCTTTTTGTTTGTTTGGTGTGGTGTCTTAGAGGGGTTTTTTGGCTATTTTTGCTTTGTCTTGGGTCTTTTGGGTCTTTTAGTTGTGATTTTGGTTTGGTTTTTGTTTGCTGTCAGAGATTTTGAGGGTTTTTTTGGGGTGGTTTGTTTTGTTCTGGGTTTTTGGGGTACTGTTGTTGTTTTGGTTTTTTGTTTTGTTTTGGGTCTTTTGGGTTTTTTAGTTGTGATTTTGGTTTGGTTTTTGTTTGCTGTCAGAGATTTTGAGGTTTTTAGGGGTTGGTTTGTTTTGTTCTGGGTTTTTGGGGTTTTGTTGTTGTTTTGGTGTTTTGTTTTGGGTCTTTTGGGTTTTTTAGTTGTGATTTTGGTTTGGTTTTTGTTTGCTCTCAGAGATTTTGAGGTTTTTTGGGGTTGGTTTGTTTTGTTCTGGGTTTTTGGAGTTTTGTTGTTTTGGTTTGGTTCTTTGGTTTTTTGTGGATTTTTAGGTGTTTTGGTTGGTTTATCTTTTGGTTTTTTTGGTTGTTTGCTGTGGTGTTTTGGGATTTGATTTTTTTTTTTTTTGGTTGCTTTAGGGGGTTTTTGTGATTTTTTTTTTTTTGTTTGTTTGTTTGAGAGATTTTTGGGAGTTTTTGTTTTGTTTGGGTTTTTGGGGTTTTGTTGTTGTTCTTATTTTGGCTTGTTTTTTTGTTTGTTTTTGGCTTTGGGTTTTTATTGCTTTCCACTTTTCCTGGAAGTTCAGAGCCATTTTGGAGTGTGGAGCTCTCCTTTGAGCTCTGCTCTGAATTTTATTCTAACTCCTAGCTGCCAGTTGCTCTTGAAAGACCATAAAATATCAGAGCAGAACTAAAGCTCGTTGCCCTCAACCCAACCCTGCAGATCCCTCTCTTTTGGGCTGAGTTTTGAGAGGATTTCATGGGGTTTGCAGCTGACTCTGAGCTCCCCATAAAAGGCTGGAAAGCAGCCAGGGCTGGTTAAAGCCTTTGTGCTGTCTGTGAGAGGTGAAGGCAACAAAGCCCACAGGCTTCTAGATTTCAGCTTTTTACCTCAACAGAAAGAATTTAAACGATGGGGAGTTATGTTTCTCCTTTTATTTTCCCTGGTTTAGGAGTGCACGTGTGGTTTCTACTAACATTTTTGAAAAGTTACACCTGAGAGGAAAAAAAAACCCCGTGGGTTTCTTTTCATACGTGAAAGGGATGGAAAATGGAGATTCAGTTGTGTTTTTTCCCACTATAACTGACTTTTTTTGGAATTTCTTTTTAGGTGCATTCCTGATTCCCTATTTCCTTACTTTAATTTTTGCTGGAGTGCCACTGTTCCTTTTGGAATGCTCCCTAGGTCAGTATACATCTATAGGAGGGCTTGGAGTGTGGAAGCTTGCTCCAATGTTCAAAGGTACTGTATGGATTCCAATTATTTCTCATTTCTTTCCAGATTGCAGAAGTTTCACAAAGTGCCAGGGCAAGGATGTTTCTTGGTGCCTTTCATTTATATTTAAACCATGATTTTTCTAGAGAAAGCACCGATTTTCTGAGGTGTAACTGATGATTTTGAAATGGTGCTGGGCTCTAATTTTTGTTTTCCATTGAAAATAGCAAGATTTACACATTAGAATTGCAACAAACTTATTTTTAAACTTCAAAACTCTGGGTTTGTTTGGGGTTTTTTTGTAGAAATACATAAAGACTGTTACAAACAGCATATCCAGCAGTAGTTGTCTGAGCAGTTTGGAACTGTTCACAGCAATTTGGTAAACTTCAGTAAATTCTTCTGAGCTCACAGAGATTGGCATCACCTGGGTTTTTTTTTTAACTGAAATTCAAAACCCAGACACTTTTGGCAATTTCATGCTGAATTCCTTAAGACAAGCTCACTCCACACTTTGACCTTGAGTTTGAGGTTTGATTGCCAGAGCACCAGGGTTTTAATCCCAGTTCTGCACAGACCCACAAGCCTCTCAAACAATGCTTTTCACCCTTCGAATCCCAAATTCTTTGACACTTCCGAGCTCCTGAGCTGAGTTCTGGCCCAGCAGAGCTGCACATGGTGTTATAAATTACCTCACACAGTAGGACTGACAATTAGCACAGGGTGAGCTGAAAGTTTGTTGAGATTGAATTTTGCCCTGGGAGATTTCTGCGTTGGGGAAACGCAGGGAGATGAAATTGTTTCTCACGGAGAAGTGTTTCTGCTCGAGTTGCTGCTGTTGGCAGGGGCTGGTACAGCCTTGCTTGGCATTATCCCGTTTATTGTGAGCACTTCCTCCTGCTGAGGGTCATGGCACAGCTGTCCTGAATAGTTTAGAACAGCCCTGGAGTGTCCATGTGGAGCACATCCTCATGGTGGAACCCTGGCATTTCTCTGGTCTGACGTGCCAGCAGCCCTGTGCTGAGCACCAGGCACTCTGATCCGTGTCCTAAATGCCTTGGAACACATTCTCAGTGTGTGTGCATCTGCCACCAGGTCCTGTGGGGCTGCTGTTCCAGACAATGAGCTGATTTAGCTCTTTTTCCTGGGAGTAAAAGATGCCAGGCAGCTCTCAGCAGCAGCAGCAGCAGCAGGTGGGACTGCAGCACGCAGAGAGCTGAAGGCTGGCAGTGACCCCATGGATGGCTGAGCCACCAGCCAAATCATGACCTCTGTGTAATGGCTCTTCTCAAATTCTCCCTTGTGCAACATTTCCCCTGCTGTGCCTGCCCCGTGTGATGTGTGTGCCCCCAACTGCAGCTCTGCAATTAAAAGTTCCCTTGTTTCATTTCTCTTTGTTCTCCTTACAGGTGTGGGACTGGCTGCTGCAGTCCTGTCCTTTTGGCTAAATATTTACTACATTGTGATTATTTCCTGGGCCATATACTACCTGTATAATTCCTTTACCACTGTAAGTGTGTGTCAGAGGGGATGGGGAATTGTTTCTTGGATGTAAAGCCAAGTAAAATATGGATATATCGCTAATCTGCTTCAGTGTAGATGTGTGAGGTTAACACAGCATGCACAGAAATCTGTAGGATAATCCATCCTTACTGAAAAAAAAAAACCCTATTTTGTAAAAATCCCTTTTAATTTTTTTTTTTTTCTCCACAAGAAATTTAGAACAGAAAACTGAGCTTACAGGCCATTCACTCCCCCAAGAAAAATTCTAGTGTACAATCAATTATTTTATTTCTCCAGAAGCAGCCACACTAACATGAGTTCTTTGGGAAACAGTATCATTGCAATGTGGTTTAATGATTGAGGGGTTTATTAAAGAAACCCCCATGGAATGGAAGGTCTGTGATTTGATTAACTCTGAACTTCCATTCATTGTTGTTATTTTTGCTTTGTTTTCTTTCCTGTTTACTTTATTTTTAGCTGCCTTTTTTTCCCCCTCAAGGGTGATTCATCAGCTGAGTAAGTCTTGTCTGATCTGTGGGGTTTGGCCATCTGAGGAAGCATTCTTACATAAGTTGTATATAATTAATGCATCATTGTTCAATTGTCTCTTCTATAAATTTTGCTCATGCTTGCTTGTTCTTGGCTTTAAAGAATTTTGCCTTGACCAAATTTGCATTAATTACTGTCTGGGAGTGACATGACCATTTCTGCTTTGTTGTCCTCAGAACTGTTATTGATGTGAAAGGTCAGGCAGAGTCTGGAAGTGTTTCTTGTGGCCCATGTTAAATGAATATTGACTTCTAATTCCCTTGAAGCCTCTTATCCTTGTGTATAAAGCACGAAGTGCCCTGATACAGCAGTTCTGTGAGAGGATTTTCCAACAATTGCCATCAGAAGGGCCTGTAAATTATATGTAAATTATATGTAAATGAGGCTCATTCTAATGGATACCATGAGAAACAGGTTCTGCTCCTCAGGACTTCTGAAAGATGGGATGGACACATGCAGAACATGCATGCAACAAATAGAAATTTTACCTTTTTCTAGTTATCCCCTGACCTGAGGGAAAATGAAACTCTCTGATCAATAACCATCACAACTTTATTATCTCTTGTTCAGCAAGAGGTACCAAGACCTCCAGGAGGTCTTTTCTGTTGTTTCAGTATACTCTCATGGTGAGTGTATTGAATCCAGGGCATTTGGGCTGCTGTGTTAAAGGAAAAAAAGGAATATTTCCACACCTGCCTCCCACAACTGATAGGAATTTAAATAACTTTCACCCCGGGGAGATCAATGTCTGCAGAGCTCCAGGTGCTTTAGTTCTGCACTCAGCTGTCAGTTCTAGCAAAGAAAGAGATACTTGAGGTAATCCTTGCTCAAAAAGTGTTTGACTTGAAGATTTTTTGTTTCTCTTCCTTGGCCAGACCCTTCCTTGGAAGCACTGTGAGAACCCCTGGAACACCGACCGCTGCTTCTCCAACTACACCTTAGCCAACACCACCAACATGACAAGTGCCGTGGTGGAGTTCTGGGAGTAAGCTCAGCATTTTCCTCTCCCCTTCCCGTGCAAGGATCACCTTGCTGTCCCTCCTCTTTTATCCTGTGAGCTCTTTGCCAAGTGCCCCGTTCTCTTGGCTCGTTCCAGACGCAACATGCACCAAATGACCGATGGCTTGGAAAAGCCCGGGCAAATCCGATGGCCGCTGGCAATCACCCTGGCAATTGCCTGGATTCTGGTGTATTTTTGTATCTGGAAGGGGGTAGGCTGGACTGGAAAGGTAAGATTAAAAAATACCGTAAATGCCTTTTTAATTAAAAATGTCCATTTTGCTCAAATATTCTGAAAATTCTTGAGGTAAGAGGCCCAGGGGGAAGTGTGGCTATCTGAGCTCTGTGAAATATTTCGTTTGTGTTTTCTTGGATTGGTACAGCCCTGTGTTCTAGAAAGAGCTGGCTCCTCTGTAGCTAGCTCAGAACACAGCCTTAGATGCTTCACTTACAGGCCTCCTGGCCAGGTATAAAATCAGCTAGAATTATTCCTGCTTGCTCCTGAGATGGATATTCCAGCTGGTAGGGATAGCACTAGAGGGAGGATGAAGTGGTTTGGTTTCAGCAAGAATTGTGCATTTATTATATATACATATATATGAATTGTGCTCTTGCTGGAGCTGGAGATGTAAGGAAGTGTTGGGAAGAGCTGCTCACTACTTCGTGTCTGTGAGAAACATTTGAGGTCCTTTCACAGGATTTCACACTGTGCTTCCTGGGGTCTGCCTGGCTGTGAGTGGAAATTGGGATTTATTAATCAATTAAAGGAAATTATGTTATTGAGAGACCTTGCTGAATGAAAGGGCAGCAACATCTGGCATTGGCTCATGCCTTTCCCTGTCAGAAGAAATCCTAGGGAAACAAAAAGCTGCAGCAATGGGGTTTAGTGTCAGCTGAAGGGAAGGGCTGGGTTAGAAGACCTCAGGTCTGATGCAGAGGACTGGGATTTCTTCCCACTGAAGGAATGGATTGTCAGCTTTTGGCAAGGGGTTATAACTGTGACCCACCTCAAACTGGAACAGGGCTTAGCTGAGCTCAGAGCAAGCCATTCTCTTTCTCCTGTCTCCAAAGCACAAAGAGAGCAAAAAGAGGGCTGAGTCTGACTTCAGAAAGGGTTTTTTATAGGACCTCTGAAAAGGCAAGAAAGTAGCAGCCTGTAATAGAGAGGAGGAGAAAGTGGGGAAAATAAAGTGCCAGATGTTTTACGAGCAGGATTCTGGTGCCATGATCCTGGTGCTTTTGGGATTTCCTTGTGTTAAATACCAAAAAGAGTGTGTGAAAATATCCTAGTCCAATCTGTTCTCTTTGCAGAAAAAGCAGTCAACAGCCACCTGCCTTTAGACCTGGGGAAGTTCAGGGAATTTTGCTGTAGGCACTTCCCAAGCCTTTTCATTGAAAAATGCCTCAATTTTACAAACCATCCTCAGTTGCTGCTAGGGCATTTTCAGGGAGCAAATACTTTTGATCATTCTTCCTTGCACACTTACACTGTCTTGTTTCTTCACATCAGGTGGTATATTTCTCTGCTACTTATCCCTATGTTATGCTGCTTATCTTGTTCTTCCGTGGTGTAACACTGCCTGGAGCAAAGGAAGGCATTTTATTCTATATAACTCCCAACTTCAGTAAGCTTTCAGACTCTGAGGTAAATATTCCATCCTGGTAAACAAAAGTTTCACTCCTCACTGTTCCCCTTTCAGACATATGACCTGCTCCTCAAGTGCAGAAACAGATTTTTAAAAAAATTGTTTCCTGCAATCAGGTTTGGCTGGATGCTGCCACACAGATTTTCTTCTCCTACGGTTTGGGTCTTGGCTCACTGATTGCCCTTGGAAGTTACAACCCTTTCCACAATAATGTTTACAGGTAAGCAGATGACTGCACATATTGCAGTGGCACTTGCCTGTCTCAGCTGGAGCTGAGTTCTGTCTCTGTGTACAGATAATTGAATTAAAGTTTAGTATTGAGTATTAACTGTTCTGGCTGGCTGGGGGTGAGATGTGTAACAGTGGGAGAGACTTCCTCAGCATGAAATGGAACCCAAACTGTGAAATCCTAAATCATGAAATCTTTCCACAGGACAATAAAAAAAAAAAAAAAGCAAACTAAAAAGGGTGAACATTTCCCTTCCCTGCTGCTTAAAGCCCCTTTTCCCTTTGTTTCAGGGACTCCATCATAGTGTGCTGCATAAACTCATGCACGAGCATGTTTGCTGGCTTTGTCATCTTCTCCATCGTGGGATTCATGGCCAATGTCACAAAGAGGCCAATTGCAGACGTTGCAGCATCAGGTACCCCATATCTTTTCCTCTAAGCTGTGCATCAGTTATTTTTTCCTTGTAGGTTATTCCTGCAAATGCTCAAAATCCCTCCTCAGAGCTCCTCGGCTCCCTGGCCCTTCAGTCTCCCGATGGCAGAAGGAAAAGTGCTGTCCCATCCCACTCCAGGCAGAGGAGGAGGAATGCTGGTCACTATGGGGTGGCTTTAAAGCTAATATTTCCCACTTCAGTTGGGTTTTAATTCCTTTTCCCATTTCTTGAGGTCAAACCCTTCGAGGCAGATCCATTTCTCACCTGCTCAGACCTACACCTATTTCATGTGATTCTGTATCAAGAGAGACATTTTATTTAGGGCAGGGAGATGTCCATGGGAGGATTCTGCTATTCCTTGCAGTTCCTTGTCTGTCTTCCAGCTGAAAAAGCTTAAAGCAGCAGAGCAGATGGCTGCCCTAACCCAGCTGGTGCACCAGATACTCACTTAGCAGCTCTGGCCACGGGGAGGGATCTCATAACTCAAAGCTCGGTTGGAACTCACTGGTGGACAAAATCTGGATGACTGTATTAGCAAACACAGCCCACTAAAATACCTCCTTAGGTAGAAAAGGAGAGAATTTAAACCTCAAAAATAACCTTCAGTAAATTACACATACAAAGAGATTAGGTGCAAAATGATGATGGCAGGCACTGTTATTAAAAGCTGCTCTGGAAAGGCAGTGGGGTGTGAAATAAGCTTTTTGGAATTATGTCTTTGATACAGACAGAGTTATATAAAGGCTACACCTGCAAGCACGACAATATTTTTACGTCATGTTAAGTACATTTGTTAACAGACCTCTGAAGAATGCCCATGACCACTAATTGCAAAGGATATTTGAAAATTTGACCCTTTAATTAAAGCTTCTATTTCTCCTAGTAAGCTCAGAGGCTGGTGCCAGATTTTACCAGAGGTTGTTTTGCCATCTTTTATACAGCCTTATAAAACAATATTATTAAAAGGTGTAGCTGCATTGCTGTGGAATGCAAAACAGAGTAAAATTAACATATTTATCTGAAGTTTATTTTCCTTTTAGCACTGCTATTTGGAATGCTTTCTGAACTGCTTTCCAATCGTATCTGCTCTTGTTAGCAATTAATTCCTTCAAAATTCTCATTAGACTTTGACAATCCAGGTGTTGATGCCACCCTTGCTCCACTGGTTTGGGAGCTGTCACCAAGCCCTTGTCACTGACAGACTTTTAATGGAAACTGAAAGATCAGAGACACTCCCTAGGTGAAGCACATGAGCTTTGTTTCTGTGTTTATTAAATTTGCTAGTTTTCCCTCTGACCCTGATGTCCAGCTGTGCCTTGAGAACAAAAAAATTCCTTTTAAATAGGAATTTATGTTCTCCTTCCAGCACTCTGCCCCCCATCAGCAGTTAGCAAGAAGAAAAATTGAAAATTTTGGTTGTCCACATCTACAGTTTATTAAAATGTGCATTTTGAGAGAGTGAATGGAATGGAACAGCAAATGGGAATACTGGAAATGCTGGAAAGTGTCTTCTCCATTTCTGAGCTGTCTCTGTTTCTCTTCTGAATGGTGCAAAGCAGGAGATTGCAGCTGTCAAAAACTGCTGGAGGGGAGACAGAGCAGAGCAGTGCCTGAAGATGTAACCCTAGCCAAGGATAACATCCCTGCCTTGGCTGTGCCAAGGGGTGTCTCAGGAGCAGCTCCTGAAGTGCATTCAGTATTCTGGCTGGTTGGCTTGGGGGGTTTGGGGGTGTTGTTTGTGGTTGGTTTTCCTGTCTGTGTTGGCTGGGTAATTTTAAAGAGCAGGTGCTTGCAGTGCCCTTGTGCTCAGCGGACACTGAACCACTGAGATCCCTGCTCAGGTGCTGCATCCAGAGCTGCCCAAGAAAGGCTCAGCAGGAGCAGAAAATCCCATCCCCAGCCCTCCCTGCTGATGTTTTGTGTCCTGTTTCTCCCCCAGGCCCTGGGCTGGCGTTTCTGGCTTACCCCGAGGCAGTGACGCAGTTGCCCATCTCCCCTTTGTGGGCCATACTCTTCTTCTCCATGCTGCTCATGCTCGGCATTGACAGCCAGGTAAAACTGGGGTGCAAGCAAATGAAAATGCACATTTCTCTGGGTGGGACCAGGCTGGGCTCTCCCTGTGCCCTCCACTGGGGCAGGATGGTCCCTGGAATAATCAGATAAAGAATAGGAGGCACTGAGGAAAAACTGAATAAAAAAATTACGCTTAAACACTTTTGCTCTTTCGCGAGCTGCTGGAAGCACATGGAAACTGGCCAGAAAATTTATTCTGCAGGCAAGAAGGAGCTTACCTTTGAAATGTTCCCTGTTAAATCACAATGTTAAAAATACCTGTGCAATGTTCAGCTGTGTAGGAGACACTGGGATATGTTTTACAAGATTTAGATGCCACAGGTATTTCTGGAGGGCAGCTCCAGAACTCACCACTGGAGCGAAAAGACGCAGCACACATTTCATTTTAATATCAGGAGTTAATTCAGTGGGCAATGGGATTGTTACTGAGGATATTCTGTGTTTTGTTGTTCTCTGAAATCACTTCCCAAGGGAAAAGATCACAAATTTATTGGCTCAGGCCTCACCCAAGCTCTGGGTGATATCTGACAACTGGAAATGAATGAGGAGGCTCAACCCTGGAGTTTTGCAAACCCAAGATATTCTCTGTCTAGATTAAACTATTAAATAATTAAGACATGGAATCATTAGAAATGTTGATTGTGACATAAATAAAGAAGCACACAGCACAAGAGAAAACCCTTTAGGAATAACTGGGTCCAACAAAACCTTTTGTTAATCAGTGCTGACTCTAATTCAGAGAACAGCCCCACTGGCAGCACTCAGGAGATTACCCTGCCTTCTTTTCCAAGGAATTCTTGGAGAGTTTGCTCAGGGAAGCCCCCATGGCTGCTCAACTGTTGGATCACTTTTATGAGAGCAGTCCTAGGCAGATGTGTTAATTCACTTGCAAGCAGCTGCATTTTGCAAACCCAGTTCCTAGCACAGCCCTCCCAGCACGTACAGGAATGTGGGATTTACTGCCTTAGCACTGTACCAGTCTTTCAGGAGAGAAAATCCATCATTTTCTATAAATCCAGGCTGACTTCAGCCTGTGGACACAAAAGGACCAGGAGGGCATTTTATCCTGGGAGATGAAAGAAAGTTGAAAATTTACACTTTCTATTTCTTTGTTTCTCGGTGAGCTTCAGGCTTGACATTAAAACCCATTGCTCAGTCTGGGGGGAAGCTGCTGTGAAATTAATTGGGTCAAAAATATTCTTGAAAGCACTTGTCTCTAGGCAACAAACAGCTGAGGATGGTGGTCTAATATTATTAAAAAGATTATATATCTACAGGCTGTCATGCTTTCTGCATTTTGTGTCTGTCACTGAAACATTTCAGACACTGTAATTTACAGGAGCTGTTAACCATTGGTTGAATTCTACTTGCTCTGCTGAAAATTAATAAAACTTTACTTACCTTCTGGGTTTCACTCTTTCAACCACCTTAATGATAACATTTATCTGAACATATACACACAGAAGGATCCTGGAGTGTATCCTGATTTCCATTTGGAGGACACAGCCTCACCAAAAAATGTTTTCTGGGGATACAAAGAATATTTGATTTATTACATGTGAGAATCATATGAGAATCTTTCTGCACGAAGCACCAATGTGGTTAGACTTTCTCTGTGTGTTGGATTTCTTGTATGTGAGTAAATCACATAAAAAGAAGTTTATTTTGTAGGATTGAGGGATCAAATCTAGGTCTATCACCTTTATTACAAAAAAAGAGCAGTTCCTGTTCACAGAGCGAAAGCAACAGCTCATGGCTTGGACTTCTGAGTGTTCCTCCAGCTGGAAATCTTTTTGCACAGATCTCTTTAGACAGAAACAAGAATATTCAGGGGCAGAGCTTCCACTGCAGTCAAGTGAATTTTCACTTCTCGTTGGACAGCGGCAGCCTAAGGCCAGGGAAGGGTCCAATGCCCAGCAGCTCCCCAGCCCCCCATCCTGCCGTGGCAGGGCTCTGGATTGTGTTTGGTGTCCCCTTTCCCTTGCAGTTCTGCACCGTGGAGGGGTTCATCACAGCCCTGGTGGACGAGTTCCCCAAGCTGCTGCGCAACCGCCGCGAGCTCTTCATCGCCGTGGTGTGCATCGTGTCCTACGTGATAGGGCTGTCCAACATCACTCAGGTACCACGGGGCTGGGGCTGCCACCAGCTCCAGCTGGGACAATTCCCTTCCCCAGCCCAGCCAGGAGCCGCTGCATTGCCAGGGATTGGCGCTGCCCAGGGTTTTGGGGGTTTAAGTGTAGCACGCCTTGTGGTCCCTGTGATGCTTTAGGGTTTTAGCTTTGATATTTTTCTTTATATTTTATTTTTTTTTTAATGTATCAGGATTATTTGTTTTCTCTTAGGATTTGAGCTTTTATATGTTTAGATTTTGTATTTTTCATCCATTTGTAGTGCTGCAGTTCTTTAGTGCCTGACTCCAAACTCCATGTGCAGGCTCAGCTGCTGCTTCCCCATCCTGCTCAGACACAGCAATTCCTCCCCAAGCCTGCAATCAAGGACACCTCACTGCCCCAGGCCTGAGAGATGGAAACAAAAGGGACTTGGGGGCAGCAAAGCTGCCCTAAATGACTTCATTCCCTGCAGCTGCAATTGGGAGATGAACCCCAATGTGCAAATGGACCCAGCTTAGAAAAGTGTGAGACCTGGGACCCATTGGCCATTTTTGGGTGCAGCCCAAACTGTACCTGGAGACCCTTCAGTGAATAGAAACTGCTTTTTATTCCCTTAATTCTGCCTGGCCTCTGTTTTTAGGTAGCCCCAAAAGGCATCACCTGGATGTCCCCTGCAGGGCTCAGGGGGCAGCAAAATGCACATCCCCACACTCTTACAGTCCAAAAAGTGGCAGCTGGAGATGGTGAACCTGCAAATTATTTGAGGGAAATGATTAATGATTAAATTATCAAAGAGCAAAAAAGCTAAATTAAACTTTTCAGTTTAAACAGCAGGAATCTTAACTTTGCCAGGACTGACCTCAAGCCTTTAAAGAACTTAACCCGTTTAATTTACATTAATAGGCCCCTAACCTATCCACCACTGTTTCTATCTTACATTTTGAAGCTGGAGCCTTGTTTAATACTTTCTTTTCTGTTTTAGGGTGGAATCTATGTGTTTAAGCTTTTTGACTACTACTCTGCCAGTGGAATGAGCCTCTTGTTCCTTGTATTCTTTGAGTGCATCTCGATATCCTGGTGCTATGGTAAACAGCCTGTTTGTACTTTTCCCCTAAGCCTTACACATTATCCCTGAGGATAATTCATCCTCTCACCTGAGGCTGAATGTTCCTGTGCTGGGGGTGGAACTGAAAGTGGCCTCATTTTCTGTGGATATAATTCAAAGCTGGCTTGAGGAGGGTGCTGCTGCCTTTTAAACACCCTACCTAGAGGCCTGGGAGCGGGGAAGTGTTTCAGGAATAATAAAAAGGTGATATTTCATCTCTTCTCCTGGCCCACTCCCTTGGAAAGCCTGGATCTTCAGAGGTGATGGGCACATATTGCCTCAGGGCTCTGGGGATTGGTAATATTTCATTTTTCCAGAAATCCTCTCATTCCAGGGTCCTGCAGTGAGCCAGGCTCCTCGGTCAGTTTGGGAATAATCACCTTGAAATATCCAGAAGCCTGGACTGGCAGTCTCTGGCTCTAAGGATTAATGGATCTGTGGGATATTGTCAGAGAGTATTTTTGACCTCAGAGCTGTGTCAGCTCCTCTGAGCAGCCGCTGCCATCACCACTGAGGCACTCCAGCTGCTCCAGAGCTGGAGAACTGGAGCCTTCCTGCTGGATTTCAGTGGGACTGAGAGGATGGAACAGCATTTGACAGGGGAGAGGCGCTGCTGGGGAAGCCAGCAAATGGAAAAATTATCCCAGAAATCACAGAATGTTCTGAGATAGAAGGGACCCAACAAGGAGGGTAGTGGATGGTCCATCCAGGGCTGGAACCACAGCTGGGAATGATCAGCTCCAGAATCTGCCCATGAGGAAATCAAAGGCATAGACAGGTGACAGACACAGCTTTGGGAAGCTGATGGAGAGCAAAGAGCCTCTCTGCTTTCAGATCCACTCCTGCCCATGCATGGTGTGCACTGGAACAGAGCTGGCTAATGCTGGGATGGCTTGGGGGTTTTATCATTGTAAAGTGAGCCCTAAATTTCTCATTCCAGGATGACCTAGAGTTGAAATCAATGAAGGCTCTTTCTTGCATCTGACCTTCCCATGTACAACTCCCTCATTTTGCTTGGACATAAATTTGCTGGTCTCTATTTCATGAATTATGATGTGGAAGAGTGAGAAGGGGTGATTTTTGGTGCTTTTGAGCTTACACAGCTTTTTTTGCCATCCAGGGAGCAGAAAAGTTGTCTTGAGGTCTTTGTAGAGCTTCCAAATACAACCATAATTTATGACAATGTCTCTCAGAACCACTGAGCTTCTGGTCAAATCCACTACCTGATACATTTCTGTGCTGTTTCTTATTTCCATATCCAGGTGTTAATAGATTTTATGACAACATCCAAGAGATGGTGGGATACAGACCCTGCATCTGGTGGAAACTCTGCTGGTCCTTTTTCACTCCTATCATTGTGGCAGTAAGGAACAAACTTTTATTCTCTGGTGGAAAGGGTGTAAATGAGGGGGCCTGGGTGCTGCAGCCTTGTCATTTCCATCCCCACAGATTCAAATTAGTTCTGTCCTCGCTCCTTTTTTAAGGGTTTGAGCAATCCCCTTGAAGGCAATAAGCAAAAAGCAGTGTCATTAGAGGAAGCTTGTGCCCCAAAAAGAGAAGCCAGGATTTTCATTAGACCTCTGGAAATGCTCAATTCAAAATTTCAAAAAAAGAGGTTGATTGGCAGAGTTAGAAAACTGTAAGGAACAAATTTTTCCTTTTGTTTGTTTGTTTGTTTTTTGTTTTGTTTGTTCTAAAATAGAATTTAGCAATCTAAAATCTAAATTTTCCACATACACAGAAACATCAACATTCTGTAAGCTGAATTCCTCCACAGGCACTTCAGGTGACAGAGCAGGGTTCTAAACTTGTGTTCTTCCCCCCTGGGATTCTGTGGCATATATTAATCATTTTATGCTACGTTGCTGTGGGTTTTCTGGCAAACTCTGCAAGGAATCTGTACTGGGAACCACAGGACAGCCTTTGCCCAATTCTAAACTTTCCCCAGTTAATCCCATTCAGTGCCTTGTGAAGTAACAAGCAAGGAAATGTAAATTTACTGCATGTACACTGAAAAAGATGCAGTGGAACAAACTAATCAAGCAGCCACTATTACACATGAGCAAATAGACACAGAAATGTGTTCACCTCAAGGGTTCCTCCAGTCATCCCTTCCCAGACTGAGGCAGATTCTTGTAAAAAAACAACCCTCGAGGAAGGCATAAGACAGACACTTTATTTTAGTGGCACAGGAGGAAGATGCCCAGCATTGTAAATCTGGCCAGATTTGCCAAGTTCTCAGCAGAATGTGCTGCCCAGCCCAGCTCAGAGCAGGGATAAAAATCTGCCTCTGCATCCTCCTCTGGGAATCTGTCCTGCACATGGCTCAGCCTGGCATCAGAACGAGCTCCCCTCTCTCCTGGGTCACTTCAGCAGGTTTTCCTGGCTGGTTGAGACATTTGAGACAGGCCAGGACAGGAGTTTTTCCTGGGAATATCCTGTGGAATACCTCAAATATCTGCAGGCCATCATTGGAGACCATCCCAAAAGCAACGCCTGGGTGCTGCTGCTCAATAGCACCATGTCCACAGGTATTCCCAGGATCCCTGTTTTCCCCAGCAGCCCCCTTCCCTCTGGCTCTGGGCAGCTCATCCAAGGACTTTACTGGTACCAGCAGCACACCTGGAGTATCTGAGGTGCAGGTTTAGATGTGAAAATACAGCGTCAGCGTGAAACATTCGCTTTGGGAAAGGGCGTCTTGGGAAGCCCTGGAAAGACTCCTGAAGCCAGAGGGCTCTGGGAATCTCACCCAAAACCCTCCCTTGTGCTTTTTCAGGGAGTGTTCATCTTCAGCGCCGTGCAGATGACCCCGCTGACGATGGGGAGTTACGTGTTCCCAAAATGGGGCCAGGGGGTCGGCTGGTTCATGGCCCTGTCCTCTATGGTGCTGATACCTGGCTACATGGCATACATGTTCCTAACCCTGAAAGGCTCCCTAAAACAGGTAAGTCAGCCTGTCCCAACCCCCGTGGGACCTGTGCAATCAAAGATTGCTGGGCACTTCTTTTCTGTCATCCACTCCTCCCTCAGCTGTTCTGCTTTGAGCTAAAATCCTGTGAAAGCGCCAGCCAAAAGACAACACAAGTGTCTGAGCCATCTGTTGCTGAACACAATTCCCCACCTTCCACGGGGTCCTTATCTCTGCTCTGGCAGCTGCAGACACTTGGCATTCCAGCTCCTCACACCTAGAAAACACAGGAGCACTCGGCAAAATATGGAAATTTGTCCCGATTAATGCGAGACGCGCGGCCGCGGATGGAGGCAGGGGATGCTCAGGGGAGCTGGAATCAAAGTCAGGGACTACTCCCCACTGCTCTGGGTTTGCATGAGTCTGCTCAGTGACCCTGCTCTGCATCTCCCTGATGGCCCCCAAGGCTGGAGCTCCTGCATGTCACCTGCTCTGGGTCCCACCTGGCCTGCTCTGCTGCAGCTGGGAGAGAGGACATGGAATATCTTGGGAGCACCTCCCTTCAGCCTTTATTTAAGGGATTTCTGTGAGCAGTCACTTCGTGAAGAACATTAGGGGCTTTATTCTCATTGCTCTCAGCCTCTCCCTTGCTCATCCTGGTTTTTAAAAGGAGGGAACACTTATCATGGAAAAGAGTCAGGGAGGTTTTCAGTCAGTTTTTGTTTCAGTCAGTTTTTGTTTCAGTCAGTCTCTATTTCAGTCGGTTCTGAGGTCCTCAGAGATGTGCTGCTAAAGGAGTGGCAATTACTGACCCCGTTAGTGCCCCACACACTCTTCAGGAGCTGCCTACAACCACCACACCTCATTTTTTTCATCTGGGTGGATCCTCAGTTTTCCCTCTCCAGCTCCTCCTGCACATCACAGAAAGTTCTCCAGCCCAAGTACTGAAACACTCTGTGATTGTGGGAACCAAATACTGTCAAAAAGAATTTGTCAGAACTTCTGGAATATTCTAAAATCAGCTGACAGAGCCATCTTTGCAAAGGGCTGGATGATCTTAAGGAGAATTGACGAGTGATGCCTCATGAAATGCTCAGATCTTGATCCAAATATTTGTCTTCAGCAAATTTTGAAGGACTCAGTGAGGCTTCAAAGAAGTCTGCAAAAAAACAACAAAAAAATCTGGGTTTTGATTTTTTTTTTTTTTTTTTTTTTGTTTCACCCCCTGCCTGTTCTTAGCTCCTACATTTTGGATAGATTTCCCTTGTCTTACAGAAACTTTCAGGTGCAAAAGGAGAACTGTTGCCCTAAAATACAGCTGCTGTGAGACCATGGTAAAAGTTCCTCATCTCAGCCTTGTTGTGGATTAAGGTCTCATTTTTGAAAGCACTGACAAATGATTATTAAATGATGGGAGGAGCCTGCAGCAGAGAGAGGCTCTGAGGAGCCTTTCTGGGATTTCTTTTGGGATACAAAACCCGAGCTGGGCAGAGCAGCTGAAGGAACAGAGAGGACAAACAGGATGAGGAAAGACAGGATAGGAATAAACCACTCTAAAATACAAGTGTGTTTGACCTATTATATCCTCACAGGAGCTCTCAGCTCTCCTGGGGAGATGCCCACCCCTCTGGTGTCCAGCCCTGCTGCCCACTGCAGCCCCTGTGGGGATCATGGGCTCGCAGCAGAGCTTCTCCTCTTTTCTTCTCCCCAGGAAAGCTCCTTGTTGGCATCCAGCACTTGGCACGGGGTTTTTCAGCTCCTCCTGACAGGGTCAGGACAGAGCTGGGACTCTGTTTAGTGGAAGTGCCTCGCTGCTGGTCCCTGGGAAGATGGACAGTTGTAAAGAATTGTCTTTAAATATTTAAAAAAAAAAAAAGAAAAAAAAAAAAGAGTAATGTTTTTTTGAGTTTTTTGGCTGCCTCACATTTATTGTTGTCCTTTGAACAGCGCATCCAAGTGATGATTCAGCCAAGTGAAGACATCACCCACCCTGAGAATGGGCCAGACCAGGCCCAACAGAGCAACTCTGCCAACAAAGAAGCCTACATCTAAAATCCTCTCTCGTCCAAGTACCGCTCCTCCTCCAGAAAAACAAAAAATATGGTTGAATATGACCACAAATTCACGTCTGAGAATATAATTACCTACCTCTAGTGGCAAAAAAAAAAAATTAAAAAAATACGTGTTAAAAAAAAAAAAAAAGCAAAAAAAAAAAAAGCAACAAGGTCATCTCCACTCCGAGGGAATCGCCGTGGGTTCGATCCAGCCGTCGCGAGCTCAGATGTTTGACAGTGTTTTTGTGTTCTCCAGCAATCCACAGACTGTTAATGTTTTTATCCTTTCACAATGATAGTTGCATACTTTGGAATTTGTAAATTGATGTGCCAAGACCTTTTTAATCTACCTTTTAGCACGACTATTTGAAGTTTTGTGCTGCTGATTTTTAGTAGTTGATCACTATTTCTTACCGCTGAATCCCAAGACTGTTATTTCTGACTTTGCAGGAGTAAAATTAAGTTTGGTGTTGTTTTGTACAAAAAGAACGGGGTATTTTGTAAACAAGTGATTTCCAGCGCTAAAGTCTGCCCTTAAAATTTGTTCCAGCTGAGGCCATTTGAGGGAGGAAGAGACTCTTCCTTCAATTAACAGCAGGCACAGCCTTTATAAACATTCCTAGTGCAAAAATTGAGTTGTCTGTGGCAGAGCAGCCCAGCCCAAACACACTGGCTGTGCTCAGCCTTTCAGGGTGACTTTCAAGCAAGGTCATAAATTTCTTTAAAAAAACCTATCTTGCTTCTTATAAAAAGAAGATATCTTTGTGAATCAATGTCAGAGGCATGAATACTACTTTTAACTTTTTTAGCAAAGTAATAGCCAAGAGCTCTTAAAGATTCCCAGGAGTAAAATACAAAGTATTTGCCATCCAAGCTCGGACTCCCTGAGCTTTTATCATGCTGTTATCACTCTACTATTATTGCATTGCCACCAAAATAGAAACCAAAACAACGGCTGAAAGATCGAAGCTTCTCCTTGTAAGCTCCAATTTAGGGCTCGATTGAACCTGCTAGAGAACTTTTCCAGTTCCCAATCACAAACTCGGCATGGTCAGCACTTTGAGAGCAGTGGGATTTCCATTTCCAGGGGCTGGGTGGTGCTGAGGGCACGAGGGAGAGCTCTTTGATCCCGATGCAATCCCGCTCCGGGCTCTGTCCTGCGTTTGCCACATGGCCAGAGAGCCCGGCCAGCCCCTGGAAGTTTTCCCTGTGCGGGGAATGCAGCGGGAGCCCCGGCTGGCATTTCTCGTTTGGCAGCTATAAGACAGGCACGGAGGCTTTCTTTTTTTTTCTTTTTTTTTTTTTTTTTATTTTTTTTTTTTGGGAGGGTGATGTTTGATTGTAAATGACTGTGACAGAACTGTGCAATGAAAACATGCTTTTCAGCAAACTTTTTTTGTGCACCGTACAATGTTAGATAGCACAATTTATGTAGAATTACTACGTGGAAAAAAAACAAAAAAACAAAAAAAACATGTTACCTGTGAATGTTGGGTTTTTCGTTGTTCTCGTCTGAAGGTGACAAACATGTTCTTGCAATAAGGTATTATTCTCAGAATGTCAAGCACATTATGTAGAAATAATATATATATATAATACACATGTATTTCAAACTACATCCTAAACTCTCAGAGTATGTGGGGTAGGTTCTAAACTGTTTCATACCTAGGTCAAATGTAAAATACTACGAGATCTAAGCTCCATCCTAAACGGCCATAGCTGAGATGCAAACGTCCTGTAAGTCTTTGGGATTTAGAGGAACCCCTCCATCCTACGCAGACACCACACCCGATACGTCATCCTTGTGAGTTTCATTAGACTAAGGATAAAAACTCCAACTTTCTCTTTATTGTTTAATGTAACCGAGTCCCATGTTGTTCTAAGAAAAATGCAGTATTTAATGTTTGATTGTAAACAATTATGACAGATGTTTGACAGACCTGCTCTTTAGCAAAAAGCTGTACAAACGTTATCACATAGCACAAACTAGTGTTGTAGAACTACTGTGTGTAAACTGTGAATAGCTGTATCTTTTTTGTAGTACTTGCCCTGGAAAAGAAAGATTATTGTATGATCATATATGCTTTTTGCAATAAGGAAATATCCAACACCAAGCAAATCTATCTCTATATAAAAAATATATATGTAATATATACATATTCAAAAATATATACAGAGCCTGTTTAAAAGAGTACAGTATTATTTAGTAAATTGCAACCTGTTCTATGGACCAAATGTAAAATATTTATAAATTAAGATGCATTTTAAATGTCTATAAACGGTGTCATAATTAAAGCACGATTGTTATGTAAGTTTCCAAGAGTTTAGAGGAAAAAGAATAAAGGTTATATTATACATTAAATTCAGAATTTTTCAGTCTTTCATTGGACAAACCCAATCTGTGCTATTTTCAAGTTCCAAGTGTGTCATTTATATAGAAATATCCTTTAAATACCCAAACGCTGTATCCCACTTGTGATGTGTATAATTAATCCATGCTATTCCTACCATGTAATTAGCATGTGCATACATTATACAGGGAGCTTAAGAGGTGACAGTTAATAGCCCTTCCTGGCATCCTGCTGCTTTAATTCTCCCGCGGGAAGATGGCAGAGCCAGCTCTGGGAGAAGAAAAAGCAAAAACGGATTTTGGAATGTTTTGGGCGGTTCCTCGGGTGCACTTCTGCTGCTGCTTTGGGGTGAGAGCTGCAGCACCTCCCTGGTTTTGGAGCCCGTGCTGGATACTCTGCAGGCGGGTGATCCGTGGCTCTGAGAGCTCCACACTCCTGTCTCAGCTGCCCTGGCAGGGTGGGAAGATGTGGAGAAGAAGATGCGGAGAAGAAGACGTGGAGAAGAAGATGTGGAGAAGAAGACATGGAGAAGAAGATGTGGAGAAGAAGACACGGAGGAGAAGATGTGGAGAAGAAGATGTGGAGAAGAAGACGTGGAGAAGAAGACACGGAGAAGAAGATGTGGAGAAGAAGATGTGGAGAAGAAGTCGTGGAGAAGAAGACGTGGAGAAGAAGACACGGAGGAGAAGATGTGGAGAAGAAGATGTGGAGAAGAAGATGTGGAAAAGAAGATGTGGAGAAGAAGACGTGGAGAAGAAGTCGTGGAGAAGAAGACGTGGAGAAGAAGACGTGGAGAAGAAGAAGCAGAGAAGAAGTCGTGGCGCAGCTGCAACGCCGCTCCTGGGCTCGGGATTTAATTATCTGCCTGCAAAACTGGAGCAGGACTTCATGCTGGGGAAGAGGCTGAGCAATTTAGAGGACCTGATTAGAATGGAAAAGGCTCCTGAGAGAGGCGTCTGGGATGACAGACTGCAAGGGCCAAGTGCTGACCTTTGAGAGGAGCACACGGCGAGGGCGCGGCCACGAGGGCCCAGATTGTTCTGGAAAAGGGGAAGCAGCAATTTTGGGGATGCCGAGGGAAATGAGAGGGAAATGGGAAAGGAAGAGGCTGAGGGCTGTCATTGGTGGCTGGGGGTGGTGGGAGGGCAGGGGGGCAGCAGGGGCAGGAAGCTACTTGGAGGATATTGCGTTAGCGCTGTGATATTTCCATGTTCTCCTGGAGGAATTTGCTCTTGCCGCGCTGCAGAAATCCCAACAGCGATTCAACAAGAAAAATGCAAATAAGGTCACTTCTCCCCTACAGGACTGCAGGATGCCCTGGGAGAAATCCATGTCCTTGCTCGTCAGGAGTATTAGTTCAGCTACATGTGCTTTTATTCTAAAATAACACTGTGTTGCTTTTGGGGTTTTTTTTTTGTTTGTTTTAAGCCTGATTATTTCTGTTTTGTTCCGCTCAGCCCACAATAGCATTACAATTAACTGTTAGAGCCGCTCAGCCCCCACTGCTGGCTGGGTCTCGAGGGCTGAACCCAAAGGCAGGGTGATCCCACGGCGAGGGAGCGGCAGGGCCAGATCCTCACTGCCAGCAACCTGGAGGGATCAGCTCAGAGCTGCAGCAGCTGCCAGCCCCTGCCTGACTCTGCCAAAGCACCACAGTCACCCACTTCCACTGCTGAGCAAGGAAGGCACCAGCCTTTACATCCTAAAGGCTCTTTTTGCTCCTCCTCGCTCTTCTTTCCCTGCTTCTTGCCCTGCTCAGGGTGGTTAAAACAAACCCAATAAAAATGAGGTGGGAGGAAGGGATTTATCCATATACATTTTTCCCCCTGCAATCTAAACTACTTCTTCTCTTCTTCCTGTGAAGTTAAAAAAAGTCAAACAAACAAACAAACAAAAAATTAAAAAAAAAATATTAAAACACATATGGGGTAAAATGAAACAAAATATTCATCCCTCCACAGAGCTCGGTATTCTTAAGAGACTGATCCAAGTATTGCCACTTCTCACTCCTGCCTTTACAGTTTGAGGCCAGTCAATAAGTACATCACTCTTTCCTGCTGTCAATTGATGGAGAATGGGAAAATTTCCTGTTTTCACAGCAATCCCGTTAACTTTTAGAGTTGTATTGTTGTGGTTTGTCCTTCCTTCGGACCACACACCACACCGGCACTTTCCTTCAGGATTTGTCATTACTTTTAAAATGTATGGCTGGGTGGGGGAGAATTTTTAGCCTATTTACAAGAGCCTGGAGTGACAGGACACAGGGAATGGCTTCACACGGAGAGAGGGCAGGGATAGGTGGGATATTGGGAAGGAATTCCAGCCCTGGCACAGGGTGCCCAGAGAAGCTGTGGCTGTCCCTGAATCCCTGGACATGTCCAAGGCCAGGCTGGGGCTTGGAGCACCCTGGGATAGTGGAAGGTGTCCCTGCCCATGGGACAATATTTAAGATCCTTTCCAACCCAAACCATCCTGTGATTCCACGATTCCATGATTTTGCAAATTCATATCTGATTGGTTTTCCCCCCGGGTTCGTGATCGGTCTCACATCCAACTCAGTGGCAAACCCTGAGCGATTATTTTGGAATCTCAGGCAGGCTGAAGTAATCCTGTGAGTTATTTGTGAGTCATAAGTACATGCTGGTGCTAAATGTGTCCAGCAGTGCCTAAGAGAAGGACAGGATGGATCAGGCATTGTCACCAGGACAAAAATTAATGTGTTTTGCCAGCAATGGTGCCTTAGTCAGGCTGCAAGAGCTGCCTGCCGTGCCTTTGGGGATCAGCAGCTGAGAGGTGGCTACAAACAAAGCAACAGAGGGTAGAAAATAGCCAAAATGGACATGTTCAGTTGGAGTCTGGAGTCTGCTCTGCACTTTACCAAACTGGAAACCCACTTAGAGCTGGAAGGGGAATAAAACTGGATGGAACGAGTTGCTGCCTTATTCCCTTACATCATGCAGTTCCTGATCCTTGTAATTATTCTAATGCAATCTGGGAACACCTAAAAATGTTTAACGCAAAGAAAGAAGCCTGGGAGGCTCAGTTTAGTCTAGGAAAAGGCTTCTCAGGCTCCACTAGCCTTGACAGAGCTGCCATCACATCCCCGTGCTCCCAGTGGATGGAAAGTCACCAAAACTTACAAAGCTACAGCTCCTGCTGTAGTGACCCTGGTAAAACCCTAACCAGACCCCACAAACAGCAGCTCCCCCAGCCCTGGCTGTGCCTGAGGAGCTGCTGTTCCAGGTCTGATTCCCAAAATCCAGCGGCAGTTGCTGCTGCCGGGGCTCAACCCCTGGGCAGGTCCCACAGGGCTCCTCCAAAGCCCCTCGTGCAAGAATTCTGTCCCAGCACACTCCAGTGCTGGAGCAGGAGGCCACCAAACATCACCTGGTGGATGTAAAGCTGGTTTTGATCCTGCAGGAACAGTACCAGCTTCCCTGGGATGGCTGAGGAGCGCTTTGATGAAGATTCCCCCATGAGTAAAGCAATAAATCAGTCTCTGAATGTGAGCCAGAGCGTCAGGTTGTGCTAGAGAATTATTTCTAGGTCATTTCAGTTCACTGCACTGCACTGCAAACACTTCACTGAATGAATGACCAGAATAATTAATCAAAACACTGGGGAGAAACACAACTCACACTGCAGGCAACAAACTTTGCCTAAAAGTGACAGAGCTCAGCGCTTTTTAACCTGCTCTTTCCCAGCTGTCACACTGCAGCAGCACATGACCTTTCCTGCTGATTTTCCCCAGATCCAGCCTCACTCTGGGGGGCTGAGGGTGACCTTTCCCAGCCTGGTTCCTCCTGCTCTGAGCAGCCTGTATCGTGACAGAACTTGCCTGTCAGGATCTGCTTCAAACCTACAAGTTTAGACCTGGGTGTGCATAAAAAACCATTCTGCCTCGCTCCTCCTGTGGCACTGAGGGGAAATGAGTTCCAGCCCACTTCCCACTGCAGGCACTGAGCTCCCAACAGCTCCCAGCCATCCATCAGGTCCTCCAGCCCAGCTGGGAGAAGAAAATGCAAGCTGAGAACGAGCCACAGAAGGGATATTTGTTCTTGCCCAACTCAATCATCACTGTTCTAACTTTTTTACAGAGAAATTCCTCCTGATGTCCAACCTGGCACAACCTGAGGCCATCCCCTCTCCTTCTGGACCCCCCCTGGCAGTCCCCTCCTGTCAGGGAGCCAGGTCCCCCCTGATCCCCCTTTTCTCTGGGCTGAGCCCCTTCCCCAGCTCCCCCAGCCCCTCACAGGACTTGCTCTCATTACCTGCTCTCTTTAACCACTATTTTATGGCACTGCTGTTGGGGTTCTGAGGGGAAAAAAATCCTTCTGCAATTAAATAATAAAATGCCAGCTTGTAAGCAAATGGCAAAAGAAGTCTGGAGAACATCAAGGAACCAATCCACCACCTTCTGCTGGTGGAGAAGGGGAATTCTGCTCGGCACCATCACTCAAAGACATTCAAGTGTCAGCATGAAACATTGTGTGTGTCACTTTTAAGCTTCTCACTTTCACAGAAAAATTGCCCAAATACGCTCAGGAAAGATTTTTTCCTTTGTTCTTTACATGCTCTGTGTTTCTCACCATTCAATATTTAATGATCTCTTGTGGGTTTGGCTCATCTTTTTCCTTTGTAAGCCACACTCCTCTCCAGGGGCTTCTGGCATGCTTGTTTTGTGCTTCCACATCCTGCTTTGATTTTTCTTTATCTCATGAACCTCTGTTCTCCAAGATTTTGAAACTGGGGCTCGTGGTTGGGGGTATATTTTTGTTTACTGCCAGCTTTTCAGGAAATGTTTCATTCCAAATTCTCCAAGATAAGTCACTGCTGTAGGGGTAACCTCATTAGCAGCTTTCATTAGCACAAAAATGCAAATGAGAGAACAGCAGCACCCCACCGCTGCCCAAGTGTTGGAAATCCCCATTTTTCCCAAGGAGCACTCTCTGCTCCAGCCTTTCCATTGTCTCTTCTTTAGCATTTTACCACTCCTGCAAAGGCCATTTTTCCCTCTCTCCACCCCTGTGCAGATTTCCCCTGGCCAAGGGAGGGGTCAGAAATATCCTGATCCTCTTCCCATTCCCATTCCCGTTCCCATTCCTGTTCCCATTCCCGTTCCTGTTCCCATTCCCGTTCCCATTCCTATTCCCCTTCCCGCTCCCATTCCCATTCCCGTTCCCATTCCCATTCCTGTTCCCATTCCCATTCCTGTTCCTCTTCCCATTCCCATTCCCGCTCCCATTCCCATTCCCGTTCCCATTCCTGTTCCTCTTCCCATTCCTATTCCCATTTCCATTGCCATTCCCATTCTCATTCCTGTTCCCATTCCTATTCCTGATCCTCTTCCCATTCCCATACCCGTTCCCGTTCCCGTTCCCATTCCCGTTCCCATTCCCGTTCCCGTTCCCATTCCCGTTCCCATTCCCTTTCCCATTCCCATTCCCTTTCCCATTCCCGTTCCCATTCCCATTCCTGCTCCCGTTCCCATTCCTGTTCCCGTTCCCATTCCCTTTCCCATTCCCATTCCCGTTCCCGTTCCCATTCCCGTTCCCTTTCCCGTTCCCGTTCCCGTTCCCGTTCCCATTCCCGTTCCCATTCCTGCTCCCGTTCCCATTCCCATTCCCGTTCCCATTCCCGTTCCCTTTCCCGTTCCCGTTCCCGTTCCCGTTCCCATTCCCGTTCCCATTCCTGCTCCCGTTCCCATTCCCATTCCCGTTCCCATTCCCGTTCCCATTCCCATTCCCGTTCCCATTCCCGTTCCCTTTCCCGTTCCCGTTCCCGTTCCCGTTCCCATTCCCGTTCCCATTCCTGCTCCCGTTCCCATTCCCATTCCCGTTCCCATTCCCGTTCCCATTCCCGTTCCCATTCCTGCTCCCGTTCCCATTCCCATTCCCGTTCCCATTCCCGTTCCCATTCCCGTTCCCATTCCCGTTCCCGTTCCCATTCCCGTTCCCGTTCCCATTCCCATTCCCGTTCCCATTCCCGTTCCCTTTCCCATTCCCACCAGGTGATGCCGGCTGCCAGGATCCATCCCAGGGCACGTGTGCCAGCATCTCCTGTGGCCTGGGGTGAGCAGAGGGAGCAGGGAGCAGCCCATGGTACATTAACCAGGAAAGTTTGGGAGTGTAAAACTCACTGGGCTGTCAGAACGATGTTCCCGCGCCGCTCTGCGCTGCCCAGCTTTTTGTCAGGGCAAGTACAAATGCCACAACCGCCTAAGCCTTCAAAGCAGCCGGGGACATTCTTTTAGGGACTGATGGAAGCGAGGGGAGGAGGGAAGAGGAGGGAAATTCATCTCCCCTGAAGTCCCTGCTGGGTCCATATGCTGAGAGCCGGGTGGCCGGCAGCCTGTGGCTCCTCTCCTGCGTCCCAGGGGTGAGCAGCCTCAGTCCGGACAGAGCAAACATTCCCTGCTTAAACCCACCCCATTCACACATCCTGGCCAGGCCCTGCCCTCACCTGGGAACATCCTGGTGCCTTTTAAAGGGGGGAAAATTGCAGCTTGTATGATTACATCAGAGCTCAGTCAGGTGTGTTTTAACTTCCCCATCACTTCGACAACTTGTCCTCAACTTGATCTACTCAAGGACTTACTTCCTTATTTCCTTATTCCCTTATTTCCTTATTTCCCACTGCCACCAGAGCAGCCCAGGGCTCCTGGAAAAGCCAAGCTCTCATTCCTTCAGCCCTGCACAAGCACAAAGCCATGAACAGGACATGGTGTTGGTTTAGCCCCCCTTTTGAGGCAGGGCAAAAGGTTCCTTCACCGAGCTCTGTTCATCTGTGAATAACAAATCCAAATTCTGCAGTGGCCATGCACTCCCACGGCAGGGGCACATCCCAGTCTGGTGAGGACATTCCCACCAACTGCATCCTGTTGGACAGGGAAAGAGAACACAGATGGTGCTCAGCATCTTTTAAAAAATAAACCCCACCAGGTCCAGCTTCCGGTTCTGTTTTTCACAGGGGTCTTCCCCAGAACTTTGAATCTTCTTGTTTCAGACAAAAAATCATCTCCAGACACATCCCTCCAGGAAATCTTGTTAAACCCACAGGATTTAAGCCACCTGTTTGTGGCAAATACTCAATATTACTGCACACCTCCCACATTCAAGGGAATGTCCCTTCCAGAGACATCACTGCTGGCTGAGATGACTCAAATCAGCTCCTTTTTCCCTCCATCACTCTGAAAAGAGCATCAGGTTTTTCTGCAAAAGCAGCTATTTACCCACTCAAGCTGCCTAGCAGACTTAAGTAAAATGCACTGGTACCTTAGGATTTCAGCTTTTGTATTTTTCATCCATTTGTAGTGCTGCAGTTCTTTAGTGCCTGACTCCAAACTCCATGTGCAGGCTCAGCTGCTGCTTCCCCATCCTGCTCAGACACAGCAATTCCTCCCCAGGCCTGCAATCAAGGACACCTCACTGCCCCAGGCCTGAGAGATGGAAACAAAAGGGACTTGGGGGCAGCAAAGCTGCCCTAAATGACTTCATTCCCTGCAGCTGCAATTGGGAGATGAACCCCAATGTGCAAATGGACCCAGCTTAGAAAAGTGTGAGACCTGGGACCCATTGGCCATTTTTGGGTGCAGCCCAAACTGTACCTGGAGACCCTTCAGTAAATAGAAACTGATTTTTATTCCCTTAATTCTGTCTGGACTCTGTTTTTAGGTAGCCCCAAAAGGCATCAGCACCAACACCTGGCCCCTAAATTCAGTAATGAATTGTGACTCTGCAGCAGTTTTATTTTACACACAACATGCAAAATAAACCTGCTTTAGGAACTGCTGGGGTAATCTTTAACCTGGAGGCACCTGCTGGACTAAAGGGGCTGCAAGGAGATGATTTAAAAGTAATAAGCATTTCCTAATGACACATTAATGGGACAGGTCTTGATGATTTTATTTCCTAAGGCTCTCCAGACCCACAGTTGGCACAGAAAGCAAAGCAGCAATACCAAAAACTCAGGGAGAAGTGTGGCCGTGTTTATGGGATGAGGTTCTCAACACCTTTCCCACCATGGGTGAAAAGTTTGGGTCTGGCCTTTGAACAGAGAACAAAGGAGTGACCTGTTTTCCTTCTCCCAGGGCTGAGCACATCCCCACGGCAGCTCGATGGAAATTGTAATTATTCCAAAGCTAAGAATGGCAGCATTTCTGATTAAAAATGAAAGCCAGTTTGATGCAGAAGAATGGGTATTAGATCACTTTGTACTTCTCACTAATTATTACATCATGAATGGCTGATTTTATTTTTTAAAGGAGGCAAAACTACAAAGATTTCCTTATGCAAATATTTCTTAGCACTTTAGAAATTAATTAGAACAAAAATATTTTGAATAAATTATTGCAGATGACATACTTTTAAAAAGATTTATTCATGGCTAAAAAGAATCTTTACTTTCTTTTCACTTGAAGAATCACAGATAAACATTTGATACACACCCTCATCTCAAAGTTAAAAATTACTTCCATAAAATCAAACTGTTCGGGTATTTATTAGGATGGGCTGCACTGGGAGGTGGTGGAATTTCCCTGGAAATGTAAAAAAAACCCTGGAAATATAAAAAAATTAAATATGTGTGGCACTTTGCACCATGGTGGTATTAGTTTGAAGGTTCTTTTTCGACCTTAATGATTTTCCTCTCTGCTTAATAATGAGGAGAATTATGAAATTGTTAATTAAAAAGGTATATTTTTAATTCCAAGAACTTTCTAACAGGGCACCACGTCCTTCTGGGATACAAAACATCTCAGAGAAAAGGGGCCATAGAAAAATGCAGCTCCAGAGTGCAGAGAGGGAGGCAGGACTGAATTTAGGAGCTTGTAAAAGATAAAAACTTCTCTCTTGAAACCTGGAAAACTTCACCTGTGCCAAAGAGGGAGCAGGAATTCCAGTGGGCCTCCATCCAGAAATTCCCCCTCTGAGGGTAAGGCTGTTTTCTGTGCTAAGTGCAGAGGATCTGCTGCGTGGGCAGGTGATGACAGCAAAATCCAAACACAGGGGAGCAGCAGCTTTTCCAAAGCCTCCTGAGAAACAGAAAATCCAGGGAGGAGGAGGAGGGGGGAAACCTGCTCCAGGATCCTCCTGGCTGGTGACAACACTGAGCAAATGTTACTCATTCCTGGAAAGAACCCTTTCCTCGAGAGCAGGCCATGTGCTTTGGGGTTCTTTGGGTGCATTTGTGAATGACTGAAGATTGCCTTGGATGTTTTCTCGACCCATCTTCCCACGTGCAGATTTCTCTTCCCACGTGCAGATTTTTCACAGGGTTTGCCTCTAATGATTTCAGTTTGGGCATCTTTAAGAGTTTAGACCTCCTTGCTAGAGAGCCTACACTGATGGAGGTTGTCCAAGGGGTAACACCCCTAAAAACATCTCTACAAGTGTGAGGGATGTGTGCAGGCAAACTCTGAGTGCCCAAAAACCCCTGACCTGAAAGGAAAAAACACACTGCAAGTTCTTCTGCGTAAAACATGATCATCTTCACCAGCAGGGAGAGGCCTGAGGAACTGGGATTTTTTGGCATTTTCTGTGTTAGTAACAAGCCATCAGTTCCATGCAGGGTTTGCAGAACCTCAGGGCTGCTCAGTCTGAACTTCTCCTGACCTGCCCACAGCTTTGTTTGGCTTGCTTTAGCTGTGACAGCAATTTCTCTAAATGACCAGTTATCTATGGATAATCTGGTTTATTTTTGTTATCTTGGTGTGCTACAAACACAGTTTTATAGCAGTAATTCTATGTGAAAAGGGCTTTTTAATGACTGCAATGCAAAGATAAAATGCAGAGAAACACAGGCCTGGTGCAGCAGTGAGAACTGGAGCCACAGGAGGAGGAGTACACACGTGGGATGGAAAAATCTGGGGCACCAGAGACCTCCAAGGCAATAAACAGCTCATCAATATTGAGAAATGCTAGAGAGGGACAAAACAAAACAAAAAGTTATTTAAAATATGTGAAAGGCACATGTAAATTCAGATGAACTGCGGAGCTGCAGTTCAGGGAAGAAGGAAAATAAAAATGTTAAAAATTTGCATGTTAGCAAATATGGAAAATTACCAGAAATTAATTCTAGAGTGAAGCAGAAGAAATCATCACCTCCATCTAGGCTGCTAATGACCCTTGAATGCCATCATTGGGGTTTCAGTCATGCCAACAGCACACTCTGGGCTGGATATTCAAGCTCTGAATCCCATTTACCCACAAACAGAATTTACAGGGCAGCAGCTCCATCACTGCCCAGCTGCAGACCAAGGCCAGCTCTCCAGAGGTGTTGAATTCCCCAGGGAATCTTTGGGACTCCCTCCCCAGCTCACACCAAAGCGTGGTCACCCCAGCACATCACTGCAAACATCCCTTTCCTCAAAATGCAGGGAGCAAAGGACCAGAATATTCCTTCCTGATGGAAAATGAGGGGTGCCTGGAGCTTCTTATTTCAAAATGTATGCTGGCTCTAAACAGGAATAAAGCTCAGAATTAATCTGGGGGGTAGGAATTTAGGAAAATAGAGATTTTTTCCCATCTCCTGCAGAAGCTGAGTGAATCCATTTCCCACAAAGTGTGTACAACTGGCCCCTGCAGCAGCACAATTGACTTCATTAGTTTGTCTCAGAGCCCTCTTGTTTTGCCTACCAATCAGGATAATCACCCTGTCATATGAGCTTTGCAGCTGGCACAAACTGGAGGTCTTGGGAAGCAGCTGGAGATGAAAACCAAACCCCACAAGAGCTTCCTTGGAGTCTGTGCCTCCATCAATTCTGTCCTGGAGCTGAAAACAAGTCCAAAAGGTGGAGAATTTCCATGTTCTCCTGATTTCTGCTTGCCATAGTCTGCTGCACTCATCCCAGGCTCTTCAGGGGAGCAGAGAGTTGTGCTTTGACCATCAGATATTTTCTGGGATATTCAGATATTTTCCTCTCTCAGCTCCCCCAGCCCTTTCTGCCTGGCTGAGAGCAGGAGTTGAGGAACCTGCTGAGGCAGGTCCTGGAATCAGCTCCTGCAGCACCTCTGGACTCTGGCATTTGAGAGATTTAAAGGCATTTCCCACAAGATTTTTGCTGCAGCTTTTCTCAGATGCACAAGTTCAAAGTCACAATCTGTGCGGAGATCAGAGAGGGAAACAAAACACAAAAAAAATTTCCTCTCACAGAAAACACCATTTTTTCTAGAAACCTGTTCAGCAGTATTTTTATGGTGGCAATGGCTCCACTACTCCCCCTGAAACTGCTCAAGAGATAAATTCCATTCATTTCCCTCTATCTGAAATAAATCTTGGTTTGAAATTCACAGTCACACACAGGAAGGCAGAGATTACTTCAAAATGTTCATGAGCTCTATGAAAATCTGAAAAATTTCAACTCCTATAAAACACAAACCAAGCAAGGGAGGTCTAAGACTCCTCTGCTCTTCCCTACAACTTGCAGTAACTGCCCATGGAAAATTCTCAATTTCTGGTGACCTGGTGCAAGGGCACAGGAAGGAAACCGTGTGACTCTTCTATAAAACTCCACTGTTTTTATACTTACCATTCATTTATTTCACAAATATTTCCCTGTGTTTGGAAATATTTGCCCATGACAAAGTGCATTTCCATTGCAGCCAGTGGAAGCCGGGCTGTGAAATAAAATTTGTGGAAAATAACTTCACAAAGCATCATCTGGCACCTGCAGCTCAGGTCCCAGGACTGAAAGGACTCTTCCCTTTCCTCACATCAGACAGGCTGGGTTTGTTTATCCTGGGCAGCAAGAGTGGGAAAAAACATTCATTTTCTGCTCAGGTTGCTGCTCTGCAAAGCCCCAACAGCAGAATTCTGCCTCGCTGTCGTCTGTGGGCCTGCTCATGGCAGAGCTGAGCACAAACTCAGGTTTCCTCATCACCACAATTTGTCTGGATGGTAAAAGGAAAATAATTTGGTTGTTTGGAAGCTCAGCAGAACTGAGACCACAGAGACAAATATTAAATAGCACAACCTTCTAAACTAAAGTGAAATTTCCTAAAATGTTCCCAGAAAGCTCCAGGAGAAGATGCATATTTCCCATCTATTATCTATTATATATTCCCATCTGAGGGATGATAAATTCCAGGCTGCTGGGATCAGGCAGCCACACATGGAATTTATAAAACCTTCTGATCTTCAGCTTGTGCTCATGTCTTTGATTTTAAACCAAATTGTTCTATTTTTCCCAGCAACCCTTTTGTTTTAGGTAGATTTGTCTTAATATGGCAATGTGACATGTATTCAAAATAAATAAATGGCAGATTTAATTAATCCAAGATGAGTTTATGAACAGAGCAGATCACACTTTTTAGCTCTTATTATTTGATCAGCCAACTTAATCTCAAAGAACAACACTTGCAGCTTCTTACTGCATCTCCTTTCATCTTTCTTTTTTTCTTATTTTTAATCACAAACCTTTTGTGTTTTATAACCTCTTCTGCCAAGTAAATCATGAATACTTTGAAGGGTAATTTCAAATATTTCCTTACAATCTCTTCTCCCCCCCGTTCCCATTTTGCTGCTGATTTCCCCCTTCACGTCTCGGCAAAATCCAAAACCCAGCCACAGGAATTTTTGTTGTCACAAAAGAATATTCTTCAGAAAGCATTTCAGAGGAAAATCTAAGTGTTCTTCACCTTCCAAGCCTTCTGGCATGGAGCTGACATCACATACACGAGGTTCTTCGCTCAGACGAGCCTCCGAGCGATCCAGCAGCGTCGCCAGCAAAGATTAAGGACACACCAAGGTCGAAAGAAAGGACAAAAAAACCCCAAATAAAATAGGAACAGCCAGGCTCGCTCTGTTAAAGTATTTAAATGCAGACAAACAATCCCCAAACCTGGAGAAAAATAAGATATATCTGGATAGTCTTGGATTCAGGATGCCCTCTGAGAAAAAATTTTGGTGCTTAATTATTTAAACTGCAAAAGGCGGTTTAGATAAAGCAGAGTATGACATCACCCAGCTAAATCTTTTAATGATATCAACTTCAACTTTAACAACAACTGTATTTAACAGAGCACACTGGGGATTAAAGTGATTTACTGGAGTTATTTCTGAAAATACACTGGTTGACATTAAATCTAAATTGTTTATATGCAAATCTGGCAGAAAAAGAAACTTTAACAAGCGAGGTTTGCAACATGAGATGTTGATGAAATTGGATGTCACATCAGAGCTTTCAGATGGCCCAGAGTTAGCGGCTCTGTGCCCTTCTGCAGGTGCTGCTGCCTGGTTTTATCTTGGGATAACGGGATGGGCACAGGAATCTCTCAGATGGCAAAGGAAAACACCCAGGTAGAGCCCTCCAGGAACGGCAGCTGGGTACAACAGCCTTTGTTCCATTTGATGCCTCAGGATTTCAGCTTTTCTATTTTTCAGATCCTGTACTGCTCTAGTGCCTAACTCTAAACTGCACAGACAGTGTTTGTCACTGTCCTCAGGTTTTATTCAGACACAATTCCTCTCTAGGCCTGGATCTCAGGGACACCTCAGTGCCCCAGGCCCCAAAAAGTCTGACCAAAAGTGAGTTGTGGGGAGCAAACTGGGGCTGAATGACTTCATTGCCTGCAGCTGGAATTGGAGGATGAGCCCCGCTATGGAACTGGAGCAAACTGGGAATTGTGTGAGAAACTGGTACCCATTGTCCATGCTGGCTGCAGCCTCTGGGAGGCTTTGGCTGCCCGAGGTGTGCCTGGGGAAGGCCTTCAATAAATGCCCACTTTATTCCCTTCCCCTTGCCTGGCCTCTGCTCTGGGCAGCCCCTCCAGGCCCCACGTTCTGCACACAAATCCCTGCTTCCCAAAACTCCAACCCTGCCCGAGCTCAGGGCTCCGAGGCAGGCACTGAACCCCGAGAGCCAACCCAAAGTCTGGGCAGTTCCTGTCCTGGTCCACCTCCCTCTTCTCTGCCCTCACTCCCAAACATCTGTTTGGTCTCCTCCTAAATCCTTAAATTGCACCAAAATTCCAGGTAAGAACTCCACACCCCTCAGTAATTCCCAAATCCAATGGCTCCCATCAGCGAGAGTTCCCTGGTTTCACAGCTCTGCAGGGAAAAGCTGTGTGAGGGAGGGGGGAAATGTCTCAGCACTGGCTCCTGGTGAGATCCTGCCCTGGTGCTCTCCCTGCAAAGGGAAGGCTTTGGACTGGAAGGAGTTCTCATCTCCCACCCTTCTCCTGCCCAGTCCTCCAGCACCAAAGCAGAGCTCAGGCTGACTCAAAACAACCTAAATTTAGAGTGCAGCAAACATCCTAATCCTCCTTTTCCTTGCAGTTGCTGGACATTGTCTGCAGTGTTGGAATTCCAGTTCCCTCCCCAAAAAACAATCCAAAAAGACCCCAATGCGGGCAGCTCCAGCAGCTGTCTTCTCAGGATGTGGAGCTTTGTACAAAATTATATCCTTTGAAAGGTTTTGGTGTGGATTTTGCCCTGTTTTGGGGTGATCCACCCAAACACAGGCACTGGCCTCTCTGCTGAGAGCTCTTCCAAGCTCCTCCCAAAAGGCAGCACAGGGCTTTCCACAAGTGAAGACGAATTCCAGCCCTGGAGGGACCTGCAGCTGCTGGAGGCACCAGAGGAGGCTCCAGGAGGAGCAGAGGGATGGAGCAGCTCTGCTGGGAGAGCTGGGATTGTTCACTTGGAAAAGAGAAGTTTTGGGGTGACCAAATCGTGGCCTTGCAGTGCCTGAAGTGGCTGCAGGAAAGGTGGAGAGGGACAATTGACAGGGGATGGAGGGACAGGACATAGGGAATGGCTCCCAGTGCCAGAGGGCAGGATTGGATGGGATTTGGGCAGGATTGGATGGGATTTGGGTAGGATTGGATGGGATTTGGGCAGGATTGGATGGGATTTGGGCAGGATTGGATGGGATTTGGGCAGGAATTGTTCCCTGTGAGGGTGGGCAGGCCCTGGCACAGGTGCCCAGAGCAGCTGTGGCTGCCCCTGGATCCCTGGCAGTGCCCAAGGCCAGGCTGGGCAGGGCTGGGAGCACCTGGGACAGTGGAAATGTCCCTGTCATGGCAGGGGTGGCACTGGATGGGCTTTGAGGTCACTTCCAACCCCAACCATCCTGTGGTTCCATGAAAATAACATGCAGCTCACCTGTGCATTTGCAGGGCTATTCCAGAACCACTGGAAAAATAAAATCTGTATTCTGACAATTCCTAGCAGGCAAAGGAGAAATGGGGGTGATGCCACGGGCTGGGGAAATGTTTGATCTCAGCACTAGGTCATCCTGCTTCATGCCCAGCCAGAGCTAATTGTTAATCTGCTCAGTGCTCCCTCCCAAGCTCTGTCAGCACCAAGAGTCCTGCATGCAAATAAATATTCTGGGCAGCCTCCTCTCCCCCCTCCTGTTTCTGCCTCTTTCAGAAGAGCACCTGAATTTCAGCTCCTGCATTCCAAAAGGAAATTAATTTCAAAGAGCTTTGCTTTGTGGACTCACTGCCCACAGAGTTTGATGATAAAAATCCATTTTATACCCATTTCCTGCAGAGTTTTTCAGGCAACCAGTGTCGTTCTGTGCAATCAGAGGCCAACTTAAAGCCACTATTTCTGCTTACACTTACAGAATAAAAGTTGAGGGGGAATTTTATGCTTCGAGTGTGGTTTGGATGGTCTCAGCTGTGATTCTACAGTTAAAGTTAACTGATAATAAAGAGTCTGGAACAGATACTTTCCCTGGCTTTCCATCTAAAATTCCTGAGGGGTGAGCTGGATTGTTGCTGTGCCCACAGAATCTGGCAGGGTGACACACCACCCCTCTTTTTGGTACTTGACACAAGCCAGAAGAGAGTGATGAAGATAATTTCATGAAATCCAGACCCCAAGTCCTAACTGAAATATGGGATTTGTTAACCAGGTCCATCTCCTGTCATACCTGAGTACATCATCCCACTTCTTGGTGGGAGGGATCTCCTCCCTTTGTTACCCCAATTCATTCCAGACTTTGCAGGGTTCAGCCCAAGCAACCTAACCTTTTCCATTCCAGCATCCAGCATTTTCGCATTTCATTCACTCTGGGAACCCTAAATTTTTATGATTTCCAGGTGCCCAACCTCCTTTATCACAGCAATTCATCAGCTGGGTGCATCCTGCTTAGAGAGAGACAGAGATAAGTCACTTGTTTGGGAAAGAAAGAAAGAAATGCAGAAGAGCTTCAGCAAAAGATTCCCTGGCTCAGTCCTAAAAGGAGCACTAAGGGCCACATCTATTCCCTCTCCCTTCTCTTCCCCTGCTGCTGTTTCCCTGCAAAGGTTGCTCCCCTCCAGTTGCCAGGCAACATTCCTGTCTCACATGCTCTGCATCCCCAAAAAAAGGGAAAAAAAAAAGATCCTGCAGGGGCAAAATTATGCTGACAAGTCGGGAGCGTAAACTTTTTGCTGCGCTCCCTCCCCTCTGTGCCGTGCTCAGCGCCTTTCACAGCACATTAAATCTCAGCTCTGCTCTCTCCAGAGCAGCACAGACCTCGGGAAACCGGGGCACACTCAGGATGGGCTGGGGAAAAGCCCCGGACAGGAGAGAGTTCTCAGCTCAGATCCCTTCCTGCTGCAAGTGCTGAAATTCCCTGGGAACCAGCGCGGGATGCTGCCACAGTAAATCCTGCACATGCCTCGCTAATCCAGGACAGGTTAGAGACACACAGCTTTGTGTGTTCTGCAGCAATGGAAAATCCATTTTCTTTACTTTTCCTATTATCAAAGGCTTTAAAATTTGACCATAAAGCAGAACTCCTCCAGGCTGCAATTTATTCCTAATGCAAGGTCGTAGTGCTGCCTGAACTCTCTCTCTCTCTCCCCTGTTTTCCACCCACACAGACCATGAACATCTTAAAGAAATAATAAAAAATACAATTCACTTAAGCTATTCAGCAAATTGGAAGTAAACCTCTTTATATGCTCGTCTATTCCTGTGTAATCCAATTATTCGAGGGGAATCTCACAGGACTCGGAAAAACAGGAATACGTTTACAACTTCATATGTAGAGATGCGTTTGTTTAGAAAAAGACCAGCTGCACTGCTCTGCTTTCCTTTGGAAAATCCTTTGATTCCCAATTTTTAGGTTCACACCTCACTCCCAACCCTCAAGACTTCCTGGAAACCACCACAGTGCCAAGCTTCCTTTAAAAGTACCACAAAATGCGATGTATTTCTGTGCTTTGTGTCACACCAGTGCTGATCCCTTTGGCAGAATTATTTTCCTTGCTCTCAGACCCCAGTTTGGGAACAGGCTGGAGCCTGGCTCTGAGCCTCAGTTTGCCGCCAGTAAAACACATGGAGTCCTTCGAGTCCCTCCTTGATTCAAATTGTTCAGCACAGAAGATGACTTTGGCTGCTACAGCAGCTCCATTTCCATCAGATCATACATATTTGCCATCCAAAGTATCTGTTAAAATGTCAAACTTGGTGGCAGGTTTCTGCCAAATTAAAAAAAATATAGGATTCAAATAAGAAAATATCTCATTTCAGAATGAAGCCAACTGAGCATCTCCAGAAACAAAGACCCAAAGAAAAATTTACCAAATTCAAGCTGCAATTTCCTAAGGAAATGATGAGATTTGCAAATCTTCTGGGATTTCAAGGTGAGGCAGTCATGGCTGAGTGAAATATTGAGTTTTTGGTTCTGAATTACATCCTGGAAGAGAGCAGGAGAGGGCAGTGCTGTCAGCCTGGGTGCCTGTGACACCACAAGGGTCAGACCAAATTACTGCTGTGGATTCCAGAACCAAACCCTGCCCCACACTCTGAGCCCTCTCCTGGCACTGCCGTGGCACATTTCTGTCCCCCTGACCCTTCCTACAATAACCAAATCTCTCCAACCCTAAAGCAAGACCCAGCCCCACTAAAGTCATGAAGGGACAGGATGTTCAAACCTTCTCCTCTATAAATGCATCAGCAGGGACCTGTGGGTGTTTTGGGGTTAAAAATATCAGGAGTTCACCTCTCCCAGCATCACTTTGCCTCAGGGTCCTTTTCAGTCCAAAATTCCCCAAAACCAAGCCCCAAGCCCAGGTATCTTCCCTGGATTTCCACTCCATGAGACCTTCAGCAATCCCTGTGCTTTTCTTGGTCCATTCACAACCAAACCCTCTGTGACAGGACAGGCTCACACCTTGTGGCACGGTGACATTGTCACATCAAAGCAGGGGAAAATATCACCTTGTACTGGTTCACAGCACTGAAAACACCAATCCCACAAATTCTGCTGTGCAGAGAACTCCCAGGATCATCATTCCACTTTCAGCATTGAAAAATAGAACAAACAACGGGGGGAAAATATCAGAGACAGGTTTAGGGTGTTTTGGCCACAGTCATAAAATGAATATATTTTGTTCTCAGCTGTGGACAGCGGGCTCAGCCTGCAGGCCCAGAGAAACATTGAATTCTGCAGTGGTTATTGTTCTTCAGCAGCACACTGCTGTGCCTCACCTGCTCATCCAGAGAGAGGGCAACACGAATCTCACTCCAGAGAGAGGGAATTGGCATCCAGCTCTGAGCCTCATGGTTAAAATTGGTGTTTGCAGGGGGAAAAAGGTGTTTTCAGAGCCACACAGGGGTGCAGAGCATTGTGCAGCCTGCTTTGAACACTCCTTGAAAGCATCCAAAGGCTCAGTGATGAACAAAGACCTTCAGAGTTAATTTGAGGCTATTAGAGGATTAGTGGCTTTAGCCTGGGAGAAATACACAAAAATACACAAAAAGCAGGTTTTGAGGGGGTGAAAGTGTTCTCTTAAACCTGCCACCCATATCAGCGTAACAAAATATTCCAGTGTGTCAGAGCTACGCTCTCAAATCAAATTAGAGAGACCTGTTCCTCGCACAGACCAAAAATATTGGTTTGTTCCTAATGTTTTTCAGTTATTAATGTAAAGTACAGCACTGTAAGGGCTTTATTAACTTTATTTTGGTCAGATGCAACATCATTTTTATTTTTTATTCTATATTATTTGCATCATGTTCGGATTCCGTATAATTTATATGTTTTTGTTATTAGAATTTTACAATCACTTTTAGGTTAAATGTTATTAATTTAATTTATAAATGTAATTAATTTACATTTTATTAATTGTTATTGCTTGGTATTTTTATATTTTTTTGGGTGCTTTTTATTTTAGTGGGGTGTGGGGTTAGGATAGGAGACATAGAACATTTGATGGTTAGGTTGATGGTTGGGTATTGACATTTTTTGTTTATTATAGTATTTTTGTTTGTTTTCACAAAATTTATATTTGTTAGTTGATTTCTTTTGTTACTTTATCTTTTGTAATATATAACTTACATTATAGGTTACTCTTATTTTAAGGTTAAATTTCTTGAGGTGTATACTGGGATTTTTTTATGTTTTCAATCATTTATTAAGTCTACCTAGGCTTTTGGGTAAAGATAATTTTATGAAGGAGTTTGGGATTAATTTTTTTTTAATTGGGGAAGGAATCCACACTGACTTCTTCAGCCACTTTCTTGTGTGTAATGCAGCACCGAGAAATAAATGAGAAGGCAAAAGAGCTGCTAAATTCCAGAGATGAAGCCATTCCAAATTCCAGAGGTGAAGCCATTCCAAATTCCAGAGGTGAAGACATTCTAAATTCCAGAGGTGAAGACATTCCAAATTCCAGAGGTGAAGACATTCCAAATTCCAGAGGTGAAGACATTCTAAATTCCAGATTATTCTAAATTCCAGAGGTGAAGCCATTCCAAATTCCAGACTATTCTAAATTCCAGAGGTGAAGCCATCCCACAAGACCTTTTTATGAGGGCTCACCTTTTGTAAGAACCACAGCAGAAATAAATCATCCCCATCCCCATCTCTGCACACACATTTTACATAGGAACAAGTCGAGGCAGAAAGCATCTTCCACCTCAGATTCCATTCCAAAACAATTAAAGGAAGGCACCTTGACTTAAATATGGAACTGGCTTCTCTGCTCCCTTCTGTCCCAGTCAGTTTTGACCATATTTTCTTAGCAAAGCATCCCTTGCGCACAAAGTCCTCACTGCGTGATGGGAGCTGGAAGTCCCCGTGGCCAACAATCAAGAGCCCAAAAGGGACAGGAGGACACTGGAACCGAGGACAGCCCAAAAGGGACAGGAGAACACTGGAACCCAGCAGGGCCCAAAAGGGACAGGAGGACACTGGTACCCATCACAGCCCAAGAGGGACAGCAGGACACCCAGCAGAGCCCAAAAGAGACAGGAGGACACTGGTACCCACCACAGCCCAAGAGGGACAGGAGGACACCCAGCAGAGCCCAAAAGGGACAGGAGGACACTGGACAGGAGGACACCCATCAGAGCCCACATCTGCATTTTTCTCACTGCAAACAGCAGCAGGGAATCTCCAGAAGCCCAGAGCAGGGCTGTGAGGAGCTGCACTTGGAGGGAATTCTGGCCTCAGACAATCTCAGTGCAGCTCCAGCAGGGATTTATCTGGATTCTCCCCATAGCTCTGAGCAGCTAGAGGCTAACTCTCGCTAAATGCTTGAGTTTCACGTTAATTACTTCATGGAATCAAGGAAATCTGTGCTCCCATGGAATTATTCCACTGACTTGAACAAAACCAGGTGCATGCTGCATGTGGGGAGGGTTTTCTTCAGGTTTCTCCAAGCCTTTACTCTTCATTTGATTCTGTGAGGCTGCTGTGTTCATTAATGGCTTTAGTGCATTGCACAGGGGCAGGGGGTGAGCAGTTGTAAAGTAAAGTGTGTGCTTTCATATTTCCTATATTATAGTATTAAATTATATTATAAGTTATATATCATAATATATAAATTATAATTTTATATTATAATATATAAATTATATTATAAAATATATATTATAATAGAATTATTATCTTACTATTATTATATATTATAATAGAATTATTTATATATAATATATTCTCTTTTATATATATAATATACATATTATAATATAATTATTATATATTAGAAATACAATTCTAATTATTAATAATTTTAAGTGTTAATATAATACAATATATAAATGAATAATTATATAACTGTAATTATTAGAAATATAATTACAATTATATTATTTTATAATTATTAGAAATGTAATTACAATTATATTATATTAAATAATTGTATTATATAATTATATTATATAATTGTGTTATATTAGAAATATAATTACAATTATAATTCTATTTATAATATTATAATAGTATATCTAATATATATATATATATTATATTCTTATATTTCTTTATATTTCTTAAAATTAAAAAGACATCTCTCACCTCCTAGGGACTGTCAAGTGATGAATGCAGACAAGAAAACCCAAAAAGTCTCCCAGCAAATGCTGCCTACAGGTGAATGTCCTGAAACAACAAGGGGGGGTGAAAATGGGCTAAAATTAATTAAAGCTTGGAACATTGGCCAAGACAATTAGCAGCCAAAACACTCCCTGGCCTCTGGCAGAGGGCTCCAGGGAGAGCTGTGGGAGCCCAGCCAGGGCTGGAGCTCTCCTTCCACCCCCTGATGCCACTTTGGTGACACCAGTTATTGGCACAGGGTGGCATTTCCCACCAAGGGAGCCGTGGAAAGGTCACATCCCATTGATGCAATTTATACCAGGACATGCCCAGCCCTTAAAAACACCGATATTCTGCTATTTACTCCAAGTTCTGCTCCACTGATGCACCCACCTGGCAGGTCTGACACCACAGGAGCTCCAGGAATTCATCCCACAGGAGATTATTCCAGCATTTTCTTCCTTCTTCAATGGCTTTTGCTATAAATATTTGAAACTACAGTATATCCTCTATTCCTAGAGCATTTCCCAAAGTGAGGCCAACTGTTCCCTAGGACTGCCACTTACAAAAGCCTCTTCTTACCTCAAATAAGATAAGCTCCTGATTTTGCTTTGTATTGACCTGGAAAATATTTAGATAAGTAATTCCTAGCCTAAATGTAGTGTGTTTTCATTCAGCTTTTCAGTAGTGGTCAATTAAAACCCCCTCTGCACAGATCCGGTTCTCTTGGTGGGATATTGCTTTCCAAAACTGAACAACTTGAAACCCTTAAAAGTGGGTGAAATCAGTATATTTTTAGTACCGTTATTCATCCAAAATTTAACAAAACATAACTGATCAGCAGCAGTAATTATGCCTTAATATGCAAATGAGAGAACTGTAGAATGTCAATCCAACCCTTTTATGCACAGAAATATCCACCAAGTTTTTTATTGTTAATTATTTCATTTGTCAATGGACACCATGGATGCCTCTTTTGACACTTTCCATGTTCTCCCATGAGCTCCACAGCAGTTTTTTCTCAGCCTAACCCCATTCATGGATCAGCTAATTTCAGTTTCTCCCTCTGATTCTGTCAGCTGAGGATTTTATGTGTATAATGGGTTAAATAATAAAGCCAAGAAGTTGTGTGGTTTATATTTAGATGGAGATATATTTAATATTTAGACAGCAGCCAAGAAGAAACTCTTGGTTTAGAAACCAAGAGTTGGCTAATGCAAAATAAAGGACTGATACGTCAATATGCATTAATTTGCAATTTAATTCATAGATTTGTGTTGTTAAATGCTCACCACACATCGCCAGGTTCAATTGTTGATGTATTTAGAGCTGAAACAGCAAATCTAAAGGCACAGTGGCACTATGGAAGTGAGGCAGGGTGATGAGGAGAGCCATTCTCCAGGGAAATGAAATCCAGAGGCAGCCTTTTCCTTTTTATTGTCTTTTTTTGGTTTTTTTTATCTTTGATGTCTAAATATGCCCTGCTTTGAACCCTTGAAGGCTGCCAGGGAAGGGCTCTGCAGTTTCCCACCAGCCCAAGGAGATGTGAAGAAAGTGGCATGTGCCACTTTGAGGGGACACTGGGACAGCCAGGGCTGGGCACTCAGCACACAGCAGGAGCAGCCTGGCAGCTCCAGCAAAACCAGACTTGACAACACTTCTTTCCTCCTGACCTCCCTGCTCTGCCCTGCTCTGGCACTGACACTTACCCCACCACCAGAAGAGAGAAAATTAATTTTTTTAAATTAAATTAATTCTTATTGAAATAATATTTATAATTACAATAATACTTTAATATTTTAACTTATTGTTAATATTAATATTTTATTATATTTTAATTAATTTAATTAATTAAAATTAAAAATTTTAATTTAAAATTTAGAAACAAAAAACAAGCAAACATAAACAAAAACTGCCTCTGCTGCTCTGCAAAGACATTGATTGGGAAGATGCAGCTTCACCAACAGGTGGAAAGGAGTTTTTGCTGCTGTGGTGAGGTTCTGATTTGATTTGGCACAAAATCACTTGCAAATCAAGCAGAGGTGACACAACATTTCTCCCTCGTGTTTGGCCGTGTCCAGAAGCTGTGGCCACACTGTCCTGGTGGCCACACACAGCTCCAGTGAGAAATAAAACACATTCTCCACCTCTTCCTCCACATTCCTCTCTGCATTCTCTTCCTCTTCAGCCTTATCTGAATCTTCCTTCCATTCAGGCTCAGTCTCACCTGGTAGCAACAATAATCCTGCTCAGCATCTTTAGGAGAGGAATGACGGATTTATCTTTACAAAGGGGCTGTGGGGCTGCTGGTAGATAAAACTAGCATTGAGAGATATAAAACAATGGGAAGGATTCCACTGATTAATGAATGGAAAAATACATATTTGCCTTTGCAAACAAACTGTAGATTTTCTGGTAAATGAAACTGGATGTTGAGAGATGAAAAAACAATGGGGAAAACCCATAAATTCTATAGGATTAAAAATGAAGAGGGAGGGTTATACATTAGAGGAGAATTGTAAGTATCAGGCACTCTGAGAAGTCTGTACCTCTCAAATACCTCAGCCAATGGGGAAAGAGAGAGGGAAATTAGGATAAAAAGGAGGCTGCGTCCCCCAAAAAATTTGAGAGACCCGAGGGGAATGCCCCATAGCCTCTCCCTTTTTCTGAATAATGTAAAAGGACTCCTGTGTCTCCTTTTTGGACATAAATCTCTGGAGTTTGGGGATTAATTTTCCTGACATCTACAAAATCTGGGGTTGCTGCATGATCCTGCTGTGCACACAAACTCTGCCTTTTCCAGTCCCGCTGTCTCATTTGGAGCAGAGCTCACGTGCAGACAATCGCTGTGACCCAGGGTGGGCACAGGACATTGTGAAAGGCTGATGCCACCACTGCCCCCAGCTCGGGCTTCAGAAAAGATTTTTGGGCTCACAGAGGATTCTTGCAGCCTCTCAGGATTCAGGAGAATCTGTGGCACCTGACAGAGCTGCCACTGATGTGCACACGTGGCTTCCAAACCGGCTGCTGTCCCCAAAATGACACACCAAATGCATGCTGAAGGCAGATGATTTTAGAAGCCAGGACACATTTATCCCTAAGTATTGATTTTATATGTATTTATATTTCAAATAAATGCATTTTAAATACCAACTCCTGTCTGGATTCTTCTGGTTTGTGTGTTACCTTGTCTTTGAACTCTCTTCTGCACTGCTCTTGCTTAGCTCAGTGCTGGGAGTTGACCTTTTATTGCAATGAGAAACAAGGCCTTGGGCAAGGCAAGTACAAAATAAATGGACCAAAGTAAAATCTGATGGATTGCTTGAGTTATAACATCAAACTGCTAATGCAGACGTTATTCCTCATAAATCACTTCACTTTCTTTAACTTCCTCTGTGTAAGAGCAGCCTTTAGATCTCAGAGCATAATATTCACTGATGATTAACACTAATTAAATGTAATCCCAGCCTTCCCCTTATAAGGGCTGGTTAAATTCTTCCAGAGGAGCTGGGAAAGTGTTCTCATCTTCAAATAGATCCATGTCCTTCTTCTGTGACCCCAGAAAACAACCTGGAGCTACATGGAGCTGCTGTGCGTGCCTGGCCCAGCTACAGAGACAGCAGCACTGGGGAATGCTGCTAAGCACGCAGCTCCCCTCAAAAAGACAGAGATAAAAATGCTAAAAGTGGTTTTTCCAGTGGATCCCTTTCTGAGCCAGTGAATAAAAGCCATCCTGGTGATAAATCTCTATTGCAGGGTTGTGCCAGATCGGATGTTTGGGCTTTATTTCATTCTTGAGGTTGTTTCCCAAAGCTGGTGGGGCTGGCAGGTGAGAGGGCAGTGTGGCAGTGCCCAAAGAGAACACCCAGCTCCTTCCTAAATCCATCCAGCTCCTTCCTAAATCCACCCAGCTCCTTCCTAAATCCACCCAGCTCCTTCCTAAATCCATCCAGCTCCTTCCTAAATCCACCCAGCTCCTTCCTAAATCCATCCAGCTCCTTCCTAAATCCATCCAGCTCCTTTCTAAATCCATCCAGCTCCTTCCTAAATCCATCCAGCTCCTTCCTAAATCCATCCAGCTCCTTCCTAAATCCATCCAGCTCCTTCCTAAACCCATTCAGCTCCTTCCTAAATCCATCCATCCATCCAGCTCCTTCCTTAATCCACCCAGCTCCTTCCTAAATCCACCCAGCTCCTTCCTTAATCCACCCAGCTCCTTCCTAGATCCACCCAGCTCCTTCCTAGATCCACCCAGCTCCTTCCTAAATCCACCCAGCTCCTTCCTAAATCCATCCAGCTCCTTCCTAAATCCACCCAGCTCCTTCCTAAATCCACCCAGCTCCTTCCTAAATCCATCCAGCTCCTTCCTAAATCCATCCATCCATCCATCCAGCTCCTTCCTAAATCCATCCAGCTCCTTCCTAAATCCACCCAGCTCCTTCCTAAATCCATCCAGCTCCTTCCTAAATCCATCCAGCTCCTTCCTAAATCCATCCAGCTCCTTCCTAAATCCACCCAGCTCCTTCCTAAATCCACCCAGCTCCTTCCTAAATCCATCCAGCTCCTTCCTAAATCCATCCAGCTCCTTCCTAAATCCACCCAGCTCCTTCCTAGATCCATCCAGCTCCTTCCTAAATCCATCCAGCTCCTTCCTAAATCCATCCATCCATCCATCCAGCTCCTTCCTAAATCCATCCAGCTCCTTCCTAAATCCACCCAGCTCCTTCCTAAATCCATCCAGCTCCTTCCTAAATCCATCCAGCTCCTTCCTAAATCCACCCAGCTCCTTCCTAAATCCACCCAGCTCCTTCCTAAATCCACCCAGCTCCTTCCTAAATCCATCCAGCTCCTTCCTAGATCCACCCAGCTCCTTCCTAGATCTATCCAGCTCCTTCCTAAATCCATCCAGCTCCTTCCTAAATCCACCCAGCTCCTTCCTGCACTGATGCTAAAGCTGTGGGAGCAGGGGAAAGTCCTGCTGACAGATTCACATCAGCCAACTCCTCTCCACCCCAGCGAGCCCCCAGGTGTGTGCTGAGAGAGCACAGGCTGCACTAATGACATGGAAATGGTAATTTGGGCTCCATCTTCTGTGCTTTTCCTAATTTATGGAAGGGAGGACAGGATTTATGTCGTTTTTGACACATTTTACAGAAGGTACCAAGCAACTCCCTGCAGACAATTCAGACTTTTAGAGGGTTTCTACAGGAGCATCCTCCAGGTCAGATCCTGAAAAAGCAATTTAATAATGTGAAAAAGGAGCATCAGACAGGAATCTACAGAAAATTTATTTCTCCAGAGGAATCTCTGCTCAGTTCCCTTTGCAGAGATGGATTTTGAGCCCCCTCAAAGGATCAGAGCAGCTCCCTTTGCAGCCAGCAGGATTTCCCAGCTGGGAAACCTTGAGTGCAAGAATCAGCTCTGTAACACATCCAGCACTACAAGACTGCATCTCCTTTATCCCAGCAGAGACAGGCTTGAAGAATTTTAATGACTTTAATAACTTAATCCACTCCATGTGTCTCTAAGAGCTCAGGCATTACTAGCCCTGATTTCTCCCTGCACACACTGACCAGGATCCTGCAGTTTTCCTCTGATGCCACAGAGAATCTCACAATTCTGTGTTCTGAACAGCTTGGCTTGATTCCTGTCCCACAGTACAGAAATGTTTGGGGTCTGGCATAAGCAGCTGCTTGTAGCAGGGCTTTTCCTGGCAGCAGAACTATGGGGAAACGGGCAGGGTCCTTTTAGGGCCACTGGAACAGCCACAGTTTGTACAAGGGCCAACCCCTCACCTTCCATTGCTCCTCATCCTTCTGGAGAGGTCACTCAGCCTTCACTCAGTGACTTCTGCTTCTGCACTGGAGCATCACCAGCTCTGGACCCATCCTCAGCCTTAAACACCAGCCCTCTGCAGCCCCAGAGCCCTGATAATCATCATTTACACACTCATAATGAGTGATAATCATCATTTACACACTCAATAATGAGTGACAATCATCATTTACACTCTCATAATAATGAGTGATAATTATCATTTACACTCTCATAATAATGAGAGATAATCATCATTTACACACCCATCATAATGAGTGATAATCATCATTTACACTCTCATAATAATGAGAGATAATCATCATTTACACACCCATCATAATGAGTGATAATCATCATTTACACACTCATTATAATGAGTGACAATCATCATTTACACACTCAATAATGAGTGATAATCATCATTTACACACTCATCATAATGAGTGATAATCATCATTTACACACTCAATAATGAATGATAATCATCATTTAGACCCTCATAATGAGTGATAATCATCATTTACACCCTCATAATAATGAGTGACAATCATCATTTACACACTCAATAATGAGTGATAATCATCATTTACACACTCAATAATGAATGATAATCATCATTTACACACCCATAATGAGTGATAATCATCATTTACACACCCATCATAATGAGTGATAATCATCATTAATACTCTCATAATAATGAGTGATAATCATCATTTACACACTCAATAATGAGTGATAATCATTTACACACTCATCATGAGTGATAATCATCATTTACACACTCAATAATGAATGATAATCATCATTTACACTCTCAATAATGAGTGATAATCATCATTTACTCTCACTGAACCTGTCCCAGGTAGCTGAAACCAGGGAAGGTAATTGCAGCATCAGAACTGTTCCTCCTCCAGATTTCCTCTGAACAACAAAGCCATTAATGACCTCATTAACCCAATCTTTCCTCAATGCCTAGATCAGGGTTTTGGTAGCCCATGTTTGGTTCACTGGCCCAAGTGACCTCTTCTTCCAGCACACAACTTCTTGCTGCTCATCCTGTTATCATCTCCAGGTGTGAACACTGAGAAAGTGAGAAAGCACTGTTGAACCACAGAGAAAAGAAATTCTAATGAAGTGGTTGAAAACAAAATTGGATCCATTCTGTTCTGGCCAAAAATCAAATAAAATTCCCTAATTATATTTAAATCAGTTTATCTCTCTTTTGCTCACCACAAACCAAGAGGCACATGAATAAAACTAAAGCATTCTACCAGGTGGGTGTAGAACCCTTCATTCCAAAATTTTAAGGGATTGAACTGACAAAACAAACCAGCAAAAAATATTGAAAAGCTTGAAATCAATTTGGGGAAATAACTCAAATAACTGGATTCTTGCTTACAGGTGCAGATCAATAAAACCTAAAATAACTGATTTACAGCAGCTTTGAATTATTAGCTGCTGCCAGAGCTGGCAATTTAGGTAAATTTAAAGAACTCAAATTCATTCTCAGTCAGTTTTCCTTGATGCTGGAAAACCAAGGAGCAGAACTCAGCATCAGTTAAATAAATAACAACTGGGTTTGGTTTATACACAACAACTCCTCAAAATCACACTGTTAATGTGTGATCCCCTTCAGCAGAAAGCTTATAAAGCTGACACAATAAAGCTGACACAATAAAGCTGTTTGATCAATGTTGATTTAAGGGAAGCAAGGATTTTAGGGAGAAGAAAAATGTGGTTTTGTTCATGTTTAGACCAACAGAGTCAGGATAAAGAAAAATTCTCATTTTGTACGTGTAAAGCTTTCTTTAAGCCTGGAATGAAAGAAGTTTTCAAAGATAAGGATGATCCTCATAACAGCTGAAAAAATTAACTCCTAATTTTAAAAAACACCTTATTTTTTACTAAAATGCAGAGGTGGAAGTGCTTGTGGTGCAGCTGCTCAGTGAGGGTTGGGTTATTCACTGGTCTCTTGTAGGTCTCAAAATAACAACTAAAGCCCAGATGGTTCCTCAAGAACCTGCAAAGACAATTTCTCCTCTAAAAATGCTTCTAAAGACAGAAAAAGATTCTAAGAATCTCCTAATTTGAGCTAATTCCTTTGGGAATTCCTCCAGGGCTGAAGGTTCTGCTGTCCAGTCCCAGCCATGCCCTACAAACCCAATGGGTTTTTCTTCCCTCAGTGTCATTTAATAGACAGATTCCTTCAATCAGCTCCCTTGGCATGTTCTGCCAGATCCCACAGCACCCCAGACATGTCTCAGGCTATTTCCATCTCTTTTCTGGATGGCTTTGGACTCTGTCAGCTCCTGGCACATACAATACATTTATTTCCTGTAATATTGGAAATTTTCCTGCAGCAATTACTTTCAAAGGCATTTCCATGTCTGCCTGCATCTGTGGTGAGTTCTGGGTTTATTAAGGTGGAAATCCACGTGAGCTGCTGTCAGGGAACAGCAAAGTTCAGCCTGCCCTCACAGTGCAGATTTTCAATGACCACACTCAGCTAATTCCATGCTTTATTCCTGACTTAATTGGTCCTGATAATTGGTTATCATCCCATGGAGCTTTACCTTGTAAAGTGCTGCTACAGGAACTCTGAGATGGTTATTTTCCCCCTCACAAATGGTTATAATTATGATTTTTCAGCATTAAATAATATTGCTGCTCACTGTATATTGTTTAGCTTGTGTTAAAAATCTGATTTCCATCAATTCTTCGGCTGAGTCATGAAAACATGGAATTTATTTACCTCCATTGTCCTGTGCCAAAGGTGAGGGGATGCACCTGGTGTTTCCTCTCAGTGCCTGTGGTGACAAACCCAGCCTGAAACCTGAGTTACCTGAACTTCTCATCCATCCCTGATGGAAAACAACTTCCTTTCCAAGCCCACACTCATCAAATATATCAAAATATCCCGGGATTAACAGCAGCAGATATTGTCAGAGCTTCTTCATGTCTGCTGAGCTCATGGCAAGGCTCCTCCTGCCATTCCAAAGGGCTTTGCCTGTGCTTCTCAAAAAGGTATAAAAGGGAAAAAAATGCTCTGCAAACATTCTGGACATAATTACCCACTAAGAAAAAAAAAATAGATTTTTTTTTAATATATATATTCTATATTATAGTAGATATTTTAGATTTCTTTCCAAAGGTATCCAAAGAATTAAATGGTACCAAATGATCTGTGAGACCAAATGAGCACCATGTAATGATTATTTTACAGCTGCCTCACTGCATTAAATTCCCCTTTCCCAATAGGGGGAATTTAATTTAATCAATTAAATGATTAATTTATCCTTTATTTTCACCTGGAAATGAATCACCTTCCATTCTTATATGGATATATATTTCAGAGGAAGCCTTGCTCATAACCTGTTTTAAGTACACTATTTTCAAATTAACATGGAATTAATTAAAGAGTTTTTAAGCTGCTGATAAAATAAAAACAAATAAATGGGCAAAAAAAGCAGAGTATGGAGATGAACCCTCGAGGTTCTCACACTCCAAGGGAATCTCAGGAGAGGGATTTGGGATTTGGCTCCTCTAGGAGGACACAAGGCCAGTCTGAGGGTCAGTGCCACCAAGCCATGTCAGTGCTGACTGCCAGCACTGGATATTTACATTTCTCTGTGTTCTTGCTCTGAAATCAGTGCACATTTTCCAATATTCTCAGGTCCCCAGTGAGGTGATGTCCAAATGCTTTGCATGGACACCACACACAGCTTTAGGCTCCCAGAACTCTTGGGTCCCTTGAATTATCCTTTCCTCTGGTGCTCAGTCCCCTGAGGATTGCACGTTCAGCACTCCAGCATGAGAAGAAAACAACTTTTTTCTTCACTGTTTCACCTCTTTCTTGGAAAATGCTGGAGCATGCTGAAGAAAATTTAGATTTGATTTAACCTGTGAAAATTGGTTTTCTTTTTAACCCCTTTGCTGCCTTTTCTGTTGGGAAATAAAGCCAGATGTATTTCAGGACAGCATTGTGAACAACTCAAATTATCAGCACTGGGTCAGTCTGTTCCTCATCCACTTGTTGCAAATCACACCCTGGCCTTGCCTCATTTTCTCTGGCAAAGTCCTTTCAGTCCTGTGCTATTTCCCAGCCCCTGGAGAGCATTTCCTTGGTCTCCCTTTCAGGGGGATGCAGATTTTTTCTCCCCTGGTGCTCCCTGACCTCGCTCCCTCCGTGCAGCCCTTCAGGACACACGTGGCTTGTCAGAGCTGTTTCATTGAAGCCTGTTCTCTTCTCAGCATCCTAATTCAGCTTTTTTTGCTGCTTCTGGAGGAGACTGAACTCTGTGGCCTTCATTTTCCAAAAGTCTCCAATCTCCTCATTAAGCACATGATGTGAGAAGCCGGAATTTCACAAAATCCATCAACACTTGAGCACTGACCTTCTGAAACTCTACTCATCAGCTTCCAAGGCCTCAGGATTTATAGTTTTTTTTTAATCTAGCCCTTATTTTAGTAGCAAAATCCTGATGGTGTTGGGCAGCAGAGGTGCTGTGATTTTTCAGGTGTTTTTGCAAACACCGTGACTTCAGGAAGCCCAGACACAGCTTTATTGTCTGCACAGCATCTTTTCTACCACTAATTGTACAGCCTGGACTGAACACTGCCTGTGAAGACACAGAATTAAAACCACTCCTGGGATAACACAAATGTATGCTTGTCAGCACACAAAGTATGAGGCATTTGGGGAGAGAGACAATAATTAGAATTTAACTAAGAATGCAGAATATGTGAAAGGAGCAAACCATCTGCCTGGAACAAAGATGGAATAGAACAATGAGAAACCTTCTGAGAAAGAGGGATATTCAGAAGGTTAAAAAAGAGGATCATATTGCCCTGCTGGACTCTAACACCACCCCAGAAGGGTTTCTCGTAACCTGGGAACCAAACATTACATTCTGGCTGACTGATGAGCCCTGGTTGGCTTTGATGAGGAAGATGTGTGACTGCAGCATGTTTCTTGGGAAAAAAGACTCTCATAGTTACCAGAAGAGTCAGTTTTAATTTTCTGTAGCTGAATGAGCTGTGGAGTGATGCCGCAGCACTGGGTAAAGAGAAGGAAACCACTGTGACTATAAAGCACATGGATGCATTTTGTTGACTCCAAGTGGGAGCAAAAAGCAAATTCCCATCAGAAAGGAATGTTTGTTGGTACCAGAAATGCCTGCAGAGCGCTGCTGGGCAAAGCCTTCATAAAGGGGGAAGCAACTCTGCCTCAAGGCAGAGCAAGAGAAAATCCAAACCAGCAGCATTCAGCATGGACAAAACTGCATTTTGAGGTGTTTACACAGGAAAAATTCCACTGGCATCACCCCTGAGGGTGTAACAAGAGGGGCTGCAGGCTCCAGGGCCTGAGCTGGAGGAGGCAGGTGGGGTTGGGAGGGTTAGGGGTGGCTGCTCTCCAATCCTGGGCGCTGCGAGGACACAACGAGCACCCGACCACGCCGGTGCCTCCTGTCCCTGGGCAGCCTCCGGAGCTGACTGTCCCCTCCTGCCTGATCAGATTGATATCTGGGGAGAGAAAACTGCTGCCTGGCGTGTTTCTCTGGGCTAGACATCCCTCTCTCCACGTGCTTGAAATTAGCACATCAAGGCAGGGAAAATGAATTAGCAATTTGGGGCTTCAGCTGGGAAAGGCAGCTCAACCTCAGCTGGTTGTTCTGCAGGGGTCAATTTTATGTGACCGTGGTCACACAGACCTCAGACGCCATGGGAAGAGATCCCTGATGTCCTCCTGGGCTTGGCAGTGCTAATTCAAAGCCCCAGATACACCAGGAAAAGTGCATTCTGTTTATTGGTCCCCCACCTACACAGGTTATACTTATCCATTTCCACTTCGTGCTCCCTGCCCATCAAACAAGAATAATTCCCCACTGGTGAATAGTAACGTTTAATTAACATTTACGAACTACTGCCTAACATTTGTGTGGAATTAAACAGAAAGGACTAATAATGGGGAGAATACACAATTCAAAACCAAGCTGAATGCAAAATGTAGGGCATGTAGTCATGAATCTCATTTTCCGCTTACACGTGGCACAATTTAAAGGACATTTTTAGCCTGCTCTGTGTGGAGGAGGACAAATACTATGCAGCTTTAAATAAATACGTGTTTTTTAAAGAGGTGTCTGTGGGACCAGCTGGGATGTTATCCAAGAGAGGATACAGTGGGTTTCTCTATTCCTTGTGTCACTTTATGTCTCCATTTTCTCTTTCCACAGGGCTTTGTTTCTTTTCCCCGCAGTCTGTGCTGGTATCCCAGCCCACAAAGCCTTGCTCAATCCACCCCATCCCAAAAGGCTGGGCCTGACGAGCTGGACAATTCACCTTGGATGGACATCCAGTCATGCTGCATGTGAGAAGCCCACCCCAGAGCCCAGGTCTGGAACAGCAAGGCTTCAGGACAGATCCCAAACACAAAATCAAGAGGAGCCAAAGGTGGGCACAAGTTGCTGCCTGTTTCTTGGTGATGCTCCCCTGATGTTCCCCAAAGCGTGGGCTCAGCACCAGAGACCTGCACGGGTCCATCTGACCTGGCAGCAAACAGAGCCCCGCGGTGGCTAGAGGACATGAACTACAGAGAGAGGGTTCCCATCACACACAGCAACCAGAGGTTTCTCATGAGGCAAAAAACCTTTATTTCAGGGTTTTCAACCCTTTTATAAGGTGTTCTGACACAGGTTATCTTGATTGGTAGAAGGAAGAACACCTCCCTCATCCCATTGGCGGGACAAGAGAGAAAACACTCAGAACATCTGTGTCTCATTTTGGGAAACCAAACCTTTATTTTACACAGCAGTCTTTGAGAGAGAACTGTCACTAGAGGACACGAAGTACTGTGAGGGTTCTGAGAAAATCACACACAGCCGCTTTTCGTGAGGTGAAGAAAGCCTTTATTGCGGGGTTTTACAAATTTTTTATAAGTTGTTCTGATCAGGTCACCCTGATTGGTAGAAGGAACAACACTTCTCTCATCTCCTTGGTGGGACAAGAGAGAAAACACACTCAGAACATCTGTGCCTTGTTTTGGGAAAGTAATCCTTTATTTACACCAATAGTCCTTGAGAAAAGCAGTTCCCAAAGCTTTTCCCTTGGGAACAATCAGCCCTGGAGAGCTTGAAATTCTCTCAGGTTTAGAAATCATGTCCACATCGAACAGCTCCCAGAATTCTTTCCCCTGGGAACAATCAGCCCTGGAGAGCTTGAAATTCTCTCAGAATTTCAAAATGATGTTCAGAAAGTTCAGTGAGGTTCAGAAAATGATGTCCACACCCCGCGTTCCCGTTCCACGCGGCTCCGCCAGCACCGCGCGCGAGGAGCGCATTTGCCTCCTGATGAACTCCAACAGTGCCTGGTAATGCCAGCAATAACCTGCTGAAATGCTGAAATGGTGAAATGCTGAAATGGTGACATTCCCTCCTCACAGCTCGAAGGGAGCTGGGAGGGGAGCAAGGAGGCCATGGCTCAGCCAGGTTTGCAGGGCAGGAATCGGAGCTGTGTGGGGAGGGGACGGGACAAGGTGGGCAAGGAGCTGTTCTCTCCTTTAGGCAGCACAGCCATCCTTTGCTTTTCTCATGCAACATTTAGCTCTCATATTCTATATTTTTACCCTTTTCATAGTCTGTATTTTTACCCTTTTCATTTTTACCCTTTATATTTGTGAATATATGAAGTTGCAGAGTGCAAACTTTTTTTTTCTTTCTGGAGGATGTCATAGTCTGTTTCCTTCATTAAACACCAAAACTGAAAAACCTCTCAGACATAAAATCCAAACTAAGTTGCTTAATGAGAAAAAAAAAAAAAAACTTAAATAATTTATATCAAATATATGTTCCAATTAAAAAAAAAAAAAATTACATTAAATTTTGCCTTTTCTCTCTTTAACTGGAAAGAACTTATTTCATTCAACGTTAACTTCTTATGTAGTGTGAAAAAGAAAACAGCAGGCCACATTTCATCCTTTACTGCAGACCTTTGAGTGTGGAAAGCTCTTGATGAAGCTGGAAACAAATTCTGCTCGAGGCACCCACCCAAGAATGTTTTTGTCATTAGGCTCTGGAAATTCCTGGGTGCTGCTGAACAGATTTAACACAACAAGGAATGGAAGAGAAAATGAAGAGAAAATGTTCTCCACCTCTGGGTTTTCTCAATCAAACCCCAACTTGCTTCTGAATATCTTTCAGTGTATTAAAACCTGAACATCTGTCCTCACCAACCTGCTCCACTCGTTATTTTTAAAAAAACACAATTCTTACTTCCATGAACACTAATAATTGAGCCAGAACCATTGGCCCTCTCCAATCCTCAACTTCTGCAGCCAAAAGGCTTAAAGCATAAAACAAAAAATTCTCTTCCATCGTTTTTTAACAAATCCTACTGCTCATACAGACATTAGCATACCTGAACTTACACTTGGAACATAAACAATCCCCTCTGGTCTTGGATATTTTCCTAGTTTTCCAGCCTATGTAAAATCCAGCATTAAACTCATCTGCATTAAATGCTTCCTTAAATATTTATTTCACTGGATTTTCTCACTGGCCCAGCACAAATCTTCTCTTGTGTATTTTCCAGCTACTCCAAAGTAGTGAAATACAAATCAGTCCCCAATCAAGCACAGGGCAGAAGTCAACTGCTTAGTGGCCATAAAATATATAAAGGAAAAATTGGTGCAGCTGCTCCCCAGCTGGAACACAGCTTCAGCAGGTATTAATGACAAAAATGGCAATTTTGGAGTAGTGGTAGCTTGACTCTGCCAGATTGAGCTCAGGATGGCAGCCTTGGAAAAAAGGAGCTGTCTGTGATGGTCAGGCAACAGGAAAAATGTCATAAACTTGGTGGTTATTTCTAGCAGAATAACTGTGGGAGTAAATGATTTTATGGGGTTTTCATGGAGTCACAGAATGGTTTGGAAGGAATCTCAAAGATCATCGAGTTCCAAACAAAAAAACAACAAGAAAACAAATCAAAAAAATCTGTTGGTGGCGTTCACAAATATTATAGCCCTGCTGGGTTTCATACATACACAGGAAAATTTGATAATGAATCCTGATAATGAATAATAATGAATTTAATGATGAACTGAAAATGATTTCACATTGGCTTGTGTCAAAACAAGTCCTGTGCACTGATTCCCCATCAATAATAAACACCATCCATGACAGCCTGGTCCTCTGGTCAAATAAGAACCCAAAGCTCCCACCAGCAGCAAGACTTCCCTGTTTTCTCTTTTACAAAATTAAGTTTATTAAATTAAAGTCAGCCCTGAAACTCAGTCAGTCCCCACAATGATTTTAGGTTATACTGTGTGAATGAAGAGAACTTGGGAGAAACAAACCAAGAGATTCTGGATTTATTTACAGTGAGCTGCAATGAATGCCTGTGTCTGAAATTCCTGATCCACTCAGGACAAAAAACCTCATGTGCCTCTTCCCTTCAGGAGAGCCAAGCAAGGACCAGGCAAAAAGTCCTCTACTTTAACTTGGTAAGTTACAATTTTATAATTTTAAGAAGAATTGAAAGGCTGGTTCTCAAGTCATTAACAATGAGAGCTGGAAACTGCTAAGCTATTTTTTACATACTGTTCATCTGAATATACAGGTTTATAAATCACTGCTGTCCTCCTCAGAACATCCCAGAGAGGAACCCTGACATTACCACGAAGGTCTGGCACACCTTTTTATAACTTCAGGAGCTCTCCCAAGCTCTGATGGGTTTTCCTTCCCTACTTTTTCCCATTCATTCCTTCTTCTTTCAGCCTTAGACTCTGCCTGTAGCCAAAGCAGCCCTACAGCTTTTACTGTCCCCTCACTGAAGGTTTCCTGCTCTCACAGGTACCCCCTGAACAGGTGAAAGGGAGGAATCAAGGAGGGACTTATCCAAAATTCCTCTGCATTTCACACACCTCTGCTGAGCACTGAAATATGGGCAGCCTCTTGCCTCGCCAGCCAACTCCTAAATAACACAAGAACAAACTCTGGAGGATTGTACAGCCTCTGATCAAATTTAAGATAGATTGCTGGGATAAATACTGGAGGCAGCGATGGGACTTTAAATCATCAAACCATCAAAGCAATCTAAAAATAACCAAGTGCAGCTTGCAGCCACTCAATTTCAATTTATAGCTGAAATAATTGAGGGGTCCAATTATTTCCAGGTTGTGTGTTCGATTTCCTGCTTTTCACACTGTCGTGGCTCTTGTGACCTCTCATACAAGAAGAAAGGAACACTGCCCATCACTCCCTCACCTAAAGGAGCAGTAGGAGGAGAGCCTCAGGTGTTTAAACCTACAGAAATCCTGGATTGTTCTGTTGCAGCAGTTGGAGATTTTGGGAAAGGGGGCAGGGAAGAAGGAATTTTACTGAGATTTGCTGTTAACTGTGGGTTCTGCCATGGTGCAATGGCCCAGCTTTGCAGAGGGAAGTGCTGGGCTTGGAACATGAGGCATTGCAGGGGTTTGAGTTGTGCTTCAGCAGCCCCAGAGAGGAGAGATGTGGCCAAAATCCTTCCCTGCGACTCAGAACACACAGGCTCCTGTCCCATGTGGCTCTTCTGAGTCCTACAACACATCTGCACTGCCAAACCATAGAAAGAGCCTGGTTAGCAGTGAATAAACCTTAAACATGCACGTGAATGAAACAAATACCAGCAGTTCATGGCCTGTGTCCCTCAGACACTAAACCCCCTCCTCTAATCCTGTTGGAAAAAACAATCTTCCTTCTTCTACAGAAGCTCCACAGTTTCTAAATCAGTTTGTCCTCTATTTTGCTTTCTAAGGGAGGAAGAAAATCCAATCAGCCTCTCTGCATGTCCAGCAAGGTGTTTTTCTCACCTTACCCAGACCCATGGGGTTTGTTAGAGGAGAGGAGATGTCACACAGAGCACCAGGAAAGAATTAGAGTGCAACAGGTGGCATGTGATGCATTCCAGAGATTTTGGACGCTCTGTATGGCAAACAACACATCCTACAGGCACTGCTTTTTCTTCTCTTTGGGACCAGGGTCTGGTTTTCTGCAGCCCTTTGCTGATTGTGGCAGTGATGCTCCCTTGCCAGCACATCCATGCTCTGTGACAGTGCAGGACCTGCTGGTCCCAGTGCCCTGCCCTTGAGCAGGGCTGGCAGCCACAGCCACATCAGGAATTCAGCTGAGGAAATGCACATCTCCCTTATCACTCCTCTGGACAGCTGCTGATAAGGCATCTTGTTCCCCTTGTTGTCTACAGCACAGCTCTTAATTTGGGATTATTTTTCCTCTGTACTACCAAGCACAAAAGAAAAAAGAACTTGCTGAGCTTTCAGTTGTGCCTCCTGGCACCACGCTGGCACATTTTGTCGGGGGAGCACGACAGAAATTGGAGTTGAAACTTCATACAGAGGAAAACACCTTCCTCCTTCCTTGCACTGGCTTCTGATGCCGCTGTTCAGATCATTAGGGAGCTCCTCCCATCCTATTCAGGAATCACAAATCACAGCTAAAATGAAGCTGATTTATGCCCCAGCCCTTTTCTCCAGACCTTGAAGTCAACCCTTCAGGATAAACGCTTTTCCAGACTTGGGCAATTCTGCAACCACCTCTGCAATCAAGGCAGCACCAAAGCCATCAGCTGTGAATCCTGTCTGAAGCCCAGCACAGCCTATCTGCTGCAACACTGAGCACAGAACATTTCCCTGCAGTGCTATTCCCATCCCTGCACCTTCCCAAGCCATTACCATCACTGCAGCAGCTCTGCTCTGCTCTGCAGGGCTCAGGCTGATGGGATGTGGCAGGTCACACAGCACACCCACAATCTCCACAAACAAACCCACCAAAGGCTCCCAAGCAGGACACTGCCCCAGGGCCAGCGGGGATGTGTTTCAGAGCCCCTGCTCTGTCAGGGCTGGAAGGAGCAGCGAGGAGATGGCTCGCGCTAACAGCACCGGACAAGGCATTTTCTGGCTGCTCCTTGAGCCATCCATCACGGGCCTGTGGTGTCAGGACTAAATCAGAGCTGATCCCATCAAGATTCTGAGCCCTCCGCGTTGTTATCGTCCCCAGAATGTGCAAATTGCACAGGGGCAGTGCCAGGGCTGGGATATTTCTGTTCCAGAGGCGAGGGTGGATGAACACAAACCCTGAGCGCATTTGTAACGGGAAACCTGTAAATACACACCAAAGTGACTTTGCCTTCAGCTGCACCTGCCTCCATGGATTCAAAAAATACCTTGATTGGATGAATCACTCCCAAAAGCTTTGCTGCAAGGGAAAACAATCTTCCAAGAACCTCAGACTCTGACATGAACTCCTAGAAATTACATCTTCAGGAACTCTCCTTCTGGGGCTGCTGGTGAGGGGATGCAGTTTTCATTAGCTCTGCCCCACAAGAGACACAGGAATAATGAGGAATTTATTTTTTTCTCTAGTGAGCATAAACACTGAGATACTTGTCATTTTCTTGGTTCTCTCCCTCACTCCACACTCGAATATTTAAAAATCCAAGTCATCCTTTGTGCAGTGCTTACACCTGTGTAATAGATATGTATGTAATATATATGTATTATGTATATGTGTGTATAAATATATATGTATATAGATGTATATTTGGGTATATATATATTTATATATGTATATATGTATAGATATATATGTGTATATATACATGTAATATATATGTAGATAATATAATATATATGTAATATATATGTGCTTCTATCCTTGCTAATTATTGATGTTATCCACAGATAACAGCAGAGCCCATTAACCCTACAAAGGGCAGGAGCCTCTCGGTGCTCTGTCCAAGTGATAACACATTTTAGGGGAGGCTGACTAAGAAGGAAGATAAATTTGGGGCTTGAGAAAGGTGAGTCACAGCCTGGTTTGTGATTTCCTCATTTAATATGTGCTGAATGCCTGCTTGTGTAGAGCCTGATAATTGAAATAAACTCAGTTCTGGGTGATACTGTGGGGCCAGTGCAGAATCTTCTGGAACAGGATCAGCTCTGAACCAGATGTTCACTGCCCAGATGGGTTCAAACAGGTTTGTGATGATCAAAGGACACTTCAGACTGAAGATATAAAACATGTAAAATGAACATATACAGGAGAGGAAGATTTTTTCCAAGCAACAGAAGCGTGGATCTCCAAAAAAAAAAAGGAGTCAAAGCAGCAGGCTACAAATATATTATCCAGAGCTTGGTTTAGTACAGTATGCAAGAGGAAAAGCTCTTTATTCATAATTATTAATTGGAAATGAAAATGAAGAAGAAAGTATCTGAAGGACAAAATTAGTTTGAGGCTAATCCTTCCTGAAGGTCTTTTTCCTGTTCATTTTCTGGCTCATATTTCGCTTTCCTCTACAGCAACTCTACCCCAAAAGCACTGGTTTCTGTGAGGATATGAGGTTTTAAAAGCTATTATTTGACTTTAAAAAGATCCAAACTAGGATATTCAAAGGTGATATTTGGATACAGGGGGTTTGTTTCCATGTTTAAATCCCGACATCAGCCTCAGTGCCCTGTGACCAGCACCAATCCCTGCCCCAGCCATGGGGGCCTCACCTGCAAAAGGCCAAGGAGGGAACTTTTGTGAGAATCAATGGTGATTTCAACCCCTTTAAAAAGGTGCCCAGTAAAAACCAGGCTCCAGAAGGAACTTGTTCCTGGTGAGGAGCTCAGGTTTGTTGGAGAAAATTGCTCTGTGGGGGGAAATCATTTCCCAGCTGGGCAGGGCCAGGCTGGCAGAGCTGCTCCCAGCCAGGAGTGATGTGTGCACTCAGAGAAACAAATGGGCCGAGAAAATGTCACACTTGGTGGAAAAAAACCTGTTTTTTGTGGATGGAAGCTGTGCAGAAATGTGCCATCAAGTCTTCCCGAGGGAAAAGAGCAACCACAGCAGAGATCCCGCAGTGCTTTGTTCAGTTCTGCCTGATGGGTGCTGATTTTTAAAGGTGTTTCACTGTTTCTGGGGGTGTTTTTGAGTCACCCTACCAGGGCAGTGAAAGAAAGTGCACTGAGGATGTGCTGCCATTTATTCTGAGGCTTTTGAGGGCTGGAAGCAGCAGTGGGTGGTGCTGGAGGTGGTGATGGTGAGGACTGGAGAGAAGGTCAGAGCAGGAGCTCCATGTGTGCCAAAACAAACTGGGAGACACTGGAACCAAGCCCTGCAGGCACCTCTGCCCCCCTCAGCACCTGTGGGAGCTGAGGCCCATGGAAAATCAGCTCCTTTTTATTTAAAAATAAGGTTTTTATGGTGTCCAGCTCCCATGGAACAGGGACTTCTCATTCTGCTGGCAGCTACAAATACAGAATATCCATGAATTACAGGTGCTGCTGAAAACAAAACAGCTCCTAAATACTTACAAACTGTCCTACAGGGACTTGGAACACGCTTCAAAATTATTATTGGGCAAACATCCACCCTTTTGCCTCTTTTCCTGTCTGCATGCCCCAGTTTTCTTTGCATGAGTAGTCCCCAGAAGGTGGTTCTGTACACAGCAAATGCACCCACAGGAACTGTATTTTTCTGGAAGCAAGCCAGGCAGATAACATCCAGACAGGTAATGTTTCTTAATTATCATTTAATTGCCTCTTTTAGCTCTAGTCCCCTCCAGACTGAAAGCAGTGCTTATCCAACCAGGCAGCAGCAGCTTCTCCAGCCAAGCACGGCTCATCAATAGCTTTGGTTATCAAGAGATCATCAGATGCTCTTTGTGAGGCATTCATCCCCAAAAAACAGCTGAAATGGAGGCAAAATTCACTCAAGTTCTTGGCTGCTGCTGGGCCACCTTTGCCTTTGAGGAAAGGGCTCTGGTGACACTTCACTGACACAGATCCATGGAGCCAAGCACGAGGAAGGGAAAATGAAATATCAATACCCTCCTGCCCACAGCCCTGCAAAGGAACTTTCCAGTGCCCAGAGGATAAAAAAATCAAATCCTGCTGGAGTCTGAGATACAGATTGTGTGCCCTTGTTTCTAATACTTAGTTCTAGGATTCAAAGAAACACTGAATTTCATATAGCATGAAATTCATGAGCATGTTTTCATGGTGATACATGAGAACAAATGTTAAAGTTAGATAGGAAAAGTGTAAGTGTGTAGATTAGAAAGTTTCTTAAATCACTGGGTGAAAAAGTAGTTTAGAGAACAGGAGACAAGATGGAGGATTTAGGGTGTTGTCTCTTGTCCCTTCTTTCTTCTTCATGTTCTTCTCCTGGGGGTTTTTGGGTAGTTGTCAGTGATTGGGTAGAAAATGCCACAGGGCAGCACACAGGTGTTGGGTCATTGGGTCACTAAGAAAAATAATTTAGTTGGCATCTGTTAATTGGGTAAATGGACATACAAAAGACCTTGAAGAGGATCTTTGTGAGCCATTTTACCCTTTTCTATCATAGTGCACACAGCTCCTTGTACCTTGTAATGCTGATAAGAAAAGAATAAACAACTGAGACCAAACAAGAGAAAACTGCCTCCCTCTCATCAATCTTCAGTTCAAAGGGAAAAAGAACCTAACCCAAAAGTCCTTAACGAGACAAAATCCCTAATGAAGCCAGAGTCTGTCAAAAGAGTGTCCTGGTCCCTGAGGCTCTCTGTGATCAGGAGCTGTGAGGTTTGTGCAAAGAGGAAGGGTTTTCACAGCAGAGAAGAGCCAAGGAGCCTCTTTGGAAGGTGAGGAGATGCTGGTGGGCACACACTGAGACAGAAGGAGGAGCTCACTCCAGCTCTCCCACATCATGGGTGAGCCAAGGTTTAGATTAGATCTAAAATTGCTTTTTTGAAAAAAATTAAAAATTAGAGGTAGAGAGCTTCTACTCAGTTTTGTAAATGACACTGAAATCCACCTTGCTCATATCCTTCTGTGTCCCTCCTCGGATTTCAGTGGAAATGTTCATCAGGCAATTTCATTTGAGGGGGACAAATTAAACAGACACTGAGCCCATTCTAGGAGAGGAGGAGATGCCCTCGAGGTGCAGGTCTGTCCCTACCTGCCTCAAAGCAGGGCCTCCCCCACAACTCCTCAATAAAATAATGGATAAGAGGGAATTAACTGCTTTTTCAGAGATGTTTTCCTGCAAGAAGGAGCAGTAGCTGCATTAACCTCGAGGCTGACACTCCTCTGCTGATGGGGAGAGGAAAAGGACTGAAAGGTTGAGGTCCAAGCCACCCTTCACCCTCCCACTGGCTGGGGCACAGAAAGCAGCAAAGAGCAGCAACCCTTCAGTGCCAGGGCTCCAGAGGCACACAGTCATTCCCCAGGAAAACAGATTTCTTGAAACATTCAGTTCCAGCCTATTTATGTATTAATAATTCATTTATTTATGCCTAGAACGAAGCAAGTTAACTTTCACTCTGCTGACACTGGGGTATCACCCAGAGCTGCTCACAAACTGCCAGAATTACACAATTCCCAGAAGTTCTGGCACTCAGCACCCTCCAAAAGCACAGCCAGACCCCTCAGGATGCCCTGTGGATGGAAAAGGCACCCTAAGCCACTACTCATGTCCCTAAACTTTTGCAATTAAAATTAAAATTAAAACTAAAACTAAAATTAAAATTAAAATTAAAACTACAATTAAAATTAAAATTGAAACTAAAATTAAAATTAAAAATAAAACTAAAATTAAAATGAAAATTTTAGGGCCTTATTTTCCAACCCTTAACTTTCTTAAAACTGTTTTCAAATTATTTTTGAGTAAGAATATTTTTCTTTACAAACAGGCACTGGCTTATCCTTAAACACCAATATCCCAGTGTGTCACCCACTAGGCAGGACTGCCTCAACACCATGGTTTTTAATCCCAGTTCATGGAATAATCCCAGCCATTTCAAAGCCATTTCCTGCCTCTTCTTGTGTGATCCAAATTTTTACAGGTAACTCTGCAACTGCAACGAGACATCTCTCTGTTTGGTTATAAATGAATAATTCTGTGAATAAATTAGTGAAAAGTTTCCCAAACCGCTCAAATCATCACATCACAGGCAAATTTCACTGCTGACACTCTCTGGGATAACATCCCTGCAATTCTTGGTCACTTTTTCTTCTCAGAATGTCACTTCTTGTTTTCAGTTCTCAGTATTAACTTGCAAAATAGGCATCTGAGGTAACAAAACTCAAGATCACCTAGTTTATAATAATGAAATTCCCAGTTTTTCCTGCTTTTCACACCTTTCCCTCATGCACTCTGCAGCCAAACAAACTTTCCCCCGCTCAGGGAATGAGAAGAGATTTGCTTCTCCAGGCTGAGACACCCAGAATACATTTCCACTGTGCTCAAATTTGCATTTCCTTGGGGAAATGATTAACCAGGTGAGTTAAGTGATCTTTAAAAATTAAACAAACAAAAAACAACACCACACAAAATGCCAAAAAACCCTCAAAATAATAATAATAGTAATAATAGTAGTAGTAATAATAATAATAATCACAACAAAACGAAAAAAGCACCAATATAACTCAGGAATTTGCACAAGACAAAGGTGGGCATTGAGCTCACTCCAGCTCTTGGAATTGAGGGTTCAGTTTTGGGTGTCCAAAGCCATTCCCACCCACACAGCCCTGCCCAGGCTCCCCAGAATTCCCTCCCATGGTGGAAATTTGGCTGCATTCACTGCCAGGGACAGCAAAATCAGAGCAAAGTGAATTTTCCTTTAGAAAGACAAGAGCCTGGTTCGGATAAACAGATTTAAACCTCACTGTGATACTTGAATATAAAGGTGCAGATTCTCAGGTGATGTTTTCTATCAGAGCTCCATGAATTCCATCCATTTATGTCCTTTTACCCCAAACAACAACTTTCCCCAAATAATCCCCAAACCAGTGCCTCCTAAAAAGATCAGGGGAGCTGGTGGGATCCAGTTTCAATTCAGGATTATTCTGATCCAAAGCAAAACTCAGTGGTTTCAGGTAAAGGATCACCTCATTAAGTTTTAATGCAGAGCTGTTGAAAGCCAGTTATTAGGAAATTATTTCCTGCTGCTTTATTTTCTAGTAAAGTTCAATAATTAGAAATGTTGTAAATCTCCTTTGTCTTAATACTCTTATTGGGGCATAATGACTCTTCTTAAAAACAGAAGCAGCAAGGGGAATTAAAAACCTTTCCCCAGAACAGGAAGGGGTTGCAGATAATTGAACATATTGGTTTACAACACAGCAGGATTGCCAAGAGAAACATTCCCAAACATCTTCTGGTAAATAAACCATTTATTCATTTATTCTCTGAAAGACACACACTCTTTAGGACCTGCCTGACATCCAGCACAGCAGAGATTAAATCCACTGAGTTAAATCTGAGTAGCACCCAATAAATTGTATAATTGATCCCTAATTTATGTGCTGGATGGAGATTGTATTTATTTACTTACAACTTTCTTCAATAAAGAGCATTAGTATTGCCCCCTTGACAATTTCTGTATAGAAATTCCCTGCTGAATAGCATTTTATATATCAGGAAATTCTGAAATCCAGAGGCTGTGGGGTTTTTAATCCCCTCCCATGCTCCAAGCTGATGCACTCCAAGTGATCCTGTCTGCTTCACCAGGCAAAGCTGAGCTTGGAAAATGAGGGCCATGGATTTTGGCAGGGAATTCTTCAGTGGGAGAAGCAGAGCACACATTGCCCATGCTCTTGCACAACACATATTTCTGGTTTGTGCACCTTGATGAATAATCCCTCTAATATTTGTTTTGTTTTGGGCTTTTTTGAAGTGAGCAGGAGAGCTTGTGCATGAGGAAAGATGTGTCTGGATATTCTAATCAGGCTGCCATGGGTGGGAAAAACACAAATGTGAAGGAGCAGATCTCCTCCAGGCGATTTTGCAAGTTGGAAAACTCATTGCAATGTCAGTTCTTGAACAGTCAAAGCCTTTTCAGTTCAGCATTAATCAGGATATATTTTAATCAAGGAGAAATAAGTGGCCAGGAAATAAATCTGAAAACGAAGCAATAGCAGTGGATTTACAAGTAAAATTATTTCATGGAAATAAATTAATTTGTGTTGGGTGTCTTTCAACATCAGCTTGTGGGGCTTTTTTTTGGCTTTTTTCTAAGAAAAGCCACTTGGTAAATATAGACTGTGTATTTTTATATTTCTGCTTCTGATCACTTAACTAATTAAAGTAAGACACTTTACTTTTTAATGTGCATAATTAACATGTATCATCTTTATTTTCCTCAAGATCAGGGTGAAATTAAACTGAAATGAGATGAGAGAATGCACTGGACTAAAAACCCCTTTCAGAAGACACCATGGGCACACCACAATGGGATGGTTCAGCTCCTTGGGATGGGAAAAATCTGTTTAAATGGGGAAAAAAACATTGATTTGACATTGCAGTTTTGTTAATAAAGATAATTTTCTCCTGCACACTCACACTAAGAGCAGAGGTTTTGGCAGGAAGGATTCAGAACAAGACAAGGTGAACTTTTCATCCTTCCTCTGGAGCTGAAGGACAACGCCTTCCTTGGCCATCCTGGTTTCAGAAAACACAAAAATTCTGGGTCAGGGAGTCTTTGGACTGTGCCAAAATACATCATTTAAATGTTCTGGTCAGTACACACAGCTGTGCATGGGGAGGGCTGGCAGCTTCACCAAGGTGCCTCTCAAAGTGCTCACTTTTAAAATATTGAGTGTGAAGGAAATCAGTCACCAAAATTACAGTGAAATAGGAAAAGAAAAATTCACGTTATAGCAGAATGAAAATTTGGAATTTGCTCCATACTTTCCATTTTAAAAATATAAAGGAAATTTAAAAAAAAAAAAAAAAAGTGAGCTTTTAGTGATGGTAATGAAGAAGGGAGGAAGAGAACTCCAGCAAACAGAAGAAATGAATTTATGACAGAAAATAAGTGAAGGGGAAGTGCTTATCTCTTAAATTCTCCAGGTGCCATGTTCCAGCTGTCCACAAGAGAGCCAAACATCATTCCTTTTATTTGTAAATGGGAAAACAAGCATTCCACCAGAGACAGAAATAGGAAGCAGCTCCCTAGAGCCCAGCCATTTTGAGTGTTATTTCAAATAAAAGCTCATTTCTATATGTGAATGCACACATCAGAGACATTCATCCATCAGCAGGATCATTCCTGGGCACGTGCATGTGAATATTCCCATTTCTTCCCTCCTTTGCACAGGGGTTTCACAGGTAACATTTACAGCTCCCTCTTTCTTAAGCCCCCACGTGTCCAAACATGAAAACCATAAACATCTGTTAAAAGCAGCTCCTCTTAATGAGCTCCTTCAAGAAGTGTTTCCTAATATCCCATCCATCCATGTCCCATGTGCCCTTCCTCAGAGGAATAATCACCCTCTGAAGTGCAAAATCAACCTTTGGCTCTCAGCTAAGCTGGATCACAGACACTCCACTTCTGTTAGATACAACACACACATACACATTTATTTCCAGAAGGTATTAGGCCTTTGCTAGAGTTGTTTCCTTGCTGTCAAAAGTCCAATATTTCATTTATCCTCTCAAAATGAAAGATTAAATTTGGAAGATTAAGTCCTAAGCCATAACTCTGAATCCTCTGTAGTTATTCCATACACTAGATCACTACAGAAGACCAAAAATATTCTGCTGCATTTTATACTCCTAACATTAGAGGACACATGGCAATTGTTGTTTTGATACATGTGTGAAATAACAGCACCAACATGCAACAGAAGCAATCTTGCTGGTGGGAGGTGTGAAATCCTACAAATGTGGGTGAGCCTACCCAAATAAAAATGGGTTTTTAGCGTCTTTCAGTAGCTGCAAATACTTTACAACCATAATTCTCTCCATTTATTTTGATTCTATCCATTATTCAGATACACCAGCCATGGCTGCCCCATTTTCAGGAAGGTTCAAAGAAAATGAGGGGGCAGGAGACACCAACAAGCAGTGACAGGAAATCCCAAAGCATCGCCACTTTCTGCTTCTGTCCCTCAAATCCAAACACCTCCTTTTTAAATTTCTTAAATTTCTTTAATTTCTTTAATTTCTTTAATTTCTTTAATTTCTTTGATTTCTTTAATGGTTATAACATCATCAGAGTTTTGCTCTCAGCTCAGCCTGGACCTTATTGTGGAACAGAGAATTTTATTTCCAGAGAAGAGAGGGGTGGAACAGACAAACATAAAATGAGCTTAGAGTTAGTAAAGAGTCTTTAAGAATCAGCAGCTTCTCATTTTTTTTCTGAGCCAGAAACACTGAAAAAAAAAAAAGGAAAAAAAAAAAAAGAGGAAATAAATTTATTATAAATAAGTACAAAGCACTGTTAACCAACGCTCTCCACATTGTATGAATATATAAAGCAAATACTAATTCTGTCATTGCTTGAAGTAAAATATTGAAGGTTGCCATGAAGCTATAATAAATGAAGTTATAATAAATGAAGTTATAATAAATGAAATTATAATAAATGGATAGCCACAGAAAGAATTGAAACTTTGACCAAAGGAACTGGAAATGCAGTGCTCCATTACATATTGAAATGTAAATTTCAATATATTCCCTTTCAATTAATTCTTCTCTAATGCCATGTAAGAAACTCCCTCCAGTTTCCAAGTAGAAATAGCAACTGTGTCAGATTTTAATTTTTTTTTTCAATATCTCTCCAAGTCTCGAGCCTGTCTCAGCTTTCAGCAAGGCTCCATATGGCTCCTACAACTGCCAAGCAAAATACACTCATCAAACCCACGAGAACTCTGCAGCCAAAATATGGCATCAAAATGAAGAACTTTGCAAAAGGAGGAGTGCCTGCAGAGTTTTGTTTGATTTGCTAAATAAAACCCCACAGAAAGTTGAGCAGGTGCTTAACCTGAAGGAAAAAATGCTGAAATGTTTCTTTATATCTAATATATAGATAATTAGATATATCTAATATCTTCAATTCACTGAAGCAAGAGCAAGGAGGCAAAGCAGGGCTTTGAGATTATGAAGATTTATGAAATTTAGATTGGAACAACTCCTAAGCCAGGAGCTAAAATCATTCTTTCCTCCCCTTCAAAAGTTCTTTATTTTCAAAGCTCTCCAACACCTTCTTTTCCTCTTTCAATTAAATAAAAACCCCATCTGCAGCATAGCCACTAGCCTGGATTCTGTGTGCCTTGGAAAAGCCCAGCCCTTCTTCTGAAAACCTCAAAATCCACAAAACCATGAAGGAATCAGCAAAATTCAGCCAGGAGGAGGGTGGAGCTTAAATCCCAAAAATGTCCAGGAGTGCAGGATGAGGAATCCAGCAGAGCTCTCATCTGATGCTGGCTGTGGGATCAGGCACACGACACAAAACTCTCCACCTTCCTCATCTTCCTGTGGATCCTGCACCTGGATCTCCACTCCAGGAATTATTGTCTTTGCCAGAAAGGCCGAGTCTTCCCCCAGGAACTGGGAAGAAACCAAGGCCAGGGAGTAGAAGGAGCAATTAAATCCATCTGTGGAGAGTTTTCCTCCCCCTTTGTGCTCGCTGGGAAAACGCTGCTCGCATCTGTAAAGCTGTGAAACACTTGTCCCATTGCAAATGCCTTTTCTTTTGCCAAGTGAACTCTCAAAAATTAGATATTATTGTGGGAAGCGCTGCCTAATGAGCCAGTGGCATTTAGAATATTCAGATTTTTCATTCCTACCATCCAGTTTTCAAGGCCTGAGAGTGAATAGGCTGTAGAAATGCATGGGGTGGTCACAGGGACAATGGACCTGGGGTACAGCTGTTCCTGCAGCTGCCAGAGCCCCACACGCCCAGAGCTGGCAGTGATTGACAGGAAAATTACACTGCTGCAGCCTCTGTGGCAGCATCATTATCACCCACAATGCTGCCCTGCTCGGGGGAAATTCTACTCCATTTAGCTCTTCCCAAGATGAGATCTCCCACCTCCCCACAATGAATTTATATCAGAAATGAGCACTTGGTGGGGTTTGAACAACACAGCCAATGATATCTGACCATGAACAACCAAAATGGGAGAAGTTACAACCACTTTTAGAGGTAAAGAATTTATTTGGAGGGTGGCACAACTTTTTTTTTACATTGCTGTAGTTTCACCTTTTAGATACTTTTATTATGTTCATATTACACTTAACAACGAGTATTTTTGCAACAGATCCTTGCATTCACACCAGGATTAAAAACATTAGTCAAGATTTCTTATTTTACATATAAAATAAGAATTTTTAGTTAGTTAATTAGTTAAAATTTTGTTCCTACACCAGCGAGCAAGAGCAGGAGCAGACGCAGAGCTCAGCCAAGCTGGTGATCAACAGGTCATGGAAATTTCTGATCCTCTCAGAATCCTCCCTTCAGCTTTTTCCACGTGCACAGTCACAGAGCCTGCCTTTGCTATTTGCACATCACCAGTTTCAGATGATTTTTAGCATTGGTAAATCCTCAGGATGAGGCTGGGATGGAAATCCTGGCGAGTGACAGCACCTACAGAAATGTCCCGATTCAACCCTGCCATTCTAAGGGCTCAGGCTGCTGCTTGGGGATTTTTTCAGTCTGCTCTCCTCGACCAAAATTAAGCAAATTGAGCTTTTTCTTAGGAAAGCTTCTTTAAAAATATTTCAGATTTTTTTCTCTCTCTTGTCTGAACAGCGTTCAGACATGTAAATTCTGCCCCTTGCCAAAAAAAAAATCCACTGACCAATTCAAACCCAAAAACGCCACCAAACCCCACAGCCAAAGAGAAGCACCAATTTTCCCCTTAATCACCAAGTCTTTGTAATTAATCCAAGGTGGGAGGTGGAAGTTTGACCTGCAGTGTTTTTAATGATAAATGCTCTTAAGGAAGTTTTGGGAAAGTGACCTGCACTTGTTCTATTCATCTGGGGCAGGAAATCCAGCACTGCTGGGCATGGGATGGAGCAGAGCTTCCCCTTCTGGCTCAGAGTGAAGCCTGGTGCCTTCATCACTCCCAAAACAGCATCTCCCCAGGTCAGGATACTGGAAGCTCAAGCCAGGAAGGCAGATGTTCCAAAATCTTCTGGGAAAATGTGCAGCTGGCAGAAAAGTATACCAAAATTATCACAGAATAAATAGATATTACTGGGAAAATAGAATTATCATGAGCAGCAGTTCAGCATGGGGAAAGTTGTCTGATCCTGCCCCTTCTATTTCTCCATGTTGAATATATTTGTAAGTGCTCTCTTCCCACACCTCATGCTTCCCAAACCCAAAATGCAGTTAGAGCTTAGATGCAGAGACAAAAAGAAAAGGAAAAAAAAAAAAAGTCTTTGTGCTGCCCCAAGGAGGGGACCCAAGGAGGCTGTGGCTGCCTGATCTTAAAAATGACATTTCCCAGCACTGGAGCAGCACCTAAAGAGAATAAAACCCTGTGAAGGCTTTGATCTGGACAAAAAGCAGCACATTAGAGTGAATCCAAAGGATAACATTCCCCTTTTCTCCATTAGACACTATCTGGAAGCGCAGGAGAATCCTCTCTTCCTTGCTCCATCATTCCAGGAATCCTGGAGTCTCCTGTTGAAAGCCCTTCAGAGGTTTCTCTCTGCAGCCTGAATCCAAGGGAACTTCCACTGGAAATGCAAAGGGAGCTCATCTCCCACCAAATAAACCAAGAGATCCCCATAAATCTAGGATGTTTTACCCAGTGCCTTGGAGCTGCAAAGGATCCAGGTGTATGTGGATTAATATCAGAAAGTTTCTAAGAATAAGATTTGTCAATCCCTTAAATACTTCTTAAATAAAACACAAATCACAAATTCAGTGTCATCATCCTTCATGCTCCAGCAGCTTTTCCTGGCCTTTTGGTGCTCCCAACACCTCTGATTTCAAACACAAATGTTTCCATGGTGTCATAGCTGATAGCAAATAAAAATTTTAACACTTGCCCTTGCTTTTTTTCCAGTTCCCTGCTCCGTGTCTCAGGAGCTGTGCAGCAGCTGGAGAGGCAAATGGAAGCAGACACATTTACAGTGGATCATGTTCAGCCCCAACGGAGTTTAAAGATAATTTATCTGTCCAAAACCTCCCTGACACTTCTACATTTGGGCAGATTATTGCAAGGAAGGGAAAAGCCCCTGGCACAGAGGGAGAGTTCTAAAGGAGCTATGAGTTCATCAGATATTATTCCCTGTGAGAAGAGTGTAAATCCTTACATGTAGACAAAATAACACATTTCCCTCAATGGGAGTCAGACTGGCAAATGGGCTGCTTTTACTGGAGTCCATATTCCACAGGAAATTGCACCTCAAACCCTTTTTCCCACCGAATTCCAGGCAAGGACCTCGCCATGGCAAAGTGTCTTCACCTCTGCACCGTGCTCAGGGCTGTGGGGAGGGGGAAACCGTGGTTATACTGAGCTTCTTAGTGGTTAAAAGAGGAGTTAAAAAGCAAAATTTTTAATGCCTTTACACTGCAGCATAGATCCTAAACCTGTTTTAGTGTTTATTTCAAGAAGGAAAGGAATTCTGTCACTCTATTAGGAATGGCTGGGAAGAGACAACACAGACTCTCTAGGAGTTACTCAGGAGAATTTTCTCGTAGTTTATTACTTCAGGTCTGTTTTATAGACTGATACGTGGAAAGTACAGAAAGGAAACTCTTATTGGTTAGTAAACTACTACATCACCATCATTGGTCAGTGGGGCACACCACCCCTCAACCTTCTCCTGCAAAGAAAACAAGAAACTGACAAACAGCACCTGCAAGGCTGTTTTCTGTCTCTGAGGATTGTTTTGAATCCTCCCCATGAATTCTCAGGCTGCTTTCTCAGGCTGGACTGAGAAAGTTATGTGGCCTGCAATTCTACAGGCACTGTGCTGCCTGCTTCAGAGTTAGCATCCACAGAACTCTGTGCTTGACCAAGGTAAGATTAGCCTTTAATTAATTAGATAGCAGTGATTCAGGATCATGATACAACAAAAGGGGAAGGGTTCTAAACTAAAGAAGGAGAAATTGAGATGAGATTGGGCAGGAATTGTTCCCTGTGAGGGCGGGCAGGCCCTGGCACAGGTGCCCAGAGCAGCTGTGGCTGCCCCTGGATCCCTGGCAGTGCCCAAGGCCAGGCTGGACAGGGCTGGGAGCACCTGGGACAGTGGGAGGTGTCCCTGCCATGGCAGGGGTGGAACTTGGAGAGCTTTAATTCCTTCCCAACCCAAACCAGTCTGGGATTCCATGATTTTAAAGCAGAACAAGGCTCTTGGTGCTTTCCCTGGGAGCAGCAGCAGCCCCATGGCTGGACCTGCTGGGATCCCACAACATCCTGGGATGCCAGAGCTGGTCCTGCTCAGAGTGGGAGTGCCCAGGGCAGGATTCCAGGTGGGAATTCCATCCTTGGGAGCCAGACTGGAGGGCTCCCAACTCACCTTTGGGAATAACCCAAATATATTCTGGTTTGAATTAGCAGATTTTACTTAGAGCAGTGGTAAAAAGGGTTCCTTTAATCAGAAATTGGCCTGGTAAAGTAGCTGTGAATTTCCTCTAAATCTCTAAACCTGCCCTCCTCACACTCCTCTCTTCCCTCATGTCCAGACTCCTCAGGTTTATCCTGCCAACAAGCCCTGCTCCAGACACAATCACAGAATTTCATTCTGTCTCCACTGCAATCCTTTTTTTCATTCCTCATTGGCCATTTGCAAATAAATCAAACAAAATGAGTCCCCAAGCAGCCGCTGGCTTGGCCCAAAGCCAAATATTCCACACAAATTCAGGCTGATGGCAGAGCAGAGCTACAAAGAACGAGGTTTTTCTAAGGTTCTGACATGCTTTTTATACAACAAGATAAGTCCAAAACCTACAAGAAATTAGGTGTTTGCACAAAATATAAGAGAGCTGTGGAGCTCCTTTGAAGAGATTCAGTTTTAAAAAGCAAAATCAACAACAAAAAAAAAAACTCCAAGAAATTTGTGGAAGAAGCCTTTCCAAAGAGACCTCTGGATCTTTTTTACCAAACTCTTACATTATTCCCTATTGAAGACAGGGAAATTAAATAAATTAAATACTCCCTTTGACCCACCCAATTAAACTTGTTCTGAGTCCTACCATAAATTAAACATTTAAACAGGAATAAACAGCTCTATTAACCTGTATTTGTTTGCCCCAAATTAATCCTGTCTGACAAACACCACTTGTAACCTCTCCTGACACACCAGAGTGTTCCAGCATTTAAAGCACCTGTGCAATTTGAAGCATAAATATTCATTGTGGCAAAATTAATTCTCAACCTGCTTTCCATAGCAAGAGGCAGGATGGCAAAGGGGGCACTGAGGTTTGTGTTTTGCACAGTGCTGAGCTCACAGAGAGCTGCCAGCACTCAGGTAAAATGTGAATTTTCTGCAGCATCCAACATTTCCTTCAACGTCCAACCCACCGAAGTTCAGAGCCCGAGAGGTTTCTAAGCACTGCTGGCATAATAAATAACAAACAGAGCAAAGAAATTCAGCTGCAGTTTAATGCAATATTATCTTTTCCTCCTCTTCAGATTTCAGAAAGCCATAAGATTTCAGAGACCCAAAGGAAGATGTGTCACAAAAAGAGCGAATCAGCTTTATCTCCTCACAAATATTAATTTTTTTGGTCAAACATTGCCATCCAGTGGCAGGAAGGACGGTGCTGGCACTGCCAGCTAACAAATCCTGTCTCTTTTTCCAGTGCCACCTGGCCTCAAGACGACTCAGGAAAATTAAGTTGTTAATTTTGTTTCCTGCTGCCACATTCAGTTCTAATTTCACATGAGACAGCAGAAGGATTATGTAGGTGAAAAAGCTCCTCTCTCCAAGCTGATCAGAGTAAATGCTGAGAGCTGAAAAGCATTTTTTACATTTCCCTTGATGTTCAAGCTCAGCTGGGACTTTTCTGATCCTACCCTGGCACTTGAGGCAGCTCAGAGTCTGTCCCAGCTCCCACCCTGGGCTGGAAATACAAACTGAACCCTTCATTTCTTTCTCCTGCATCGGATTCCATCGGATTCCATTGGATTCCATCACATTCCAGCAGATTCCATTGGATTCCATCACATTCCATCAGATTCCAGGATCCAACTTCTCCCCAGCCCACCCTGCAGTTTACCCTGTCCCATTTTAGTTCACACACACACACACACACAAAGAGTTGTTACAAACTGAACTGGAATCCCACCTGCAGCACGAATTCTGAATTATCAGCAGTCTTCAGCCACAGCATGAAACCCTTGCTTGACAACAATTTATCAAAATACACAGAGTTCCTCCAAATAACAAGATTAAAAACACACCTTCGAGGGCCAAACTCAGTGGAAATTTTGTCATGTAAGGGAAAAAGCCTAACTCAGCTTTTTCCCTTACACAAAACCTTCCCTCAGAACATTTAACCAGCCAATAATTAAAGGGCTGATATCAATTAAACAACTCCTTTAAAAAATGTTATTAAAAAGGGGGCAAAAAATGTTAAGCAAGGATATGCATTCTCCTTAGCACACAGAGTCACGTCCTGGTGGGATATTGTCAGGGAAAAAAAAAATCAGGAGATGAGACTTCTAATTAGAAACTGGGGGAAAATATACATATATATATAAAAAAATCCATGTGCTTTACAATTCCCAGAAGCTGTGCAAGTTGTTAACCTTTTAGCAGAATCCTCTAATTATGCTGGTTACCATTGTTAAGAAAAGATCACAGGGACTGAATTTGCATCTAATCTCTCTCGACAGGGCCCCATCACTGCGTGGGGCTCAGGAACATTCTCAGACACCTTCTGGGCTCCCAGTTTGGCTGGAAAGGCATCAAATCTCTCATTTTGGAGTGGATTTTTACAGAACAGCTTCTGGAGCAGCAAAATCCACGGTTTCAGCCCAATCATTTAAGCTTCACTCATCTTTCCTCGTTTAACAATCTGAATGTGGCTTAAAATCCTTGAAATCGTTCACTACACACATTCATTAAAGTTATCCATTACTCCCATATAATTAATTATTCCCATATTCCAAGTTCCCATTCATTATTCCCATCTGAGCAGCTGCAGATGCTGATTTCTCTAAGCAGGAATAGAATTAAATTCCTTCATCATCACAATAAATTTCCTGGAGCATTTTGCTGCTGGAAGTGGTGGTTGGTTTGCCTGAGAAGGAATATTTCAGCCAAGAGAAAAGATTAGGAAGTGGTCAGGTGAAGCACTAAGATTGTTTTTTGGTGGTTTGGTTTTATTTTTTAGGGAAAAAAAAATATGCATTGTACATCCTAGCACAGTGGGGTTTTTGCCTGGTTATTTTAGTTCACACACACACACACAAAAAAAAAGAGTTGTTACAAACTGAAAAGGAATTCCACCTGCAGCACGAATTCTGAATTATCACCAGTCTTCAGCCACAGCATGAAACCCTTGCTTGACAACAATTTATCAAAATACACAAAGAGTTCCTCCAAATAACAAGATTAAAAACACACCTTCGAGGGCCAAACTCAGTGGAAATTGAGTTAATTTACATTAAATTAAATGGAAATGTAAAATTGTTAATTTCAAATATAATTAAATAATTAAATAAATTATAAAATAAATTTATAAAATAAAATTATATAATTAAATATAATTAAAAATGTTAAAATGGAAAGTTTTTCCTCAGCCCAGCTCTGGCAGAGGTGGATGCTGTGCTGGCAAAGCTCTCACAGGGCACAGAACCTCGAGTGAGCAAAAGATTTAACACAGACACATAAAAAAAACGCAGAATATAACTTTCCTCTGGGAGAGAGCAAAGGGAGGGATGGAATAAAGGAGGAAGAAATAAAATATCTGAACTGCACTTTACTGAGTGCTGCTAAAAATCCCCATTTCTTTCACTGCAGCCTCACAATCTTGAGATCTCCAGGAGTTTCCCAAGTTCCTGTGGCGCTGAGCAGAGTCAGGATGGGCATGGGATGGCTCCAGCTCAGGAAAAAGCTGCTCAGAAATTCAGGAATCTGCAGGGCAGGTTTAACCCAGCCCGTGAGGTGGCCTAAGAGACAGCAGCAAATCACACAGAGAATTGCACATCTTGTTTTATTTGTTGTTTTATTCACACTCTCAGCCCCACAAGCTGCTACAGGCAGTTTAAATGTACCATTTTCTAGAAGGTTGGGTTGGGTTTTTATTAATTTTTGTTGCTGTTTTCATCTGGGGTTTTTGCCAGCAGAGGCTGCTCTTTCGTTTTAGTTCAGAAAACACACACCAGTCCCATCAACACCAAAATCCAGGGAATCAAGTCTTGAGGAAATTGCTCATTCCAATGAAATCAGGAACACTTGAAATTAAGAAAACAAGCACAGAGTTTACTCTGAATCCTACCCCACTCGTTTATCCTCCAATGCACCTCAGCAAAAGTTTAATAATTTCTGTTTACTTCATTCAGGTCAAAGAATTTAAAAGTTTGATTCAGCAAATATTTTAATTTCAGCAATACTTGTCAGTTTTCCCACAATATTTATTGCTGAGATATTTATGCAGCTCAGGAGAAAGAGAGATTTATTTTCTCAGCTCTGCAGCATGGAGAAAATTCTTATCCATTCTTTGCAAATGGGGAAAGTCTGGAAAACTTGGGTGGGAAAAGATGTCCAGCTGTCCAAATCTCACTCACTGCTTGCTCTTTGCTTCAGGTTTGAAGGATCTGAAGTTTTTATCAGAGATTTTTAAGGACTCTCACTTCTACTGCAGCAGCTCTCATTCTCCTAGAAACAATGAAAGCCTCACTGAGCAGCCCAGGAGGTTCCACTGAGCCCAGGACTGCACAGACAGCTTTACCAGGAACATGGCAGGGTGACAAACACAACACAGGCAAGGCACAGAAAGGACATGAAGAAATAAAGGCAGGGTTTTAAACCAGGATTCCATTTCTCAGCAGACCCAAACACACATTTGGGTCACATTTGTACATTTAGCACTGCCCTCCTGCAGTCCAACACTTCAGGGTTCCTAAAGCCCGGTGCTCTGGCTGAGCCAAACCCCACTGACTCCAAAAAAAGAGAATTCCTTCCCTTCAGGTTTTTTTTTTGGTCTGCACTAAAAATGCCAATCACATGGACAGCTGAGGTTTGGATTTCAAAAATCCAGAATGTGCTTAGACTCAGCAATGTCCAAGCTAAGTTGGAATCCCTGTGACTACACTTTGAAGGGAATTTCCATTAAGTTCTGCCCTTTCAGAGCCTCCAGGGAGAGCTCAGAGCCCCTTCCAGGGCCTAAAGGGGCTCCAGGAGAGCTGGAGAGGGACTGGGGACAAGGGATGGAGGGACAGGACACAGGGAATGGCCTCAGCCTGAAGGAGGGTAGTTTTAGGTTGGATATTGGGCAGGAATTGTTCCCTGTGAGGGTGGCAGGCCCTGGCACAGGTGCCCAGAGCAGCTGGGGCTGCCCCTGGATCCCTGGCAGTGCCCAAGGCCAGGCTGGACAGGGCTGGGAACCCCTGGGACAGTGGGAGGTGTCCCTGCCATGGCAGGGGTGACACTGGATGGGCTTTGAGGTCCCTCCCAACCCAAACCAGTCTGGGATCCTGTGATTCATTCACAAACTCCCCAAAGATCAGTGAAGCTGAGTTTATTTGCCTCTTCCCACTGCTGCCAGCCACAGCAAAGCACTGTGAGCAAACACAAGGGAAATACCACAAGAGGCTGAGGAGAAACGCAGGGACACTCCTCAGCACGAGACCTTCCAACCTCTTTCTCCTTTCCTTTCCAGGATCTGTCTGGCTTCTCTGTTCCCACTGAAACCCTTGCAAGGTGTGCACAGATCCTGCAGCTCAGGGGAGGAACCCAGCAGCAACAGCAGCATCACAGCCTGCAGAATGCTCAGCTGTGCACATCCTGCAGCCCCAAACCCCGCTCCTGCCTCCCCTGGAGCATCCCAGGGCCTGCTCACCTGCTCACTGCTGCCAGCAGCTGCTGCAAAGAGGAAATCCGGGTTTTTTCTGTGTTTTGTAGCAAAGATTTTGTATTAAAACAGCAGCGGGTACCGGGTTAGCCTGCAGCAATTAGCGAGGGGAGTAATGAATGTTCCTCCAGGGGACAGGACACACAGGGCACTGAACTGCCTCACCTTGCTTTCCTCTTCATAAAACCTTTCACAGAGGGGGGGAAAACCCCAAAATACACTTCAGAAAACTGTCAATGCTTATAAAATAAAAATTTATCAGAGCCACGTGTCGAGGTCATTCCCTAGGATCCAAAGATTACATAATGTAGTTACAACTATCATTCTGAGCACACAGGAAAGGCAGAACGTGCCTGGAAATCTGGAATAGAAAAGCATTAAAACTGGGAGAGAGGTGTGTGAAAAGAAGGGAAGAGTTACCCAGGACTTAGACCATTAACCATAAGATACATTTTTATTTTAAAGGCATCAAATGAGCAATACAAAATTAACTTTTAGTGAGCAGCTGCAGGTTATCAATGGCACCACAGGAGGTGAGAAAGGCCTGATGAGAATCATCAGGGCACTGAAGAACGTGTTAAAGATAAAATAGGAATCAGACCCACCTCAGGGATCTTCCCAAAAAGGGTAAGAGGCAGCAAGAAGAAGGTGCAGCCAAGGAAATTTGAACTGCACATAAGGAATAAGATTCTTCCTAGTGGTGCTGTTCAAACACTGCCAGGGACACATGGAATTGTGTCATTAAAGATCCCCACATTTCACTGGGTAAGAATCCAATCCAACTTCAAGGTCAGATCCCAATTTTCCATCTGGAGAAAGGGATTGGACCAGAAGATGGCCAAAGCAAGTCCCCTTCACCTTTTGTTATTATATAAATGTGCAATATTTACCCTTCCCTTTCCCTCTGGGAACCCAAGGCTGGGAGTTCCCATCCTCCAGCAGAGCTGTGAGTGCCAAACTACTGAAAAATCCTGGGCAGTTCAGAGAGGAATCCAAAGCAGAGGGCTTCCTGCAGCCTGCCAGAAAAGGAAAAGGAAATGACCTCTTTGTCAGAGTGATTTAATATTGATTATCCTTAATGAGTCATATTTTGGATGATTAATGCACTGCCTGATCTCTGTGTAAAAGCAAGAGGTAAATCAGAAGCTGTCAGGAAGAAACCAGGGAATTTGGCAGGCACTGTTCAGGCTTCTGGCACACGAGAAGGAAGCTGAAAGATTATGGAATAAAAAAAAAAAACAGCCAAATGTTTATGTCAAAATTATTAGAAGTAGCACAGGAAGTTAGGTGGCAGGATAATTATCAATGTACCTTTCAAACAACACTTCTGGCTTTGAAACATGGGGTCTGGGAATGAAAAATGGGATTTTAAATAGTAACATTTCCTTGATACTGAAGGAAAATTCAGTTATTTTTTGAAGTAGATAGGAGAATTTTATCTTCTGCTTGTTCTTCTTTCATGAGAGGGATATTACAGAGCTGGGCAGAGCATTTCCAGTTCAAAAAAAAAAAACAAACCAAAAGAGAAGGAAAGAAAGCCTCCAACCCCCAAAAAACCCAACAAAAGCCCTCAGTTCCCTGTATTCTTACAATTGTTACAATTAAGTATAAACTGCATACAGAAAATGTATTTTTTTGCTCCAACAAACCAAATTAATGGGTAAAGTTAAAGGTTAAATGACAGAGAAAGCCAACCCAAATGGCCCTGATTTTCTGGAGGTGGCAGGAGCCTGTATTTGTATTAAACAGTCCTGGAAAGATTCCAGTCATTTGGACAGTCCAGGGGAGAAAAAGAAAAGTGTTTGTGCATGTCAGAAATGCCAAGGGAGAAGAAATTTAATTAAATTAGTTATTTAGTGAGGAGGCAGCAGCAGAACCCGTCTGTAGAGGGGCAGAACCTCCTCACACCCCCCAGGACAAAGAGCAGAGTTAGAGATGGGCTGAGCTGGTGGGAGGGAAACTCTCCAGCTCCCAGGAAATGGAGAGAAATTTCAGATTTTCCTAAAACTTTCACCTTCAAGGTGGTGCATGCAAGGCCTGGCAGGCTCTGGGATTATTTCCCTGTCCCTTTTCAGAGTCTGGGAGGAGTTTACAGCAGGAATTTATGTGTCAGTCAAGCAAAAGGTGAAGCAACTTAGAATTGCCAGTGCTGCTGTCTGCACACATTAAATCCTCCATCTCCTGTGTCCCTGGGCTCCATCCACCACCTCTGCCCATCCACATTAATTTACCATTAAAAAATTGCACAGGCAGTAGCCAGAGCAGTTCTGAAGCCAGCAGAGCTTTCAAAACAATTTCTCATAAACTTCTGAATTGTCTTTTGAAGTCTGGAAAAGCTCTCCTCGCAGAACTGTCGGAATTAATTCTGAAATTATTATCTCTCTGTGCCTCACCATCATTTGAAATACTACCTGATATCTGAATCATCTGAAGAAGAATGTTTTTCAGCACTTCAAGACATCCTTCAGAACGTCAAGACTCCCTCAGAACAGCAGAGGTTCACTACCAGCAGCCAGGAGCACAGGAAAACAAACCAGAAAAAGAGGGAAAGCAGCCACATTAAGCAAAGGTCGTGATCTCAATTCTATTTTTCCTCAGAATGTTTCCTAGGAAAAGCCAGAAGGAAACTAGAACTCTTCACTTTTAGTTCTTAGTGATTTTCCACATCATCATCATTCACATTCTTCCATTATTATTCCTGCTATCACCATGAAAATATTGCTTTTAACTGCAAACACTCCCAGATGAGCCATCAGTGCAAAACTCCACGGCAGCAGAACCTGCACTCATTATTCCACTTACTGGAAGGAGTTTGGGAGGTGATGAACTTTATTACCCCCAGTAAGGGACAACAGGAAAATTCTGCAGCAGGTTAGGAGGAAAAGAGGGGGAAGCAAACACAGCAAGGTGAAAATATATCCATGTATTTATGTTCTTTATTCCCTCTAACTTCCCAACAACAAGAAACAAAGGTGTAATTCTTCATCTAAATCCTGAAGGATTTTTAAACCCCCTTCTTTTTCCTCACACATTTATTTTTAACACATAGTTTCACCTTGGAGCTGTGCTTTAAATACTTGTGTACGTACAGATGTATTTAAAGCATGACTCGGCTTTGAAACAGACAGGATATGGTGGAAAAGAGAATTCTTCTCCCTACCTGCAGTGCTTCTGCCTGGATTTAGGAAGTTATGATTTCCTCTAACAACCTGATTATGAGGCTCCAACTTTTAAAGTATTAAACCAAACCCAGCCCTTGCAACTCCCCCATAAATTCAGCATTCTGTTCTCAGTGACTGCAATCAGCACAAGCATCAAACATTTAATATTTTGTCTACAAAAACCATGCCTGGCTGATGTAGATCTGTCAAGCAGACATTTTCTGCCACACAGTTTCTCTGGGAGTCTGTAAAAATTGATGAGAATATTGTTGACATTTTTAGCTGATAACTTATACAGGTGTATCCTGTTCAAACTTCCTCATGGATCTTTCCTGGGATTTTTTTTTGTAGATATTTCATTAGTGATCAGAGCTGGAGGTGACAAAAGCACTGAAAGATGAACATTCCCAGTCCCCCATCTAAGAAACAAAGTGTAAAGCAAATAATGCATATTTTCTTGACTCTGCTGTTTTTCCTCATCTCCCTTCTCTGCAGAAGTCCACATCCCCTCCAATTCCCTGGAATCCCTTTGCTGTTCCAGGATCATTGTCCTGAAGGCCTAAAAGTCACCCTGCCAAGTCTCCTTCACCTCTGCACCTCCCCACAATTAAATCCTGCCCTTAAATCCATTTAAAGCTTTGTTAACCCCTCACTGGCAAAGGCTGCACAGAAATTCAATGTCACAAAACACAAATAATCCACCTACCAATCTTGCTGTGGGTATCCTGGAGGCTTTGAACCCAAAATTGGTTGTGGTTTGGAACCCAAGGCAGCTGCAAATCAGCCCCAGAGGAGCTCAGACCCCTTTTCCTGTGAGCCCAGGGAGGACACAGAGCCAAGGGTGACCCAAGGGACAGCCCTGGCACACACCAAGAGGTGAATTCTCCCTGAATGCCAAGGGATCAGCTTTTATTGATGTCCTCACAGGCCTTTCCTGATGTTCCCTGATCCCAAAAGCAGTGGCTGGAGCTCAGTCTCCTCCTTTTCCTGCTCACCCCTACAAGCAGGATGCTCTCACAGGAGCAGCAGCTCTGAGAGAGGCAGCGAGAGGTGAAATTTGCAGCGAGTCCCTGCTAAATGACAGATCAGCAGCAACAGAGGGGAAGGGGAGTGTTCAAAAGGTGCTTCTACAGCTTTTTTCCCTTTTTTTTAATATGAAACACCACTGAGAAGACACTCCTCTGTGTAAAATGTATCAGGCAGGTTTTCAGTTAAGAGAATCCCTGCACGTGCTTTTGTCTGTTTGCCCTTTTTGTGAGCATTAGCAGGGAAGCCTTTAAAGCTGTTTCTCCAAAAGCTTTCCTCCAGGGCTGAATTTCTGGGAAAACCTGGAGAAAATGAGCTAAAATGTGTAAATAACTGTCTCTTCCAGGATGAAATCCCTGCTGCCTCTGGACATTATGCCAGACTTTTCCTTCTCTGGCTTTCCCATGCCTGCTTGCTGTTTCAACCCAGACCCTTCCTGTACTCAGTTTTCCATCACCACCTTATTGCAGGAGCAAATTTGGGGGGGGGAAAAGAATTCAGGGCAGCCACAACTCCGTGCACAATCCCTGTACATGCTTTTGTGTTTTTCATGCATTTTCCCTTTTTGTGAGCATTAGCAGGGAAGCCTTTAAAGCTGTTTCTCCAAATCCAGGGTTGGATTTCTGGGCAAACTTGGAGAAAATGGGCTAAAATCTGTGAATATCTGTCACTGCCAGGATGAAATCCCTGCTGCCTCTGGACATTATGCCAGACTTTTTCTTCACCTGCTTGCTGTTTCAACCCAGACATTTCCTATACTCATTTTCTCATCACCAGCTTATTGCAGGAACAAATTTTGGGGGGAAAAATAATTCAGGGCAGCCACAAATGTGTGCCCATGGGCTGGGCCCCTCATTTGTGCCAATCTGCACCAAAAGGACCTCACTAAACAGGGGAAAGGCATTCACACACAGGTTTCTAATTGCAACCCTTCCCCAGGACCAAAGCTTCAAGGTTACAGCATCAAATGCCTTCCAGTTCTGCAGGTTTTAGAGAAATTCTTTGTTTGACTCAAAGCAGCAGTGGCAAACCACATTTCTGGGTTTGTTGATATTGCTGACAGCCCATTATTTCCTTTCACTGCCAATACTTTGGTTTGTTTGCTTTAAAAACCAAACAGACCTGGGCTGTTTCTTCTTCTAAACTCAAAGTCTTCAGCCACTCTTTCTTTTGGATTTGTCTTCTCATTTAAACTGGTGGTTACAAAGACTAATAATAATAATTATTATTATTATTCATTATTCTATTTCTATTTCTGGATGTTTCCTGTAGTTTTCTTTCTCTCCCTTCCCTCTGTTTTCCCAGAATTTGTCCTTCCTCTTATGTGTTCATCATCATTACTACAAGGCAAATGGAGAAAGAAAGAAATGAGGTTCATGAAAAGAAAAAAACAAACAGAAAGCTCCTTCTTTTCATCCAAAAATAGGCAAAAATGACCAATTTTAAGGACACAAACAGGACTTCATGGTCACCATCTCTGAAGCACTTGTGGATTTTTACAAACCTGAGGTAACCCTGGGCATGGCTCCCATTAAAAGTGGGAACAGCAGCAGAACTGCTTCCACACAGTCCTGACTGTGGATTGTGACTTTATTTAAGTTTTCCCTGATTATTTCCATGAGTACATCCACTTACACAGATAAATTTTATATATTTATTCTGTAAATCTTTCAAACAAGTAATTTGCTTCTGTAAATTTTACATGATCTCAGTCTGGACAGGGCATTACCAAAGGTTTCCTTCTCATGGAAAAGGGAAAAATCCTCCTGTAAAACAAAGATGTTGCCTCAGTTCCAAGAAAGCAGTTAAAAGGGAATTATATGCCTGATTTAATTCTCTTGTAAAAGATTTGCCTGAGGTATTTCTTGCCTATAATTAAAAATTCTCAGTATTTGCTGGTGATGACATATTACAATTATAATTATGATGATAATTTCCTGCATGACCTAGGAAATAATGTGGTTTTAAAGAAGAAATGAGAGCAGTTTGCTGTGCTATGATGGCGCTTCATAAACACCTGATGGAATTAGTGACTGTTCAAAGCCACTTCCAGTGCACTGTGAGATAAATGAGATCATTCTATAATCAGCTACCTAAAGAGAAATTTTATATTATGCAATTGTATAGATAAATTATATAATATAAATTATCTATCTATACTTAGAGAAATAGATTTCCACCTTTCCACTAGAATTAAGAGATCATTTATTGTTAAAGGGCCACAAGGATTTATTTCTCTGGGGGTAAAGCCAGGCTTGGTTTGTTTTCTGCTCCTGTTCTGATTCACAGCCTCGAGTGCCCAGGAAGAAAATGGGACTGGAGGGCTCTGAGGAAGGAAAGAGCTGTGATTAATGTGGGAGCCCTGTGGCTGGGAAAGAGAGGTGATTTATCCCTGCCAATTTATTGGGGGAGAGCAGGGACCACGCTCATAAAAAACAATCTTAATTTGTAAATATTCTGGGTTTAGAGCCATAGCAGCTGAGTGGAATGATGAAATGATGAAATGAAATGAAATTAAATGGAATTAAATGGAATGAAGGCCCATGAGAGCCTGAGCCTTTTGGGCTCCCTAAAAACAGAGGCCAGACAGAAATAAGGGAATAAAAAGCAGTTTTTATTTATTGAAGGGTCTCCAGGTACGTTTTGGGCAGATGAAGCCCCTCAGGGGCTGCACCCAAAAGGGCCCGTGGGTGATGGATTTTCCCAATTTGAGCTGGGAAAGGGCTGAGCCTGGAGCAAAGGAGGCTCAGGGGGAATTTGTGCCCTGACAGGAGGGGCAGCCAGGGGGGATTTGGGATCTAATCCCAGGGAACGGCCTCAGGCTGGGCCAGGTGGGACATCAGCAGGAATTTTCCCATGGAAAGGGTGCTCAGGCTTTGGAATTGCCCAGGGAGGTCTGGAGTGCCCATCCCTGGAGGTGTCCCAGGAATTCCTGGAGGTGGCACCCGGAGCTCTGGGCTGGGGACAGGGTGGGGACAGGCACAGCTGGGCCTCCATGGCCTTGGAGCTCTTTTCCAGTTTTTAGGATTTTATCTGGAGAAAAGCAGCATTGGGGCCATATCAGCCCTCATTGCTGAGCATTTCCTAAACTCCCAGAGCAGGGAATATCAATTTCCAGAGTCACCACAGCCACTGCAGCTCTCTGTGACAGCACAAAGGCTCCTGGAGCAAAGGCCCCATTAATACACTTGGTTTGTGCAGAAACAAAAATGCCCTCAATTTCTCACTTTTTCTCCTCACCCTGGGCTGCTAACTTTATATTACTCCTTCAATTCAAACAGCCCTTTACAGCACAAGACATTTCTGCAACACTGCAGGCAGCAAACAGCGGGGTCAGCCTTCACAGGGAGGCAGAAGAGCTGGGGAATATCAGATTTTGTCCCCCACACCCCATGGTGTACATGAAATGTGAAAATGTTCAAGTGCATTCCTCTGGGCAGCAGAAAAACAGTTTATTTTATAGCTTTTTTCTCCCCATGGGATCATTTTCTACTTTGTTTCAGTTTACTGGAAATTAAAAAAAATAAATAAAAATAAAAATAAATATAAAAAATAAAAATAAAAATAAAAATAAAAAAATAAAAATAAAAATAAAAATAAAAATAAAAATAAAAATAAAAATAAAAATAAAAATAAAATATATTATGTCATGTTGTATATTATGCTATGTATATTATATTATACAGGATTAATTATATTATATTTATATATTATATTTATTATATAATATTTTATATATTATATTATATTATATTATATTATATTATATTATATTATATTATATTATATTATATTATATTATATTATATTATATTATATTATATTATATTATATTATATTAATTTATTATAAACTTGTCTCTAGGCCAAGCTTAGGTTTGTTACCTTAATTTCTTGCCCTTCAGAGCACTCTGTTTTCAGAATGTTTTCCACTACTAAAATTCTGCTAAACTTTGCCTCAGAACAAATTTCTGTGAGGACAATAACATTAATGTTAGTTGTATGAACAGAGAAATAACAAAATAACTTCAGATAAACGCACAGACCGGGGCAAAGGGAGGGGAGGAAAGGAATTTTGAGTTCCAGCAATCCTTTTGTGAGCTCAGCTCAAGCTGCTCAAGAAAAGTTTTCACCTTGAACTCCCCTCCCAGTTCCACCCCGGAGCTGCAAGGATAAGTGCACAGATGAGCCCAACTTTTCTCTTTTTTTTGAAGCAAAATAACCAACAGTACATGCAGCAGAAGATGGAAACAAATGGGTAAAGTGTCCGAAAAGTCACTTCATCTTCCACTGAAAGCCCTTCTGTCTCCCTGATTCATCCTGCAATTATTAAGGACCCTCTATATCACTCACAAATATTCCTTTTTTATACCCAGAGCAACAGGGTTTTAAAACAGACTTTTAAATCCAGGGCAGGGCAATGAATCCCACCTCGTGCACAAGACAGCAGCAAAACCCTGCAGCAGTTTCTGCTGCTATTTTTTACATTTTCCAAGAGTATCAAGCATTTCTCAGGGTATTTTTTTTCCCCCTCACAAGAACAATCCAAGATGTTTACCACAGGTTCTCCTGATTTTCTTCCTCATAGCACAGAGAAAGAAAATCAGTTTGATCCATGAGGAGAACGATTCCCAGATGTATCAAGACACATGGATGCTACCTTATATTATCCTATATTATGTTATCCCAAAGTTAATTTATGTATTTTACCGGACAGAGCCCTAAGTAGCCCAGAAAAGTGAATTTATGTGTCTGTAGCACAAGGATCTGTGAAAAAACTTTCTACTCATTTTCTACATTTCCTACATTTCTCCATTTCAAGAACTTTGTAAGAAGAAGTTAAATGAAAGCTGTCACCAGATTTTTGGTGTCATCTTTGGTCAAATTCACCCCAACTGAGCTCAGATCATTGGGATAGCAACCACCTGGAAATATTTTAGCTCTTATCACTCTTCAGCCCTGAAAACTTACAAGGAGCAGCCAGGAGGAGAATTTCATTGATGGGAAGAGACTCTTCCCAAAGACAATACTTGCAAAAGAAATATGCAAAATGCTGCCAAAACCAAGCCTTAAAGTGACTCAGAGCCCCAGAAACAAAGAGGAAAACAATCTCTCCCTCCAAAAGTTCCAAAAGTAATCTTAACCCTGAGAACAGCTGAAACTCACGCTTTCCTTTGAAGTTTAATTCTGTTGAAAAGGGATTTTGGAGTTTTTATCAGCTTTTCCTTCAGTATTCTTGAATTCATTTTCTGTAAAGGACATGTAAGCTGAAAATAAAGGTATTTTCCAGCTCCATGTCCTCCAAAGTGCTGATGGAGCTGATGCCAGCCTGCACTGAGGTTCCTGAGATGGTTTTTGTGCCATCAGCAGCCTCAAGAAGCATTAATGAAACATTTCAAACACCTTGGCTCCTCTTCCTCTCCCTTTAAAGCATTTGTAAGACACGAATGTGTGATCAGACAATCATTTAGAAAAAACCTCTAAGGAGCATCAATCACACCCAGAAGTGCCAAGTCCAGCACTAAATCATGTTCCTGAGTGCCACCTGTAGCTGCCTTTTAAATGGCACAAACACATTTATTCCTCTGTCACAAACAGCCTAATGGAAAATTAAAACAGAAATATTTTGTTCTGACTGCCAGGTTTCCTCCTGTTCCTTCTTCAGAGCCAATTGGGAAAATTAGGGGGAAAAAAGAATTGTAAAGGGGGGAAATAATCAGAGCTTAATCTGTTCAAAGTTCAGACCCTGCACTTATGAAACTACAGAGATCTGTCACAATCCAAGTGTTTCCTTTTAATCAACCCTGTGGCAGCTACAACACCTTTCCCACAAGTGATCATATTCAGAGGTTGTACAAAATAATTTTGCTCATAAAAATTGTTGGCTTGGTTAGGAAGGCATCTTGGCTTTAACCTTAATTCTTAGTGTGGACAGATTTCACTTTCTCACTCAAAATATCTGCATGTTTTTGGAATCAAATCCAGTATTAAAAAAAATAAATAATAATTCAAAGTTGTTTTGGTAGGTCCAGTTAAGTTTGAGTATTTTTGCAGATACTAGGTTGAATCAAGTCACATTTTACAAGTATTAAAATACCCATCAATTTGCAAACAAATCCATTATTTTCTGTGTTACAAGGACAAGGATCTCCTGCTCTTTCCTCTGTCGGATACAAGAACCAGAAGCACTAGAATCATTTATTAGAAAGGCAGCCTGATTTTAGCTGATCACATCTTAAAGACACCTTAAAGATATCCATAAACCATCTGATCTGGTCTAATGATAAATAAAAAAATCCCAGCACTAAGAACCTTTCACAACAACACTCATCCACCAAGCAAAGAAAACCACCCTCAGACTCACAATAATATTTTTAGAATAATATTCTCTCTGCTTTTCAGATTAATTAAAACCACTAAGGTTTCAATTCTTGTAAGTGAGGCAATTTCAGTACATTTGCATCTGTGCAGTTGATTCACCTCCCAGACAGCAAATGCAGCTCTGGATAGCAATTAGTGACTTGGCAGGTGATGAGGATGCCTGATACGTGCCACACTCCCCAGAAACATCTGCTAACCTCAGAGAAAACCTGCTTTGCACAATACTGACTGCTTTGGGTGGAAAGGGACCCCAAACCTCATCCCCTGCCATGGCAGGGACACCTCCCACTGTCCCAGGTGCTCCCAGCCCTGTCCAGCCTGGCCCTGGGCACTGCCAGGGATCCAGGGGCAGCCACAGCTGCTCTGGGCACCTGTGCCAGGGCCTCCCACCCTCACAGGGAACAATTCCTGCCCAAATCCCATCCAATCCTGCCCAAATCCCATCCAATCCTGCCCAAATCCCATCCAATCCTACCCAAATCCCATCCAATCCTGCCCAAATCCCATCCAATCCTACCCAAATCCCATCCAGTCCTGCCCAAATCCCATCCAATCCTGCCCAAATCCCATCCAACCCTGCCCAAATCCCATCCAACCCTGCCCAAATCCCATTCAGTCCTACCCAAATCCCATCCAATCCTGCCCAAATCCCATCCAACCCTGCCCAAATCCCATTCAGTCCTACCCAAATCCCATCCAATCCTGCCCAAATCCCATCCAATCCTGCCCAAATCCCATTCAGTCCTACCCAAATCCCATCCAACCCTGCCCAAATCCCATCCAACCCTGCCCAAATCCCATTCAGTCCTACCCAAATCCCATCCAACCCTGCCCAAATCCCATCCAACCCTGCCCAAATCCCATCCAATCCTGCCCAAATCCCATCCAACCCTGCCCAAATCCCATCCAACCCTGCCCAAATCCCATCCAGTCCTACTCAAATCCCATCCAATCCTGCCCAAATCCCATCCAATCCTGCCCAAATCCCATCCAACCCTGCCCAAATCCCATCCAACCCTGCCCAAATCCCATCCAACCCTGCCCTCTGGCCGTGGGAAGCCATTCCCTGTGTCCTGTCACTTGTAAATAATCCCTCTCCATCTCTCTTTTAGGCTCCTTCAGGCACTTCAAGGTCATGATTTGGGCACCCCAAAGCTTCTCTTTTCCAAGTGAACAATCTTGGCTCTCCCATCAGAGCTGCTCCATCCCTCTGCTCCCCCTGGAGCCTCCTCTGGGCTCTCTGCAGCAGCTGCAGGTCCCTCCTGTGCTGCCCAGGGCTGGGGCAGCTCTGCAGAGTAAGGGGGTGTTGAACAGGTTGTTACAGGGGTCAGAGGAGTAAAATCCACACAAAAATTACTCAGCATGACAGAAGAGAAAGAAAAATAAAAATCATAACATCAAATGCTGACAAGGAATACAGGATAGTTACAGGCAGGTGGAGTGCAAATAATCCAGCTATAAAGGGCACCCTGGCTTTTGCTGAAGTGGGAGGAAATTGTTGGCCAGGAGTTCAATTTTCACAGCTTCTCTTTGAGGTGTGAACTAGACAAGACTGCAGCTATTGCCTGCAATGTGATTCCATGAGTCAGGAACAGGCAGCCTGGAATCCAGCCCCCGTGTCCACCTCAAGGAAAAGCCATGGAAGGTGTTTAGTGAACTGAAAAGGGAACCCAGGAGTGTTCTGATTCCCAGAGCTGTGCCAGGATCAGCCCCAGGGCATCGACACAGCAGCAGGTTGTTCCTAAAACCACCCCACAAGTGGTACCCAACTCACACCTCTGCAAAATCAGCATTAAACCCAGTCTGCATTGCCACAGGTTTGATATTTCTGTGTGGAAATGGGGCAGAAGGGAAAATGCAATTAGGAATCATAATCAGCTGTGTGAAAAATGAGGGGGGGAAGTCAGTTTAGGCAAATTATTAATTATATACATTATCTATCATCGCTTACTCGCAGTCATAAACTCATACATGTAATATTTGCTTCTTATCCTGCATGCTGAGCTAAGGAAGAAACTTAAACATGAAAAATAGGATGCCCTGAGGGGAAAAAAATAATGGGAGAATGACTACATTTATTTTTGTACTGGGAATGAAACCATGCTCATTTCCTTCTGATGTACACAAAGCCACAGAGGAACAGACACACAGTTCCACACCAAATAAAACATTTATAAATATACCCATTCACTGGGAATTATGGATCTAGCCAATGAAAACTACACATTGCCATTTCACAGGGTGTTGGTCAGCATCACCAAAATGAGCATCAGTGATGATTTTCCATCAGAGACCAGAAGAACTGGTCCCTGCCATCAGCAGAACTTCTGCAGGTGCTGGGATGGGAAACTGAGCACGGCTCAGGAGCAGCCTGCTGAGAACCACCCCAATGAAGGGAAAAAGCTGTCAACTCTTCCCTGCACTGCTCCTCCTCCAGGGAAATGTTTCTGGGACCACTGCAGGCACAAAGGAGAGTGGCTCCTCAACACTGATTTGGTTTTTTATTTCCCTCGGAGTACTGAGCTCCAGAATTCCCTGAACTCGGGATTTGTGGGGAATATTGCACAGGAAACACAACCAGCCACTGCTCCTTCCTACTGAAACCACCTCAGAAGAGTCTGAAACACACCATCAATCACTGAGCTCTCCTGTCAGCTCCATACCACTCCCTACAGAGTGTGTGCCCTTGTCTCTGATGGCTGAGATCCAGGAGAACACTGAATTTCATAGAACATGAAATTTATGGGCATGTTTTCATGGTGCTACGTGAAAACAACTGTTAAAGTCAGATAGAAAAGCTAAAAGTGTAAATGTACAGATTAGAGAGTTTTCTTAAGTCACTGAGTGAAAAAGTTAGTTTAGAGTTTAAAATATTTTAGAAAGCAGAAGACAAGATGGAGAGTTTAAAATGTTGTCTCTTCCTTCTTCTTCTTCTTCTTCATGTTCTTCTAGAGGTTTTTGGGTAATAGTAAGTGGTCAGAAAATGCCACAGTGCAGCACACAGGTGATGGGTCATTGGGTCATTAAGAAAAATAATTTACGTGTCTATTGTTAATTGGGTAAGAATGAGTATAAAGATAAGAGAACTGTGTAGTTCAGGGACATTTTGTGCCTGCAAGATGAGCAAGATGAATTGAACCTGAGCAAAAGTCTGGAAAAGTCTGCCAAGTTTTGTGCTAACAACCTAATAAATGTGAGAAACAAGATCCTAATGAGCTTTAGAGTTTTCTTCAGACCCAGAGAACTGAGATAAGTGGGATCCCCCATGAGGGAATATCCCCAAGGAGCTCAGCCCAGAGAAGCTGAGAAATCCAGGAGTGAAGTGCAGGAGAAGCACAGAAGAATCAAGAAGGAGAGAAAAACCAAATTAAAACAGTTATACCCTACATGATTAATTCTGAATATATCACCCAGAAATAATGTGTATGTTTATAGATATCTAACACACATTGTCCACATCCACACACACATCCAGGATATGCTGGATTTCCTGAGGCAAGGACAATCTGGCAATGAAAAGTTTTTCAAAAGCTCCTTAATGAAGAAAAGCAGGGAAAGGGAAGAAGCAACTTTTCATCCCTAAAAACTCAAAGCTATTGTGAAAACAACTCAGTTTCTCTTTGCTGAATTCAGTAAAGGCCAAACTCAAGTTTCAGCTCCTCCAAGTCTCTTCAGGATCTAAATTAATTTCCTTTCCTCTTGCCCCTGGCCCCTTGCCAACAAAAACAAATTGAATGTTCTCAATTCCACCACCTTCCTTCAATACAGAGGGGCAGAACACAATTTCATCTTCCTTATCTTGAACACAAAAATCTTTCTTCTTCCTTCACAAAACACAGTTACCAAACATTAATAACTTCCCTAAGTATCTAAAACTTCAGACTTTTGACCAGGAAAAGTGAATTTTCTCAAGATTACACATTGCCCCAAACTGTTTTTCAGGACACAAAACTCCTCACGTTTTCTAGCAGCAATAAGACAGAGATTGAAATGAATATTTTAAAGGTGTAAGCACCAGCCAGTGGCCTATGAGCACTTTTGTGTGGTTTATGAGTGGTTTAATGGCTAAAAAGAGCTCTGTGGTTCACTAAAAAAGCACTTGTGTGTTTTTAAAAGGCATTTATGTATCAGTGCCTGGCGTGGAACGAGCCTCACCTTCCAGCTCCAGCTAAAATCAGATCCATCTCCTGCAGACAGATGGAATTAGGGAAGAACAGAATCCTCATCCTGGCCAGTTTTTCTTCATCCCCAGAGACAATCAGGCAGTGTTGTTTAAAATTCATGGGCAATTACCCACCTTAACAGCTCCAGTGTGGAGGCAAGAATATAAATATAAAATTATGTTGGAAATTACATCAATGTAAAGCCAACATTCACTCCACAGAATCAGAAATAAAGAAAGTAGGAAACAGCAATCAAAATCCAGAATTTTTGGAAATCCCCAGCAGAGCCAACCCTTAGAAGCTCAAAAGCAGAGATGCTGGAACAGCCCTTAGCAGAAGCATTAATAAGAATAATGTATTTATGTGGTGGCTGAACACTAGAAAGCACAAACAAACCAAAGAAATCCCAAAAAAAATTCTCCCCACAAGGTGTTTCCGTTTTTTACAAAAATTATAAAAAGGAAGAAACTTGCATAGTCACAGATCTGAAATAAATCAAGGTTATTTTAGTTCTTCCTTTCAGGAGCTTCCACAATGCTTCCATGTTTTGGAAACTGATTTTTCTTGTCTCTTGCTGCAGCCTGAAACAGAATTAAACTCATCTCCATTGGAGAAAACTCTGCATATCAACATCCATGCATGGAGAAATGGAGGTATTTCCACTAGGAAATATTGACTTTGATTGCATTAGAAAACTGAATCTGGTTTGTTTATTTGTCATTAATCACAGATGTGACCTTTTAGCTCTTGGATCATGTTCTGCTCACAACAGAAAAGTTGGAGGGTCTGGAAGGAGAATTATTTCTTTTCAGCAGAGATTCAGACTCTACCCTTTGTATCCCTGTGTGGAAAAGCTCAGACTGAACTGAAAGACACCAAAGAAATAAAAGACAATTAAATTTTGTCCAGCCTTCCCAAACTGGCTTGTTCTGGACTCAATCCCATACCCATGACCATGGAAATTTGTAGGTTGACAGTGTTCCCTGGCTCTCAGCTACCCAAAAACCACGCAAAGAGATTTAAACCTCAGATGGAACCAGTGAGTTCAGGATGAAAGTGTGATTTCCCACACCAAAAATTCTTCTTTGCATATTTAAACTGAATAACTGAACTAGCATTTTTATAAAGGCATTTGTAATGACTCTTTCTTAGTCTTATTCCCTTGGTTAAAATGCCAGAGGTTTATTAGATTTATGCACTGCCATAATAGATTTATTCTGTGGTGTTAGAAAATGTTCAAACCATTTCCAGGCTGTCCACTTCATTCCTTCCTCCACTTCCACCCCCAGTGAGACCCCTAAAGGATGAGCACAACCCTTTTTGGGGTTTCATTTATTCGGGGCCTGAACTTCCCCTTAGGGGAGCAGTATCAGAGTGACCTTGCCAGAGAAAAGGTGGAATTCTCCTCCCTGGAAGCTTCCTAGAATGAAACCAGGCTGGGCAGCTGCAGGAGGGCCATGGATCCCAGCAGGACATGGTCTGGATTAGGTGACCTCCAGACCAAGCTCTCCACGAGTTTCCTCTCACACTGTGTGAGCACAGAAAACAAAGCAGAATCCATGGGATTTCTGCCTGAAAAAAGCTGGAATTGGGAGATCAGGATCCAATATCCCAGCTCAAACAGCATCTACAATCCACTGGGAGGTGGAAGACAGGGAATGAGCAGAGTTTGTCGCCTCCAGCAGGCTCTGGATGTCTGGGAATGTTGAGTGATCACAAAACCTCTGTCCCTCAGCACTCTGCTTCCTCCTCTCTTCCAGAACCCAGGAGATTCCAGACAGAAAAATCCCTTTTTCCCCCCCACTTATGGTTAATACATATTCTCGTGACACAATAGAGCCCTTTGAAGGGCTAGAAAGCCATTTCTTATCTCCACTGGTTTATCTTTACTACGCAGTTTCTGTGGCAGCAGTGTTTTATCCTGCTCCAGAACAAACCACTCGCTACAAAGAAACACTGAGGCTATTTATAAAACAGAATAAATCTCCCCATTTATCAGGAGAAGGGCCTGTCCCAGCCCACAAGACAAAAATCAGGCAATCTCAGTCCCAAAAGCCAAGTTCTCAAGTGTCTTCTGAGGATGACTATTTTGAGATTTCTAGGGGAATTTCACCACATCATAAATCTCTGAGAGTGGAATTTCTGTTAATATCCTCAGGAACTTGGAGTTAACTTTGCCATGTGAATGTGCCTGACCTGTGGCTGAAGAATTGACCACCCAAACGGACAGGGAGGGAATTCACCTACACTTAAAGAGATTTCCCAGAGGTACCTGGCATGTTGAAACTAAAATGGGAATTTTTTATTATGTCCATCCCAGAGCTCCATTTCTCAGAACCCAGCACTGCCCAAACATTAACATCCACCAGACTGTCCAAAATAAACCCTAAACAAAACAAAATCATTGGAGACTGATTAGCAAAGACACCAGAATATCCATTAGACCTCTATTCATTGACTTCTATTAAAGGCAGCACCAGAAAAATTGCCTGTATGAAATATTTCCTGTATTTCTATAAATATTCCCTGTTTCTATAGCAATGCCATGGATCCATCGATCACAAAGCAGCCCCTAAGGACAAAAACAACCCCCAAGAGATGAAGAAGCAGCACAGAGGTTGTCCAAAGTCTAAAACAAATGTGGAGTCAGAGTTCAAAGCTCAAGGCAGAACTCCTGTTGTGGAGTATCAAACTCAACCTGCCTGACTCATTTTCCTGCAGCCCTGACCTGAGGGAAAGGGGATATGAGTGAGCCCATTACAAATTCATTTCTAAAAGCATCTATAAATGCACATAAATGCACATAAATGACACCTGCCTCCCTCATCAGCTCCATGAATGCTTAGGATGTCCTTAAGATGATGTTTTGCACCTCAGCTTTTGCTTTGCAGATGTTTTAATTTGTGACTAAGAAACATGGGCTTCGTTCTCCAGACCCAGGATTGGGGGGTGCACAGCTTCACATTTATTGTGCTCAGTCAAGAACAAACACATAAATATAAATATGAATATGAATAAGAATAAAATATATAAAAATATACAAATATAAATAAGATATAAATAAGATAGAAATAGAAATAGAAATAGAAATAGAAATAGAAATAGAAATAGAAATAGAAATAGAAATAGAAATACAAATACAAATACAAATACAAATACAAATTAAAATTAAAATTAAAATTAAAATTAAAATTAAAAATAAAATTAAAATTAAATAAAAATAAAAATAAATATATAAATAAAACTAAAACTAAAACTATAACTATAATTATAACTATAACTATAAATATAAGAAAAATAAAAAATAAAATATAAGTAAAATATAAATATAAATATAAATATAAATATAAATATAAATATAAATATAAATATAAATATAAATATAAATATAAATATAAATATAAATATAATATAAATATAAATATAAATATAAATATAAATATAATTAAAATGTAACTATAAATATAAATATAAATAAAAGAAAAATAAAACAAAAATAAAAATAAAATATAATATAAAATATAAAATATGAAATATAATATAAATAAAATAGAAATAGAAATAGAAATAGAAATAGAAATAGAAATAGAAATAGAAATAGAAATAGAAATAGAAATAGAAATAGAAATAGAAAGTATATATATGAAGTAAATGTTAATAATAATTATAAAAAAAGAGAGACACAGGGACAAAGCCAATTCAATAGCAGTTTTTCAAACAGAAAAAAATATAAATTTGCTGAATGAGTATAATGACATTAAGTGGTCTCCCAAATTGCAAGTTAAGCACAAAGACTTAATGGTTTATGTGCATTGGAAGCAGCAAGTCATGGATATCATTAAAGATATAAAGCTTACAGATATTTCAAATACATGTTGGCAACAGAAGACTGATGGCATCCAAAAGAATCCATAGAAGAAAATACAGAAAAAACAACCCCAGTATGTATTTTAGCTGTCACATATCACCACTTCTGATATAATGGGCACCAAAAACAATTCACAAAGATTTACTCATCAGCATGGGTGGATTAATTTATTACTTATTACTTAAAAATTTATTACTTATTACTTATTAATTATTATTAATTTAGTACTTATTGATATGAAACGCAGAATTAAATCAAAAATCTGCTTTAATAATTGCTTGCAGTACTGTGAAGTTGAATGTGCAGAATTAAAAACAAGAACAGTGGGCATGCAGACAGTTAATGAACATTTAAACAAAGTTAAAAAAACCCTGACAAGCACTCAAAGACTTGGACTATTATTAGCCCATTGCTCAGTTTTCCCAAATAAAAAGTAATGGTGGTGTAAATCAAGAGACCTCCATGTCTCAAATCATAATCCATTTGCTGTGTTTGAAATTCCATCAGAGTTTGTTTGAAAGAGGATCTCTTCAGAATCCTCCAGTAGTCTGGGTTGGAAGTTTTTAACAGGAAGCTTGAAAAGTCTGCTCAGTTTGTACAAGTATTTTGTAAAATTCTCATTTGTGAGCCTCTGTGAGCTTGTTCACATGTTATGACAACTTTTGTAACTTTGCCTGGCAATAGAAATTACAATTTCAAAATAAACACAGAGCTCTGGACACGAGACAATAGAGGCACATCCCCCAGGCTCCTTCCTGTGACACCTGGAGCTCTTCCAGGTGTGGGGAGCAGCAGGGTGTTCTGGGACAAGGAGGATCCTGGGGACACCAGGAAGAGAATTCCCAGCAGGTCCGGGAGTGACCCTGCCCCTCTGCCCATCCTGGAGTCACATCTGGAGTGACCCTGCCCCTCTGCCCATCCTGGGGGCACATCTGGAGTGACCCTGCCCCTCTGTCCATCCTGGGAGCACATCTGGAGTGACCCTGCTCCTCTGCCCATCCTGGGGGCACATCTGGAGTGACCCTGCCCCTCTGCCCATCCTGGGAGCACATCTGGAGTGACCCTGCCCCTCTGCCCACCCTGGGAGCACATCTGGAGTGACCCTGCCCCTCTGCCCATCCTGGAATCACATCTGGAGTGACCCTGCCCCTCTGCCCATCCTGGGGGCACATCTGGAGTGACCCTGCCCCTCTGCCCACCCTGGGGGCACATCTGGAGTGACCCTGCCCCTCTGCCCATCCTGGGGGCACATCTGGAGTGACCCTGCCCCTCTGCCCATCCTGGAGTCACATCTGGAGTGACCCTGCCCCTCTGCCCAGCCCTGAACAGAGACAGAGGGACAGTGGGGTCTCCTCCCTGGGGATATTCCAGAGCTGTGTGGACACAACCCCGTCCATGTGTCCTGGGATGGCCCTGCTGGAGCTGGCCCGAGCTGAGCCCCTGTGCTCACCTCCAGCCTGAGCCCTCCTGGCATTCTGGGATTTCCTTTGGTCCTTTCTATCCAAATGCAAATTCCAGTTCTACCTTCATCCAGCACAAAGCCCCTGCCATTCTAAAGGGGCTTACATCCAGTTTGGAACAAACACGTTTGCTGGGAGACAGGAACATCTCAGAGCAGCTCTCCAGCCTGAGGTCTCCAGCTCTGGCTGTGCTTGCAGAAAGCATTGTGTGGGTGGAAGAGGCCCAAAGGAGAATAAACACACAGAGCAGCTGTGAAAAGTTATAAACATCCCTGATTTACAGTGTTCTACCTAAAACCTGTCTGCACTCAGCAAAAAGGTCAAAGAGCAAAGGAGAGTGAGCAGGAAACTGCTGCAGCAGTGAGGTCAAACATCGCTGGGTGGGCAGCGGCACCGGGAGCACAAAGCTGCTCCTCAAATCCCCGTGGCACGAGCAAGGAAGGACATTCATCCCCTGCAGAACCATTTTCCAGGATAAAGGCTCTCAGCACAGGATCCCAGGAGGGGTCAGGCTGGAGGTGAGCACAGGGGCTCAGCAGGACCATCCCAGGGCACAAGGACAGGGCTGTGTCCACACAGCTCTGGAATATCCCCAGGGAGGGACACTCCAAACCCTCTCTGGACAATCTGTTCAGGGCTTGGTCACTGCCCAGGGAAAAAGTTCTGCCTCTTGTCCAGCTGGAACTCCCTGGGCATCGCCTCCTGCCCGTCTCCTCTTCCATTTCTCCACACCACTGAGCAGAGGCTGGTCCCTGCTCTGACACACAAGCTAACATCTCTTTAAAAACTGGGTTTATCATGATTGCAATGGGACAGGGAACGACTGAAGAGCAGAAGGATTGCCTTAGTTAACATCAAAGAAGGAGTTAATGGATGGAACACCTTGCTGAGAGTTGCACTTTTTGGCAATGGATATTTCTCGCAGACTGGGCAGGAACACGGGGATTTCCTGTATTTTCCTGTTTGCTCATGGTGGAGAGGAATTGTGCAAAGTTTACAATTCCTCTTCACCAGTTTCACAAAGAATAAAGTTGCCAAGTGCCCAACAATGCTCTTTGCAAAAACATCATTGCACAAATTCTTTGTGACTTAGATAATAAAATTACCCCTTTGAGTCCACAAAGAGTTTTGTGCACCAGACTTCTAAACGTTTTTAAAAATAAGGGGAAAATAAGCATGATCTTAAAGAAAGGAATGAAATTGCTAAAAAAAATCCCCCAAACCCTGTGTGCATGTTTAACACAGAGCAGATGTACTGCACCTACACGAATCACAAAATCATCACTTTAGTTAAATAAGCAATGATGTGTTAGACATTTGGGATTTTCCAGGTCTCAAAGTCGTTGTGTAAGGCAGTGAAAGAAAACTCCAGGAACAGCTACTTCAGTGCTGTTATCAGGGAATAGCGACAGCCCTGTGACTGATGAGGGCTGGGATGATCCCAAGCCAAGATCTGGTGTCTGATCCTCTGCAGGCTCTTGGGTTACCTCGGGTGAACCCTCACGTACCCCCCGCTGCAGCCAGCTCACATTTCCACAGGTCTGCAGCCACAGCCGGGGCTCTCCAGCGGGCTGGGAGGGCAGAGCCGGGCAGCAGAGCCCAGAGCCGGGCAGCAGAGCCCAGAGCCCGGGCAGCAGAGCCCAGAGCCCGGGCAGCAGAGCCCAGAGCCCGGGCAGCAGAGCCCAGAGCCCGGGCAGCAGAGCCCAGAGCCCGGGCAGCAGAGCCCAGAGCCCGGGCAGCAGAGCCCAGAGCCCGGGCAGCAGAGCCCAGAGAGAGGGGAGCAGAGCCCAGAGCCCGGGCAGCAGAGCCCAGAGCCCGGCAGCAGAGCCCAGAGCCCGGCAGCAGAGCCCAGAGCCCGGGCAGCAGAGCCCAGAGCCGGGCAGCAGAGCCCAGAGCCCGGGCAGCAGAGCCCAGAGCCCGGCAGCAGAGCCCAGAGAGAGGGGAGCAGCCCTCGGAGCGTCCTGGAGCTGTGTGGTGGGACGGGGCTGGGCATCCACTGTATCCACTGCATCCATCGCATCCATTGCATCCACTGCATCCCACCGCATCCCACTGTATCCCACCGCATCCCACTGCATCCCACCGCATCCCATCCCATCCCACAGCATCCACTGCATCCCATCGCATCCACCACATCCACCGCCTCCTACAGCATCTCACCGTATCCCATGCCTCCGCCTCCGCGTGTCCCGCCCGGCCCAGCCCGGCCCAGCCCGGGGCAGGAGGAGCGGTCCCGCCCGGTCCAGCCCAGCCCAGCCCAGCCCGGGGCAGGAGGAGCGGTCCCGCCCGGTCCAGCCCAGCCCGGGGCAGGAGGAGCGGCCCCGCCCGGCCCCGCTGCCCGAGCTCCGGAGCCTCTCCCCGCTCCGCTCCTGCTTTGGTGAGTGAACAGCGGCAGGGAAAGGGAGGCGGGAGCTGGGGCCAGGGGAAACGGGAGGGATGGGAGGGATGGGAGGGATTGGAGGAATTGCAGGGATTGCAGGGATTACAGGGATTGGAGGGATTGCAGGAATTGCAGGAATTGCAGGGATTGCAGGGATTGGAGCCTGGCGGTACCTGAGCGCAGCCAGCGGAGCGGGGCAGGAGAGCAAACAGGAGCGGCTCAGCTCAGCACCGAACACTCTCCGCTTCTGGTAACTCTCCCTCGGCATAAACTGGAAGCCCTGGGCAGTTTTGCCCGCTCCTCCAGCGGCGATCCCAGCGCAGAGCAGCAGAGGGGAGCGGGGGGCAAACAGAGCTGAAGGAAAATCGCAGAAGAGCATCAATCCCCTGCAGGAGGCTCCTCCGAGGTGCAGATCCAGCAGCTCCCAGGGTTCCCAGGCTTGCCCCCGGAGCAGAGAGCAGCCGCTGCACGGAGGGGATGCTCAGATGGGAATGGGAAAGGGAAGGGAGGCGGATGGATGAATTCCAGATTCTCCGCTGTGCTTCATGGCCACACCTGAGTGAAGATGGTTCGGGGGAGCTCCTGTCTGCCCGCTCCTGTTTCCAGCATCATTCTGGGAGGGAAGGGAAGGGTACACGGCTGGGGAAAACTGGCACGGAGGGGTTGGTTCCTCGTTTTAAGGGAGAACAGTGGCCTGGCTGAAGAGGAAGAACTTCAACCCTCACCCCTTTCTGAAAACACTTGTGCTCTTGTGAGGAAAAATCCTAAATGCATTATTTTCATAGAAATCTTCTCTCAAATACAAGTCCAGCACATCCTGAGAGGGCTGACCCTATAGCAGGGACATAACCTGCCCTAAACCTTATCCCATCCTTGATTCAGCCTTTCCTTTACAGACAGCAGTGATAGAAATTAATCAGAATTCTTGGATATTTTTTAAGTTTTAGCTTGCAAAGCACCAGGTTCTGTCACTGTAACAGACCCTGTGCCCCTTTGCCATCTGCTTACTCCAACAAAAAACATTAAAGCTGCCTGGAAAAAAAAAAAAAAAAAAGGAGTTTGTGTAAGTCAGATGTTTATTTCTGTAAAGGAAAAGCTTTGTGTTTTCAATGAATTATTGCTAAAATATGAAGGAACTCATTAAATTACTACAGAAAGTTCACCAGATGTTTGAAGAGACTGAAAATAGGGGTTCCAAATTAAAAATGAAAAGAAAAAAGTGACCCAAGAGAAATCTTTGAGCAACAGGATTTACTTTTATTCCCAGTACAAGGAGACAGTCACTCCTCACACCCACTAGGATTTTTAAATCTGTGCTTTTTTGTGATGGTTCTCGTACAGTTCCAAAGCACCAGAAATTCACTTCAGCTGAATTCAAGTAAATCCCCAAAGAATTTTCATAGTGATCAACCTCCCTGCTGAAAGAACTCTCAACTCTTCATCACTTATATTATTTTTTACTTTTGTGAGTAATGATTTCCCAAGGCATTTGGAAAGAAGATCTTAATGTTTGAATGATGGGCTGAGTTACAGTTTTAGAAGTTAATTGTATTTCTGATGCAGGTGGATTAAACCCACCAAGTTTTACGGCTGCCAGGGGTTGGAGTCAGTAGTAGCTCAAGGTGAAGTCCAAAAAAATCAAGATTTTTTCTTATTTTTGTAGGAAAGATTTCCTGTTAGACTGAGTTGGGTTCCAAACCCAGACTAGAAAGGCACCACTGCAGCTGCTGAGCTTTAAAGGAACCACATTCCTGGGAAATTTCCCTTTGTTTATAAGGGATTGTACAGCTCACAGATCTATTTACTGCACCACAGCACAAAGGACTTTTCTTCTGTTCCAGCGGTGATTTCACAGGTCTGGCACCTACAGCAAATTCTCTTCTCACACACAAGTAATGGAGTAAAGAATATAAGACAGTACTTAAAGAAAATTACATTTAACTACTGTTTTGCTAAGAGATCACACTGATGACCAATTAGTTGATATTGATAATGTTTAGACTAGCAGGGAAAATTAACACCATAGCTGAAAGCTTTGGGATTCTACTCAAGAGAAGTTTTTCCCCCAGTCTCTTGGCAAAAAATAATCCATATTTGGGGAATGCTATCACAAGAACAAGAATGGATTTTGTCATGGAAAAACTGATATTTAGAACAACCTAAACTAGGAAATTGAACTGCTGGAAGAGGAGTTCCATGGAAGTCTGAGCTTATATTTGGAAGGCCAAAACATTCTTTGGAATGTGTCCATCCTCTGTTAGCTCTTTTTAATATTCATGGAATATAGGCCAAGTGTTAAAGAGAGTTGTTAATAAAATGCCATCCAGAGTCAAAAAAGTCTGTATCTATTTCCTGATCACTTCAGGTTAAGGCTGAAAGTTAAAAATAATAACTAATATAACTAATAAATAAATATAACTAATAACTAATATAACTAATAAAAATAATAAATTTACTTAGGGAAAGAAAAGGAAGTAAATACAGTGATGTGCAGAAAATTGTTTCATTAAGTAGCTGGTTATGCTGCCTGAAGGATCCTGAAGCTTCACTTCCAAACTGTCCTGGCTGGACTGAGACATTGTCATTTGAGTGGGAACAACAGGCAGGTTTCCCAAGTTTTTTCATTTATTTTTCATCAGAAATATTCCTTGATTATCAGCAGGCATTGAATAGGGACTGTTCCCTTACAGAGAAATAAATGGGTTTTTGAGAGGGAAATTAATCAAACTTCTAGCATGTTAATACTTTCAAGAATAATTTTTGGGGAAAAATCACTAGAAATAAATAAGTTAAGTACAATAGACTGAGTAAAGGCCATCTGAATTAAAATCTCACTTTCTGCATTGTATTTAGTCTGATGAGCAAGAATTTTGCTCTTTGGAGCTGTAATTTCTTTAAAATCCATCAGCAAGAGACGCGCCAGTTTCTAGAAACTTACTCCCACTCTGTCAGGGTTTAACAGATTGCACCTGCACTAATGAGGCACCGAGGCATCCACGCAGCATCTCCCAGGAGATTCTTGCTCCCTGGAGTTGTAATACAATAACAAATCATGTTTGCTGAGCCTCCCTGTAGAAAAAGCTCTTCACAGACAGCAACAATTAAAGAGCATTTTACCGTGAGCTCAGGGTTTAGAATTTCCACAAAGTAACCCAAGGTTTTGAGCTGTTTTGTTATTTTTTCTTTTTAATCTGTTCTGTCTACGTGAACTTTGTTTCAGTATAATTAAACTGTGCAAATATTAAACCCCATGCACTCATTATTACTTTCTTCTATTGGCAACTGCATTAGAGATAAGGAATTACATCAGTAGCTCCTGAAGAAAAGGCACATTAACCCACTTTGGAGATCAATTCTTGCTTCCTAAATCCTGCCCTATCCAACCACAGCAGTGCTAAGGAGGAAGTTTGGGAAGCAGTGAACAGCATTTTCTGTGTTCTGCTGTTTGATTCACAGAATCACACAATTGTTGGGGTTGGAAGGATCTCTGGAGATCATCCAGTCCAAGCCCAAATGCAGTTCATATATTCCATATGCAGCCCAGGAGAGCTGTCTAACCAGGCAGCTTTCTTTGCTGGAATTGTTTTCAGTTAAAGACTCGATTAAAGTTGCCTTTTCTCCCTTTATTTTACCATATAATTACACATCATTTACATTTTACATGCCATTTACATTTAATTGGAAATATGTGGGGGTGAAGGGTCTTACATCAGCTCCTTGCCCCGGCTGTGCCCCGTACACTTAAACACACTTGAAGAGGTGGAGAGACACAGACTGGGATGTAACCACTTTCCAGACATGTTTAACATCCATGGAGGGATTTCTGTCCTCAACATCCATGGAGGGATTTCTGTCCTTAACATCCATGGAATAATTTCTGTCCTCAACATCCATGGAGGGATTTCTGTCCTCAGCATCCATGGAGGGATTTCTGTCCTTAACATCCATGGAATAATTTCTGTCCTCAACATCCATGGAGGGATTTCTGTCCTCAGCATCCATGGAGTGACTTCTGTCCTTAACATCCATGGAGGGATTTCTGTCCTCAACATCCATGGAATAATTTCTGTCCTCAGCATCCATGGAGAGATTTCTGTCCTCAGCATCCATGGAGGGATTTCTGTCCTCAACATCCATGGAGTGATTTCTGTCCTTAACATCCATGGAGGGATTTCTGTCTTCAACATCCATGGAATAACTCCTGTCCATAACATCCATGGAATAATTTCTGTCCTCAACATCCACAGAGTAATTTCTGTCCTCAACATCCATGGAGTGATTTCTGTCCTTAACATCCATGGAGTGATTGCTGTCCTTAACATCCATGGAATAATTCCTGTCCTCAATGTCCTGGAGTGATTTCTGTCCTCAACATCCATGGAATAATTCCTGTCCTCAGTGTCATGGTGTGATTTCTGTCCTCAGCATCCATGGAATAATTCCTGTCCTCAGCGTCATGGTGTGATTTCTTCTCCTCAACATCCATGGAATAATTCCGCTCCTCAATGTCATGGTGTGATTTCTGTCCTCCACATCCATGGAATAATTCCGCTCCTCAATGTCATGGTGTGATTTCTGTCCTCCACATCCATGGAATAATTCCTGTCCTGGTTCTCAGGAGATGCTGGAGGGCTCTGTGACCTGTCCTCAGCTGCCACAGAGGAACGGTGCTGGCAGAGCCTGAAGGAATCTGGGATCACAGCACTGCCCAGGGTGCTCCTGTCCCCTCTGCCCATGGATGCTGCCAAGACACAGCTCCTCTCCAACAGCCACCTGGGAATAAAGCCCAGGAAAGAAGGAATTTGACCTCTCATAAGGAAGAACAAATAATTGCAGCTTCAACCCCGGTTACTGGAATAAAAATTTCTGGAATAAAAAGGGTAAAGTTAAATGAAGTATTGCATCACCTAATTTCAAGAGGAAATCCTGACTATTGAACAATCTGTTGCATTGTATTGCTCTGGCCATGTTTAGAGTTAAGAGGCTGAGAAATCCCATGCATATCTCAGTGTTAGTTGTGTAAATATTTTGAGCAAATATTTTTACAGTCTCAATTTCTTTCCTTATTGCTTTAAGAGATTTACCAGAACATAAAGTCAGACAAGCTATGAAATGGCACAAAATGTGTGTCACCCTCACAGACATCTTTCATCAGTGGACTGGAGGCAGAATTTCATCAATTGATCATTTGCTCCAAGATGTAAAATATTATTAATCAATTCTGCACTGTGGATCAATACAAGAATTAGCAGTTGGGAAGCAGAAGATGCTTATTAGTCCAGAAAAATCTTATTATTTTCCATTTGATCTCAAATAGGCCTGGCATCTTTAAATGTTTGAAATCTGTGTGAGCCTAAATTATGTAGGAAGAGATTTCTCATTACCTATAATTTGAATGACTGCCTACTGACTGCCAGCTGCTGGATTCTCAAACTGTTAGTTGGGGGTTGTAAATAAGCACTGGCTTGTTTAAATTATTTAATACAAAATATGTTTTTACTACCACATTTTAAATTGGTTTGCCAATATGGAGTTTATGTTATGGTTCATGATCAGCTGTTTAATGAGATCTAATGAATTAAAACTGTGAGGAATTAAATTTCTTCTTCAGATTCTGAGGTCAGAAATAGATGAAGCTCTATGAAAACTGTTTGGGATTGGTTAGTGGGGTTTCATAAAACACAAATTATGTAAAATGTTGTAAAAATTTGTTATTTAGGAGAGCCCAAAAAGGGACAGTGCTAAGCTGAGGCACAAATTAGCTTTATTATCTCATTACTACAGCAATTGAGTACATTTTCTTTCTTTTCTCTAGTTCTGGAAATAAAAATCCTCAAGCAACATGTTTACATCCAAGAGTGCAAACCATGACTGACCGTCCAAGGCCTGGACATCCACTGCAATTCTCAGTCAAGAAAGATGTCCAACAACACAACAGAGAGCGGCAGCAACGCTCCCTCGGCTCTCCTCGGCCTGTTCCTGGGAAGCATTTCCCTGCTCACCATTGTCATGAACATTCTGGTGCTGTGTGCTGTGAAAACGGAGAAGAAGCTGCAGACAGTGGGTAATTTATACATCGTGAGCCTCTCCGTGGCGGATCTGATGGTGGGGGCGGCCGTGATGCCCCTGCACATCGTGTACCTGCTGAGCCCCAGGTGGCCCCTGGGGCTGGAGGCCTGTTTGTTCTGGCTCTCCATGGATTACGTGGCCAGCACGGCCTCCATTTTCAGCCTGTTCATCCTGTGCGTGGACCGGTACCGCTCGGTGCGGCGGCCGCTCGAGTACCTCAGGTACCGCACCAAGGTGAGAGCCTCGCTGCTCATCCTGGGGGCCTGGCTGCTGTCCTGCACCTGGCTCATCCCCATCCTGGGCTGGCACGTCTTCGCCAACCACGGCCAAAGGAACGTCAGGGAGGATGAGTGTGAGACCGAGTTCTTCAAAGTCACCTGGTTTAAAGTGCTGACGGCCATTCTCAACTTCTACCTGCCCTCCCTGCTGATGGTGTGCTTCTACTGCAGAATCTTCAGCACCGTTCGGAAACACTGCCAGCACCGAGAGCGCAGCGATGGATCCTACTGCTCTTCCAAGGAAAAAAACACCGTGCAGCAGGCTAAGATGAGGGATGAGAAAAACATCTGCCTCCAGGAGCAAATCTTAGATGAGAACACCCCTGGCACGGACAAGCAAAGCTCCCCAGAGCCCCAAAAAGCAGATGCAGAGCTTCATTTCAGCAATCCTGGTGAGGCTTCAGAGGTGCTGAGGAATGGGAAGGTCCTGAAGTGTTTCTCTCTCACCACAGCCAAGCCTGAGCCTGGCTTGGACAGAGCAGGGAAGAAGGGGCTGTGTGCCACGAAAGAACCTGGGAATAAGGAGCAGCCTGGCTGCCAGGACAGCGACTCCAGCGTGGCATCAGACAAGCACACCTTCACTGAGGTGGCCCCCCGTGCACAGCAGCCCGGTCCCAGCCCTGCAGGAGCCTGCTCTCCTCAGGGAAGGACAGAGCACAGGCACTCCAGGGGAATGGCGTTCCTGAGGAAAAGCTGGCACAGCCTGCACAGCCGCTCCAGGAGCAGCCACCAGCACGGCAACAGGGAGAGGAAGGCAGCCAAGCAGCTGGGGGTCATCATGGCAGCCTTCATGCTCTGCTGGATCCCCTACTTCGTGTTGTTCATGGTGATAACGTTGAACAAGGAGCACAACACCCGTCCACAGCTCTCAGAAGTGCACAGGGTCACCATATGGCTGGGCTACCTCAACTCCACCTTAAACCCCTTCCTCTATCCTCTCTGTAACCACAACTTCAAGAAGACTTTTAAAAAGCTCCTTCACATTCATTGATGCTGGAGTTTTGGAGCTCAGGTGCAGCTCAGGAGTTCAACCAAACCAAATGTTCCAGTTTCAAAGGATGTGTTCAGTAAAAGACTTTGGTGAACTGTAGTCTATAGAGAAGCGTTAGTAAATGTGGGAAATGTGCACTTTTTAGGTTTAATACATTTGAAGAGCAACTTCAGATCAGGGATCTGAAAATCAAGGTCAATATATGAACTGTTACACTGTTGTCAGCCTTTTACCATTGGAGATCACCACTTCCACACAGAAATGGAGACACAAATAGACATCCTCAGTGATTATAAATTATTCAGCTACAGAAAAGGAAGAAATCACATTTCACTGATTGGCCAAAAATATTTTTCTCTTTCAACTTACTCCATTAAACACATTGCTTGTGAAGTGAGATTTGCAGGAGGAGGTACTTTGCACAGTCCAAGAACTTCCAAGAGTTTAAAAAGACTCCCCCATTTATTTATAGCCTCCTCCAAATCACAAACTTTCCATCAAATGTCAGGTTTTGGTGTGTATCCTGCTGTATCTCTGTGATATTGTGCTTAGATTAACTGCACATTAACTTTGCTGAAAAAGAGGTTTTATGTCCCAAAAGTTTCCATGCTCAATGTCCTGCCACCATCTGCTCCAGAAGGGCATGCTGCTGTTTCCAGACTCCCAGAGTATAGTTGATTATACATGAAATGTGTTGACCTTTTCTACCCTTTATATTTAATTTGTATTTCATAAATCTTGCTGTCAAATATTAAAGGAGAAAAACACAATAATAATGGAATACTCCATGTTGGAAAAGAGACCAGGAAGATGTTGAAGTACAACTGAAAGCTGAGGTGGCTTTGATGCTACAAAAAGAGTCCTCTCATTCCTTTTGTTGTGCTGATGAATTTCCCACATCCTCAACACTTTCTTAATTGTATTTAAAGGACTCAATATTAAATGAAACCCTAACATATCTGCCTTCTAATAAATTGGGGAAATCTGCTAAAAGAATAAATTCAGTCTATTCCAGTGTATTATGCAAAGTTCAGAGATTAATTGACTTTGGTTTCAAGCTGCACGCAGGAAAAAAACTGCAATTAGGAAATTTAAATCTAGGAGAAATAAGGCAAAATGCAGAGAGAAGATATGAAACCAACAAAATTTCCTGCAGAATTCAGACAGCTTTTTCACTGCAGGAGGAACACCTGCACAAGCAGAAAATGCACCTTTTTGGAGTAAAGAACAGAACCTTTTGGAACTCATGCTCTAATCCCTGGCCTTTCACAAACAATTGATGAGGTTCACAGACACTAAATTGGAGTTTTTTCTGTTCTGATTTGCAACAGCACTTCTGGCTAAAGTGGATGGTAATTTAGATGATCCCTGAGGAAATAAAAGTCAGTCACAGTTATTGGTGCTGAAAAACACATTTACCCAAGGGCTGCTGAGTTACCAAGAAATCTGTCCTGTTGATCATGTAAATTGGCTTTTCTGACCTTAAAAACAACAAAACCTCAGCAAGATCATTGAAAATTGGTCTAAAAATGATGGTAACAGAAACCTTTGGTAAAAATAAAGAACATTCAAACAGCTAAACCCAGGAAAATAAAGCTGCCTGAATATATATATATATTTATCTCAAATAATTTTATTCATGATCTTTGTGTAGCTGTGTTAATAGCAAAGACAGGGGGTTTATGATAGCCACATTTTATAGCTATTAGATGACAATAAAACAGGAAAATGGGATGGTGCCTGTTTTGTATAGCACAAAAAAGCACCCAAGAAAATTTCTGTTCATTTCACTGAACGGGGCAATTCCAGCGGCTCTGGATGTGAGGAAAGCAGAGAAGAACAAATCAGGGTAAGAAACGGAGAAGCCAAGGCTCCAGGGAATATTTCAAGCGTGGTTTCCTGATAATATTTTCAGGATTGTGCAGTTCCCAGCCGAGCTCAGAGGACACGGAGCTTGCGGAGAGCGTAATGAGAGTGCGGGCATCTCCTGGGGATGCGCTGGGAGCGGAGCAGGTCCTGCAGGCACAGGATTCCTCTGGGAGCGGAGCAGGTCCTGCAGGCACAGGATTCCTCTGGGAGCGGAGCAGGTCCTGCAGGCACAGGATTCCTCTGGGAGCGGAGCAGGTCCTGCAGGCACAGGATTCCTCTGGGAGCGGAGCAGGTCCTGCAGGCACAGGATTCCTCTGGGAGGGGAGCAGGTCCTGCAGGCACAGGATTCCCCTGGGAGGGGAGCAGGTCCTGCAGGCACAGGATTCCCCTGGGAGGGGAGCAGGTCCTGCAGGCACAGGATTCCTCTGGGAGCGGAGCAGGTCCTGCAGGCACAGGATTCCTCTGGGAGCGGAGCAGGTCCTGCAGGCACAGGATTCCTCTGGGAGCGTTCCCTGCCCAGTGGGGACATCTGCTGGGACAGCAGCGAACCCCGGGGTGCAGCGGGCAGTTTTCATCGTGCTTTTCCCCACATTGGCAGCAAATGCCGCCGATGGGAGGGCGAACATCAGTGCAGGCGCACATTGTGGCCTTCTTCCAGCATCTAAAATGACGCCATTCCTTCTGAGGGCTCCGTTGTGTGCGGGGGGCTCGGAGCAGGGCACGGCACCGGGCACACGGCTCCAAGCGCTGCGGGCCCGCCGGAGCCGGCGGCACGGACCCGAGGCGAGGGATCGGGATCGGGACCGGGACCGGGACCGGGACCGGGATCGGGACCGGGATCAACCGCGCCTCAGGCTCTGCCCGCCCACAGCGCCTCCTGACGTCATGGTTCCGCGCCGCCTGCCTCGTCACGTGCGCGCGGCGGGGTGACGTCAGCGGTGTGCGCCGGCCGGTGATGCCGGAAGCGCGGAGCGAGCGGCGCAGCCGGTGAGTGGGAGCGGGCGGGTCCCGCCGGGCCTGGGCACCGCCACAGCCCCGGGCACCGCCACAGCTACAGCCCCGGGCACCGCCACAACCACAGCCCCGGGCACCGCCACAGCTACAGCCACAGCTATCGGTACCGCCACAGCCCCGGGTACCGCCACAGCCCCGGGTACCGCCACAGCCCCGGGCACCGCCACAGCCCCGGGTACCGCCACAGCCCCGGGCACCGCCACAGCCCCGGGTACCGCCACAGCCCCGGGCACCGCCACAGCCCCGGGCACCGCCACAGCCACAGCCCCTGCCATCGGCACCGCCACAGCCCCGGGCACCGCCACAGCCCGTGCCCCTGCCATCGGCACCGCCACAGCCCCGGGCACCGCCGCCGGCACTGCCCCCGCAGGGTCACGGCACCGGCACCATCCCCGCGCTGCCCCTCGCTCCTCCCGGCTCGGTGTGTCCGGGCCTCAGGCGCCTCCCCGGGGCTGCAGGCACGCGGAGACGAGGCGGAGGAGTCGGTGTCGATCCCGGTGCCGTGTCGCTGTGAGGGGCCCGTGTCAGTGCCGTGTGTGTCCTGTGTCAGTGCCGTGTGTGTCTCCCGTGTGTGTCCCTGTCCCGTGTGTGTCCTGGCCCTGTCCCGTGTGTGTCCCTGTCCCGTGTGTGTCCTGGCCCTGTCCCGTGTGTGTCCCTGTCCCGTGTCGCTGTGCGGCTCCGGTGCCGTGTCCGCTTTGGGCTGTGTCCCGGCTCGGTTCAGCTGTGTGTCCCAGCTGTGTTTGTGTGTGTCCCAGCTGTGTTTGTGTGTGTCCCAGCTGTGTTTCCTGGTGTTTCTGTGTGTCCCAGCTGTGTTTCTGTGTGTCCCAGCTGTGTTTCTGTGTGTCCCAGCTGTGTTTCTGTGTGTCCCAGCTGTGTTTGTGTGTTTCCCAGCTGTGTTTCTGTGTGTCCCAGCTGTGTTTCTGTGTGTCCCAGCTGTGTTTCCTGGTGTTTCTGTGTTTCCCAGCTGTGTTTCCCGGCGTTTCTGTGTGTCCCAGCTGTGTTTCCCGGTGTTTCTGTGTTTCCCAGCTGTGTTTCTGTGTGTCCCAGCTGTGTTTCTGTGTTTCCCAGCTGTGTTTCCCGGTGTTTCTGTGTTTCCCAGCTGTGTTTCCTGGTGTTTCTGTGTGTCCCAGCTGTGTTTCTGTGTGTCCCAGCTGTGTTTCCCGGTGTTTCTGTGTTTCCCAGCTGTGTTTGTGTGTGTCCCAGCTGTGTTTCTGTGTGTCCCAGCTGTGTTTCCCGGTGTTTCTGTGTGTCCCAGCTGTGTTTCCCGGTGTTTCTGTGTTTCCCAGCTGTGTTTCCTGGTGTTTCTTTGTGTCCCAGCTGTGTTTCTGTGTGTCCCAGCTGTGTTTCTGTGTGTCCCAGCTGTGTTTCTGTGTTTCCCAGCTGTGTTTCCCGGTGTTTCTGTGTGTCCCAGCTGTGTTTCTGTGTTTCCCAGCTGTGTTTCCCAGTGTTCCTGTGTTTCCCAGCTGTGTTTCCCGGTGTTTCTGTGTGTCCCAGCTGTGTTTCCCGGTGTTCCTGTGTGTCCCAGCTGTGTTTCCCGGTGTTTCTGTGTTTCCCAGCTGTGTTTCCCGGTGTTTCTGTGTTTCCCGGTGTTTCTGTGTGTCCCAGCTGTGTTTCTGTGTTTCCCAGCTGTGTTTCTGTGTGTCCCAGCTGTGTTTCTGTGTTTCCCAGCTGTGTTTCCCGGTGTTTCTGTGTTTCCCAGCTGTGTTTCTGTGTGTCCCAGCTGTGTTTCTGTGTTTCCCAGCTGTGTTTCCCGGTGTTCCTGTGTTTCCCAGCTGTGTTTCCCGGTGTTCCTGTGTGTCCCAGCTGTGTTTCCCGGTGTTTCTGTGTGTCCCAGCTGTGTTCCTGTGTTTCCCAGCTGTGTTTCCTGCTGTTTCTGTGCCGTTGCAGGGTTCAGCAGCAGCAGCAGCTCCATGGCCACGGCTGGTGGGGAGCCTGGGCTCTCCAAGCTGCAGTTTGCCCCGTTCAGCAGCGCCCTGGATGCGGGATTCTGGCACGAGCTGACCCAGAGGAAACTCAACGAGTACCGGCTGGATGAGACCCCCAAAGTCATCAAGGGCTACTACTACAATGGTACACACAAAATAACCGTGCCTGACCGCTGCAGCTGGCTCCTGACACCCCTCTGGGTTATCTGGCATGTTTCAGACCTTTCATGGCTGTGAATTTTGAATGTTTCACTGGCTGTTAATCCCATAGTGACACATCCAGGTGGATTTTAAAGCAATTGACATGAAAATGTGAAAACATAATCTCAGATTTCATTTCTAGGTACAGGACAGTATCCCAGAATTTCTCAGGCAAAAAAGTTCTGAATGCTTCACGTGTCATTGCTGCAAAATATTTAATTATATATAATTAAGATACATAATTCTCCACTGAATTTGCAGATGGGGGTCTATGAAACGATGACTGAAACTGGCAAAATTTACTGAATTATGAATTTGCTGAGCTTGACATTAAAGATCTGAGGGTGAATGATGCCAGCTCTGTGCTGGGTTTGAAGCTGAACAGGCAAAAAAGCAGCACAGGGGACAGCTGAGAGCAAAGAAATTCTCCAGGAAATTCCAGTTGATGTAAGCAGCACAATTTGTATAGCAGGTTGTTAAAATGCAGGTTGTTTTAAAATAAGGTTTTTTCCAACAGGGTACACAAAGGAAAATAACCTGTATATTTCAGTCTGAAAGGAGCTTTGTTGCTGTTTTGTTTTGTTTTTTTTGTCCAGGTGATCCTTTGGGTTTGCCAGCTCGCTTGACCCTGGAGTTTAGTGCCTTTGATATGTAAGTACAGGCTGTGGTTTGCCTTCATTTGTGTGTGAAGACACTTTCCTGGCATAAAACTGATTTGTTAGTTAGAGAAACTCTACATGAGAATAAATAACATTTTAATGAACTCTATAACAGAGACTGCTTTGAGTCACAAAAAATTAACTCCTTTGGCTGAATTTAAAATATTCTGAATTCTCAAATTAATTCATTTTCTGCATGTATGTTTATATAATTTTATTTTTTTTTTCATTTCCTCAGCTTTTTGCATTAGGGAGGCTTTTTCAGTCGTTGGACTCTTTCCCTTACAGCTTTTATTAGAATTTCAAATTGTTTTTACAGTCCCTGGTTGTTACACTGTAACCTCTTCCAAAGTGTTTCTCCTTTATGACTGGAAAAATGCCAGGTTTTGAGAACAGTGTCAAAGGAGGCAATGAAACCAGTGAGATCTGTAAATTAAGGGAAGATTGGAGGGTTTTTACCTAATTTATCTCAAAAATAAAATACTGTTTACAGGCAGCAGCTTCTCCAGCTGATGATGCTACAAACTACAGAAGCTGCTCAATCTTTTGTCTGGTTTGGGCTTCCTCTGGGATGTGTTTTAACATCAAATTTTAACTAACTCTTCATGTGGGTACAACACTGGCATCTAAACTCAGCCTAAATTAGTCTTTCTCAGTGCAAGTTTGCCTCAGGTAGCTTCTGTTTGAGCAGAATTTAAAAGCTTCAGTCCCTGATTTAGTGTCACTCTGCTTGGAGAACACACAGAGATGCCAGATGTATTTTTGAAGCTGTGATGGAGGTGTGTGCTTGCACTGGTTATTCATCCATCCATCCATGCTCATAAAGATGTTTTCATTAGAGGTGGTGTTAATTTCCTTGCTGTGCCTCATCATTTGATAATTTAAGTTTCCACCATCAGATAGCTACTGCTGCTGGTGATTGTGTTAATTGCCAGAGTTTTCCTTCTGTTTTTAATCAGGAATGCTTCAATACCAGCACGTTGCTGTCCTGCTTTTGGAACCTTGTATAACACCAACACTTTTGAGACTTTCAAATCCTGTGATAAGAAATCACTTCTGGACAAGGAAGCAAGTGAGGTAAGAATTAAAATCAAATCACACAGCATTTCCAAATCCTTTCTACCACTTGAAGTGCTTTACACTCTGCCTCAAATTTAGAGATACTCCAGTCCTGAGTAGGCTCAGGATTTAGCTTATTCTGGATTCTTGGTGTTTGCTTCTTGCTGTTCTCTACAAGCAAATAGAACCTAATTTAATTATTGATAACTAATCCTACTTGGAGAACTTGATCCCATTTTAAGCTCTACAATGCTCCTGGAGCTGCCAGGGACTTGAATTCTGTAGAGCACATTTTTAAAATTTGTCTTCATACCCAAAACCCAGCAGTGCCTGGTTTAAACCTCAGATTACTGCAGTTTATCTGTGTGACAAAGAGACAGGGAAGCTCCACAGCAGCAAGAAGCCTGAGATAAAGCAAGAAAAAGATGGGTGAGAGGGGCTGGTCTGTCTGCACTGGCACCACTTAATTTAATGTCATAGCCTGGGGAGAGGTGAAAGTCAAATTTAAGATGCTTTACTTTGACCAGTCCTTGATTCTTTTAATTAATTGCCTTGAGTAACAAAGTTTTGATGCATGGCTTCACTCCAAACTAGGAATTTTTGCATTCCTATGGCCTTGTAATTCCCTGTTGCCTGACCTTTAAAATCCTTTTATCACAGATAATTGTATGAGTAAATTCAGTTAGAAAAAAATGGCATTGAATATGTATCTCCAGACTTTAAAGTTAGCTGGAAGAGCTGCAGATTTTTGCAGCTGTTCTCATCTTCTCTTGGTGTTTCTCTTCTGTTTTGTTCCTCCTTGTCCCCACAATCCATGGCAGATCTGGGAATCAATCAAATCTGGAGCTGCTCTGGAGAACCCCCTGCTCTTGAACAGGTTCCTGCTGCTGACATTTGCAGTGAGTACAAATAATTTGTGCCTCCTGTTTGTAGTGGAAGTGGTGAAGTAATTTGTTTTTAGGAGTATTAATATATTTTGCATTAATAATAATGCTGCATTAATATATTTTTATATTATTTTCTACAAAAGTATGAGATTAACTGATAGCCTTAGAGATATCAGTAAAAGTAGAGCAGCTGTTTCATGTTTAATAAATTGAAAGTTTTAATAAGTGCTCCAGCTAAGAAATCCTAAAGGATTGTACACACATAAAAAAAACATTTACAGAGAATGGAAGTCTTTGATTTTCTAAACTCATTATGTGGTAAAGATCTCTGTGGTTCCCATGGTTAAAATCATAAACCATTAATTTCAATTAGTATTATATCATTTACTTTGATATAACTCTTTATTATCTAATTAGACAAATTTCTTTTCCCTAGGATTTAAAAAAGTATCATTTCTATTACTGGTTTTGCTACCCTGCTCTCTGCTTCCCTGATGGAATTCACTTAACTCAGAAACCTGTGTGTCTTGGGGACAGGTTCTCACTAAATCAGGTATTCAAAATCCTAAATTCATTGTGAATTCTGCAATACTGAGAACTGCTGTGGGCTTTAAAACTCATTTTTTTGTTACCATGAACTGAATTAATTGGAGATTCTAATTTCTTTTTAAGTCTTTGCTTTTTTTTTTATTTCCACGTTGGTTTTCTGTTTACCATTTGTTCCATGATTGTTTAAATTGTCTGTTTAGAAGCAGATATAGCAAAAAATTCTCAAAGAGGTGATTATGCTAATCTATATATTATATATTTATTTTTGAGATATGTATAGTAAGCTGTATATAAAAATTAAAATGCATATGTAGTTATGTATATGGCTTTGGTTTTGAAACTCATTTAAGAGAAACCTTTTGAAAGGGGCATCCCTGAGTGAGCCAGCTCATTAAAATTACAAAAAATATTAATAAAATGCATGATTAGACAAGAAGAAGTTAATTTATTTTTTTTTTAGGAGAAGAGTTAAACAATCTTTAGTTTATTTCATATTACAGTTCAGAATTGGTCAAGCTGTTGGTTCAGTTGTCTTTCCACTTTCAGATTCAAGCCCTGCAGAAAGCCTATGATGACCTCTGCCAGGAGGAGGGGGTGACAGCCCTGCCTTATTTTTTAATTAAGTATCATGATAATTCTGTCATTGTATCCCTGCTGAAAAAGTGGGATGGCTTCTTTCAAGACCAAGGAAGAAAGGTAATGAGAATTTTATATCATTTTATGGTTAATCTGTGAATGGTTTGAAGCTTTAATACTGAGCTGGGCACAGTGGTTGTGTCTTGAAGGTGGCTGTAAAGTGATTTTTATGGTGTTTTCCCTTTGATTTGTTCTCTTGCTGGCCTGTGCCCTTTCACTTTTTGATCCTCCCAAAATCAGTGCAGAATTTTGGGATGGAGCAAGGCTTCAGTTGCTGGGCTTCCCTCATAATTGTGCTTTTAAGGTAATAAAAGTGCATTTACTGCAGTGAACATCCAGTGTCCCTAAAGAAATCAAACTGAATAAATCTCAAAGCTGTGGCAAAACCTTGAGTAAAACCTGCTGTGACCATGGATTAAATATTTATAAATACACAAAATGTGTGTGTGTAGGCCTGCCCTGTCCAGAATTTTTATTTAAAAATGCCAAATAACGTTTGCATGACTGTGGATAGGTGACTTCTCATGGAGGACAATTTGATTTGCAGGTGACAGTTGGAGTTTATGATCCTTGTAATTTGTCCCAGTATCCAGGATGGCCCCTGAGAAACTTCCTGATCCTGGCAGCCCACAAATGGTATCTATTTTATTCTTTCCCACAAAGATTATGTACTGGTTGATGTTAAATGAGATCTTTTTCTTCCCATGGCATTTCACTCATGAGATTTTGCTTTTTCCCTTGACATTACCCACCTGGAGTGATTCTGGTTTTGTGCATTATTCTGTTTTTTACTCTGTCCATCACAAATTCCTGTGAATCCTAATCCTCACATGGATGCATGCACCTGGAAATGGCAGCTTCACACCCTGCCAATACACTCCAGCTGTGTCAAATCTCATTTAAATACTCTGAATTTATATAATTAATTAGGATCAAGCAATAGCAGACTTACATTTTAAAAATCAGATATTCTTAGGTTTTCTTCTTGTACCGCTTGAATTTTTTTGTTGGGGAGAAGATGGGAAGACAAGACACAGTTTTACACTCTGGATTTTGAAAGAAAGGATTTCAATGATCAAAAAAATTATAAAAACACTGTAATTAGGTTTCACTTCCATAGTTTTGAGTGTTATATTTACACAGCCTTGGCATTCTCAGGGGTTTAGGCACTAAAATGCTCAAGTTTTGTTTTGGGGGTTTGAATCACAAGGAGGAAAAATTGCATCTATTGTGAACTCAGAGCATCTTGGTGCCACAGCAAAGTCCCAGCACCACCTGATGTGTGCTCTGGTGCTTTTCTGCTTTTTATTCCTGTAAATCTGCTGTTTTCCAGGGCTGGGTAAATGCAAGGACAGGCTGGCAGTGGCATTGCTTTGGAGCTGTGTCACACCACAGCAGTCATTTTCTTACACTTCAGCAGTGATTTCTCTTTCTATACCTGCTAAAGACAGCAGTGCTCAGTACCAAGACAAAAAGCTTCATTCAGAGCCTGCAAAGGACTAAACCTGTGGGAAGTGGTGGTAAAAACAATTCCCTTTTCTATTAAAGAAGTTGCATGTCTGTCTCTATTTATCTTTTATTTCCATGGCAGGGGCAGCGTTCTGCAGAGGGTTGAAGTGCTCTGCTTCAGAGACAGAACCATGCAAGGGATGAGAGACATCACACACAGCATCATCTTTGAAATCAAACTGCCAGAGACACCCCTGGGCCCAGGTAATCCATTCAAAACATTATTTTCCTTTTTTTTTTACCCTTCTTAATCACTGCTGACATGGCAAAATAAATTACTGCTTCAAAATCCTTACTTAGGATAAATTATTTCAAATGGATTTTAAATTGTTTGAATTTCTGTTAAATGCCTCTAAAGGAAATAGTTCCTTTTTTGAGAAAGAAAGAAAGAAGAGGGAATATTCTCTCTAAAGATTTTCCTCCTGGACTTGTGTTTCTAATTGAAAACCAAAAAAAGTCCTGCTGGTGTCATAGAAAAACAATAAAACAGCAATTTGTCTTATTTTTTCTTGTTGAATTTGTATACAGTCCCTCAGGTAGGAAAAAAGTGATAGTGAATTTATGGGATGCAAAATTTCTGGAGAATTTCTAAAATGATAAAAAACCTGCCCCAGAGTGGAATTGTTCCTTTAATCCCATAGTGACACATCCAGGTGGATTTTAAAGCAATTGACATGAAAATGTGAAAACATAATCTCAGATTTAATTTCTAGGTACAGGACAGTATCCCAACATTTCTCAGGCAGAAAAGTTCTGAATGCTTCACGTGTCATTGCTGCAAAATATTTAATTATATATAATTAAGACACTGATTTTGCAGATGGGGGTCTATGAAATGATGACTGAAACTGGCAAAATGTACTGAATTATGAATTTGCTGAGCTTGACATTAAAGATCTGAGGGTGAATGATGCCAGCTCTGTGCTGGGTTTGAAGCTGAACAGGCAAAAAAGCAGCACAGGGGACAGCTGAGAGCAAAGAAATTCTGCAGGAAATTCCAGTTGATGTAAGCAGCACAATTTGTATAGCAGGTTGTTAAAATGCAGGTTGTTTTAAAATAAGGTTTTTTCCAACAGGGTTAAGTCCAACAAAACTTCTTTTTTTCTGTCCTCTAATATTAAAGTTTTCATTCTTTCTTTCCTTTTTTCTTGCTTTTTTATTTTTTTTTTGGGTGTGTGATTGTGGTTTTTTGTTGTTATTGTTTTTGGGGTTTTTTTTTTGTTATGTTTTAAATATTTCAAACAGATTGTCCAAAAGCTGTTGGATGGGAGAAAAACCAAAAGGGAGGCATGGGGCCGAGGATGGTGAATCTCAGTGAATGCATGGATCCAAAGAGGTTTGGTTTTTATCTTTTAAATTCCCATCATTTTCTTTACTTGGGTTTAATCCCTAGCAAGTTGAAATGTGAAATAGGTAAGAATATGCAGTAAAACATACACTGGATATGGTTTGGATTTTCCTTTTGGACATTTACAGTGCACTGCCTGCAGCAGAAATCTTGGCAATTTTGGACTCTGGTTGAAAATTGTGAATGCATTTATTTAAAACTGAGAGAAATGTAGGTCAGAGTGTTACATGCCTGTGGTAATTTCATTGAATTCTTTAACCTGCATGGTGTTAATGAAAATAAGCATGGGAGAAAGTTCATCCTTTGGGATTTGTCAGAGTGGGACAGGAAAGGGCTCAGGAAATGTGACCTTAATAATTTTTATCATTCTGCACATAATGTTTGGGCAATGGATTGAAAATAATGAGGTTACAGAGTGTCTGCATCTGTGTCCTTCCCTTGGGAAAGCTCACTGGTCTGATGGTTCAGGTTCACACTTTGCCCATCAAGAAAAGCCATTTTTGTCAAGCATTTGTGGAAATTCTCAGTGTCTTCACAGATACTCATTAAAGTTCAACTCAGAGTTCTTAATTCTATAGGTAACTTGACCTTCTTTACTTTTGTAAATTATATAAGTGCTTCCCACAGAGGTGTTGGTAAAATGTCAGCCTTGACAATTGCTGCTTAAATCTTTGTTGGACGAATAATTTACTGGATGTTGAAAAGATTTTATTTATGATGTGTAAGGAATGAAACTTGCAGGAATCTGAGAGCTGTGGTGGCCTGGCTTGGTGAGAGTTTTAACACTCCATGTTCTGATGGATATAAAAATCTGTCCCTTGCCTGAATACAGATTTCCTTCTTCATTTTCTTTCTCCAGCTTCCACAAAAAGCTGCCCACATGCTTTAGGGCACAAGTGGAATATTTTATGTTAAGGGCAGGTGTAACTGGATACAGGAAACCAGATAGTTTAAAAAAGAAACAAAAATTTATGGAGAAATTATCTGTCTTGGCACTCAGCTTAACAGGAATCTTGGCTGAGACATCATTTTTGTTTTCATGCTTGCATCAATTTTATAACTAAAATTTCAGTTTTGGATTGGTACTTTTTCAGAAGCTCTTGTCTGGGTTTTTTTTTTTTTTTGTGTTAAATTGCTGAATTCCTTCTCTCCTTTAAAAAAAAACAGAATTTGATATCTCAGCTGAGTTAATTTAGTAATTTATTTATTGGAGAAGCACAGGAGGGTTCAGAAGTTGTTATTGTTTATTCCATGGCACAGGTTGGCAGAATCATCCGTGGATCTGAATTTGAAGTTGATGTGCTGGAGGTTGGTGCCTACTCTGGATTTAGAAAAGATTGTGGCTGCCAAGTGTCTGCTGCTGGGAGCTGGCACCCTGGGCTGTAGTGTTGCAAGGACCTTGATGGTAAATCCTTAACTTACAAATAATCTCCTGTTTCTCATAAATTCTGTATTTCTTTATTTTTTTTTGGTCCAGCTGCCATGATGCATCAGAGACAAATTGCATTCTCTGCATCAAAAGACACAGAATGCACATTAGTTATAGACTATTATAAATTGCAGGGAAGAGCTGAGATCTGTACCTGATGGAAATAAATACCTAAAATTCTGCTGATATGAGATAGTAAGGAAACATTGGCAGAATATTTTGAATTTATATTAAAAAAAAATAATCTGAAACAAATTAACAATCTATCAAGACCAAATTCACATTGAAGTATTTGAAATAGCTGTGCTGATAATTCCTTTCAGGGATGTTCACCCCATTCCACTGAATTTTGAGGGATTTCTGTTAAATTCTATATTTGGACCAACCAAATTTTCTCTTCCCTTATTTCAGTTGCCTTGAATAACTGCAAAAACTTTTGTAGCTTAAAAAAAGTGAACAAAACTCAACACTGAGCGTGTGGCATTCCTCAGAAAGGTTTTCCAAGGCTGTTGTAATTATCTTTATTAAATTTTGTTCTCCTTTAGGGCTGGGGGGTGAGGAAAATCACTTTTGTGGACAATGCAAAGATCTCCTACTCCAACCCCGTGCGGCAGCCGCTCTACGAGTTCGAGGACTGCCTGAGTGGGGGCAAGCCCAAGGCTCTGGCAGCAGCAGACAGGCTGCAGAAAATCTTCCCAGGAGTGGTAAGATCATTATCTCCATCTTACTATCACTGGCAGAAAATATAAAATAATTCAATTTCTATTCCAAGTTCTAGTAGTTGAACGTTAAAAATGCTACGCGAGTGTTCTGTTGGTTACTGAAATATTTTACTACAAATCTCTGCTCCTGGTAACTTTATTGAGGTAAGTATTTGTAGTAATGAAATGTAATTAAGGATCATTAAGTGGTCTTGTAGCTTATTGATAGTGAAAATTTTTTCCTGGCTGGGATGTCCTAAGGAGCTGTGAGTAATGCTGGGTCAGACATATTAATTGTCTCCTCTGGGAGCAGGTCTTGAGAGAAGTAATAAATGTATTTTTGAGATTTCCTATTATGTTTTAGACCCCAAGTTTGCAATCTTCTCTAAGTTGATTTTCTACATTAGAAGATAACAACTTAGTTTTAAATTTCCAGCAAAGAGAACAATACATAGTCCCCTTTTTTAATGTCATTCTAGTATTTTATGGGATGGTAACGAAACATTATGGATAATTTGGAAGCATTTTAGAACTTTTCTTAGATTCCTGTGATTTTGAGATTCTGTGGAATGAGCAAGGTCTTTCTTTGGGGCTATATATGGACATTTACTACTCCTTAAAATAATACCAATGTGCCCTCTGAACTTTTTTTGCCATTTCTTGGCTGCCAAAGTTCACCTCAGCTGCTTTGGCTGGTGACTGCTGTCTATTTTTTGAGGGACAGTTATTCAAATAAAATTGTTGAAGCTGCCAGGCTTGTCTGTATTCCTACACCTGCACTGCCTGGATTGAGCTTTTTTTGTAATTCTAGTAGGATTTGAGTATTTACAAACCACACAGAGCAGTTTTTAGTGCTGCTAATGTCCAGCTTATTTATTTTCCTTTATTAAACAAAAATTGCCCTCCTAAATCACCAGCAGTGTCAGTCGAGCCGATCTAATCAATCAGCACTTGCAGCACAGGCTCAATGAGTTATCCATGAATACTTTACACAGCTTGGATTAAGTTTTGTATTCCTACCACAACCTTTTGGAGGAGATAATGACACTGAAATTAAAGCCTGCCCCAGTAATTTCCTGATGTCTGTGGTGATGGTACAGAGGGGAAAAAAAGGTGTATCCTTTGGTATGGTTAATGCAGCTATTACCCAGTCATTTCTCCAAGCTGCTAAATGGGCCTGGTTCTTTTTATCCTCAGGGATATTTATGTATATTCACCCTTCTGGTTATTTGACTCAGCTGGATTTATGAGTTGTGCTGCTAATTAATTGGTCTGTGCAAAAGCACATCCCACCAACCTTCCTTTCCTCTCTTCCCATGGAATTTCATGCTTGGTTCATCCAGTTTTTACATTTTGGTTTTTGATTTCTCCTGCCAAGCAGGGAGGCTTTGGCAAGGCTTGTTGTTCTGTAGCATAAGTGAGGGATCCATCCTTCCCTTGCAGCAGATGGCTGGCAGATTGTGCTGACACATTTCCAAAGGAGTGAATTCATTGTTTGCATTGTACATGCATTGTGTAGATGCTTATTTGGCTCAATATTTGCTCTCAGTACGTCCTGCCCCAGTCAGGGGCTGGAAGAGGGAAATGTTCCTGCCACAGGAACAAACTCCTCCAGCATCTGCACAGTGGAAGCAGCACTGCAAACTCCAGCTCTGCAGTGACCAGTCTCAGAAGTGCTTTCTGCTGTCTCAGGTTCCCACATGGCTGGGGAATTACAGGGGAATCATCAGAGGCTGTTCTTCTCCTCAGGAATTGGAAATGAAGAGCAGAGTGTGATACTGCACATCTGACTGGGGCTGAGATGGTGTTCAGTGGCAGAAATCCAAACTGCAGCCTGTTCAAATCGTGTGGGAAGGGGCTGGAAAGAGAATCCAGGACACAAGTTTTAATCACAGCTCATAATCACATGTAAAAGTGGCAGCTTGGCTTTGGGGTGATGTTTGTAAGCCCTGGGATCAGGAGCAGTTTGCTCTGTTCTTGTGACTTGCTAAGTGTGCTGTGCATGAATACAGAGTGAGAAACACAGCACTGCCACAGAGGGGTGGGGAGAGCAGAGCTGCCATTCTGACAAGCAGGAATTGAATGTGGACTCTGATTTGTACTGAATTCAGCAGCAGTTCAGTCCCAAGGTTACCTTCTGAAGGTGTGATTTTGTGTCTCCCTGCAGAGCTCTGAAGGCTACAACATGAGCATCCCCATGCCAGGCCACCCCGTGAATTTCTCCGAGGTGACGATGGCCCAGGCTCGCAAGGACGTGGCCAAGCTTGAGGAGCTCATTGATGGCCACGACGTTGTTTTCCTGCTGATGGACACTCGGGAGAGTCGCTGGCTGCCTGCTGTCATTGCAGCCAGCAAGAGGAAGGTCTTGTGCTAATCCATTCCTTCTTCCTTTGTTTTAAATGCATTTCTGGCCCTGAGCAATGCACTTCTGTTTCTTTATAGCTCCAGTGAACTTCCCTTTGCCACTGGAGAGATCAGTGTCCCTTTAGTGAGGGCTTCACTGATTCACAGCTTCAGGTGTGATATCTTCATCAGGTCCTCCATAATTCTCCTGGCCTTCCTGCAGCTTGCACCTGTGGGCTTTCAGCAGTGTAAATATATTTAAACAGCACAGAAATTACAAGAAGAGCAAGTTTGCAAGGCTTGTTGTCTCCCAAACAAAAATCTGATTCCATTCTCAAGATGACTGATTCTCCATGTTTATTAAAAAATAGATATAAATAATATTAACCCAACCCACAGGCCAGGCAGGGTGTTCTGGCATTGCATTTGTGCTACTCATGGACACAAAATTCCTGCTACCTACTGAGCAGGAATTTGTTGGGAGCAGGAATTATGTAAATAAAGCCATTTCTGACTTTTCTGTTCTCCTACAGAGCTGCCAATATGAGCATCCTAAAGTTCACTTTTGAAATCTCTTCAGAGTTTGAAAACAATTCAAATCAGCCAGCTCCCTATTCTTATGCGAGTTGGCTGATTTTAATTACTATTATTTATTATTATTATTATTATCACAGAATATTCAGGTTGTTTTGGTACCATCCAGCACTTTTATCTTCAACTCAACCCAAACTCTGCTTACAAATGTGCTACAGCTTTTCAAAAATTCCGTTTTAAAATCTCAAAATTGAAACCTGAAAGTGTCAGGGTCAGCCTGCTCTTCCACATGTATGATGGTTGGGAATTTTCAGCAATATATGGAGTTTTATGTGCATATTTTATATGAATCCTGTCTGGTTTAAACAGGATAGAGTGGTTTTATGAGCTCCAAAACTTCCACATTTTCATAGCCAGCAGTGCCCCTCCACATTTTTCTTGCAGCATTCAAATAATTTTGAGGATAAATCTAAACTTTTTTGTGGCATTCCTCTGTTACTCAGTGGTGCAGTGTGCCTGCACACTGGTTAATTTGATAGCATCACTTCGATCTGAGGAGATGGAATTCCCTGTCACTGCAAAAACACAGCAGGGAAATCTTGATGTGCCCAAACAGATGCTCAGTATTTTATGTTGCTAAACACTCAGTGAGAGCTCTGCTTCAAATGTGATTCTGTGTGGCACCTGCAGATCTCAGGTCCCAAAAAGGCACAAAGGAAATAAAGAACATGGTGAGTGATGATTTGTGTGAAGCCCACAAAACCAGGGCTGTGGGTAGCAGGAAGAGTCGTTCTCCCCACTTCATCATCCGAGCACCTTGATGAGCTGTGCCATTCCTGCAGTCCTTCCCCAAAACAAGCACCTCAGATAAAGCCCTCAAATGCTAAATCCTCATGGCAGATGTTAAATCTCTGTTCCTGCTGAGCGCTGGAGCTTGTTAAAATTTGCTTGTTGCTTCTTTTTGTTTATCCATGCCAAAAGCTAATTTTCCATTTGTTTCTTGTACTTTTCCATTCGTCGCTATCAAAACCAGATGATTTTTTTTAATTAAGGCTCAGTTAGAATGAAATAGTTACCTGCCAATAAGATGAGAAGAGAGAAACAGTTGATTGCAGTGGGAATTGTTTAACAATAATACTAATTTCTGCTAATACCAGCTCTTACTCATATTTTGGAAGTGGAACACCATATTCAGGTTTTTCAGGTAGATGCAGTGAGAAGATGCAGTTTTTAAATTGCTGTAGGCCTGGACAGATTGAACAGCAGGATTCCACTTCAGGACTGAAGAAAAATAAACTACTCCAAGGCTGAAAGATAATATGCAGAAGTAATTGGAAATACTAAGAGTGATGATGGGACTCAAAGCTTCCTAATTAAGATGACTAATTCTTGAGAGAGCTTCCCTCAGAGTTCTTCTTTTAAATAATTCCTGGCTGGAAGAATGAAAAATGAAGAAGTGCTGCACCAGAATTTCTGTCAACAGTCTGTGCAGATGAAGCAGGGCATCTTCCTTTATATTTGACTGGCTGCAGTCGTTACTGTGTTGATACTTCAGAATCCTCTGTGCACTTGCCACAAAGTGGAGGGAGAGGGGAAAATGAGGACAGAGAATTGTGCAGCACAGCTGCTCCTGCTCCCCATGTGACTAAGCAGATGCAGATGAAGCCCATAAGTAATCATTAATTGCTTTCCTTACTGAGCAGAAATTGGTTTGGATAACAGATGGCATTTCATTGCTTGAAGTTGCTGTTGCTTTTTTGTCACAAGTTTGTGTAACAGCTAGAGGGAGTCATTCATTTGGATCAGATTGCCCTGAGAGGCACAGAAAAGGACAGGAGCTCATGACTTTCTGAAACAGACTTTTATTTTGGTTTTGTTTTTTCCGAAGTGCTTGGCATCTGGGATTCTGCACCTTTCAGAAACTCTGTTGTTCATGACTAAGGTGGTAAATGTGCAGTTAATGGGTTGCTCCTCCATCTACAGCCTGTGGCATTTCTGGCATTTATAGTGAATAAAAACCTCAAGGCTGCTTTTTTTTCCCCCCTCCCATTTTGGCTCACTTAAAATCTGTTGTTCTCTCTTTATTGCTCACAGTTGGTCATCAATGCTGCCTTGGGGTTTGACACTTTTGTTGTTATGAGACACGGCCTGAAGAAACCAAAACAGCAAATATCTGGTGATTCACGTTTCAGCAACGCCTCTGCTGCTTCTGATCTGCTGGGATCCTCACTCTTCTCAAATATCCCTGGCTATAAACTGGGCTGCTACTTCTGCAATGATGTGGTGGCACCAGGGGATGTGAGTAGAACCTCATGGAAATGGTGATTACCCCTCTCCTTTGTTGTGACATGAATTAGTGGTGTTTCATACAGGGATCCGCTCTGTGTTGATGTACGGAGGTAAAGAAAGCTGATTTTTATTGGGATGATCACAGATACGAATTTCACAGCACTAGAGGTGTTTTGTTCAGGGCAGCTGGTTACTTTGGAGTTCTTTTTGCTTCCCTTCAGAAGTGTGTGTGTTTGTAGTCCACCAGGGATCGGACACTGGACCAGCAGTGCACGGTCAGCCGGCCTGGACTGGCCATGGTGGCTGGAGCCCTGGCAGTGGAGTTAATGGTTTCTGTCCTGCAGCATCCTGAAGGGTGAGCCATTGCTGCTGTTCTGAGCTGTTCTCTGAGAAATCAAATAGCATCAAATCTATGGGGAGGAGGAGGAGGAGGAATTACCCCTCGAGACAGATAATTCTGTGAGGGGTAATGTTGTAAATTAATGTAGCGTGCCGTGTTTGAGGGAGCTGCTTCATCGAGTCTTGAGTTTTTCCTTCTCTCTCTGAATTTAACCACAGAAAAGTATTAAGAATCTTTCAAAAGAAGAAAATGTTGTTGTTAGTAATCTTGGCTTTCCTTTGCTGCACAGTGTTTAAGTGTGATGAGGAGCTCTTGGCACATGAAGGGTTTCAAGATAAGCCCTGTGTTGCAAATTTTATTTAAAACTCGGTGTGTGTGTGTACAGAAATTACTCTGAAATTCTGCACCTTGAATGTGAGGCTTGTTTTCTCTTTAAAGCCTGAGAGAAAAAGTGACTTAGGAGTTAAAGATGAGTCTCAGACTGATTTACATATATTTATCATGCTGAATCTTGGTTCCTATGAAACAAATTTTCCACATAGATTCCTTGCCTAATTCTAAGCTGTAGCAAAATGCCTGGAAGCTGACTGGAACTTGTGAGTGTGTTGCCTTGCTCTAATTCTCCCTGTTGGGTTTTTGGCAGTGGCTATGCTGTGGCCAGCAGCAGTGATGACAGAATGAATGAACCACCCACCTCTCTTGGGCTTGTTCCTCACCAGGTAAATTATTTTTGATAAAACCTTTTCTTTAAGAGCTGGGAACTGATTATCACAGATGTTGTTTCCTTAAAACAATCCGATTCCATTCTCCAGAGGACTGACTCTCCATATTTATTAAAAAACAAATATCAATAATATCAATAAACACAGCCCAGGCAGGGTGTTCTGGCACTGTGTTTGTGCTATGGACACAAAATTCCTGCTGCCTACTGAGCAGGAATTTGTTTGAAGCAGGAATTTTGTGAATAAAGCAATTTTTGACTTTTCTATTCTCCCACAGAGCTGCCAATATGAGCATCCTAAAGTTCACTTTTGAAATATCTTCAGAGTTTGAAAACAATTCAAATCAGCCAACTCCCAATTATTATGTGAGTTGGCTGATTTTAATTATTAATATTATTTATTATTATTATTATCACAGAATATTCAGGTTGTTTTGGTACCATCCAGCACCTTTATCTTCAACTCAACCCAAACTCTGCTTACAAATGTGCTACAGCTTTTCAAAAATTCAGTTTTAAAATTTCAAAATTGAGGTATTATTATTTGTGTTGCAGAGTTACTTAAGTTCTGTTCCTGGTGATATCTCTTTATTGCAATAAATAGAATAAAAAGGATGATCAATACTCCAAAGAGTTCACAGTTGAAGTGACCAAACCCTGCTGCAAAGTGTTTCTAGTGCACCCTCTGTTAGCAGAAATAGTGATTTGGAATTTTAAAATTGCCTATTAATAATATCATATTAAAATCACAATTGAGGAAATCACAGCAGTTAAGTGTTCAGACTATAGGTTATAGAAATGGGAAAAAATATGTTTAAATGGTCACACTATGACTTTTTATTTTTCATGGAACTTTGCACTCAGAAAAGGCCAACTGCAGATGGTGCTGTGCCTCCATTTCTGGTGAAATAATTCTGCATTATGCAGTTGTGCCATTATTTGTAGATAAAAAAGCAGTAATATGTGCTCAGTATGAATTCACTGCAAGTTTTACTGAGAGTGACTGACAGAACGTGATACATGTTCCTTTTATGGGATGTATGTGTCCAGTTCTTGTTGAATTTTGGAAATATTTAAAATAGTATTTTTTTTTTTCCTTCTTCTAGATCCGAGGGTTTTTATCCAGATTTGATAATGTTCTTCCAGTCAGCCTGGCATTTGATAAGTGCACAGCCTGTTCAGCCAAGGTAGAGCTGAGTTTGTGCTTTCTATTACTTTTATATTTCTAGGTCAATTTTGGGGAACTTTTTGACATTTTCTCTGACTTCCTTAGGGCTGGGAATCTGTTCCCACTTCAGCTAAAGTTCTTTTTCCCTCATAGCCTTCTTTTTTTATCTGTTTTCCAAATTTCTTTGGCATCACCTCTTAGCATGCTGCGCTGTCATTTCCGCAGAGCCGCTGCCATCAGCTGAGGAATCCAAGCAGAGACTGGCCAAGACATTTCTGAAAGGTTTATCACAGAAATATTGTCATTATCTTTCAGCTTTATAGAAAGGAATGAGATTGGTATTATTTAAGAAACCCTTTCTGATGTCTGTTGAATAAATATCCCTTTAGCCTTCTGCAGCTTAATGCCTTTCCAAATAGGCAAAATAGTCAAAAATTCTGTTTTGTGATACAAAACAGACAAATAATGAACAACTGAGGGGAAAAAATTGCTTTTTACCATTTCTTTATTGAGCAGATTGTTCATTTTGCTGCTGGTGCTGGCAGTCCTGAGTCACCTCAGAGTTCCCAGCTGTTTCTTGGCTCTTTGGGGCACCTCTTGCATTGTTTCCCCCTCCTGTGGCCTTGAAAAGTTCCCTCTGGCAAGTTTTTTCTGGCCATGGAGCACAACTTCCAGAAGTTTTCTCTGGGATATCTCAGCAGGGAGATTCAGAGGGTTTTTGACTCGTGGTTTGAAGTGCTTGGAGTGCCATTAATTTATTCACTCTCCTGTACCTGGAGGCTGACTGCAGGAAGTTCGTTCTGTTCCTTTCACTGCACTCATCCTTTCAAAGAGCCCTCAAAAAATAATGGGGCACTGGCATCTTTTGGAGAGCTTGCACAATATCTTCTTCTTCAGTGTTCCCCTTTTTCCCCTCTGGACTGTCTGGGTACATCTGACAAGTTTTGGAGGACTCTTAATGTGCATTTTCTCTTCAAAAATTGAAGCACTGAAGTTGGGTGTTTCTAAAAATAACAGCAGTTTTATCTACCCTGTTGAAGAGCTGAAAGCTCAGCAGTAGCTAAAACCCTGATGGTGGAGAATTTAAACTGTTAGAAGCAGCTTTTCTCTTTTTCTCTTATTTTCTCTTTATCTCCAGTTCAGGAAACATTGATATGTAAAAACAATAAAAATGTCCATCCACGCAGATAAATTCAATGTGGGGATCAATTTTTCCTTAGCAAATCATTTCCTCTTGGAGGTCATTTTAAGAGAGCCCCGTTTTACATAAACAGACTTGATGATTTAATAAAAACTGCCTTGGATTTTAGCAGCTGTGCTATTCCCAGAGAGATCACTTTTCATGTGGTTTGGGGATTGAATTACTTGTGTGCTGAAAAGGTTGCTCCATTGGCTCACGGATTTCCTTACAGTAGAAACACAGCCTTTGTTTACTTTGCTAACTTTATTTATTAGCATAAGAATATGTCACCCTGCATTATGTGGAAATCTGATGCTGATGCTTGGAAATGACAAATCCAATTACGATTTAATTGTAGTCTGTATGTTGGTTTGCTGTGTGAGGGTTTGTTTGGTTTGGTTTGTTTTTTAATAAGGTAATTTAGCATCATTTCATCCTGCTCTATGTCAGAATTACTGGGGGTTCAGACTTTCAGCACAGATAGAATTGAATTTGCTGGCATTGTGTCCATTGTGTTTTTCTATTGTCAGCATTCTCCTTCTGAGCTTTTGTCACTCTGTAACTCTTGAAGCACAAAACCAATTAATTAGGAATTTTAGAAGAATTCCAGTACATCCTGAAGCCATCCAGTCCAGCTGGAGGACTCAGGAGAAGCTGCTAATGATCTGCATGTTTGGAGATTTGAGTCCTTTTCATTTTGACTCAGTCATTCCTTCATTTCTCTGCTTTTGAAGCTGCAGAGGCCAGACATGCAAGCAGCCAACTTTTCCTTACCCAGAATTGTCCTGGCCAGGCCGCGTGCCAGAGAAGCTTCCCGCAGGCAGTTGTTCAGGAATTTTGGGATGGTCGCAGCAGGAAACCAATCTATTTTTATTCTGGGCCAATTTTTCCTTGTATGATTCCCTCTCTGTCTTACTCTGGTTCTGCAGAAGCTGTGCTGGAATGTCAAATATCTCTGTCAGAGCTCAGGGCACTGAGAGAGCAGCGAGAGCTCTTCTGGTGCCAAACTTGTTCTGGCACCGACAAGGGAGACTCCAGAGTTCTTTAGGATGGATATTTATTTGTGACAACTGCTTTACTTATAGGAGAGAACGTTTAGCTTATTACTGACTGTGCTAATTAACCTGTTTACCCTGTTGGGAGCTAAATGAGGCTGTTCATTATATTACGGTGAGAAGCTTTGCAATTCCTTGGGAAACAGATCTGATCCTTGCAGAAAACTAGTTAAAGCCTTAAATCATAATGGTTAAAATATAAATGTATTTTAATGCAAAACTGCCAGTGTTCCTATTTTAATGAGGGCAATGAAAATTCCCTTTGATTGCTCCCCTTGACTTCTTGTGCCTGATGGAAGGAATGAGGAGACACCACAGATCCAAAGTTTAATGTCACAAAAGATAATTGCCACCAACCAACCTGGATATAAAGATGTAAAACCCCTCTGTTTTTACACAAAGCTCACATTTCTTCCAGAGCTAGAATTTAGCACCCACATGCTGGAAATCAGAGTTGTTCTCCTTAAAGAGATTTCTCTCCTTCCCCTACTGCAGTCATCCTCATGTGCAGCTACCCCACTATGACACTTAAAAAAGTCAGCACAAAGATCTCTGCTAATTTTCAAGTTCTTTCCCAACTTTCTCCTCGGTGTGCTGGGAACTTGAGCTGCTGAAGTGGCTTTTTACCCACTGGGTTAAGGTTGAATGTTTTCCAGTTTCATTGCGTGTCACGAAGGGCAGACCCTGGGATCAGGGATGGTATTGTTGGCATTATGTTACCATTTCTGTTTTCAGTCAGGATATTCCCTTGCCCTTGCAGATGTTTTCCCTTTTTGCCATCTCAGGAATACATTAAACCCTTTTGCTGTGACATTTACTGAGTGCTTGGGTTGCGTAAGTTATTTATGAGTGTTTCAGTTTTGAAATCTATCATCGTGGAGCCTCAACAATGCTCTCATTGTTCTCCTCTGCTAACTGCTGTGCCTGCATTTTTATTTGGAATTGTTCTGATCACTTATGACAGCAACCTGCAACATTCAGTCACTCACTGGTGTTTTTCAGTTGAGATAATTTTGGTTTTGATTCCAGGCCCTTCAGATTTTCACTGGCTGCGTTATGACATTCCTATTTGCTTTCTCTCAGTAGCAATGGACGATCTGTCACTGAAACTCCTTTAGATCTTTCTTTATATTATACATTTCTCAGTTCAAGTATTGTCTGGATGCAAAAGTCACGAGGGGAAAAAGCCTTGGCCTTTCCTGTGCTTAAAAAAACCCCAGAAATCTCTTGCAGAGCTTGCAGAAATTATGAAGGAAATGGGGAGAAATGTTTGTCCTCACAGGAATGACCAAAAATTTAAGAGAATGTTTTAAAAGAGTTGCTTCTGTAGCTGTGCTCTGAGGTCAATGAAATAGAGTCCATTTAAAACTTTCACCTTACTTTCTGAATTTACAAATGTGAACATTTGACAAGTCTCTGTACAGTGCAGCCTCTGTATTAATATTGGATGGATTTCACTGAGACTTGAAGAATGCATCATTAACACACCCAGGCATATTTTTAGCATACTGAGTTAAATGTAGGACATTTCTTAGAAATAAATAAAAATGAATTTTCCCATTGTTGCATTTAAATTTCAAAATAGTAGGGTTTAAGGGAAAGAAAAAACCTGCTATTGTGTAAGACAATGGAATCATTTCTGACAGGTTGTATTTCTGTTGCATTTTAATGGAATTTTATGGGTCTTAAAGGGGTTTTTGTTTGGGTTTTTTTCCCCACTATTTCTTCTTCTAATTCAAAGAAATTCTAACTACACTTAGGACAAAGTAAAGGACTGTCATAGAGGAAAAAGCATCACTGCAGTTTTCTGGTACTGACATCTTCAATATCTACCTGTGTCTAGAATATAATTCTTAATTATTTACATTAGACACAATCTGTGCTGTCTTGTCATCTGTCTGTGAAGCTGTTACACCATCCCTTTTCTGTCAGTTAAAACAAAACTGAACTAAAATACTTTGGCTTGAAATATCTGCCTACAAGAACTGCAAAAACAAACCTAGAGAACACTGAACTGGATTAAAATTCAGGAATATTCAGTGTGTATGCTGCTGCTGATGGTGTTCATCCCATCACCAGTTCCAGCCCTCATTCTGTAGGATTCCACCTGCAACTCAAAAGATCAGTTTGTTTTGCTGGATATGAGCAATTTGTAGTTGTTCTTTTTTTTTCCTTTCATAAGATTTTTGCAGCCCAGTGCTTTCTATTCCCAACTTTATTGTTCAGTTATTCCAAGGATTCACTGCATGTTCATGGAGATACAATATTTTTAATTATTTAAGTAGTTTCTCATTTTAATTCTCTTTTATAATTGAATTATTGTACTTGTTTTTCAGAGGTTTTCCTGCGTTCTCTTTGCAGTGTTTGATAGGTGTCTGTCTACCTTGATGCCCTTTTTCTTATAAAAAGAATTAATAATCATCATAATCATAATAATAATAATCATCAGCCTTGCTTTATTGGAAAGCTGTCTTTGTTTGAAAATATTTTTGAACAGTTTAAGCTAAGTTTGACTTCTTTTCTCAACTTTCCCACATTTTTACAGTGCTGATATATCTGTCCTTACAGAATTGTTGGTTTGGAATTGGAAGAGTGGAGGGAATTTACTTTTAAGAGATGGTAAATCAGCAGAGATCTGTGAAATCTGGTGAATGTGGTTTTGAAGAAAATGTTGTTTTACGTAGATATTGCAGCACATCCAGCTAATAAAACCCTCTGCTCTGAAACAGTGCACAAAATGTGGATTTTGGAGGTGGTTTTTTGGAGGCAGTGCCAGCTCTGGGGGCTCAGTGTGACAGTGAAGGAAGTGCTGCTGCCAGGGGAGGGCTGCATGCAATAAATGACTTTTCCTGGGCAGTACCCGCTGCTGGCTGGCTCCAAACACTCCTGCAGAGCCAGCCCACTCCTGCCTTTGGAAAATCCAAATTTGGTGCAGGCAGCAGAGCATCTTTCACATCAGGCAGCTGCTTGGCCAGGAGAGGAATCATTCCTTGAGGTGTTGGGGAGTGCCCTTGTGTCTGTCCCAGCTTTTGGGTTCTCTGCAGACACTCAGGGATGCTCCTGGGGAGGATCAGGCTTTTCTGCCTCCCTGCACAGCACAGGCTGAGCGATGCCAGAAGGAGCTGGAGCCAAGCGTGCCGGAACTGCTGATGAGCTCAGCAGCAGAAATGCTGGACAGGAAGCAGAGAAGGGATAAATGAAGTTGTAAATATCCAAGTTGTAAATATCCATCCTGTGGAAAACGTGGAGTCAGAGGGAGGGGACTGAAGGATCGTGCCCACGTGTTCAGGGAGGTCAGGACACACAATCTGATGGTGCTGACTACCAGAAACCCCTTCTGTGCCTCTCAGTCTCTGAAATGGAGATGTTGATTTTCCTCTTGACTCTTTCTTTCCTTTCATAGCTCTGTGCTCCTGTTGTCAGGCAAGGAATGCTTGCAGCTTGTGTGCTGTGCACTGAAACTTCCTCAGGCTGACTGGGACCTGGGGATGCTGTTACACTGAAAATAAGTTGGGAGAAATGTTTAAGAAAGAAAAGAGCAGCTAAAATCAAAATCCTGCAGTTTTATCTGTCAGATGTCAGAAAATAACCATTTTTTGATGAAGAACATCAAAATTATTCCAGAAAATAGTGCATGCATCTCCCAAGAACTAAATGTTGATGAGGCCGTGCTTAAAATGCCATTTCTTAAATCTCTTAGAGCTCTGCTTTCCTCCTTTTCATTATTCAAAAGGAGCTGAAAAATCCCAAGCTAAAAAAAATCCTGTTGAGACCTTTCAGAGCTGATTGTTCAGTGAGTTAATTCTCCATTTTCTGCCCGCTGCAATTCAAAATCAGGGTAGGAAATAGCAACAGGAAAAGCTGATTTGTATCACTCATTTCCTACTCTAAATTAAAACAACAATCTCTTCCTTAAATGATTTTTCAGCACATTGTACTTGGATTAGTTAAGGTTTTATACTGATTAGCTTTCATTTTTAATACTGATTATGGGAAGGAAAGAATTGTGTATATGCAGAAGGTGATTTCATGATTTGGCCACGAGCCCAAAATTATGCCATTTTTGCCTTGTGGTTTCTAAATTTCCAGTATTTCCAGCATGGCCTTGTTCAGTGCACACCTGGAGCACAGCTTTTCACACAACTTCCTCTTCCAGCTCCATCACCTGTGAGTGCACAAGTTTGAGGTCATTTTATTGTAGGTAATTTTTGGAGTATTATCTTGTTTCATGTAATATTGTCAGACTTTCTTGTTGCAAACAGATGAGCTGAGGCCCTGAAAAATCATTCCATGATCCTCACAAAAGTGCAATTTTATTGCCTTGTTTTTCAGAGCTGTGTTACAGCATCACCTTATTAGACTTTTCATGACACCTTTTTAGGATCAGATGGCAATAAAAACTGAGAACTTTGTGAAAAGGCAAGAGTCTGGGAATGAGGATTTTTTTTAAAGGAAACCAGAATTATGGGTTGTGTGGTAAAATTTTGAATATTAATGGCTCAGCTTATTCTCTTCTCATTTAGGAGTGTTCTTCACAGCATAAGACTTCCATTAAATTTCTGTTTTAACAGCAGATACATTGAATTTTGAAGAGTGGAGCTGGAAAGACTTTTTCATATCTGTCTTGTTTTCCAAATGTGTCTTTTCAGTAGGTGAACAATAATTTTCTTTCCATGCCACATGGTTTGTGATAAGCAGGGAGTTAACAGTGTGTAAAAATGCACCCAGGCCTGTCCAATTTCCAAACAGAACCTTGAATTTTGGGATTTTTTTGTCACCCTGAAATGTTTAGTGAAGTATCTTCCCCCTTTGAGGGAGGGAAGTGTTTAAACCCAGTGTTTTGGGGATAAGTTACCCAGAAATCTTATTTAGTGTAAATAATCCAGCTGGTTGCATTCATTCCTTATTTTATTTTTCCTGGAGAGTAAACAGCACTGGTTCAATCTCCGCAGATGCAAACTACTTTGAAAAGGGAAACAAAAAAAGCCAAACCAAATGTAAATACTGGTGAAAAAGTTTGAAATTGATGTGACAGAAATAAAACAAGAGCCAATTTTGCATCAGTAGCCAGTTTCTTTGGGTTAGGAGCTTGTTTTTTGTGTTTTTGCTTGAGCAGATAATAACTTTTCTGCTATAAAGCAATCCTGGAGCCAAATTCTCTTTCTGAATATCTTTGTACCCAGCAATTGAGACAACTTTGTGCAGAATGCTGTTAAAAAGAATATAACACCAAGGCTGCACATCTGTTTCTCATTTCAGAGCAAGTCCTTTTACTCCAAGCCTGTATTTTTTTCCTTCTGCCATGAGATTTGGGGTTTTTTTAACTTCAGTAAACAGGCCAGAATAAAAAAGGTTGCTCATGAAATGGGTTACTGGGTATCATTTACTCAGAAAACTTTGGCAATCCGTGGATTTGGTCCTGTTGTGATGATGTGCATCCACAGCTTGATTTGTTCTATTAAAATGCCACAGTGTAAAAAAGAAAATTCAGCTCTGGCTCTGTGAAATGGAGACTGAAATCAAGGTTGTGGCATCAGCCTGAGAGATCTGCATGTCAGGAGAGGGTGGTGTGAGATTCTCCTGGCAGTGTTTGTAGCAGCCATGAAATCCAGAAGGAATTGGTGTTTTCCAGCTCTCCTAAGCTCTGGAAAGTGACCTGCAGGTGAGGAAAAGATAAGAGTCCATCAATAAATCCTTCCTGCTCCAGCTTGCCAGGCTGGATGCAAGAATTATTTATTTCTGGTTCTTTTTGTTGTGCTTTTATAGTTGTTTTGTTCTGCCTGGCAAATGAATTCCTGCACAGGGACACATCACTGAAGGACTGGGTTTATTCCCTGAAGAAGCTCAGGTGGGGTTTTGTACATCTCTGGTCAGACAGTAACTGGTCTGAGATCAAGAATCATATGAATTGTAGCATCTCTCATGTATTTTGCTCCTGTAAAGCTGTTCCTTGGGAGGATCAGAGTGGGACTGAGGATGGTGGGGAATTGTTCAGAAGTGCAAAAGCAAATTCATGCCAGCCTTGGGGCTTTGGGCTCTGCTGGACGTGATTAAATAGGAGAAAATGTCCTTTCCATGCAACAACAAATTGGTCACTTATTAAATCTGGAAACATTTTTTAGAATTATTTCATGTCTATTTGTTGTCCAGCCTGGTTTTATTCCTGTGTGATTATTCCCTGTGTGGTCTCCTGGCATAGGAATCTGAGATTATTTTGCCTCATTCTTTTTCCTTTCTGAGGTCTGGCCAGTGGCTGCTGAACAAATCTGTGCCCTGCTCCATTTATCAGAGAAAAGCTGCTGCTGACTTTGGGTAGGGAAGGTTAGATGTGGGCAGCTTCATGGAGTTCCTCCCTTTTGTGGCACTGGAAAGTTTTAATCATCTCAACTGGGAAATGAAATCCCTGAGGGTGACAAAATGTTCTCCCAGTCACTGCCTGTATTAAAAGGATTTCAGTATAGTGGATCTCTTCTTTAGTGGTACCTGCTCAGGCAGCAGATGTGGTGCTGCAGGTTAATTTTGGCTCTCTGAGATGACATTTGTTGGCTCATGTGACTGGAATTCTGGATTTAAAACTAATTAACAAATACTTCCATTCAGCAGGCTGTCCTGGTTGTAAAAAGGAAGTTGTTATAATCAGCAAGTAGACTTTTTAATATAGCTTTTCAGGCTTCTGTGGTTGCTGCTAGAAGGAAAAAACAAAATGTTTTTTATTGTTGTGCTTTAGGTTTTTAAGAGTATGGCCAGATTTGTTACCCAAACCTGAATTTGCCATTGTGGCACCATGGAAGGTCTCTGCCACACGTGGGGAAAATAAATGTTTAAATCTTCCCAAAGCAATTGATGGGGTCATATTAATGTGTACCAGTACAAAAAAAATCTAAAAATAATGTACCTTCAACTCCTGGATCTGTGACCTTATTAATATTTTATTAATATTAATACTTTAAGGAGCACTTAATGAGAGACTCTCTGGCATTGCCCAGGCTGATGGCAGCACAAAGGACACAAGGGGTTAAGGAAAGGCTCTGGGTGAGCTCAGGAGTTCCTGGCAGGGACTGGACAAGCTCTGCCCATCCCTGAGATAATTCAGGGCACCTCCTGCTCAGCACTGAGGGCTCTGCACTGACTGAGGGAACAGCACCTGGAAATTCTCACTCCAGGCTCAAACCCCAGCTTTTGGGAGCGAGGATCAAAGCAGAGGTTGCTGAATAACAAACCCAGCCAGGTTTAAGGACTGCCTGATGGACGAGCTGTGTATAGAAAGGTTGCACTCAATTCCCTGCTCTGCTCGTAATATTTGCATAGCCCAAGGGGGTTTGCATCTTTTAATAAGTTCTGCCCCTGGGAAGAGACCAAAATATCTCACTCATCTTGTCCCTGCATTTCTCTGAGGTGCTGTAATAATTTGAAATAAGGCTGAGGTTTGTTGTGTGCAGGCTGGGGATGGGTTCAGTGGGCTGTGAACTCTGATCTGGCCTGCAACACCAAAAATCCGGGTTGTGGTTCCCCAAAAAACCTTGGCTAACCCTGCCAGGGTCAGGAATTCCCACAGGCAGGGCTGTGAACACACTCCAGGGTTGGGAATTGTGTCTGTGCAGGGCTCCACAAGGAGCCAGGTGCAGGAGATGCTGCACTTGGGTTGTTTCAGTGGAATTCTGTAACCCAGAATTGTCATTAAATGTGTACACCCAGAGTGCAATCCCACCATATTTAGTGGATAGTATTGAGAGGACACATCTCCAATAAAATGCTGGAGTTGTTCCTCTCTCTGTATTGCACTGTGAATGTTCACATTACTTCATTTATCTCAGGAATAAAAAAAAAACCCAAGAAAAATACAAAGAACTGCTCTCAATATTTATTTTTTTTAATCACCTTTTCTTTTTTAATTTGTAATTATGTTTATCAGTCATTGTGCACACACACACACACCAAACCCCTGTGGCAAAATAAATCCTTCAAGTATGAACAACAATTTCTGTAGATTCAGGTAGAGACCACAAAGTGCTGATTTTGTTTATTTTAGAAGTATAAGTGTGGTCAAGGAGGTGCCAAATGTTTGATAATCACCTGCATCTGTCTTCCTTTTCATAGTTGTGTTTCTGTTGGTGTTTTTTGAAACCTAATTCTGCATTAGATAGTTTTGCATGAAGAGCTGAGTGAGGATCTGAGTCTGTTTTTAGCAGTAAACTTAGAATCCTGTCAGCTGAATATAAATACGGTTTTTAATGAGCTTGAATTCCTATAGGACTCAGTGTAAAAGCTCACAGGATGTGTTTTGCTGAAGAATGTTGTTGGGCTGGGCAAGTTCCCACAGTTTTATCAATGAAATGGGTGTTTGGGACCATTAGGAATTGTTAAACTAGCAAGATGTAAGATTGTTGAGTGTAAGTTGTGATTTGATGAATTCTGATAGGAATTGATGGAAATCCTGCCTCTTCTGGATCCAGGGTGATCCTGGTGCTCTTTCCCTGGCACACTTTCTGCTCCTTTCTCATTAAATCTGTGTGGCTTTGAGGTCCCTGCATAAACCCTGCTCTGCTCCTTGGAGTTCTGGAGGCAGAGCTCTTTGGAATGCTGCTCCATCTGTGAGATCAGGCTATGAAATGACCACAACTTGGAACAAAAATAAGGAAATAATGGATACTGGGATTCCTCAGGAAGAAGTTCCTTCCATTTTCTGGCTGCCTGCTGTCCCAAAAGGTGTAGAATTGTGTTCATGTTTGATATTTATCTTTCCTCAATCTGCATCTCACCGGGTTGAAATCAGCCTGGCAAATCCTTCCCTAAAGCTGAAATCAAGTTCTTCGTGGTCAGGGCTCAAGAGGAACGTAACTAAAACCTCACAGTTCTTGTAGGAGCCTCTAAGATTGTCCAAATAAAAGAAAAACCTGGAAAATTAAAGCAGAAAAGCAGAGAAAGATCCAGCAGCCTCAGAACCACGAATCTCTGGAGGCTGGGAGGATGTTGGGCTTGGACAGCTGCTGGGGGAATTTTTCAGGCTGTCCCAGCATGGTTCTTTCCCTGAGCTGATACACTGGAACAGGCTTTCACTGTGTTTTGTGCCACTCAAACGCTCCTTTCATGGCTTTGCAGCCAAGTTTTCCTTCTTGCCCTATCATCTGTCTTGTTAGAAGCTTAAAAATGAATTTAAAGCAGGAAATCTTAAACCTCACTTCTCTTCCCTCTCGCTTCCAGCTTTCCTCACTGTAGAAATTGAGTTGGGGAAAATGATGCTTCTGTTCTCTGTCAGTTTTACCTGTTTGAGTAGCCAGTCATTTTCTGAGTGTTCAGAAAGATTCTGCTTCTATTTTATGTATTTTAGTGCTACTTACTCTGTATTAAAATAAAACAATCAATAACCATATTATTCAAATACATAATCTCTCTCAAAATAAAAACCTTCATATAGTTCTAATCCTCAAACTTCTTTAAAATTTTAATACCTTTCTTTTACCTCTTTTACAATAAAAAACCACAAAATAATTATTATACTAAACTCAATAATAATAATTTATAAAAAATTCATAAAAATACTGAAATTTCTACCAAGTATATTTAACTTATAATTTCTTCATCCAACCTTACTTCCCAATCCCAATAACACATTTTAAAAATTTATTGATAATTACACCCAATTTGTCAAAACTAAAACCAAAAAATAAAATTTTTCAACCTTTCCTTCTTCTCCTTTAAATCTATTATATCCCTTTTTAAAAATATTTAATTTCCCCTAAATGTTAAAAATATTGCTTTCCTAAAATTCAACTGTTAAACTTCCTCTATATAATCTACAACTTCTCTAAAATAAAAACTAAAATAGCAAAAAAAAAAAACCCACCCAATAAAACATGAGGATGAATCAGATTATGGGTATTATATTTGAAATATTTTCTGTTTGTTTATTTGGCAGGTCCTTGACCAGTATGAACGAGAAGGGTTTAATTTCCTAGCTAAAGTTTTTAATTCTTCACATTCCTTCTTGGAAGATTTGACAGGTCTGACTTTATTGCACCAGGAGACACAGGCTGCTGAGGTAAGCAAATAAAATTTGGATGTTAATTAATCATGTGACCAAATGAGAGAATCAAGCAGCAGTATTTGATTTACTGAAGGATTGACAGAATGGTTTGGACAGTCTCTTAAATTAATTGTAACTTTCTTTATCTGAGTTTTTCAAGTGTTGCTTTTAAAGGCAACAGGTGACTTGTGTTATGTGGTGTTAAGGAAATCAAAGGCAATTTTAGGTCAATTAAAATGTAATTATGCTGCTGGATGGATTATAACGTGGGGGAAACAATGCTGTTTATTTGCCCAGTGCCAAACCATGGAATTTGGGCAGAAATTGGGGTGTGTTTGATCTCATGGACAGCAGCACTGGTGATAACTCCATGTTGAGTCGTGATACTGTGTTCCATAAAATCAAAACAGGTATCTCCTAATACTGTATTTAACAATGATTCATATTCCTTCCTCCCTCTGCCAAAATCTCTGCCCTTCTGCATCATCATTTAATTTTGGCATAGCTGATATCTCTACCCTTCTACATCATCATTTAATTTTGGCACAGCTGTGTCCCAGGGATGGGTCTGAAGCAGTCATTATTCAGTGACTGTGGAAGTGCTGGAGCTGTTTTTTCAGCTGGAAGAGGCTCCACAGTGTTTTTATTTATTAAGTTTTGGGTGGATAATGATGACTTAGCTCTCTGTTTCATGTTTTAATCTTTGAAAACTAATTGTAGCAGATGCTGGAAACATGAACTTTAAAATACCTAATGCATTCTGAGATCAGCATGGTCATACCTAGAAAAAACTTATATCTATGTATGAGAGGGATCCAGGAAGGGAAAACAATCACCCTTTATCATGTGCCACTCATTAACAGCAAGAACAATTAAAGCCTGATTGCCAGGCCTGAGTTTCAGTGGTCTAGGCTGCTAATGTAAAATGTAAAAACAGTTCAAATCAGTAATGTGTTATTTTATAGGTATTAATCCATAAATGCCTTTTGCAGCTTCAGAGTGGGTGTTTGTTAATGTTTTAGATAGTTTTAGTATAGTTTAGTGGTTTTAGATGCTCTCTACAAAATGTAGAGTCTGGTGTGAGTTCACTGCAAGTTACTGAAGTTCAAAGTTTTGCTTCAAACCCAGAATTTGTGTCCTTTCAAAAAATCCTGGGGTGCTTTAGTGAGGTTTATGCAGTGAAATCACTGCTGAGAGGTGGAAAATCTGACATAGAGTATTTGCAGAGCTAATGCTTTCAAATTACCTTAACTGCCATAAAACCAGGGAGCTGGCTTGATTCTTCCCTGTGGGATTGCTGCATTTTTGGGAAATTTCATCTCTTCTAGCTGTTAACCAGTTTAATAGTCTTGATGAACCTGTGTTGATGAATGGCAAGGGCTGACAGGCAGATTATTTGTACATTCTGGAGGACTCTGGATTGTTTTGGATTAAAAACCAGTTCTTTGTTACATCTTTGCCACCGTTGGCTCTGAAAAACGAAGAAGTTGTTTTGTGTTCCTCCACAAATCTCTCAGTTCCATCATCTGGGGCAATTCTTCCATTTTTTAGGTGCACAAGAGAGTGCTTTCAATATCCTTTCTGCAGAATCACTCTCCTATGTTGAGCTCATTTTCTCTTGTATTTTGAGCTCCTTTTTCTCACGCTGCAGCTGGGGAGTGTGAGGTCTGCAGAATGATTTTTCGGGTTTCTGGCTGCTCTGCAGCTGCTCCTGGCAGAATGTGTTCCATAAAATGGAGCCATTAGGTTTGCTGAGGCTGCTGCTCCTTTGATTTGAGATCTTCTCGTTACACTCCAAAGACTGCAGCAAAAGCACTGAGAGCTTTCATCAGGTGGGTATGGCCTGGTTTGGGATGGGAATAGTTCATTTTTCTGATGAGAAAATGAAATATCTGCTTTTTACCACTCAGACTCTTCAGAGAGATTTTGCGGGTTATTGGTGCGTTTGGAGACCATAAAGATTGCTTCTTGTAACTGCAGATTTTCCCTTCCTCCTGTCTGGTAAAATCTGTCCAGTGCTAGCCCAGAACTATAAAAAAAAAAATAGACTTGTAAAGTTAGATGTCATCCAACCTTATATTTACCCAGTAACATCATCACTGGGTTGTAATTCCATATATAAATCCCTGATATTTCACTAATAAACCTGCATCTGATAGGAGAATTACTCAATCTTGTGCTTATTTTTAAAAGGTTCACTGGTAAAACGTGAATTCATTCAGAGCATTTCACTGAAGATTTTGCCAAGAGTGTTTTGTTGGGTCAGAAAAACTGTTGTGCTGCTCTTATGTTTCACTTTTTCTTAATATTTTTTTTAATTTTCATTCACCTAAATGCTTAGCTGCTTTCATGATGTGTGTGTAAAAGTGCTTTAATGAGAAAGTTTTTCTAAGTTTTGAGTTTGCCTAAAAGAGAATCTGGAGAAGTTGTTCATGTTCTGCAGGAGTGAATGTTAAACACATTTTTTGGGTAGCCTGAATTTCCATGAGAACTCCCCTCACATTATTAACACCGAGTGTGTTTGCCCAAATTTAAGGAACATAATTTACAGTAAGATGTGGGGAGACTTTTCACTTAGTGAAAACCTTTTTTGCCTTGTACTAATTCCTGTTTTAATGTTTAATTCCTATGTTTAATTCCTATTCCAGGGCTGTGCTGTTAACCATAATATTTTAATACAGATTCAGTGCAAAGTTGATACAATTGCAGGGTTTTTAATCAATAGAACACCTATTCCTTCAACATGAGCTGCATCAGGAAATCATAAATATTCTCCATTATTTCCTTAGCATGACAATTAATAAATAATAACACCAGCAAGCTTTCCTATCCTGTCTTGAACTGACAATACATTTCAGGCATCTGCTCCTTCTGCATCTGGCTTTAATTTAGGCTCTGTGGAACATTTTGGGGTGGTTTTTTTCCCCAGTTTGTGTGCAGCCTGTGATGCCACAGCCTGGGAGGGCTGATGGACCCATGTCAGCCCTGCAGAGCCTGTTTCCACTGGGTCCAGCTCACTGGGGAGCTGCCCCAGCTGATGGGAGCCTGGAATTCCTGTTTTCCACATCCCTCGGCTTCTTCCCTGCAAACCTCAACTCTTCAGCTTCACCCTTGTTTGATGGCTGGCCTTAAAACAGACACAGCCTTGGGTTGTTAATCAGAGGTGTGGAATTGGAGGCAGAAAAGTGAATAATTTCCAGGTCAGAGCTGCCCAGGACTGTTCAGAGCAGTGCATCCCCAAACCCAACTGGTTTGCTCCCCTTGTGCTCCAGATTCACCCTGTAAAGGGTGTTGGGGTAGGAAGATGCTTTTCCTCTAAAATTTCTAAATCAGTCTCAAGTTTTCTCATCCTAAATTACAGATTTGCTGCTAGGCTAAGCTAATTTCTCTCTGTAATTCTCATTTCTCTCTGTAATAAGGCACAAGTGTAAATATCCTTTTATTTTCTTTGGATTTCAATTCCTGAATTACTTGGATGCTTTACTGCACTTCCTGCTTTCACCAGGATGAAAGAAGACTATAAAACACACACCACAAATCAAATTTTCACTTGGTTTTCTGATTAAAAAACAAGAATGGGGTAGAAGTTGCAATGTAAGAGGGTCCTAAAGAGCTTTGGGGGGACGAAAAAAAATCAAATCTGGAGCAGAGTTCCTATTTTTGAATGTGAATTCAGGCCATGATGTCAGTGTTACTTTATTTCAGTAATGATGTATTTCAAGTTTCTGTCTCAAGGAAAGTGTGGTGTCTCTAGCTTCTGTGACAAGTTCTTGTATTCAGTGAATGAGGCCTCTTTGGTATTGTCAAAATCCCTTTTCTGTGCTGGTTGACTTATCCCAAACAATCCATATTAATGGAAAAAATAAAAAATAATAAAAAAATCATGTTAGTGAAATACAGATAACCCCATTTTATCGTTTCTGCACTTATTTGAGCTTTGTGCCTGGTCACTTTTCAGTCATTTCTTGAGGAACAAGGCTTAGCTGTAGAATAAGCAGCTGGTATTCCAAAGGAACTTTGTGCTTGTCCAAATTTGGAAGAAAATTCAGAATTTCCAGTGTGCTTTGCTATTAAAAATATCCTGCTTGTCCCTGATTCTGCATCTTATTATGCAGATTATTTGATGCTGAAACAATAACATATGAATAGCCAAAAAAAAAAACCCCAAGCAAAACATCAAAACCCAGCTACAACAATATTGTAACAGCAAATTCTGTAACTTGACAAGTTTTCTCTGTTAGCCAAGTATTATTCAGAATTTAATTTTGCTTGGTGTTATGAAAACTTCCTAAAGAAATCATTTCTGATGGGTAGCCCAGAATTAATATTTGAGACTTCTCTGTGGCTGTGAGCTTTTTTGTTTTCCTTCACGTTTTTAATCTGGTGCATTTCTGGAAAAATTCATTTTGACAGATTCAGGCCTGCCCTGGAATTTCTTTCTTAAGAGATTAAGAGATTAATTTGTTTTCTTTCAGGAGGTGGGTTGTTTTTTTCTTTCTGAGTTTTCTCATGATGTCAATTAGTGTCATCATTTTTCTTCATTCATCAAGCAGTGTTTCCCAGCTCTTTGAATAATGGTAATTTTTATTTTTTTTTTCCCTGTTGATGCCTTCTGCTGCTTTTGGAAGGGTTTAAAAATACCTGTACTACCAAAACATGAGCTCCTTGCTTTTCCCCTGATACCTTCACTGATAATTTCAATTATTATCATTAATTATATTCAAATGATCTTCCTGGGACTTACATCAGCGAGTGATGTGCACAAATACTCCCGTTTCCTGATAAATCTGAATAAATGTGTGTTTGTCCCTGGAGGGCAGGGAGGGGCTTGTGCAGACATTTCTTTTTTTTGGAGGGAAGGACAGTTGGTTGGTATCCAGTTATCATTTTTGTCTGAAATGTCAAATATATGGGGAAAAAAAAGCCCCACTGAAAGAAATGCAATAATGGCATTTGGGTGGGTTTATCTACTTTTTTAACTGAATTGCTCTCTTAGTGTCAAAACATGGATAGAGTTTAAATCTCTCTGTAAAATTTCACAGTCCATCTCCTGTAACTATAAAATGGAAAGTGCTGATAGGAATAAATTTATTATCTCATCACTTTTTATGGGAGGGGAAGAGACTTTGCAAGAAAAACCTGGACAAAACCTGCAGCAGCATTGATGTGCACTCTGTGTTCCTCATGAAGCTTCTGCAGACAATAATTCCTGGCTGGTGTTGTTCTTTCTGGACAGAATTGATCAGTGGAGGTGATCAATATCAGCCATCCTCTCCCAAGGAAGCTCTGGGCTTTCGGGGCTTTCCTCTTTTATTAAGAACTCCACCTCCAGTCCAATTGTTATTCTTTATGACTCATTTTAATTGCCCTCGTTAGATCATCACCTAAACAAGGAGTGCTTGAGCTGATGAGGTAATGTTTTGATTTGTGCCACGGTAGTAAATGATGTTAAATTGTCCTTTATTGAAGATTTGAGAGTAATTTTAGCTGATGGTGAACACAGCACCCCAAAATTTTGAAGGGAACTGCTAGACTGAAGCTGTAAAATCTTTATTTTGGGGAAGCAGCTTTCTTCTAGAAAGAGTTTCAAACTCTGTTGACTCTTCTTCCTTTGAAGGAGGAATTTCCAGTGAAGAAGTAATATAATTCAGGGATTAAATCTCTTCCATTCCAATATACTTTGTCACAAAGAAGAATGAATAGAGTGTTCAAGATGCATTCTGTTATTCTCATGTGGAGAATAAGAAATTACACAACACAGACAAACACGCTGATGAACTTTTTAAATTCTAATTAAGACCATAAATTCTACAATGTACATCTCAGTCCAAGAGTATATGAGCCTTTGCAGATCATTCAAATAAAAACATTTTAAAAAAAGAGAGAAAAGTTTTCTGCTGGCCAAATCAGTGCCAGATTATTTCAATAAACACCAATTGTTGTAGGCTTAGCCAGAGGTGATGGGAATGTCTGGGGGCAGGGCTGCCTCAGCACCCCTCAGCTGTTAATTAAGTTACTTCATTAGGGATCAATGTGCTCTGATCATCTTGGAGCCTATGAAATGCTGTCCACCAGAATATTTTCATTGTTAACCATGTTTGCCTCCTCCTGAGGATCCAGATTTCCTCTGGAAGCATCTCCTGAACTTCTCCGAGGGTGTTTCTGTCAGGTGTGGCTTCTTTTCAACTTTGGAACCGATTTTTCCCATAAATATAGGTGAAACTAGGAAATGATTATAAATGATTGAATAATTATAATTGATTGAAACGTGAAGAGCTGCTGGGAAATCCTGTGGGTTTAGCAACAGCCTCTCTTTAATGCCAGCAGTTGCTAATTCACAGAGGAAATTAAGCACCACAAATTTTAAGAGCAGAACATCAATTTTAAGATGTGTTCCTGTGTGGAAATCTCAGATGGAAAACTGATAGCAAACAACTTCTCAGTTTAAATTTTAACTATGTCTCAGTTTCTTCCTTTCTGAACAATTGAATTTTTGAATTGAATTGAAACTGAATTTTACCAGTGTGAGTGTTTAAAGATTTGCATCCGTGTTGCTACTGAGTTCTTGTTGACACTAATTTAAAAAACAGGCAGATTTGAGAGCCTTTAAAATTAATACTTACCAACTCTTACTAGCCTGAGCTCTCTTTCCATTTTAAATATTTCTATTTGAATATTTTCCTGGTGTTTGCACTTTAATGGACATCTCTGCAAAGTGCTGGTGTTTCCTTTCCCTCGCTGTAGTTCAGGTTCTCCTGAAGTTTCCTTTCTCCTGCACTTTTTTGGAACACATTAAAACTTGGCTTCCAGCTGCAATCTGCCATGCAGCATAGCTGTTTCTATGGAATTGGCTGGAGTCCTGGAGAAACCACCTGGTATCTTAGGAGGGATGAAAATTAATGACCAATTCTCTAGTTAAAACCCAGCTTTGATTCCAAGATGAGCCACTTTGTGCCTGAGAAGATAAGGATCGGTTCTCATCTCTTTGCTGGTAATTTTGCCTTAATAGTGACTTCTCTTAGTTGATTTAGGGTCAAATTAGTTGGAAAGTTAAATCTTGTAAATTGTAAATTAAAGTTGTGCCTGACCTCATGAAGAGACATTTAAAAAGTCTGCATTGTAATACATGTAATAAAGAATTAGCCAAGAGAAAAGTGTCTCACTTTTGAGTTTGGAGAGCATAATGTTTAAAAAAAAAAGTTTTAGGATGAGTTTCTATTTTCTTGGTCTCTCATCCTTTAAAAACCCCACTTTAGGTATTAAATAATGTGCTTCAAGTTAGTGATGAGTTATTGCATTTTGTAATGTGGAGTCTGGGACACCAAAGCTTTTCCTACATTGATATTTCACAAAGCAAAAGCTGCTTGTCAGTTACTGAGTTTGTTGTTATTTCCATATACAGGAAAATTTGTGATGATGATTTTTAGTCATTTAATTGTTAAACAGCAACCGTAAAATAATGCAGTTTTACTGGATAAATAGGAGTGGTTTTGGTAAATAGAAAATGCTAGATCTGGAAATCTAACAACAGAATTTTTAGAAGTTAGGCTGAGCTGCAAGCCCTTGTGGGAAGGAAATTCATGGCTAGAATGTGATTAGGATCAGCTCCCAGAGCTGGTTTGAAGTCTGTGTAGCAGTTCTGCTGCCATCTCTGTGCAGGAAGGTGTATGTGCAGGTGTTGTCTGATTATTGAAGTGTAAAATACTGCAAAATGGCCATTTAATGGCACAGGACTCTCTAAGACAAGAGGTGAATTGACTCTATTCCAGTTAAAACACAAAAGTAAACAGAATAAAACTGGTCTAGTTGGAATGATCTCAAATCTGTGAGAGTATGGAAATAAATTTGGAGAAAAACTCTACATGTGCAAGTACATCAGTACTTCGTCATCTGAAAATGAGGGTTCTCTTGAAGCACTTGTTATATACAAAATAAACTCCTGTAATTGTAAAGCACTGACTCAAGGCCACCAGGCAAGGAATTTAATCCCCTGCAAGTCAAGTGTGAAATCCAATAGGTTAATCAACAAATACAAAAAATCCATGCATAGGAAATAGATACAAACTGTGATTTAGGTGGAGCTAACTGCTTAGAGACTTATTTATTTTTTGGGAGCTAAAGAAAGTCAGTCACAGAAATGGAGAAGGGAGGCACAAGTAAACCTGTAAAGAATTAAGCAACCACTTTCCAGCCTCTCAAGGGGATAGGGGTTAAGAGATACAGTTTTAAAAGTCTTTATGTTGTTGAAAAGTTTATTTGTCTAATGTCTACTGAGACAGCGTGCCAACAACAGCAAAGCCAATGCAAGTCAGAGAAAACTCCTACTGGAAGAGAATATGAAGGCATAACAAAGCTATTTAGAAATATTACAGTGCAGCAGCTGGTTTTGCTAATGCTTCTTGGTTATTTAAAAAAAAAATAAATAAATAATCATCTAAGTCCTAATTCCCTTTGTCTTCTCACTCTGAGTGGCTGCAGTGTGTGGAGCTTGCTGGCCCGTGACTCATTCTCCCCACTAATGCTATTTCTTTGAATAGCCCTTGTGAAAACATGCATTTTGTGTTAGTTGTCTTAGCTGGCAGTCGGGGAGGGTATTTTTTTTCTCCCCTGGTGAGTGATTTATGTGTGCTAATCTCTGGATCTGCCTTTGCCACACATGGTGCCTGTGAAGACACTGCTGGTGCCGTACCTGGGATTGCTGTGCTCACCTTTCTGCAAGAGTAACTCCAGCACTAAAACTCATTTCATCTCTTCCTCCACAGGCAAATCATATCTAATAAATTCTGATACCTTGGGCTTCTTTTCAGGGACAGACATGAAACTGAAGCTGGATTTTAATTCTTACTAGATCTGCAAAGGGTAACGGGCAAAGATGATGCAAATGCAAAATAAGATTTTATTTCCAGCCTCTAAAAGAAACTTCTTTGCATTTGATACTTCTGCTTTCTGGATTTAATCTATATTTTAGTATTGGGCTCAAACTGTTGGATGCATTTAATATGCAATTTAATATTGTTTAATTTGTATATTTATGCCTGCAGATTATGTTTGGATTGCTCAGCAAAGTCAGATCTTGATTATAGCCAAACATGTTGATAAAGTTCAAGGAGCTGACTGTGACTTTTCTTTTTCTATGGTGGAAATTAGAGATGGTTATGGGAGATTTGGGAAGAGGAAGTAATGCTGTTAAACATCATTTTAGTTAAGTTGAGGCATGGAGGTCACAAGGTTTTCTGCTAAGTGAGGTTAAATTCAAGCAAGGTTGGTGACCAGTAACGTCCCATTAAGTAACAGCTGCTGGAGGATGCTGCAGGAGTTTTCAGGACAATACCAGAAAAAAGTCATTGTATTTGGAAAATTACTAGGATTTCAGCTCATTTGTGAAATAGAAGAATGTTGCTTTCATTAAGAAATCTCTCAATTGAAGAATAAATGTTTTGATCATTGTGTGCTTTGCATTTGAAGGCCAATGACATTCCCAGTTCTAGCATGAAGTCTGCAATCCTTCCTTCTAGTGACACTTTTCTTTTTTAATTTTTTTTTTAATTCTTCTGTATAAAAGCAAAGCAAAAGAGCTTGTGGCAGATAAAACTGCCTATAGAACAGACTGGCTGTTGAGAATTGGTATTTTAATGTGCAGGGATGAGGTCATGGAGCACAGCAATAACCAGCAAGCTGCGATCTTTGACTCCAGCATCAACAGCTCCACGGGCCTGATCTTTATTGCACTATTTTTTAAATTTGGGAGGAAGGGGGGGCTCTGATTAGCATATCTGTTTCAGGAAGAGTATCAAGAGTTCTCTAATTTCATATTTAAATCTGGGATCTGATTAATACTGGAGGCATGCAGAGAGCTATAACATGAAGGCTGTTGTTACTATAGTGAGATGCTATTACAGACATCACAAGACTTGTTATACAAGGAAACACGATTACTTTGGATTAAAGGAGTTGCCAAAGGCTTGAAGGATTTATTGGTGCTGCTGCTTTGAGTTATATATAACTTCATTATTTTGTTGAAAACATTGAGATCTAGAGTTAATGAAGCACAGTAAATGCTGCTGAAATGAATCAGCAGGTTTGACAGCTTTGAACTGACACCGAGCCACCGATGAATTTTGTGGGAGCATTCTTTAGGTCTCCAGATCGCTGGATAATGTACAGAAAGGAATAAATCCAGCTTTTGCAGGGAGAAATGAGTCTTAATGAGTGCAGTGAGGTGCAGCAGAGTTGATGTGATCAAGATCATATTTCTGAAATGACTTGGAATTCTTGAGCTTGTGGGGGAGGAAATGGGCTGAGCTGCTGGGGCTGGGCTGGATCTCTGGGATAAAACATTCTGGGAGCAGGGTGAGTGACAGCAATGTTCATGGAGGTCTGAGCAAGGCCAGAGGAAATGGGGAATCATGGCTGTAGAAAGAAAGGACTGAAATTGGCTTTTTTTTCCTGCAGAATTTAGTCACAGGTAGTGTAATTAGAGGGGAAATGCAGATGTGAAACAGCTCTGTGGTGTGCTGGGCTGCTGCAAGGTCTCTTCTCTGGGTGAGTTAGGAGTGCAGTGCATCTCACATCCATTGGATCATTTCATTAATCTCAGCTGGATAAAACTGGCAGCATTTTGACACTGCTTCCCTAACCCAGCTCAGAGAGTGCTGTGACATCCAGAAACGCTCTCTAGACAGCTGCATTCCATTCCTTTCTGTGAAGTCTGTAGTACTGCAGAGATGTTTCAAAAGGATTATTGCTTTAACAGATGATTAATTGCAAATTATTTATTGCTTTCTTAAAATTAGCTCAGCAGTCATCGTTTGCTCTTGATTCCACGATGCAGAATTAGTGCTGTGGGAATTAATGTGAGTCTGAATGAGAAATGAGCCATAATCAATGATGAAAGGTTTTTAAGCTTTGAAATAAGTCTTACAACATTAATTCCTTACAAGCAATACTATAATGAGAAAATATGTAATGGCAGAAATTGTTCTTGAGCTGCCTTTGACTCTCCCCTCTGCAATGTGACTCAGGAATTTAGTTATGGAGAAATGTGACTAAGTGCCTTCTGCCTTTGAGGTACAGCCCTGGGTGAAATCCAGCATGACACTGGATTTCAGTACATTGGATAACTTCTTCCCCAGTCTTTTTAACTCTGAATTTGGGACAAAACTACATCAAAAGCTGGAATAGCTTCCTCATCTTACTGTTCCATGGCCGAGTGGGGTTTTTTGTTCTCTTGGATAGTGTCTGATTACTAAATTAAGCTCTCGGCATCAATAAATCATTTCCCTGCAGAGTAAAACCTGTCATTTTTCATACCTGTTGTGTTTTGTACCTTTTGAAATCTCTCTCTTGGGGCTGTGGAGTGACTCCCAGGGTAGGCAGAAGGCACAGAGGAATCCAGGTGCAGCTCACAGTGCGGTGGGGGGACAAGCTGGGCACATTCCAGGGGATTTGCAGGAGCTGGGTGAACTCTGGGAGCAGGCTGGGGTTATGGGCTTCACAGAAAGAGGAGCCAAGTGAAAAACCAAAGGGAGGGTTTTCAGGAGCCCCACACACTGCGTGGTGTGATCCATGTGAGGCTCACCAGGGCATTCCTGTTCCAAGGAAACAGGTGGGGAAGCACAGAGCATCATTCCTGATCCTGCAGGAGCACAGCTTGCACACCAAGCTTAGACACCAGGCTGGTGCTGGAGCGTGTTTCTCACCACATGGAGGTAAATCAGAGCTGCAGAGCCAGCAGTGTGCAAAGGGTGTCCTGCTCTGAAGTGTTGCCTTGCATTGTCCAAGTGGAATATCTTAATTTAGGGCTTCTCATTCCATGCTATGAGGGGCATCACAGAATCAAAATCTTCAAATGCAAAAATGCGTTTCTTCCCGATGTCAAAGAGTTGGAGGGCAGAAGGGAAGAATGGGAATAATCTCTTGCCCAGATTATAAATTAATGGCAATTAGGGAAAACCTGTTAGTCCACAAAACCCAGCAGCTGAGATTTCTCCATTCTTGCAAGCCCTCAGCTCGTTTTTCTCTCTGTATCCCACCCAAAGGTATTTTTAAAGCTGAATGAAGACAGCTCTCATTCTTTATTGTGCTTATATTGACATAAGTCACAGATGTTATTGTTGTGCAAACCACTGGCATTATTTTTGCTCTTAAAGACTTTCCTGGTTTCCCTTTTGCTGTGACAATTTTGTCATTGTTGCTGGGAGCTGGAACTATTTCATTCATGGGCCACAAATGTTTTCTGTTAAGCATTCAAAACCTTCCATCCTCCTATTGTGCTCTTCCAGTTTACTATAAAGTGCTCCAGCCCCATCCAATAGAGTTTGGTTTAAACCTTCCTCCAGTGCTGTTATTTTTAACATTTTCTCAGTTTTGCTTTAGTTCTCCAAGATGTATCATTGCTGTGAGTTTAGTGATGAATTTCTCCTGTCTCATTCACTCACTTCAATCCCATCTCTTGCTTCCTTTGGATTTCCCAGCATCCCAACATTTCTGCTCTCGTGTCCTCTGTGCTCCATGATTTCTCTGTTTGCATTGGCTTTGAACGTCTCCTTTGCATCCTCTGGATGTTGGATATTAAATAAAATATTAAATAAAAAATTAAATAAAAACGTTCATCTTTTCATCTTCTGGATTTGCAGATTTACTTCAGGTTATTTCATGGTAAACTCTCAGACTCAACACTTGCAGCTTCCTGTTATTTTTGTATTCTGTTGTTCCAGTGGTAGTTGTAAGCTGATACAGGAATGATTCTAAACATTTACTTTTCAATATTTTCAATATTCAATAACTAATAATTAAAATTATAACTAATAATTCAATGTTCACTATTTCAATTTTCAATAGTTTCAATTTTTTTTAATTTACTTTGCAATAATGGATTTGGTTTTGTATCTAAATGTTATAAAAAATGCTGTTCATTACTGGCCCTTTCTTGCGCTTTTCATGAGCCTTGTCCTGTTAAAAAAAAAACAACATAATTTTTCTTCAGTCTTTCTGTTCTTTCACAATAATCTGGTTGTGTAATCCAGCATTTATTCAATTTATGCTTGCAAACACTTCCATTTTAAACAGCTACTAGACTAATGAATTACATCAGTAATACTGCAGTGCTGTTAACTGATTTAGATTTCATTTTTATACTTTTTTGTTTTGTTTTGTTTGCATTTAAATGTTTAAATTTGTTCTGTACAAAAACTGGACTAGAGGTTAGGATCAGGCCCTGTGTTTTATTCTATTTGTTCCTTTAGTGAGCCCAGCATTTATTCTGTTCTCCCTATAAAGTCAATTTAATATTCTGGTTCATTTTCCATTCTTCTTGTCCAAACATGCACCTTCCAATATTTGCATCCCAGTTGAGCAATAAGAAATTGTCAGTACCTGTTTTTCCTGCCTGTTGAGTATCAGGTGTAATTTAATTTACCAGGCATTTTTTTGGGGAATATTCCTTCATCCCATTGCCCCTTGTCAGCAGCCTCCCTCAGCCCTGTGTGCCTGGGGAATTATTCTAACCCACAGCTCTTGCCAAGGCCTGTTACCTCCACATTTGACAATTAAACATCAAAAGTTACACTTTAAACCCTAACATTTATAGCTATTTAAAAATAAGCTTTTTTTTATCTTGTTTTTTCTCTATCTTCCTCTTGCCTGTAACTAAGGTAATTTCTTGGAAACTTAAGGATCCACAGGATCCTGATGGCCTCAGATACATTTTTTTTAAACCAATATTCAATTTCCATGGTCAGAATCAGATTGTGTGCCCTCATTCAGACAAGAGTGAGAGCGTCTGTTCCTGCCACTATTTTTGCACAGACATTTCTGGACTTTCCACTGGAGCTTTTGCTGTTCTTTCACCCCAGTTCCATGGAAATTCACCCCAGTTCCATGGAAAGAGTGGAGCACATGGAAAAGCTGGGCTGAAACTCTTCTGTTGCAGCTTTTGTCCTGAAGCTCTTGGCTTTTGTGTGTTTTTGCAGCAAACCAGAGCCTGCTGACATCACCAACAATTCCCAGATTTATTTCACCCCTCTCACACAAACAAAAAGAAGGAGCCCCTTCTATTCCTGTTTTTGTCCAACTCAGGTCTCCCCATCGCTTTTTATTGAGCAGAAGAGCCAAGGAAGTGAAAAATCAGAAGTTTGTCATCCTTGTTCTCACCATCAACTCCAGCACATTTAAAGTTGAATTTTTATCCCTGGCAATTGAATATCTCTTCACAGAAGAACACTGGAAGTTCCTGGAATTACAAACATATCAGGCCACGAGCCAGGCTTTCCCTGGCCAGGCAGTGACAAAAGCTGCCAGTGGATCTGAGTTTTATGTGGTGGTTTTTTCTACTGTTCTCTCTGAGATCATCAAAACTTATTGCAACAAGGATTCAGTGCTGGATTTTAATCGTTTTTCCGCAGTTAAAACGGGAATTCTCACTTAGGGAACAGCCATCAGATCGTAGCTGAAGTTGTTCATCTGGAAATTTTAAATTAAGTTTTATCCCAGTATATTAGTAATTTTAGCAGAATGTTCTAATCCAAAATGAAAATCAGATGTTCTTCATGGAAATAGGGAAGTCCAGACAATGGCTATTGTGTTTAGGTTACAAGACTTGTGGTCTTCCTTTTTTTAATTTTATTTTCATTGTTTACATTGCAGGCAAGTCTTTGTTCATTCTAAGGAATAAAGCTATTAGTTTAAAAGCACTATTTTTTTAAAGTTTATATCCAAATATATTTCTCTTGAGCTGTATAAAAAATGGGATTTTCTGGAAATTCATTGCCCTCATGAATGGACTCCTGGCGAGCGAGGAATTTTTATGACTCCCTTAAAAAAACAATTGCAGGCATTCCACAAATAAACAATTGTGTTGATTTGGGGGGGGCATTTTAATGGCTGTTTTATAATTATTTGTTCTCCAGTGTTTATTTCAGTATGGTATGTTGTAATTTTTAACTTAGTTATCCTAAGAATTCCCTTGTACAGCAGAGAGCAGAGCTTTGGAGCAGGAGCCAATTCCCAAGTGCAGACCCAGGCCTGACTCTGATATTTCACTCATTTCCATCAGTCCCTTCTGGAAGAGGAGCTGGAATAGTTCAGGCCAGCCGCTCTCAGCTTCTTTTTGCATCTTCTTTTGGCAATTTTGATCTCTTTTCCTCAATTAGATTTTCCTCCCGTGTCTCTCATTAATAAATTTCACGTGTGATTTTTCTTTTGTTTGATTTTCCTCCTTTCAGGGCTGTTTTTGCTGAATGGTTGAGCATAATCACAGCTCCACTGGATTTGGCTTTTCCTGTGTGTAAACCCTTGTGAGTGACAATTCTGATTTTCCTGGCACAAGAATGCAGTGCCCTGTTCTGTCCACAGCAGCACAAACCCTGACATTGCACAAGAGGCTCGTTTGAAAAACTGGGATAAGGGGGACTGAACAATCCTGGATTGCTCCTTGTCCCAGAGGGAGCAGCAGTTCCATCACTCTTGCTCTTGGACAGGATTTGCTTTTTACTGCTCAATCTGCAGTAAAATAATCCTCAGATAATCCAGGAGATGCTGCTACCACCAGCAGCACAGCTTGTGATTCAGCTCTCGCTCACTTGCTGTGGTATTTTTTTCTGATTTTGAGTCATTCAATAATATTTTGTTCACCCTGAGAGAGCTCAGAGGGAAAATGGTAACATTTAGAAAATGTTGTGCAGCCAGGATGAGCCTGAGGTTTCAGATATTTGGGTCTTGATATCCTTTTTGTCAAACCTCTGTGTGTGTCACACTCTCAGCAAGTTTTCCCTCAACTCCTTTAATCCATGAGGTAGAAATGTTGCTCCTTTTTACAGAAAAAAACCAGATTAACTGGCAGCTTCTGTGCTTGCAGCAGCCCTTGGTGTGTGTTTGGGAGCAGAGAGATCTAAAGTTCCTTCTGTGTGTGCACATAAATAACAGCAAACATAAATATGGACAGCAGTGACATCAGTGATCACATTTTGTCAGCCCTTCCTCATTCGAGGGAGCCTGGCAGACTTTCAAAGGTTACTGCTGTCAGAAAATCATGAAACAGAAGAAAATACAAATCAAAGATGCCGTGATCTCCTTCCAGCTCTGGGAGAGCAGAAAGTTTCTGTGTGAGAGACCAGATCACTCCTCAGATTTCCTGCTGGCAGGGAGCAGGATGCTGTGGAGCAGCATTATTCCCTGGCATTTGCCCACTCTCAGAAGAATTCCTTATTTTTCTGTCAGAATCAGTATTTCTGACTGTGCCAAAGTGATTCATGTCACAGTTCAGCACCAGCTTGGCCTCAGCCAAGAGATGAAAGAAATGGATGTAAAGATGAGAGTGAGAAGAAGGAGGTGTCCCAGATGGGCTCTTCTTGGCTGTTTTTAGAAGGGGAAATGGAGCTGGGTTTGTGCAAGTTCAGACTTGGCAGGACTCTATGATTTCTGTTTAATTGATGAATTTTACAGAGGTTTTATTTCATCAACACAGAAACTCTTTGCAAAAGACAAATATTTTTATTGTAGAGGAGCTGAGCAGTCAATGTCTTTGTGTACCTCTCCACACTGGGATTTCTACAAAACCCCCAGCAGCAGAAAGAGAATCACTGAAAAGCAGAGCCTCTCACTGCTTTATTGCTCTACTAAAAATTGGTATTTGTACTTTTTAAGAACAATTAGGGGGATTCAGTTTTAGTCAGCTGTATCTTAAAGCTGCAAATCTGAAATAATTTGTCATTTATTTTGTAAATTCCTTGAAAATTTTGTTATTTAACTGTCCAAACGGTTCTACCTGCAGGGAGATTTCTTGCTGCTTTCTTTTATGATAGCAAAGCTAATGGGTGAGTGAATTATCACAGGGAAAGGAACATATTCTGAGCAGTGTTTCAGCTCTTCCAGGGGAATTACAGCAGAGGAGAGCAAACCTGGGTGAAACTTGGGTGTTATTAATTAACAACACAATACTGAAACTAAGGACCTTTTCAAATTTCAGTTGCAGCAGCTTCAGTTTTACTCAGCTGTATCTTAAAGCTGCATATCTGAAATAATTTGTCACTTACTTTGCAAATTCCTTGAAAAATTTATTATTTAACTGTCCAAACGGTTCTGCCTGCAGAGAGATTTCTTGCTGCTTTCTTTTATGATAGGAAAGCTAATGGGTGAGTGAATTATCACAGGGAAAGGCACATATTCACACTGTGTTTCCCTCAGAGTTCTTCCCAATACAAAACGAACGTGCAGCCTCTGTTTGAAATAATTAGCCGTGGTTTACTGGGGGAATTTTGGGACTTTCATGTTGCACTAGCTTTTGATCAAAATTTCCCTGCACTGCCTCGTTTAATTCTGGCCATCTGGATTAAAAGGCTCTCTTAATCTTAAATACAGATTGTAACTCTTTCTTTTGGAGTGTGCTGCCATAAAATTCGGGCAGCTTTCCAGCTTTCTTCATTAAAGCTTGCTTTATTATGGTTTGTCAGCCATTAAATGATTGTTATGCACAATGGGCACTTGATTATAATTTGCTGGAGCTGGGAATCAGTTACAGCAGTAATCCAGTTCTGTAATTAAAAGAAAGCATGTTTATACCTGCTAGCATCTCCTGAGAGCTGCTGAGGGTGAGGAGAAAACAGACTTGAAAGGCAACAATTCCTGCTAATAAGGCACGGAAGGGCTCGAAGCCGCCAATGTTTTGTGCTGTGTTTAAATGTGATTTCTTTTCCATGATAACTGGGTTTGAACCAAAATCTCTTGTTTGTGACAGGGATAAAAAGGCAGTTTGATTTGTCAGAAATCTCCTTGGATCTTTGATTTCTCTTTGAGGTTCGGAAGAAATGTGAATTTCTTGCAGAAATCGGGGATTCTCGAATCCTTCCCGAGTTTTGTTTCTGTTCTTGTGGGTTTTTTTAATCAGGGAGCTCAATTTCACTGGTTTTTTCACCTGTAAAGTTTTGAAAAATTGTGAGAAAATGGCTAGCCTTAAAATTATTTTAAAAGGGAGTTTTTCATGGGTGTTTGTGCTACTTACTTTTATATTTTGGCTGCTGGGAAGTCCCAGCTGCACGGTTGAACTGTTATGGACAAGTGTGGCATAGCTGATGGTGTAATTTAATCTGATTTTAACAGTACTTTTTGGATAGCCTAAAGTAGATACATGATAATTTAATAAGTATTAAAAAATATTTCTTTATAACATTGAAGTTATGTAGCAGCTTTGTAATATTTTTTCCTGAACTTGTGTCTCCTAAAATTCCATCTTTGAGATACCTTCTAGTAAATCTACACCTGGAAAACTTGCCTGGGAGCTGAATTTATGCAGATTTGGTGAGATGAAGCTGCTAAATGAAATAATTTCATTTTCAATTTTACAAGCATCTGTTTGGCTGAAAAGAGTTTTCTGCCCCAGCTGAGAACTGGAGAGATGCAAATGTGCAACAAATTCCTATCTTGCATTTAGTGTTGGTCTGCAAGAATTGTGCCTAAAGGAGGGCAGAAATTTGCTTTTTCACGTCTCTCAAAATGGAGCTCTCAAATTAGTAATTAAAGCCTTTCTAATGGATTAAAATAGATGGGAATGTGGCTTGTGGGCTAAGCAAGATGTGCAGGAATCAAGGGAAGCCGCAGAATTTAAGTGCTCTCTCCCACAATTCTAATGAGAATTCTAACAACAATTCTAATCAATAAAACCAATTTGAATCAGAGTTGTTGATGATTTAATCAGGAGTTTTCAGTCTTGTTAAACAAGTGAGGAACACAGAGTGGAATAAAACCAGGGCTTTATAATTCTGCCTTTCCTCAGCATGGGAACCCTGGTGTTCTTGGGGGACACACAAATGAGATGTTCAGCTCTTCTGAGGAAAACCTTAAAAACTTGGAAATTCAGAGTTACCTGAAAAATCCTTTCTTTTCCTTTCTGTGAGGGTTTGTTTTGTTTGTTGCTCTTTTTCTTTTTTTTTTAATACCTTTGTTGATTTTGGAGAAATCAGAAGGCTTTTCTTGAGAATCTAATCTTCTCAATGGCAAGCCCTTGCAGTGCCTTTGCCAAGAGTTTATTTCACATGTATTCAGTCCAGTTTTCTTTTCACATATGTGAAATAACATCTTGGCAAGTGGTAAACAAAATATATACAGCGGAGAGAAAGAGACCTGTGTTTTTTATTTAAGTGAAAAGATCTATTTGATGAAATAAT